>NC_133411.1:38990000-39700000 GCF_049350105.2 Macaca mulatta | reverse complement strand
TAGGTTGTCGTGAAGATTAAATGGAACTAGGGCAGGTCTTCTGGACAGATACTATTACAGTGCTGCAAGGCCTTCCTTCAGAATCCTTGGCACCATTACAGTTCTACATTTATTTATATCATCATTTGACTACTGTCCCTCAGCTGACTGAAGATTCCATAAGGACAGGATTTATGTCAACTTTTTCTCAACATTGCATCACTGCCTCCTCACAGAGCCTGGCATATAAAAGGGAGTCCACAAAAATCTTTGACTGAAATGTGTAAGCCATTTGCAGTTACTGGTGTGAAATCCCTGGGTTTGGATCCTGTGTGCTTGGACGAGTAATGTTTCTGCCTCTGCCTTAGTTTCTGCTTTCTGTAAAGGGGAGATAATAATGGCATCTACTTGATTGAATAGTTGACAGTTGTACAAATTTAGTGGGATAATACTTGCAAAGAGCTTGGAACAGGGTCTGGTACATGGTGAGGACTCAATACATGCTAATGAATTTTGATGATGGTGGTGGTGGCGGTGGACATGCAATAAGTTCTTGGTAAATAATAGCTCTTCTTCTAATTGTTATTCACAGTCATCATTGAACAAGTATTTGCCTTTTGATTATCAGTCATATGGTGGTCCTCAGTTACCTATAATATCACAGGACCACTGCTTTACCTTTCTATGTTATGCCAGGCACAGAGGACACAGGCAGTGTCAAAGGAGTTATCCAAATGATGTTAACAATGGTACACAGGTCTCTAGGGTCCAAGGAAAAGTTACCAAGTATTTTCCCACCTCCCCACTTTTATCTCCCTCTTACTTCCCAGTCCCTTCCCCCAATGCTTGTGTGGTCTTCTGGCTCTTGACCAGTCCTCCCTGGGGATTTTCAAGTCCCCCAGCTTGCAAATCAGCCTCCCCTAGAGGATCAGTCTCTACTCAACATAGTCAAAGGATGTAATCTGTTCTCATATGGAAATAATTTATTCAGAGAAGGCAAATGATCAAAGCTTGTATTTCTGTATTCAGGAGAGGAAGAGAAAATAATAGAAAAGACTTGAGGCTAATTCTAGATCCTGCATTTACTAAGTCACCTCTGATAAATTACTTGGTGAATTATGTCTTAGAAAAACCATTGTTTTGGTAGGAATAATCAATGTGGGATCCGTGTCCCGGGTTTGTAAGAATTAAATGAGTTAACTGCATAGACATTCTAGTTCCGATTAGATAAGTGAGTTTCTAAACAGTGAAAAGTAGAAATTTTGCCACACCCTGCCCTCACAATTCTAGCATTTCCAGGTTTCCAAATCTGGGAAATGTAGCTAAGGGCTTTTCCTTTCTCTAGGGACTCCCTTTACAAGTGGTGGAGCTACTTTCTGCCCAAGAACAAAGAAGGAGGGAGGACACACACACACATTTTTTTCTCTGCCTTCTGACACTTTGCTATTGCAAATCTAATTTGGGAATTAAATTTTAATAATTCTAAAATCCCATTTCAGTACTTTCCATAAACTATTATTTAATGGAATAAGGCTATCAAATCTTATCCTTAACCCTTCTCCCAGTTTTTTAAATTTCATGATACCAGATTTGAATTTTATAGCATTTTCAAGAATCACTTGGGATTAATTTGGGATTCAATTTCACTTGAGAACTAGCTGTTGTAAAGTTAAATTATTTTTAATAAGCAAAATTACTTTCATCCATTTTATTTTTTTAATAGTTAAGGACCATTTACTTTGATATTCATAGTCCTCTAAAGTATAACATAAGCATTACTGTTTCTTGTTTAAACACGATCTAACAAGATCAATAGCTAACTTGTAAAAAAAAATGGGGAAAGGAGTTAGCCCTACACTTAAAGGAGGCAGTATCCCAAAGAATATGGTTTTTAAAATGAAATCAATAACAGAGCTCTTCAATGTAAAAGTATAATAAATACCAATAAACATATGCATAATTGGATCTACTTTATTTTTATGGGTAAAATGTATAAATGCATTGCTAACCTATAGATAGGTGATTTGGAGAAATAATGAAGTGCTCAGAGCGTTTCATACACTTTCTAGAGTAATTCCAGTTCTAAAGAAAAATTTCCAGGTAAATTCTCAAGTTCAGATCATAATGTGCCTTTTATCCTATTATGGGCCATTTCTTTCCTGAGCATTTAAAGGACAATATCTGAGATGTGCTTGATTAATCCATAGGGATTTAAGGCCTTTTGAAAAAGGTACTCAAAGACCTAAGCAAATATACATTCTGAATTTTATAAATACTGTATTATTTACTTATTTGTCTTAGCAAAATTGCGTATCTTACTAACAACTGCAACTACATGTAACATTTAATTCAAAAAACAAGTAGGGAAGAAAAATGAGGTTTAGTTAAAATTGAAAATTCGTTTCTTTTCTCTGTAATACTGACTTCTGTGAGGATTTTGAACAATGAGGTCAATAAAAGTATTTAAGCCACGGGGAATGATTGGACAGTCTCGCCATCCTGAATGATTGGACAGTCTCGCCATCCTGCATACAGTGTCCTTCATATTAAAATTCTTCCTCAAGCCCTTTCTTCTCCCCTTCCTTCCTTTTCAGACTGAGCACTTGATCAGAGAAAACCTGCTTGGCTGTGTAGCTCTGAGAGTTTGGTTTCCCAGAGGACAGACTCTGGCCTCTCAACCTAGAACTTTCCATCTGTGTGACCTTGGTCTAGTGGCTTAACCTTCAGAACCTCAGTCTACTCATCTGCAACTGAGTACCCATGTCGCATGTTAATTTTGGTATTATATTGAATATTGGGGATTTTGCTAACGGGAGAATGGTTTCCATCAAAACCTCCAACTGCAGTTAACTTATGCTTTGATATAATGTTGCTCTAGGTCAAAAATAAAATAGACCTTGGGACATGTATTAATGGATAGAGTCAGAAATACAGATTCCAAATTCTACAGTAGCAGCTGAGAAGGAACAGAAGGCAGGGCATGTCTCCAGGCCAGGGCCTTTGAATCCCTACACCTAATGTAGGCCCAGGCACGTGGTAAGCACTAGATATATGTGCTTTTGAAGGGTCTTTTGATGGATTTGTTAATGATAAGTTGCCCTGACTAGAATGAAGCTGGTAAAACTAGAAGGCAATAGAGATTTATGGATTAGGAGCAAAAGGTGGGAATCTAGCATGCTGGGTTCAAATTCCAGCTTTAAAGTGACTTTGGGCAATGTTATTTCTCAGATTCTGGGTTTGAATCTGATCATTCTTCTCCCTATTTGTCCCCCATCCCATATACTCTCTTAAAACAGTAACAACCACCACCACCACCACCATCTTTAATGGCTTTTCACTGCCTTCAGGACAAAGTTCCAGTGTGGCCCACAGCATCTGGTCCCTGCCTCTCTCACCAGTCTTCTCTTGCTAGTTCTCTTAGCTTAAGCAATAGTGGCCCTTTATTTTCAGTCCTTCAGAAGTGCTACCTGACTCTTTCTTGCTCCTGGGCCATCTTGTCCAATAGCATCTTGTCTCATCTGCCTGGAATGATTTTCACCTCCAGCACCAGTAACGCCTCCCTGTTTGCCGGAATAACTCTTAATGTCCAGGCTTAAACATCTTTTTTATCCGTGAGGTTTTTCTTCCCATCCCTGTCTAGGTTAGGGCCCCTGGTATATGCTCCTCAGTTTCCCTCTTTCTTGACACTCACCGCATTGGGATGTCTGTTTCCCCATTAGACTCCATGAGATATTTGTGTGTTTGTAGAGGGCTGGGGTGGGGAGGGGTAAGGGGCAGGAGGTCTACTTTTTTCAGTACTGTATTCCCAGAGTATAGTCCTGTGGCTGTTCATAAAACTCACTGAATGGATGAGTGAAGGATTTAATATCAAGAGACCAACATCAGTCTACCTCATAGACTGGTGAAGGGTAATGGAGATCAGCACAATTCTTGGCACATAGTTAGTGTCTCAGTCAATGGTGGCTATTATTAATAATACAAATGCTTAATTTATGGATTTCTTTCATTTCTACATTCTTTGGTGGACACTTTTCCAAAAACTAGAGTTAAAGGAAGATATGCAAGCTGCCATTTTGCATCCATTTGTCCGAAAACTATTTGAGAGTTTTAAAGCAGAACGAGTTGAAACAATGTGCCAGACCTAAAATTGGAGCCAACACAGAAAATGGCTTTGATGTGATGGATCTAGTGTAATTGTGTGTTTGCAAGGGCCTCGGGTCTGGCTACGCTCCAGGTGTAAGCATCCCTAACCCAGTCTATCAATCAGATGTTACCAGTTTGAAGGTTTTTGTTTTTTTTAAACTCAAATATGAGCGGTGCCTATAGGAATCTACATGTTAGCACTTGGAAAATGACTACAGTATCACATAAAAACACAATTTGCAAAAGATAATTATGGAATCCACATGAAAGTCTTACATCTAAGGCTTCTAAATGAATAATGAAAGGTGAATACTGTAACTGCAGCTAGAATTCTAAGGTAGGATTTTCATAATGAGGACTATATTATGTACAGCTTGGTGTAACAGACTTGTATCTTCTTTTATTTAAACATTATAAGTGTGAGACTTCTTTTATTTTCAACTGACCAGGTGTCTTAAGTTACAAACTTTGCTGAAAATTTAACATAGGTAGGATAGTTTGTGATGATTCTTAGCAATGGAAGAAACTGAGTTAAAAGAATGAGGCCATAATGTTGCTATGTCATGGGTCAGAGTCAATGTTTTAAAATTGACTTTTAATTAAGACACCTGCGTGACAAGAGTGAAACTCCATCTCAAAAAAAAAAAAAAAAGAAAGAAAGAAAGAAAAGAAAAGAAAGAAAGAAAGAAAAAGATAAGCAAAGAAAAAAAGAGAACCAAAAGCTTTTACCAGAACCCCAGGCAAATATCTACTTATGTCTCAGTGGCTGGGAAAGTGGGGAAAAAGGGAAGGGATACTGGATAAGTAACCAACAGTGATGCTACACTCGGCTTAGTTGCTTCATATTATCCGAGTTGCAGATGGGAAACGGAAGGGGATTGACTGATCTGGGTCATCAATCGTGCTCTCTTGGTGGGGAGTGGATGAAGAAGAGAAGATGTGACAGGTCACTTCTGGCAGCTTCCACGTCTGTAATAGCTTAACTAGCAAGGGAACTCACTGACAATATTTTGCTATTGACTTATATTTTTAAATTATGTTATTTAGAATAAAGTAGATAGCCATGTGAGCTGACCTAGATGCTTTCCTTCATGAGAAAAAAAATGAGCAACCATATGTAATGGTTCATATGTGACTCTGAATGACTGTGTGTCCCTATATTTTAGAAATCTCTGGGCCTTCCTGATGTCCAGGTTGACACGCAGCCTGTTTTGCCAAGTTGGAAAGAGATCTGAAAATCCCATTCCATTTTATTTGAAGAAACTACCACAGCATTTCTTCTTCTAACCCTAATGGGAAGCACATGGAGATCACTGAATGTTGGGAGCCCTTCTATGCCCAAATTATGTTTTTTAAGCAAAGGGCTATGATAAAGCGACCTCTAAACATGACCCTGGCAAAAGTCAACAGCCTTGCTTGTTCTGGCTATGTTCCTGATGTAATCCAGGGCTCTGGGAAGATTTACTTTAATTACAACCCCTTTTACTGTGTTCCTCATGGTCTCTTACATAACATGTATTACAGTTACTAAAACTGAAATTTTCATCTTTGAGCTAATTAAATGGATGTAATTTGTACTCGACTTCTTTCTTTTAGAAGAGCTGGTTAAGTCAGTATGCTGTACTGTTTTTCTAAAGCACACATAACTTAAAATCTCTTTATTTCTTTAATTTTTGTACTGAAGTAAAACTTTAGCTTTTGTATTCTATTACAAAGATAATAAAAAGACTTATGGCATCATCCAATTTTTCTTTAGCCATCATACAATATCCTATGAAGAATATTTCTTTGGAAAGCATTTTCTTCCTTTTTAAAAAATAAATTTTACTGTGTATGTTTGAGGCTTACAACACGATGTGAGGAGATGCATGTATTAATAGACAGTAAAACGGTTACTATAATTAAGCAAATTCGCATATCTATCCTCTCACATAGTCACTTTTGTGTGTGTGTGTGACAAAAGCTGCTGAACTCTACTTATTTAACAAAAATTCCTAATGCAATACAATTTTATTACCTATAGTCCCTATTTTTTACATGGGATCTCTGGGTGTGTTCATCATACTTATCTGCTACTTTTTATCCTTTGACCTACATCTCCCTATTTTCTCCCCACTGACCCCTAACCACTGTTTTATTCTCCTTGTCTATTTGATTTTTTGTTTTAAGATTACACATATAAGTTAGGTCATGCACTATTTTTTTCTGTGTCTGGCTTACTCACTTAGCATAGTGTCCAGGTCCATTTATGTTGTGGCAAGCATTAGGATCTCCTTCTTTTTTAAAGCTAAATAATATTCCAGCGTGTGTGTGTGTGTGTGTATGTATATGGATATATGCCACATTTCTTTATCCATTCATTTGTTGACACTTAGGTTGTTTCCATGTCTTGACTATGGAACAGTACCACAGTGAACACGAGAGCACAGATATCTTTATGAGTGGGTGATTTCATCTTTGTGTGTATACCCAGAAGAGGGACTGCTGGGTCATATGGTAGTTCCATTTTTTAATTTCTTTAGGAGCCTCCATACTGTTTTCTCTAATGGCTGTATCAATCTAAATTGCCACCAACATTGTACAAGGGTTCTCTTTTCTCTACCACCTCACCAATATTTGTTATTTCTTGACTTTTCAGTAATAGTCCTATTATCAAAAGGGTGTGATATGGTATCTAATGAGTATGAGATGGTGTCTCACAGTGGCTTTAATTTGCATTTCCGTGGTTGTATTAATCCATTTTCATGCTGCTGATAAAGACATACTCGAGACTGGGTAATTCATTAAAAAAAAAAAAAAAAAGAGGTTTAATGGACTCACAGTTCCACGTGGCTGGGGGGGCCTCACATGGCAGAAGGCAAAAGGTACACCTTCCATGGCAGCAGGCAAGAGAGAATGAGAGCCAAGCGAAAAGGGAAACCCCTTATAAAACCATCAGATCTCATGAGACTTATTCACTACCATGAGAACAGTATGGGGGAAACTACCCTCATGATTCAATTATTTCCCACTGGGTCCCTCCCACAACACATAGGAATTACGGGAGTTATAATTCAAGGTGAGATTTGGGTGGGGGCACAGCCAAACCATATCAATGGTGTTTAGTGATGCTGAGTACCTTTTTCCTATACCTGTTGATCGTTTTTATGTCTTCTCTGGAGCAATGTCTGTTCAGGTTCTTTACCCCTTTTTAAATCAGGTTATTTATTTTTCTGGTATTGAGTTATAATTGTTCTTTATAAATTTGGGGTATTAACCCCTTATCACATATGTGCTTTACAAGTACTTTTCCCCAGTCTGTAGGTTGCCTTTTCTTTTAGTTGACTGTTTCCTTTGCAGTGCAGAAGCTTTTTAGTTCGATGTAGTCTCATTTATTTATTTTTGCTTTTGTAGCCTGAACTTTTGGTGTGGGTGCTTTCTTAATATACTAATAAGTTCTCATGAGAATTGGTTCATTTCCAAAAAGCCTTGCATGGTGCTTACATATGAAAGTGAAAATCTACATTAATTAACATAAAGCATATGATTAATAGTAGAAACACTCCATTCTCCATGTATCATGAAAATATTAGCATATGTTAGAATGTCAGATCAAAAAAATGTTTTAAGTTGTACCATATTACTGATCATGACATTTATAAATCATAATTTTGGACTTCAGTTCAACAGCAGTTCCATGTAACAAGCAAGCATCAACTGAACGTGTTAACGTGTTATGTATGTGCAAGGCACTCTGCTCAGAGTATAGAGAGGAATTAGCATACTGCAGTGCCTGTTCTCAAAGGACTCTTATTCCATCAAGAGGAAACAGACAAATCAACAAATAATTACAATGCAATGTGATCAAACACAATGATAAAAAGTTACACAGAGACCGGATTTAACTCTGTTGGAGGATGGTGAAGAGAGGGCGTCAGAGAGGGTTCAGAAGGAAGGCAATGCCTGATGAATAGCTTCTTGATTGAAGGGTGCTGAGGAAGTGGCAGCAGGGCATTCCCTGGGCAGAAGGAAACCAAATAAGGGTTGTGATAAAAGTGCAGATTAGCAGTGATGAGAACTGAAACTAAGACAGTGCCAGTGAAATGCTGGCAGGGGATGAATCTGCAGTACTTTGGAGGTAACACTGAAAACCTGGCAATTTGATTTCGTATTGTCCAAAAAGGTTACTGAAAATGAAACTTACTGGTGGTTCATGGAGATAATTTTGCTGGTCTTTTCTTTTTAATAGATCACTCGATTTGAAGCAAAGTTTTAACAAACACTATATATGCATAATTTATTTTAATTTGAATATTTTATTTATATATATACATATAAATTCCCAAGGCTGTTTGCATAAGTAGTATATTTCTAAGGTATTTGTTCTTGCATAGCAACAGACTGAAGGCAAAATAAGAAAAGGATGTAAGTATTTAGTGAACATGAAGAAAAAACCAAATTGAGTCTCACTGATCCCTCCATCTCCTTTCTGCCTGATTGAAGGAGTTACTTGGTCACCTACCTCTGCATATTAGTAGAAAAGTGTTCCCAATCCTGTCTAATAAATTGCCAAGCAACAAGCTGCCTGATGTATTCATTCTATCAATATGTTCTGAGATGCTTGGAACCGGCAATAGAGAAATCAAGAAGAGGCTGTAGCCAGGCATGGTGTCACGTGCTACTTGGGAGGCGGAGGAGCAGGGATCACTTGAGCCCTGGAGTTTGAGGCTGCAGAGACCTATGATCATGAGACTGCACTTCAGCCTGGGCAACAGAGAGGACCCCATCTCTAAAAAAAAAAAAAAAAAAAAAAAGGGTTGGGGGGGAAGAAGTCATTTGTCCAGTGTAATAAGCACATTCTTAGAAGTGAGGCTTGCAAGAATGCAGAGAAGTGAGCTAACTCTGCCTTGTGGCAAAAGAAACGCTTCACAAAAGAAGTGATAACGCAGCTTTGAAGGTTTTAAGAATGGGGAAAAGGAGGAACGTGTGATGGCATTCAAATATAGGATATTGTGTGAGATTACATTATTGTTTCCAATGATTTGTTCCATCTCCCTATGACAGGGTTATATTTCCCTGCCCCATTTAAGGTCAGTTTTGGCCATGTGACTTGCTTAGGCCAATAAAATGTGAACAGAAGTGATTTGTGTCATTTATGAGCAAAATTCATCCCGACATTCCAATATTACTCTTCTCCCTCTGACATGTGAGAAAACCATTTCCAGAAAGGACCTGCTCATTCCATTTCAGTCCCAGAAAAAAAGAAGACTCTTGGAATAAAGCTGAGGCCAACCTGCAGCCAATGTGTAATATACATGCAAGAAATAGACCTTGCTGTTGAAAACCTCCAACACATGGGATGCTGGTTACAGCAGCATACCTTAGGAAAGCTGATTAACACAGAAATAGTCACTGAAAAGGCACAGGACTATGAAAGGGCATGGAGTGGTTGAGGAATGGTGAGAAGTTCAGATTGGCTGAGAGTGTAGACTCTGCATTTAGGGAGAGACAGCCAGATATACTCCAGAAAGGTAGCCTGGGAACAGATTTTCAAAGGATCTTTAAGGTCCTGCTAGGAAAGTTGAGTTTCAGTCTTTAAATGGTAGAAAGCCAGCAGAAGCTAAGGAGTGACGTGGTAAGATTTTTTTTTTCTCAGAAAGATGATTCTGATAGGAGGGGAATGACGCTAGTACCAGGGAAATCAGCTAAAGCATCTTTATAATCCTAACCACCACTATTTATTATGCACGTACCATGTGTGAGGCATTTTGCGTCTATTTGCCAAAGTAATACTCACAACCGCCCCCTGTGGTAGATATTGTAATGATCCTTTTTTTATAGATGAGGAAACTGAGGCACAGAGAGGTGGAATAACTTGGCTAAGTCACTCCAAAAGACAATGTAGCATTAGAGTTCCATCCCAAGCAGTCTGGGTGCCAGAATCCATACTCTTCACCACTATATCCCACTCTCAGAAGCCTAGAAAGTGGTAATAAGCATCTGAAGCACATGGAGCTAGAGAAGAAGGTCTCGAGTCTCATATTTATGGGGCTGCAGAGGCTGAAGGTGGGCATGAGGTGAAGCTTAGGGGTGACAGAGATGGAGGAGCTACAGATAATGCCTCATTCTTTACTGAAGACGCTCAATCAGCGCTAAAGCAATGACTTGGAACATGGAAACAGAAGAGCAGGTTTAGGAAAGGAAAATGACGAGTTTTGCTTGGGATGCATCAATTTTGAGGCAGATGTGAGGCACCAGGTGGAGATGGCAGTTAGAATACGGGGTGGAGACAGATCCAGGTGGGGCAGAAGGCCAGGTAGTAGATTAATTCACCCTGGCAGATGTAGAAAGTGACTTGAAAAGAGTGTCAAGGGAAGAATTTGGAGGAACCCCATGATTTAAGGGGTAGATCTAGGAGGAAGAGCCAGAGGAACTTTGACTGGGAGGCAGTGATAAAGGAAAGGAAGGTGGCAGGCAGAGAAGAGAGGATGGGTTTTCAAAATACTGATCGCCACAATGACTTAAAACTGGAGGAATTAGGAGGCAACCACAGCCACCTCTGTTTGTGGCACAGTCCAGCCATAGTGACTTTGAGAAACAAGAACCTCCACTTCCACAGCAGCATAAATCACGTCGTACCTTATAAGTGTCCCAGTGGAGGAGGTGCGAAGATGCATTTGGGTGGAGGTGGAGAAAAAGTAGAAAATGAGCTTCCCTGATGATGACTCTCATAGATGTAAGTACTCATACTAATTTATAACTACAGAACTTATTCATGAACTTCTAAAATGACAGATTCCCATAAATGGGGGAAAAAAGTGCATTGCTTCAATTTACAGGAATTGCCTAATTCCAAACATAGTAATGAGAAGGATTTAAAATTAAAATCCTTTCTGGAACACTCTTTTACCTAGAAGAGCTAGCTTATTAGAGTCACCTCTTATGTGTTCTCCATTAACACTATTACATTTCAACAGCCTGTAACTAGTTCAAAGAATATTAAGATATTTGCATAGAATTCCCCAGGTTTTTGGATGACCTAGTAGAATACTACATTTTTAAAAACATACGAATAGCTCAAAGCTACACAGAGTTTATTATGCAACATTCTATTAGGAAAAGCTCAAATGAAAGTTTTATAGTAGAAGAAAGTATTACAGTATTTTGTCTATAACATAAATGACTTTCTTGGTGAGTATACCTCAAATTATTGAGGTATGTTGAGATGGTGTTTGGAAAATGTTTCATGGAAACAAACCTTGGAAACTTGGGGTTAAACAATCTAGATTTTATTTTTCTATTGCAGGACTTCTGAGAACCTTCAGTGTGCTGGTTTACATTGCATAGCTCTAGAGATGGGTATTATGTAGGAGTTCCTACATTTATCTGACCATACATAGATTCCTCTCTTTTTTTTTTTCCAAAAAACATTTGACCTACTTTATGAAATGTCCTATATAGCAGATTATATTTCTGTTCAAAATGTCGGCTGCTCCTCCCTGTGGTATCCTTCTTCTGTAGAAATGTTATCCCTCTCTACTTCACTGACCCCAGCTGTGGCCACGTGACCTGTTTTGGCTAAAGTAACATGGCTGTGGGTAAGGTGTGTTGCTTCTATCAGACACTCGAAGAGCCAGGTGTAGTTCATCTTTTCTTTTTATCCTTTGCCACAAGACCAGCTATGTCCCAAAGTTTGTTCTGACATCTTAGAGTTCTGGAGAGTCCTTGAATGGAAATGGAAATGCATAAAAAATAAGTCTTTGAAATTGTAAGCCATTAATATTTTGCATCATTTGTTACCAGCTAACTGAGCCTAAGCTGACTAATGCCTTCTACTTCAAAGTATTTCTAAATTATCTGAACCTTTACCACTTTTCACAGGTGTACTCATTCTGTATTGATTGTCTAAATGAGGAAGTGTTCTTGGAATTATTCTTTAGGTTAGGACAGTACACTTGAAGGTGAACTAAAAATACATATATATGAAACATGTCTTAAAGAAATGGTGTCTAGGCTGGGCGCAGTGGCTCACGCCTGTAATCCCAGCACTTTGGGAGGCTGAGGCAGTCAGAGCACCAGAGGTCAGGAGTTTGAGACCAGCCTGACCAACATGGTGAAACCCTGTCTCTACTAAAAATACAAAAAGAAAGTTAGCTGGGTGTGGTGGTGTGCACCTGTAATCTCAGCTACTCAGGAGACTGAAGCATGAGAATCACTTGAACCCAGGAGGCAGAGGTTGCAGTGAGCACACCACTACACTACACACTATAGCCTGAGTGACAGAGTGAGACTCTGTCAAAAAAAAAAAAAAAAAAAAAAAGAAATGGTGTCTAGTAGTTACCTGGAATGAGTATTCTTGGCTGGGCGCAGTGGCTCACGCTTGTAACCTCAGCACTTTCAGAGGCCAAGGCAGGCGGATCACCTGAGGTTGGGAGTTCGAGACCAGCCTGACCAACATGGAGAAACCCCTTCTCTACTAAAAATACAAAATTAGCTGGGCATGGTGGTGCATACCTGTAATCCCAGCTACTCTGGAGGCTGAGGCAGGGGAATCACTTGAACCCGGGAGGTGGACGTTGCCGTGAGCCAAGATCGCACCATTGCACTCCAGCCTGGGCAACAAGAGCAAAACTCTGTCTCAAAAAAAAAAAAAAAAAAAAGAAAGAAAGAAAGAAAAGAAAAGAAAAGAATATTCATAAGCTCAATTCTGAGAAATTCTGATTTAATGGGCCTTGGATGGGTTCTAGGAATCTGAATTTTAAACCAGCTATTACCAATGCAGGTGATCTGTTAACCACACCTTGGAAAATGCCTCTCTAAAGCCACCGTTCGATTAACAGTCATGTGATAACATGCATTTAAATAAACGTCATTTCAATTTAAGAAGGCACCGTGGAGGGTCTTCCTTTGAATTCCTGGAAGCATGTATGAAATCAGTTTTATCGCATTTGAGTTTATATTCATTATATTTTGTGCAAAATATTTTATGCACAAATGATACTTTCATGCTTAAATGCCTATCTTGTTCAAAAAGCCTGATTCTAAATGACCCTTAGCTCTTTCAAACAATAAAACCAAAACCAATCTGCTTTAAAAAGATTAAGTTTTGTTACCAATGAAGATCAGGGGCTACTTCAGTTGCAAGTGACAGAAATTTAATTCAAACTGTCTTAAGCAAAACAAACATTGGTTACAGAGCTAAAACGTCCATGGTTTTTGAGAGGATGAAGTTCTTGGTTGACGGGGTAGGACAGGTCAGAACTGGAGATAAGACTTTTGGGAAGGCGTCTGGGAGGTAGGGATGCTATCAGTCAGCAGGCAGGAAGAGGAGGGTATGCAGGTTCTTGTGGGAGGAAGACTAGGCAGGCACCTGGACAGTGTGGGAACAAGTGAAGGGGTAGTCTAGGCAGATGACTGGCACTGGGGAGATTTGGCCAGGTCTGATAAGTGGAAGTCCTGACAGCTGGGTAGGGAATAACCAGAAAGGTAAGGAGTAGGTAGGTAGGCAGAACGACAGGTGTCAGTCAGCTGAAATCAGGGCTCCACTTACAATTAGATCTAGATACGCAAAACGTAGCTTCAAATATCTGTTTCTTTCCATCAATCAGCACTGCTTCCTCCTCCATTGTTAGCTTCATACTCAGACGTTAAGTCAGAATGAGAAGAAAGGAGAGGGAGGAGAATGAGTTGGCTGGATGCCATGACCAGATGTTTAGAAACCAAATCATAAAAATATTTTCAACTAGTGTCTTTGAATGCCTTGAGCTTTTCATGAAATTCTTATAACTTTCAGTATCTGTTTATGTCATCAGTGTCAGTTCAAATCGATTCCACTGACAGCTTGATCAATGATTTCCAATTTTATCTCAGACAAACGCAGTATGGTTCAATCAATGGTTTTGCTTATGTGAGCACTTTAGGATTGTGTCCACAGATCTATTTCTACTTACAAGTTTAGTTTCAGACTGTTGCTTGACTAATTTCACAACTTTGTGCTTTGAATGTGTCTGAATATTGCCCCAAATCCCTCCCCGTAACAGGCATGAAGAAAACCTGAGATAGAAATAATACGCACTTGATTACTTGATCCTTTCTTATCACAGGCAACTAACTACTGTAACCAGATGATTCCCTGCTGACACTATTGTGATACCTGCCAAAGAAACTGTCTAATGTCACGTTAACACCTTAAAAATGACAACCAGCCAGGCCTCCAAGCCTTCTTTCACTCTTGGCGTTTGTAGTTGCTTGCTTATCGGATGGTATCTTGTTTCTATGACTCCAAGTGCTGGCTCGCATTATAGTCAACTGGAACCAAGAAAATGCCAGCAAGTCTGTCATGGAAAGCTAGGCCTATAATGCACAGGCCAACCCTCTTTAACCAAAAATTATCTGGCTCTGGATGCCAAGAGTGCCAAGGTTGAGCAAGGTTGTGCCTGTTTTAGATGATCATAGGAACTCTGGCTCTTACCTGTGAGAAATTGAAAGGCATGATCAGGTTTTAAGCAAAAGGAATAATCATCCAAGTTACATTTTTAAACAGGATTGTTCTGGATATGATGTTGACCACAGATGGCAGTGGAGCAAGGAGGAAGCAGAGAGAACTGTTAGCAGATTATTGCAATAACAGACAAGAGATGATAGTGACTTAGACCAGCAGGGTGGTTTTTGATGTTCACAACTTTAAATTTGGTTCTTTTATCCCTACCATAGAGATGAGGAAACAGAGGCTGAGGGAGGAATATTACCAGGCCACATGGCTGATTAAACCATGGCATTAGTATGTGGGCCCAGGAGTGTGATTTCAAAGTTATGCTCTTTCCACAGGTTATGATGCCCTTCCCCCATCACCTTCCTCTGTATCTCTTTCTCAAACAAAATGCAAAACCAGTGGCACAGGAGTAAATCCTAAAAAGAGCAATCTTCCCAAGGTTCCTTTCTAGGCCTACCATTCCAAGTATCTGAGTTAAACCGACTTGAGCCTGGGTCATCTCAGTTACCCAAATCTGTCTCTTTAAATTTCCCCCTAAGGACAGGATTGGTCCCAGAACTCAGAGCAAGGATGAGTCTATAGGTGGGGGGCCTCTGGGTCCTACAGAGGATGGATAAGAGATACGAGAGGTGGGAAACCAGTCCAGCACGTTTTCTGGATCAGCAGACTGTGTCATGTGTGTTTGTTAATCTGTGCCCCAAACCACAGCTGCCCATGAACTCAGCACAGCCATTAGTGGATTTCTGACAGTCTATGGCAGGCAGCCTTGTGTTCTTCACATTTGTCACAAGTTAGACTTTAAACAATTCAGAGTGGTCTCTTTCCATGTATAGGAAGCTCTCTCTGGGCAAATAGTGGGTAACCAGCACATCAGACAATGGCATCAGGTTGCAAACTTGTCTCTGTAAATTGAAGTAATCAGAAACAAACAGACACAAAGTTGTTTTATAAAACCTCTTAAAGTATAATATACATAAATATAAGTGCACGTATCATAAATGTATATATTGATGAATTTTTATAAGCTAAACACCAAGAAACAGAACATTGTCAGTACCCTGGGGCCCCCACCATACCGTTCCAATCACTACTCTTTCAAGAGTAGCCACCATTCCTGACTTTTAATACTGTAAATTGGTTTTGCCAGTTTTTGAACTTTTTCTAAGTGGAATCACATAAAATGTTCTTGACTTATTTCCTCCAACATCACATTTTGTGAGATTCATCTGTGTTGTGTAAAGTTTAGAGCATTTATTCTCTCTGTTATATAATATGACATATGAATACAAAACAGTTGATCTGTTTTACTTGGAGGGACATGTGGATAGTTTCCAGTTTGGAGTTATTATGAATAGTGTGCTGTGACAATTTCAGTACATGCCTTTTGGTGAAAACACGCACAAGTTCCTGTTGAGTATGTATGTAGGTGTGGAATTGCAGGGTTGCAAGAGAAAAAAGATGTCTTGATAGGATGAAATATAACATCTTCGAGCTAGAGAGGTAAAACAATGTGTATAGATATTACAGGGAAGGTTTGGATAGGCTCAAGAATGAAAGCAAAAGTCCAGAGTTTAGGAAAAGACTGTGACCATCAGGATGCAAAGTAGAGCATAGTCTAAGCTAAGGAAAATGATGGTGAGCTTAGATAGCTAGGTAACTTGCAGAAACCAAGTGGCAGCAGTGTTGGGTAGTAAAGGGCTCTGGTTGAAAGATCTGAGTTTGAACTTGCTCTGAGTGTGACTGTGTAACTGGAGTGTGTCACTTGACAGCTCAAAGCCTTGACTTTCCCTTACAGAAAATTGTTAAGAAGATTAAATTCATACATTCAACAATGATTAACTACCTATCCGTGTGCTGAAGACTGGGGATCCAGCAGTAAACAAAAAAGTGTCCTTATCCTCATTGACTTTACTGGGAAGGAATACCCATGGTAAACAATGGCCATTTAATGACAATTATGAAAATTGCAATAACAGAATCTAACCAGTCTGGAGGGTCTGGGAGGAATCTCTGAGGCAAGTAGACAAGAGCCAGGCCAAGAATTGGGGTGAGAAATTTCAGGCAGATGAAATAGCATGAGGGAAGTCTATAGAGGGAAGGAGCCTGGCATGTGTAAGAAAAACAGACAGTGAGTGTGGCTGATATGAGTAAGCAGAGAGGAGAGCAAGGGAAAGACCAGATGCAGTGTCAGGCCAGGCTTTTAAGTGGTGGGCTTACCTTGATTGCTTTTTTTTGTTTTGTTTTGTTTTGTTTTTTTGAGATGGAGTCTCACTCTGTTGCCCAGGCTGGAAAGCAGTGGTGCCATCTCGGCTCACTGCAACCTCTACCTCCCAGGTTCAAGCAATTCTCCTGCCTCAGCCTCCCAAGTAGCTTAGGACTATAGGCATATGCTACCACGCTCGACTAATTTTTGTATTTTTAGTAGAGATGGGGTTTCACCATGTTGGCCAGGCTGGTCTCGAGTAATCAGCCAGCCTCAGCCTCAAGTGATCATCTCCCCCTCAGGCTCCCAAAGTGCTGGGATTACAGGCATGAGCCACTGCGCCCAGCCCCTTGATTGCTTTTTAAGCATTTTAAACTGAAGGCAAAAAGAGGGTTGGGAAATAGGCTGGGAGTGGTGACAAAATCAGGAAAGTGCAAAAATATATGCTGATTTGTGAATTTGCATTTCAGTATTCATCCATTCATTCATTTATATTTATGGGATGAGGGACTACCAAGTGATTCTGATCACGTCTGAAATTATTTGGGTGTCAATAACTACTGAATAGGATGAATGCATAAACAGTAACTTACAAGGTCAACACACCGGCAAAAGACATTCTGTTTAAAATTATTTAATTTCATTTGTTCTGATATTAAGTTAGTTCTTTCAGTAGATTTTCATTCTAGGGATAGTCACTGATGTTTGTTGAATGCTTACCATGCATCAACTTCTGTTCTAATATGGTAATACGTAACAGGCGTGTTTTCGCATTCACACCTCACCACAACAACGCAGACAGGTAGGATTCATCATTATCCCCCACTTTAGTGATGGTGAAGTAGATAGTGAAAGGCACGTTGGCCCACTGGCCTGAGATCACCTAGTTAGTAAGCGGAGAGTCAAGATTCACACTCAAGCAGTCTGATTTCAACTCAAAAGCTCTTAATGGCTACTTCTAACTTCCAGAAAGAAGTCACAGACAAGCAATACAAACATCTGGTGGGTTTAATTGTTGCATTTCTCATTTTAAATTAGTAAATTGGCATTGTGCAATACACATTAAGCTCTGTGGGCTCATTACTGTGATTTGATTCTCTAGAGTTTTGCTCCCTTTTAGTGAACTAATAAGGCTGAATTTCCAAACCTGAAATCCAGCTGTGGATCAATGGTTAGAACACAGGAGAGTGACAGGACCAAAGATGGGGAAAGCTGCAGCAGCCACGTCTTGCAGGTTATATAGACCATGCGCACAGTTTGAACTGTTCCCTAGTGTGTAGGGAAGGAGTATGATTGGTTAGGAGGTGATCACAACAGTTTGGGTGAGAGATGGTGGTGACTTAGACCACTGCGATGGCAGTTAAAAAGGAGATGAAATAACAAATTCTAAGTAAAAGGCTGCACAAAGTGCTTGGCATGTAGTAGGTGTGCTATTAAGGGGTAGCTATTGTTAACAACTATGGCAAATTCATTTCAATCCAGCAGGTCACATTTCATGGATTGGAAATGACTGCCTGAAGCATAGCATTGGAAAGATATTCTGACCCCGCTTCAGCCCCGCACAGGAGGAGCAATAGGATAGACTGGAGATGTGTGTCATAAGCTCTGGATAAACAGGTGGTAGCATGAATGATTTAACACCCTCCCCTTGGTGCTGTTCTCATGATAGTGAGTTCTTGCAAGATCTGGTTGTTTAAAAAGTGTGTAGCACCTTTCCCTCACTCTATCTATCTTGTTCCTGCTCCTGCCATGTAAGACACCTGCTCCTTCTTTGCCTTCTGCATGATTGGAAGCTTCCTAAGGTCACCAAAAAGCAGAAGCTGCTATGCTTCCGTATAGCCTGTAGAATTGTGAGCCAATTAAACCTCTTTTCTTTATAAATTACCCAGTCTCAGGTATTTCTTTATAGTAATGTGAGAAGAGACTAATATACAAGTAAAGACAACATTTTTATACAGATGATTTTGAATCATTTTTCTCCATAATAACATTCAAAGACAAAGAGGGCTTAAGCTATAGTAAAAACAATACTTTTTATTAGAAAAAAACAATACCTAATGGATGATGAACTACAGAAACTTACAAAATTGACCTTGGGTTTGAAAGTATTCATGAGCAATGCCCTCCCTGCAAACAAGATTCCACAGGCAAGTTAGTTTGACTTAGGTCAAATGTTTTAGCCTCTCTTAGAGATTCATGATGCATGTTAGCATGCTAAAAGTTCAGAAAAGGAAGCACACTAAAAGACACATTTTTAAGGTTGTTTAACCAGAAGTTTCCAAATTCATTGACCATGGGATTTTTTTTTTTTCACTTTATACTTAACATCCCATAGAAACATAATACCTGCATTAATATTGCATTATGATAACAAGACATTGTGCTACAAAATTTGTAATGTCATCTTTTTCTTCTGGCTTTTGTACAGCTCAATCAGTAGGAGCAAAGGAGAGGAGGAGAAGGAGACTAGTGCTTTGTTTTTTTTTTTTTGAGCTGGAATGCAATGGTGCAATCTCGGCTTACTGCAACCTCTGCCTCCTGGGTTCAGGTGACTCTCCTGCCCCAGCCTCTTGAGCACCTGGGACTACAGACAGCCACCACCACCCCCGACTAATTGTTTTTGTATTTTTAGTAGAGACAGGGTTTCACCATGTTGGCCAGGCTGGTCTCGAACTTCTGACTTCAAGTGATCTGCCTGCCTCAGCCTCCCAAAGTGCTGGAATTGCAGGCGTGAGCCACTGTGCCCGGCTGACCAGTCCATATTATTTGCTTGTTTCTAGAGAACGATGCTCACTTAATGATAACTGGTTGTATATAGCTCCACCTTGGCTCTGAATCTGATCACTGATGTTGTGGCTAACAATATTTAACCTCTGGATGATGAAGATCGAGTTGCAGCCTACACCCACATTTTGAAGTTGCTTAAATTTGGACTACTCAGGAGACACACAGATTCTGCAGATGTGAGCCAGTCACAGAACACTAGGGCTTATTCATTTTCAAAGTTTCCAATTTTTAGTTCAGTGCTTCGTACATAAAAGAGACTCACAAATGGCTTTTGAGTAATGAATGAATACACAAATGAATGAATAATTATGGTAACTATTTTTGCTCATGAGAAAAGGTAACTAATTATAAGACCAGTAAGTATTGCACCAAATCTAGGATAAATTTTAAATAACACAATAGCCTTAAAATTAAACAAGAGTTCCTTTATTTGTTCTGTGGAGATTTAGCAAGTTAGATCTACTTTTGTCTGAATTATACATGCTGAAAATATGGCATCTTCGTATAAAAATTGGCTAACGTTATTAAGTAACTTTGTCCTTTAATTAGGCAAGCCACTTAATCTCTTTGTTTTCTTGTCTCCTGCAATAGGTGAACTCTAAACTCTTAAGTTCTTACTCTAAACTCTTTAGAACTCTAAGTTCTAGAGTGTCCATGAATCTATTCACTTATAAATATGATGCTTTGTACTTTTTTTTTCTTGCAACACTGGGAAAGTGCATAATGTTCATTCTAAAACACAGTCTAAGTCCAGACCAAAAGAGCCTCAGGAAAGCACAGAATTCCAAAATGTTTTGTAAGAAAATCCTCACTCATTAAAGGTATGCTCATAAGAGGAAAACAAGAACTCTATTATATTTTTCTACAGAAGAACTGTATGAAGGCCTCTTCACAGAATCTCAGCAAGAACCGCACTCTCTTCTGGGACAGTCTTGATGAACATTGGCCACCTTGGGAACTGATGACTTGGGCAGGTCCCCAAATAATCTTTAGGTACCTTTATAAGCCAACACTTACATGTACTTATTAAATAGCAGCCACTGTTCTAAATGTTCTACCTAGATTTAATCCTAACCACAGCCCTAAGAACTGGGTGGTATTATTATCTTCATTTTACAGATGGGTAAGTTGAGGTATAGCATGCTTAATTATCTAAGTGTTATGGACCTATTAAATGGTAGGGAATCAAGATAGTATGGGTCCAGAATCTCTGCTGGTAACCCTTCTGCTATACTGCCACTCAGGATATCATCTAGTCATTGACGAAGGCTGAAACAGACTAAGTCAACTGACATTGATCGGGAGTCCACCATGTTAAATGCTGTAAGGAACTGAGGGGGAATAAAATGATGGGGTCCTCATTACTGCACTTACCCAGCTACCAAATAAGCAACACACTCTAGGCAGAATGAAATGAATATTAAAATAAAGATTCTTGGGAAAGAGGAGGTAGAATTTGATCTAGCCTTGAAGAATAGAATTTTAATAGAGTGGAAAAGCAACATTTCAGGTTCAAGCAACAGTGCGATTTTAGGGTGTGCCAATTAGGCTTGTCTGCCCAGATTGTAAGACACGCAGTAGGGCAGTGGTTCCCAACCTTTCTGGCACCAGGGACCAGTTTCCATGGGAGAAAATGTCTCCATGGACTGGGGTTGTGGGGGTGATGGTTTCAGGATGAAACAGTTCCACCTCAGATCACATCATCAGGCATTAGATTCTCATAAGGAGTATGCAACCTAGATCCCTCCCATGTGCAGTTCATAATAGGGTTCACACTCCTATGATAATCTAATGCTGCTGCTGATCTGACAGGAGGTGGAGCTCAGGTGGTAATGCTTACTTACCTGCTTGTCACCTCCTGCTGAGCAGCCTGGGTCCTAACAGGCCACAGGCTGGTGACCCCTGCAGTAGGGGATGACATCTGGCTCTTGAAGAGTCTCAATGCTGTGCTGAGTCTAAATGTCATTGTGAAGGCAATAAGGACTAACTTGACTTTTACTTTGGAGTATAACTCGAGATAGAATGGTGGGCTATAATCTAAGCAGGAAGAATGAGGAATTAAATCAAGGCAGTTTCAGTGACAAGTGTAAAAATGGGTGATGTGGTACCAGGATGTTGCGATATGGTGTCCAGACCTCCCCTTCAGTAATAATGATCAGATTATCCAAGTCACTGGGAATGTTGCCAAAAGAGGGCCTTTGGCCAAGGTCATGACCTCTTCCTGGGATGGTGGCATCAATGACTGATCATCACTGCGGGTGTAAAGGCCCCTAACTCTCACCACAGCTTAGGACAGCTCTGAAGGGCCATCTCAGCCTCAGAACTCACCACATTGCAGTTGAACTTCTTTCTCTGCCCAGTTGTGCTTTCTTTCCTTCTCTTTGACAAGCTTCTGTCTCAAGAAAACTCCCAATAAACCTCTTCCACACTAATCTCTGTCCTAGAGTTTGCATCCTGGGACACTCAACCTGCTTCTGATGGCTGTAAAGTGCATTATAAAAACAAAACCCCCAGTTGGGCATGTATGCACGAATGTAGCAAATGAAGGAGAAGAAAAAGTCAAAGATCATGCCCAACCAGCATAGCTAGGAGGGTGGTCTTAGCCAGCATGGTCACTCCCTTGACTAACTATACTCAGCCCCTCAATGTGGTGTCTCTTCTTCACCCCTATAATCTACTCCTCACACATGGGGCAGAGGGATTCATGCTCCAAATCTTGTCATCATGTGCAGAAGAAATTCAGGAGTCCTTTATCCTGCCTACAACATCCCACCTAATTGACCTCCCAGATACCTCTCCAACCTCCCCGTGCTTCTGGACTCCAGCCACACTGACCTCCTTGAAGTTCTGGAACATGCTAACCATGTGCCTGTTGGTCCCCCAGAAACTCTCATAGGCCCTTGTCTCATTTCATTTAGCCCTCTCTGCGCAAAAATTCCTTCTCAAGAAGGCCTCCTCCAACTACTCCATTTACCGTAGAAACCGCTGTCATTCTCTATCCCTTTAAACCCACGTAATTTTTTTTCCAAAGCACTTATTTCAAGTTGCCATTGGCACATTATTTACCTACGTGTTTATGTATGGTCTCTTTCTCTCTCTAGAATGAGGGCTCCATGAGGGCAAGAACTTTATCATCTTCACTGTTATATCCCTGGTCAGGCACATAATTTGTACATGAGTTAATGAAAATGAGAGTCATAGGAGAAGTATGTTTTCAGAAGAAAATATGAGTTCGATTTTGAATAGGTTGAATCTGAACAGCCTTTACAACAAAGCAGTTAGATCAGATGTTTAGAAGACAGTTACTCACAGTACCCAGTCTCTGTGAGGCATAGGGAGAGAATGAGCTAGAATAGCAGTTTCCAAGTTGGTCTGGGGGAATATTAGGCTCATGGCAGGCTCTTTGAAATACAGAATGGTTGGGACAGGCAGTGGCTCACACCTGTAATCCCAGCACTTTGCGAGGTTGAGGTGGGCAGACCACCTGAGGTCAGGAGTTCGAGACCAGCTTGGCCAAAATGGCAAAACCTCGGCTCTACTAAAAATACAAAACTTAGTTGGGCATGGTGGTGTGCACCTGTAGTCCCAGCTACTCGGGAGGTTGAAGTAGGAGAATTGCTTGAACCCAAGAGGCGGAGATTCCAGTGAGCCAAGATCATGCCACTGCACTCCAGCCTGGGCAACAGAATGAGACTCTTGTCTTAAAAAAAAAAAAAAAAAAAGAGAAATACAGAATAGTCATATTCTTTCAATGAAATAAAAACCAAACAGGTTTAATAAAAGAAAAATTAATAAATAATGGATAAGAGAGGGAGACGAAGAGAAAGAGAATGAGACACAGAGAAAGAAGGGGATTTATTGGCTCATGTAACAGCAATGTCCAGAGGTTCAGGCTGGACAAGATCCAAGGACTCAAACAGTGATCCCAGAATGTGGTCTCTCTCCATCTCTCAGCTCTGCTAGTCACTTCTCTGAGGGTCTACATTCTCAGCCAGGCTCTTTCCAAACAGACCACATGGAAAGTAGATCACCAGAACTGGTTCCAATTCCTTCCTTTCAACGAACGCAGTGAAAGATGGTGCCCCTTTCACAATAGTTCTTAAAAACATCGAAGGAGTTGGACCTAAGGAGCTGGTCTGGCTTGAGTCCTGGGCCCAGAGGGATAAATGGTCTGATTCACTTAGACTGGGTCATCTCTGACACCGTGCACTGCAGGTTCCCAGGAGTTGATGATGTGCCTCTCTTCCCAACTCCGTGATTCACCTTGGTAGCTTGAAGTTGGCCATGGTAAGAGTGGCAAATGCTGGAACCACGGAAAATGGCAAATGCTACAAATCAAGGATTTTCTTCTTTTTTTTGAAGAATTGGTTGTTAACACTTATCAATGAATCACCTGTCATATGAACATTTCTAAGGCCAGGAATGGGGGACAGACTCATCAGAACTCAGGGACTAAGCATGAGGGATGGGTGGTTTCCCAAAGGGCAATTTAGACACTGTTACTAGGAAAAGGGAGAATGAATGTTGGGAAGTGTCCTCCCATATATTATACTATTACATTACATTACGTTATAATTGAGGATCCACAATGAACTAAGGGTTCTAAAAAGGCCTGTGACTTATAAAGCTGTTTAACTCAGTGTTACCCAACCTTCTCTGATTAGAAAGTCTCTTTTTTCATAAACTTCTGATTAACTTCTCAATGCCTTTAGAAAATAGTGAACAAGAGAATAGAGATATTAATACAAAAGAAGGGAACTAACAATTTTTATGCAGATCTATTGCTGTGTTAGTGGCTGGGGGAGAAAAGATCCTTTATGGTTTTCTCTCCCTTGAATAGCAAATAGAAAATGCTTAAAATGAAGAAAATATTGATTTTAAACCAACTGATACGACTGCAAACTTTATCTTAACCTTAAGCGACTAAAAGGGATTTAAAAATCAAAGGAACAATATATTTCCTATATCTTTTAGGCTGAATATTATGTTAATTCTAATATTTTTATGAGCTGTAATTAACCTTCAATCATTCAGAAATCAAATACTCAGCTTTAAGCATGTATATCTAAAACTTTATCTAGTGCTATGATAGGAATCAAAAATGAAAGACAGAAAGCAATGAAAAATTAATTTTAAAACAGTTTCTTTTTTGGCAACTCAGGCTAATCAAGGACATTCTGACCATGTTTTGAGTCTTACTATGTAAACTTCATAAGAGTCTTCATAAGACAAAGGGCTTTGTGTCACTTACTGTTGTTTCCTTAGCATGCATATGTATTAAGTACTCAATAAATATTTGTTGAATACTGAATTTTAAAAATCAACAATGGTGCTGGGCGCAGTGGCTCACACCTGTAATCTCAGTACTTTGGGAGGCCGAGGCCGGGGGATCACCTGAGGTTGGGAGTTCGAGACCAGCCTAACATGGAGAAACCCTTTCTCTACTAAAAGTACAAAATTAGCCACGCATGGCGGAGCATTCCTGTATTCCCAGTTACTTGGGAGGCTGAGGCAGGAGAATCACTTGAACCCAGGAGGTGGAGTTTGCAGTGAGCCAAGATTGCAACATTGCACTCCAGCCTGGGCAACAAGAGCTAAGCTCCATCTCAAAAAAGAAAAAAAAAAAATCAACAATGATGACAGAGGTATACTTTAATTCCACTTGATGCTTTCTCATATACATCATCTCGTTTCATATGTTTTGTGGATATACGAAGGCACTGTCTGCCCTTCCCACCTTCCTTCATGTAGGAATTTACCTTCCCCAATAGCTATGTCACCATCTGGGACTTTATATTCTTTTACGTGACCTTTTTCCCTTCCCTTTTGGCCTAAATTAGTTAGACAATAGCTATGCTGCCATTTGGGACTTAATATTCTTTTTCATGATCTTTCCCCCTTCCTTTTTTGCCTAAATTAGTGAGGGCTATATTTCTACCACTTGCAGGAAAGGAATCTTCATTGAACAATTTTCATTGTTATATCTGTTACACTGAAAACTATATTAATGGAATACTGATATGCTGCGTTCTTCAACTGAAAATTTTTATTTTCTAAAGATAAACAAAGTATTGAACATCCAGGGCTCAATACTGAATATAAGTCTAGTACAATTTCAACAAATTCCTTACTAAACTGCTGTGCAAAATATAGATGAAAGCTCACACCTATAATCCCAGCACTTTGGGAGGCCAAGGTGGATGGATTGCTTGAGGCCAGGAGTTCGAGAGCAGCTGGCCAACGTGACGAAACCCTGTCTCTACTAAAAATGCAAAAAATTAGCCAGGCGTGGTGGCAGGAGCCTGTAATCCCAGCTACTCAGCAGACTGAGGCAGGAGAATCACTGGAACCTAGGAGGTGGAGGTTGCAGTGAGCCAAGATCGCACCACTGCACTCCAGCCTGGGTGACAGAGTGAGACTCTGCCTCAAAAAAAAAAAAAAAATATATATATATATATATATATATAGAGAGAGAGAGAGAGAGAGAGAGAGAGAGAGAGAAAGAGAGAGTATATACATACAGATATGTATGGCATAGACAAAAATAACACTCTAAATCATTGAGTGTCTAGGGATGCTCCCGGCTGTTGGTGGTTTTGAATATAATATTACTTTAAGGTTGAAGAAAGGAGTAACCCACGAGAGGTGAGTGGCAGAATGAGAATCCAGTCATGGGGAACTGGGTGTGGTGGCTCACACCTGTAATCCCAACATTTTGGCAGGCTGAGATGGGAGGATCCTTTGAGCCCAGGAGTTTGAGACAAGCCTGGGCAACATAATGAGACCCTGTCTCTACAAAAAATAAAATTAGCCGGGCATGGTGGTGTGTCTGTAGTCCCAGCTACTTGGGAGGCTGAGGTGGGAGGTTCAGCCTGGGCAGTAGTCTCAAAAAAAAAAAAAAAAAAAAAAAATCCAATCATGGGGTCTCAAAGCAGAAGAGAGTAGTATGGGCAAGGGGGATGGGCTGGTCCTACAGAGACACAATTCTGCACTCAAACAACACCCACAGGAAACAGCCAGTCTCTATCTCAACGAGCAATACAACCTGAAACAGGAATGTAGGAGAGAAAGAATTAGATTCAACCCAACAGAGACAAAGGACAGGAACCATTTGGACTAAAGAAAGACAGAAATCAGAGCATGTCCTTTGGGTTGAGAAGAGCCTTTGACAGCACTCAATCAAAACCCAACTTTGTCAAAGCCTCACTCACAAAGGCACTGTGGGGTAGGTGAGATCCCAGTGAAGCTCCTGAAACTAGAAGCGGTAGGAGAAGATTCAGTGGCCAGCACTGAAATGGAACATAGCGTCCAGGAGTGAGGAGTGTGGGCTTTGGAGCCAGACTGCCATGGTTTGAATCACACTGTTGTCAATAACTGTGTGGCCTCTGGCAAGTTAGTGAACCTCTTTGCCTGACTTGTAAATGGAGATGACAACCCTCCCTGTAACTTGCAGGGTTGTAGGGAGGATGGGCTGAGTTGGTAGACAGTACCTGGCATGCCATAAGTGCTTAATAAATGTTCAATGTTTTCTGGTGATTATGAATTCTGAGCCCCACTTTTAGTCAATATCTTCTAAATCATTATAAATTGTGATGACTTTGGAATTAAACAGACTGGTGCGTTCATATCTTTGTTATTTTACTCCTTTGAGCTTTGGTCTCTTCACCTGTAAAGTAAGACTAATACCTACATATAAAAAACACAGAGAAAGTGCCTAGCATGGGGACTCTTTATGTTAATAACCAATTAATATTAATCTCCCAACCTGAGAGTCACCTGCACAGCTATGTTTCTCTTTTCTAGAGTTAAGAGAAAACCCAGTCAGGTTAGACTCATTGGAATAGTCCAGGTCAAGACCACTTGGGTGGGTAGAATGGAATTCTATGTGAACTCACGTTGGAGTGGGATACCACATTGATTAGGGTAGTAGCAAGGTTTCTGTCAGCCCTTTAATAAGTCTAAGACCCTGGGAACAAAATAGCCAGAAACACAAGATTTCTTGGGTGTGTCACAGAAAAAAATCCCAAGCTGCAGACTTTCCCTTTGAGAGTGGCATCCTCAGTTACCTTAAATTCCAGTAGAAATACCATCCACAGAAATGCCCATGTTTACCAGGGCTGCCATAGCGATGGCTACTTTTGTTTTCCCGATATGAGACCCAGGCAGTGTTCTAGATTAGGTACCCGAAGAAAACCATGGGGACATCACTGTTATTTAAATTAATTATTTAACTGACTAGTTATTTTTCACCTACCCAGTGTTTCAGAGACCTTGAATTATGCCTATTGGCAAATGTGTAACCACGGAAAATTCTTCGCAGTCAGAAACTGGAAAGAAAAATTCACCCCTGTAGTTTTAGACTTTTGGTTTTGTACATAATATTGAAGGCTGTGGATTAAGTGCATTATTTAGAATAATATATTCAGGATTTAAGGAGTTTGGGTTCAATTTTGAACCACTCCACCACCCCTGGCTGGACCTCAGCTCAATCCTTTAATCTTTTGGCTTCTTTCTCCATCTGCACAAGACGCCTCTGGCAACGCACTGAGTGCAGTAGCATAGGAATACATTCAATAATGGGCTTCATATCACCACTCACAAGGGAGTCAATTGCTTTTTTGTGGGATCCATTAGCTTAACTGAGAATATTAGCCCAGTATTCTGGATGTATGATGGGCTATAAGAAAGAAGGTAGCATCAATTTAAATGTTTTGCTTTGCCTCCCTAAATGACTCTGGACAACACATAAAGAATAAGGGGAAAGAAAGAAAAGCAGGGACAGAGGAGAGTGCTCAAGAAGTCAAAAGGAAGAGGTAAAGGGATGGAGGCTCAAGGGCTAAGAAGTGAGGTACAGGTGAAGACGGAGGCGGAAGAGAAGATGGGAAAGGCAAGAAGGGAAACAAGAAGATTCCTTAGGGATAGGAAGAGCAAGAATGTGAAACGAAGATTCCAATCAGATAGAAGTTCATTGGGACAACCACATAGAGAGGGGGCAGAGAAGAGTGGACGGGCAGGGTTCACTCTGGAAAGAGAGGGTTTGCTAGGGCTGTCTCCCTCCCTCCTGTCACTGGCTCTCTTCACATTTGCGGTGCCCCCAGGATCCCCAACACTGGGCTTTTGGCTCAGAGAGTTGGCTTTAACAGCTGTGCCATTTAGTCTCCCAAGAGTATAAGAGGTCTCCAAGACCCAGGAGGTTAAGCAAATGTTAGGGGGTTATCAGGGGAAAGTGTTCTTACTTCATGTTCTTCAAATTAAACAGTGAAGTGAAGTCATAGAGGACACGAGGTGATGGTAAACAATACAATGGAACCAAAGAGAAAATGACTGCTTTATGGGTATCTCAGTGATACCAATTTACTCCTCATAATTCTCTAAGCTTTACTCTGTAAGGACAACTGGGGGCTAGAACTGCCTAACCATCACCCCACTCCCAAAGTAGGCTCCTGTATTTGCTTTGATAGATTTAGGAGTGGTAGTAGAAATCATAATAATGATAACATTCACAGCAAATATTTATTGCTTACTTTGCGTCAGGCACATATGCATGCATCCTTCCGAAAGGGATTTCAGATGGTCTACAATAAGACAACTTCTAAGAGGGGAGGAAAAAATAGATATATATACCTTGGCTGAGGAAGGCTACAGTAAATTTCATACAGCAGTAAGTGGTTTGATAGGAATTAACTCATTTTGTCATCTCTATATCCCTATGAGGTAGGTACTTTTAATAACCCCTTTTTATAGAGAAGGGAACTGGGAAAACCAAGATTTGATATTACATCATTGGCTTGACTTCAAAGGCTAGGGAAAACAAAAACCAAAACAAAACAACTGCGGTAAGAGTCTCACTACTTACTTTCAACAATAGCAATTTTGAAGTTAATCACCAGAAAAAAAAAAAATTAGCTCTGTATGCCACCAAAAGATAACCAAAATTGTTGTTGTGTAGTGTCCCTCTTAACTTAGATATGTGAGTATCGCTCAGATAAGTACCCTTAAGACAAATTCTTCCCAGAGACTAGGTCAGGAAAGGCTTTCTCCTGATGAAACTGTAGGACTCCTTCCACTTGACAATGAGAGCTATGCAAACCTTCATTTCCCCTATTTCACTGCTATGAGGAAGCTTGGGCTCAGTTTTATGCTCAAATACTATTGTTTGTCTCAGCCAGAATTTCAACTTGTCTTTTTTAAAAAATATTTGTCTTTCATTGTAAATAAAGCACCTTAAGTCCCTTTTGGAAGAAGGCATGGTATAAATAAAACAAAAGACAGGCCGGGCGTGGTGGCTCCTGCATGTAATCCCAACACTTTGGGAGGCCAAGGTGGGTGGATTACAGGTCAGGAGTTCAAGACCAGCCTGGCCAAGATGGTGAAACCCCATCTCTACTAAAATTACAAAAAAAATTAGCCAGGCATGGTGGCGGACACCTGTAATCCCAGCAACTCGGAAGGCTGAGGCAGATAATTGCTTGAACCTGGGAGGCGGAGGTTGCAGTGAACCAAGATTGCATCACTGCACCCCAGCCTGGGTGACAGGGCAAGACTCAGTCTAGAAAAAAAAAAAAGACAAAATGCAATCCTGTTGGGGCCAAGCTAGAGACATAATTTATCAAATTACTGGACATAGCACCCTGAAATCATTGCATCTAAAAGAGAATATTCTAAACAGAATTTTGAGCAGATACTATTTTTTATGGTCTTTGTCATATTTTTCATGTCTCTCAAATAGCATTCCAAACCACTTTGGGTAAAGAACATAAAATCTAGAGAAAAATAACTGATTACTCTCAAATGTCTTTATGTTACAGGGATATAATTAAAGTTTTGAATCTTGTCCAACACTGTGCTCCAAAATAAACCAATTTAAATCTACATTTATCAGTCAGCCTTAAAATGAAAAACAGTTTCACTCATTATTCACAGGTTAATAAACTATGCTTAATTTGTAGTTTTTTTTTTTTTTTTTTTGCTTCCAAAATTTATTCCAGGAACATAGCCATATCTTCTCCTGCTGACTGATAAACACTATATATATTAGATCACGCATAAAGAGAAGCCTGTTTAAGGGTCAAGATGTAGGTAATTTAATGAAAAAACTCCCATCAACTCAAGGTTGCTGTTTCTGTGAGTAATTGATCCGTTCAAAAAACAATGCGTTTCATTTCCAGAACTTTCATTACAGGTGTGACTATGATTTTTGTTTCATTTGAACATTATTATATAATGATGCATTTCAAATGCAATAGCATTTGCAAAAAAGAAAATAAATTATCAAAACAAAAACAGAAAGAAGAGCCAGTGGCTGGGAAGAAGGTCACAAACGTTTAGCACAAAATAATTAATTAAGAAGTCAGTTCTGCTTATCCAGCAAGTACTTACAGCTCAACATTTTGCTACTTCAGTCCCATTCAATTTCAACTTGTGACAAAACTTACACTTTTACTTCTAGTTTTGTGACTTACTCTATTTCATTGTTTTATTTATTCAACAAACACTTATGGAGATAAGGCTCGTTGTATTATGCAATATAAGCATCAAACAAAATACGTTCTTGTTCTGATACTTATTTTGCAACACTTCATGAAACTGCAAAAAGTAAACATTACATAAATTAGAATTTACAACATAGACTGGTCTATGACAAAGTAAGTAAAAATAGTGTCAATCCATGAGACTTCAAATTGAGATGAAATTCCTTCAGGAGTCCATATAGATTAATTCAGATATTTATACAACAGATAAGAAAAATTTATTCTTGACAGCACAGACAGCAGTCAGGTGCCCCAAGCTGGGTTATGGCCTGGTCAAATATTGCTAACATATGTTTAAAGCTCTTACTTTGTTACAGAAATATAAACTCTGTTTTTTCTCGTGAAACAGTGCGTATACTGCAACTCTTCAAATTATACCTCAGCGTGGTGTAAGGAATGTGGTGTTCCTTCGAAGCTGCGGCAAATTCCTAAATTTCTTACCTGTAAAATGGGTATACATGGAAGGCAGGTCTTCTGTGAAGCTCACACAGCATAAACTTTCGGGCGTCTTCTCTAGGCCTCCATCCCAGGCCTTGGCGGGAGCCTTGGCGATACATTCACCTGGTCATGTGTTTATGTACAATTTGCAAAAGCAATATCTTGTCACCACAATTAGCTGAAATTGAGGTTTCTTTCCGCTTGGACTTTCCCGCTGTCATTTTCCCTTCTACTGGGTGGTGCTGGGGCAACCTGGACATGCTGTGTGATACAGTCAGGTTTTGTGTTCCTACCCAAACCTCATCTTGAATTGTAATCCCCACGTGTTGGGGAGAGAAGTGATTGGATTATGGGGACAATTTTCCTATGTTGTTCTCATGATAGTAAGTGAATTCTCACGAGATCTGATGGTTTTGTGTTTGGCAAGTTCCTCCGCTCACAATTCTTTCCTGCTTCCTTGTGAAAAAGGTACTTGCTTCTCCTTCCACCATGATTGTTAAGTTTCCTGAGGTCTCCCTAGCCATGTGGAACTGTGAGTCAATTAAGCTTCTTTCCTTTATAAATTATCCAGTCTTGGGCAGTTCTTTATAGCAGTGTGAGAACGGACTAATACACAGTATTTGCTTTTAAGAGGACCACCCAAATTGCATAAATTGCAGGCCCCACAAAACCTGCATCACCCCCCAAGTATGAGAATAGTACCGCTTTCACAGGTGTGCTATGAAGATTAAGAGGTAATGGACACATGGTGTACCAGGTGGATGTTAACCATTATCACTACTCCAAATCTCCATCTATCTATTACAGCAAGGCCACAGAAACATTTTATGTAATATGCTTAAAACTAAATTCTTCTTATGGAATGGGATTTTTCAACCCCAGGCAACAGGGCCACATCATGTTTTTCTTGGGCCCTAGGCTTTTTTGCCTTCGTTGAGCCCCTTACTCCATTAAATATATATATATATATTTATGAAACTACAGTTTCATCAGGAGAAAGCCTTTCCTGACCTAGTCTCTGGGAAGAATTTGTCTTAAGGGTACTTATCTGAGCGATACTCACATATCTAAGTTAAGAGGGACACTACACTACTAAATATATATATATTTAAGATTGTATTAGTACAAAAACAAATATATTAATTTATATTAAAATACTTTCTTAAACCTAAATATTTTTCCTTCTGATTTGAATTTTTTTTTGTGGGCCTCTAAAAATATTGTGGACCTTAGGCACTGTGCCTGATGGAAAAGACAGTGACAGGATTGTGCAATATGAATAAGGATAAATTTCCCAAACCATCAAGGACTCAAGAAAAAGGGTAAACATCTTAAATTGGGTTAGTTTCAAGCACCTATAATAGAAAAATGTTATCCAAACAAGGTCTCAGGGGTAACAGGAGGCGTTTTCAGTGTTCAAAATACACACATGGATGGAGTTGGCGATTAGGACACTAATAGCGACCGTATCTAGCTGTGAAATACATATTTTTGTTTTGGGAGTCTACTTTTCAATAAATGTACTTTCAGGTGTTTTGTTGCCCACTTAATTACATGATCAACAGGGAAGAGTTATTTTACAAAACAAGCTTCATTTTGCCAATTTATAAATTGCTTTGGAATTTCATCCAAAGGTCTTTAAAAAGCACGTTGGCCTTGGTGCTGGTGCATCACATAAATCACAGATGAAACAAACAAGCCAGTTTCCTACTCAAGGTGTGTCTGTAGTCCTGACTGCGTGCCAGGGGCTCTATCTGGCACATTTCTTAACTTTGCAAAATTAATTGTGCCGAAGAGAACACCATCAAACGCGTCCGGCATACAGCGTAAACATCTTCAGACCGTGATCCTGCGCCATCAAACGCTCTCCAGCTAATTTCATTTGGTCATTACTCTGGAAGAAAACCGAGGCCAAGTGAAACTGCGGAAATGGGAACAATGTACGGAGGAAAAATCTCACCCCATTAAGGGATCCGTTTCTGCTCCGCACAAATAAGCCCACCCCACCTCCGAGGCAGGACTAGATGGCTCCAGGATATTCTCGGCGCGCCAGCGGGCCCTCTCGGGCAGGGGAGTCCCGCACCCAGCAGGAGGGCGGTAACGCGAGCGGCGGCGCCTCGGCCGTGGGCTGTTTAGGTAATTCGCAAAGTCTCAACAATCATCCCCCTCTCCCAGAAGCTGGTTTTCGTGTGTGCAGTGGTAACAGAGGCGGCGAAAACACCGTCCCGCGCTTTCCTCTCCTCAAGGCACTGTTTGCAGCGGCAGCATTCGGGGAGCCGCGGTCCTCCCCGCAGGGCCGTCGTGCACTGGGCCTTTCGCGAGGATTTGCCTGGGCTCGGCCGCCTCGCTCTCCCCTGCGCTTCCATGACCTTCTGTGAGCAGCCTCACCACCGGAGGCTAGGAGGAAGCACCACCCTCGGCGTCCGGGGCCCGTCGCGCGGTCGCGTTCCTCCGAGTGCCTGGAGCAGCCCCGCGGGCGCGCGGGCGCGCGGTCGGGGATCGGCGGGGGCGCGCGGGTTAGGGCGGGGCCGGGGCCGGGGGCAGGGGCGGGTCAGGGGCGGGGCCGGGCCCGCTGCGCCCCCAGCCGAGCGGCGTGCAGGCGCCGCCCCCGCGCGCCGCAGTCCCGGCTGGAGAGACTCGGCCGTGGCGGTGGCCGTTAGTGTTGCCTCTGGGCGGCTCTGGAGGCGGCGGCGGCGGCGGCGGCGGCGGCCCGCGGGGTTCGCAGAGCGCAGCGGGCCGCCCTTCGCCCGTGGCCGCCTAGAGCAGCCTCTCGCCGGCACTGGGGAAGCGAGACGGCGGCGGCGGGTTGTGCCCGGCCCCCTCCTTGGCGGCTCCTGCCCCCGGGCGGCTGTGGGCTCTGGGCAGCCCCAGGGCGGCGGCCGAGGCGACAGAGCCGGCGGCCGGGGATGGCAAGATAGCGGCGCGGGAGCGTACCGTGAGTGCCGGGGGTGGGTGGGCGCGGCGCGGGGCAGGAGAGCCGCTGAGCCCCGAGCGGGGTCCCCAGGGGCGGCCCGGGCGGGGTGGGGCAGCGCTCCGGGCTCTGCGGAGCGTCCTAGGGGAGTGACCCCGGAGAGCGCCGCTCCAGGTCCCGCCGCTCTCCGCGCGCCCTTGGGTCACCCTCGTGTCCCGGGGGGGCGCGGACTCTAGCACCCAGAACTTCTGCCCCACGCGCGGCAGTGAGTTGTGAGGCCAGAGGTTACCTGGGGGATGGGAGGGAGCTTGAAATGTTTTTCTTTTGGAGAGCTGACCTGCCAGGTGATTTCGTGTCCCTGTGCTTCAACTCCGCTTTAAACCTGTTCCCCGTCCTTTCTGTATCCGTGGTGCATTTGACTTACCTGTATTTTTATGTGCTTACTTCCGAAGATGGTATACTGGTTAAACCCAAAGTTAAAGTGTTGGAGGTCAAAGTTAGGCTTTGTGAAAGATGCCATTTCTGTTATGTTGTGTAAAAGCACAAAGCTGGATTCAGGAGTTCTGAGCAACGAAAAACTGCACATCACGTGTTCTGAATTTACATGATTAATCTGAATTAATGTGATTTTGCCCCCCCCACCCACCCATTCCGCCACCAAAAATATATGAGGTCTTTTATTTGCAGTTGGGTATCTTTGTGTTCCTTTTTGAATGTGTTTAGTGCAGTTAAATATTGTTAAAACCTGCACTGTTATTGAATAGCATTTATATGGAAATCGGTTCTTTGCATTTCTTTTTATGTGTCTTTAAAAGATACATTCTTTCAACAGAAAAGTTTCAGTTTGAAGTTTGCCTTCCAATTCGTGTTCAGTTTCAGATTAGTTTTTAATTTTAAAAAGTTATTTGCTTGAAGTAAGATTAATGTGATATAGTATCGTTTAGGCAGGGGTCCAGAAATGGTATAGAAATTAAATTTAAAGCAAACCTTTCCTTTTCACAAGTGAATAAACCAAGGAGTTTTTTCAGCGCAAATGCTACTTGCCCTTCCCCTTACATGATTATTTTGCCACAGATCTGAAATTACATTTCACTATTACCAGAGGGTTTCTTGTCTAAGCCTGGCAGAGAAAAGGAAGCCTAAGTATAATGTGTTTTTAAAAACATGAGACCGTTCTTTTACTTGTCTTTTACGTTGACTTTCTGCCTTATAGTCGGGTGCAACTGTTCATTTGGAAACTTCATTAGGGAGTCAGTTGCAAGCTCAATTTAAATATATGATGTGTTCTCAAGTTGGTCTGAGCAGCTATTTCCTCTCCAAGAATTGAATTGAGACTTCTTTGCTTTGTAATAGGTGAGATCACTAGCAAGCCTCTGATTATTGGAGACTTGAATTCTCTTCTGGGGAATGAGAATCAGGGACTCTGCTGTTGAAGGAGCAAAACTTTTGTGATTTTTGAAAAATTTGCTTCTGAATGGTCATCTTTGACAAATATGTTGGTAATAGTATGCATTATTCTTATGTTAATTGTGCAGCAGGTAATCTATTCACAATGGAGAAGATTCAATAGATATAAAGGATACAGAGTAGAAAGTATACCTCTCTCTCATCATGTTCCACAGCTACTGGCTCCTTGTGTATGTCTTTCCAGAGATAGCCTATGCTCATTTCGTATGTGTAAACATTTTGTAAGTGTTCTTTTTGTTTGTATTCCCAAAGATGAGGACCCATTGTATACTCTGCACCAGCTCCCCCTGTCCCTCTTCCCTCCCCAGAGTACTAAATCATGGCAATCTCCATTGATATCTGAGAGAGCCTGCCTCATTCTCTAACAGCTGCTGAGTACTCCATTAGGGATGGACCATAATTTATTTAGCCTCTTTATTGTGATATACGTAGGTTGTTTCTAACAATTTGCTATGAAATTGTAAAGCATTAGTTTTTGAGGTTTTTAAGTGGGTTTGGTTATTCTCAAAGGCCTAAAGGGAGTAGTCATTTGTTTCTTTATATCACCTTTCAGGAAATAAATGTGCCTTCTCCCCAGTGTGCATTGTTTGCTTCTATATAACTTCACAGTAATCCATAAGAGCCTTTGGCATCTTTGCTATGAAGTGGGAGCCATGATGGTTAGTAACTAAAGTCATTATTCCTTGGGTAACAACTTGGCTCTTTGTTTCAACAAAAGAAAAGAAGGAACAGATACACATTTTAAAGAATAATCTGTAGGAAAAATTCTTAAGTGTTTAAATGTTTTTGAACATAGGCAGCTTGTACCTTTGATTAAATTGAAGATGAGGGTAGTTTATGTTTCATAAAATTTGGTTGGCATTAGGCACTCAAATCACTGCCTTCTGTAGATTATCACCAGTATCTTATATTTTAATGTTAGTATAATATGGTTACAAATTTTATAGTTTATGATAAGATTAATAACAACTTTTAAGGGGATGGATGCTTTTAAAAAATATTTAGCTCTTGTTTTTCTTTAAAATGAAAAAATTGGGGTCTCTTGTCAGCATGCTTTTGAAAAAGAATAAATTATAAAAGTAATGCTAATACTAGGAATTGAGCCTGATACATTATAAAGCTTGAACATTAGCCAATGTTGAACTTTAGTATTTTCATTATGCTTATTTTTGAGGGCTATTTTTTAGGACTAGTGTAAGCTATGATAATCTTTTAAAACATTTAAACTATATATATATATAGTTTAAATGGTGCAAACACCCCTTAGAATTTAAGGCATTCCCTTGCCTTTTATTTGGTACCTGTTGTGATACAAAACTGCTAACCTTGTGTATATTTGTTCTTAAATAGGTATTTATTGGGCATCTGTTAATATTCCAGACAACTTTCCAGGGACTAAATTATGGCACTGCACAGGACAGACAGACACTGCTATAATCTCAGTGAAGGAGATGGATAAAAAGCAAAGATGCAATAAGTGATAGTGACTAGATAGTGCTAAGTGCTGCAAAAGAAATAAAGCAGGGTTGCATGGTAGAATGGGACAGGATGTGGGCTGCTGTTTTACTTCAAGTGGCCTGAGAAGCCTCTCTGGGGTGGAGGAGTCTGAGCTGAGAGTTGAATGAAGGGGAAGAAGCCTATGATTTTGGAGATCTGAGAGAAGAGTGGCTCAGGCAGAGGGAAGGGCAAGTGCAAAGGCCTTGGAGCAGGACTGAGCCTTGCATACCTGAGGGACAGAGGACCGCCTCTGTGGCTGGTGTTGGTGAAAGGAGAGAGCTGCAGGCAGGAGAGGAGTGGGCTGGGGTTGATGCCTATATGTGTTGCATAAGTCAAGAAATGTTTACAGAAATGGGAAAGATGTGAGTGGTGGAGTTCCTCTATAGGCTGGAAGCTCCAGGGGGCTAGCAACACATCTGCTTGTTACCGATTGCATTTGCAGCACCAGGAACCACCTTCATCACATAGTGGGCTATGAATAGTTATTGAGTAAATGAATACTTAGAGAATTTACAAAATAATCTTACCTGCTTTTGGTCAAAATACTTAGATTTGGGAGTCTTTTAGTTTTCCAGCTTGGCTCTGGCCTTTGACACAGGCAATTGGTTATACTGTTACCATTTTTCTTTCAGATTATCACTTTAGTCGGAGTATTGCTTTAAGTCGATTACACTTGACTGCTCTTCCATGAAATTCAAGTGTAAAACCTTAAAAACAAACCCTTTTCAGTAAAATTATAGTGATTTATGAGAGATTTTCAGAAAGATGAGTATTTTTATCTTTTATTTCCGTGTAATAGCCATTTGTATAAGTGTAGGATTTCAAAGATGCCTTGTGTGTGTGTGTGTGTGTGTGTGCGTATTGAATGTTTTAATTCTTTGGGCCAGATGACAGACTAATGAGTAGATAAAATATATGTAGGTACTTTTATTCTCACAGGAGGAATGTGTGCCTGCCCTATAGGGAATATCAATAATTTGTGGCATTTCCTTTTCCCAACTTCTAATCTGTCATTCTAAATAATAATTGAAAACTTGGGAAATGAGTTTTATGCCAAGCAGTTGTTATAGATGTCTAATAAGAATCTACATCTTTCTCTTGACTGTGTCTTTTGGACTCCTGTTCCATATTAGAAGTGTTGTGGTCTTCCAGAATGATGGTTTTCAACTTTTTTGTATCCTGTCTTAAGCGATTAATACCTTAGCATAATAAGCTGTTCCTATTTATGACAATTTTATTTCCAACTGTTTCTCTTAAGTTCTCTGCAAATTATCTGTAAAGGAGGGTTCTTTAGATCCTTACTCTTCAGTAAACAGGCCTATGTCCTTTTGTCCTGATATAGCAAAAGTTCTTCAGTAAAAGAGTAGAAACACCTACCATTTGGGGTAAATTTAGAGGCTTAGATGCCTGAGTTAAAGTGTTTTTACCAATTCCTTTACCTTTCCTTTTGTGAAATAATGGAAATTGCAAATTTGTCTTACGTTGTCTAAAATGACAACACATGCATTCTTATAGGATGTTGCTGCTGTTACTGCTCAGGTGAGCAAAGCTTGTGTTTGGGAGATACTGTTCTACGCTTTCATGTTGGAAGTTGAGGAAAAACTTGGGTTGGTGTATTTTTTTCTATACTTTTGCACAGAGGTGAAAATCTTGGCTTCCAATCATTCTTCTGGTTTATAAGGAAGATACAGAGAAAGAATTGGAATCATTGTATATGCTTAGAGTGGGGAATATGTATCTATATTACTAAGCAGCAATATCCTTAGAGGCCACAAGGCGGTGATATCACTACCTAAAGTGTACGTGTGGTGCTCTTCCAGAGACTGCCTTGGAATACTGAGGCCTCTTGCAATACCTTTTCTAACTTCTCCCCAAAGTAGGCTTCTCCAAAGACACCCTGAATCTGAAGACTGTTGAATTGTGGTAGCAGGAACATCTGGTGGAAAATAACAAGAGGTGACAGAAATGCTAACAGGGCAGTGAGATGTAGACTTCAGGCAGAATTGTTGTACCTGTTGAGTTGGAGGTAAGGTGAGTGGGAGAGAGGTGCAAATCACCAGCAGGACTTTAGGCTGCAGCCCCTGAGGACACCCAAGTGCCACGGTAAGCACTAAGGCGCCTGCTGCGTGGGGACAGGATGCCAGCTGTTTCCATGCAACAGGCTTGGAGACCCACAGTCATGCCATGCTTCTTGCCTTAGTGTTTATAGTGCAGTACAAAGGTGAAAGAGGCAAGACCATTGCAGAAACATCTCCATAGAAACAGTTAAAGTTAGGAGCATACATTTTCTTCTAACTGGAACTTCATCCTACACTTATTCCTTGAAGTTGCCTGGATCACCACAATTTTACTGTAAATGTAAAATTGTTCTTTTGGGAGAATCTGATTTTGTGGAAAAACTATATAGAGCGTAAAATGTAAAGCTCTCATGAATAGTAGAAAATTAAGCACTCAAACAAAAATCAAGTGAAGTAGATAACTTGATGGAAAGTTGGAAGGCCCTTCAGATCCATCTGGTCAGCTTCTTAAGATAAAGAAACTTAGACCCAGAGGTGTTGTTATAATTTGCCAAATAATCCAGGAGTCCTGATTGGCAGTATAACCATGATTTTTGGACTCTTAACTGCAGGGTTCTGAACTCCTCTCTAGAACCAGCAGCTCCTCAAGGGCAGGAACTTTTGTGAGATTTACTACCGTGTCCCTAGCATTAGAACAGTGTCTAGTCTATAGTAGACATTCACATGTTTGTTGAATAAGTGATTATCTAAAGGAATTTTAAGAACTTCAGATTGCCATGTTAGCTATAAGACAGTACTTACACAATCTGAAAGAATATACCATTTTATGAGTTTCTTGTTAGAAAAATAGAACATGTTGCTATTAAAACCCAAACTCTTAAGCCAGACAGGCAAACAAAGGTGCGGTATTTTACATCTTAGCTTGTACCTTTCAAAATCTCTTATCACTGGATTTTCTAAAGTCATTCTGTTAAGTTCAGCCTACTGGTATCTGGTATCATTAAGTTTTATATTTTGTATTTGAAAACAGATGCTTTAAAATCTAGCATTTATTGTTTGAATTTTTCCCTGTTTTTTTTTTTTTTTTCAGATGTGCTTTATCAATAGCTCAGCTATTTTAAAAATTTATGGCTGGGCACGGTGGCTCAAGCCTGTAATCCCAGCACTTTGGGAGGCCAAGACGGGCGGATCACGAGGTCGGGAGATCAAGACCATCCTGGCTAACACGGTGAAACCCCGTCTCTACTTAAAAAAAAAAAAACAAAAAACTAACCGGGCGAGGTGGCGGGCGCCTGTAGTCCTAGCTACTTGGGAGGCTGAGGCAGGAGAATGGCGTCAACCCGGGAGGCGGAGCTTGCAGTGAGCTGAGATCCCGCCACTGCACTCCAGCCTGGGTGACAGAGCGAGACTCTGTCTCAAAAAAAAAAAAAAAAAAAATTTATGGCCCTATGAGGATATGATTGTTTAAAAACAAATCCGGTCAACTGGAGGGTTTTGGAAATTGTCACTTTCAAATGCTGTTGGTGAGTGTTTCAATTGTTATAATTTTACAGGAGGGCAATTTTGTATTACTCATCAGAAGCCTCAAAAATGTGCCCCATCCCTTAGTCGGGCATGTTCACTGCTAGGAATCTAAACGAAGGAGAAACAATAAAGCATGTATACAGAGTGGTTATAGTGCATGTGTGCACCATACTCCTGTCAATACCTTTCTCCTCTCAGTGATTCTTAAGAAGCTTACTTACTAGGGTGTACCAAAATCTGGAGGGAGGTCCTCTGAAGTTTGGAAGAAACTCACTTCCAGATTCTAGTGACCTCCACAAAAATATACATGAAAAAAAAAACCCTCCTCTAATTTGCAAAAATGATTTTTGTAATTTTTTTTTTTAGACGGAGTCTCGCTCTGTCGTACAGACAGTAGTGCAGTGGTGCCATCTCGGCTCACTGCAAGCTCCGCCTCCTGGGTTCAGGGTTCGCGCCATTCTCCTGTCTCAGCCTCCCAAGTAGCTGGGACTGCAGGCACCTGCCACCACGCCTGGCTGATTTTTTGTATTTTTAGTAGAGATGGGGTTTCACTGTGTTATGGTCTCGATCTCCTGACCTCATGATTCGCCTGCCTCGGCCTCCCAAAGTGCTAGGATTACAGGCGTGAGCCACCGTGCCCAGCCTGTAAGTTTGTTTATAATAGTTATTAACTAGAAACACCTTAAATGCTCAATAATAGGGGGACTGATTAAATGAACTGTGGTACATACATGTGATAGAATACCCTTTCTTTAATAGTGATGTAGAGGAATATTTATAGATGTGGAAAGATACTCAATATTTGTAAACTGAAAAAGCAGATTGTAAAACAGTATGGGTAGGTTGATCCTTGTTTTTGCTTATGGAGTGTGTGTGTGTGCATGCATGTATATGTGTGTGTGTACAATGTTCTACATATTATTATGTGGGAAAATGCCAGGAAGACTATAGGCCGAATGTTAGGTGATACTGTGTTTCGTGTGTTGAAATTACAGTTGACTGTTACTCTTTTTACTTTCCTGAATTTCCCACACATAAAGCATGCCATGTGGTAGAGAGTCTTGGATCAGATCCCGTTTCCCATTTACTACTACTGGTTATGTGAACTTGGGCAAGTTTTGTATTTCCTTATCTGTCAAATGGGGATAATAATATCCAGCTCATGGTGCCCACATGTAATATTTAATAAATGTTACCTTGATCTCACTGATCTGATATGGTGATTAAAGCCAGTATTCTATTCTTAATAATACAGAATTTCCAAGCAGAATAATTGTGTTATGTAAGTTTTATCAAACTGTCATGGAAAGCATTTCAGGGCATTCTGACAAACTATTTTGTTGCTTCTGGTCATTGAGAAATATTTTGTCGAGTTTTATTTGCTTTAAAACTGAAATGCCTTCCATTGCCAATACGTTTTATTTTGAATTGAAGGCATTTTTCTTCTTCTGTTGTTGTCTTGAATAGTCCTGTATTCATTTTTGAAGGTCAGGGTCTGATCTTTCTTTCCTTTTATAGAGGAGTTAGAGTGGGATGTGAGTCATTAAAGTCACTGTTGAGTGCCTTTTCCTTGACAGGCACTAGGTAGGCATCAGATTTGCAGCGGCGTCCTGGACAGACATGTCTCTGCCCTGTGAATGACATATGGAAGTGACCAGTGTGGTTCAAAGCCAGGAGGCCCACTCAATAAATAGATGGTTACTACAGTTAAGTATCAAGTAGTCCTCATTTCCTCCCTTCTGATTTTAAAAGGAATTTTGTTGTGATATTACATTTTACTGAACACAAACATTGCCTCCTGCATATTCAACGAACTACTGTATATGAGGAACATACTGTTATTTCACTTTGTTGACATTCATGAATGATTTAGTGATGACTTATGTTATACAAGTGTAAGAATATCCTAGGTTAATAGGCTTAAAATTGCTACTGTATATCTTCTGTGAAGGATAATCTTTCATTATCTTAAGTATGACCTCATGCCTTTTTGAGATTATCTTTTGTAAAATTATTGAGAATGAGCTCCTCCTAAAAAATCTAGGATGCATGGAATTTATGGCTATCCCACTTGAGAAATTCCAGCGCATGATCTTACTGAGAGAGAGTGGCAGTAAAGCATTTACAGTCGTGTACCATATAATGATGTTTAGGTCAATAACAGACCATATATATGATGGTCGTCTCATTGGATTATGATACTGTATTTTTACTGTACCTTTTTTATGTTTGGATACCCAAATACTTCCGTTCTGTTACAGCTGCCTTCAGTATTGAGTACAGTAACATGCTGCACAGATTTATAGCCTTAGGAGCAATAGGCTATTATACCATATAGCGTAGGTGTCTAGTAGACTATACCATGTAGGTTTGTGTAAGTACACTCTATGATGTTTGCACAACAACAAAATTGCCTAACACAAATCTCAAAACTGTATCCTTGTCATTAAGCACACATGACTATATTTAAAAATAATGTTTCCATTTGACAGTGTGTAAAACTACATTAGTTTGTAATTAGTTTTATGTAGGGACAATTTTTTTAAGTTGGCAACTGTTGTAAGTATTTTGATAACAAGTAGACCGTCAGTAGTCATGAAATATATGTCTTGGAACCTTTATGACAAATACTGAGCTTGCATTTGATTTTCCTCATACAGCCAAATAAAAGAAAGAAAATTTCTTGAGTCGTGTTTTCATGTTCCTGTGTACAATTCATAGTAGGATAAGTTACATCACTGATTGTAACCAACAGCAAAGTCACCATTTTACTTCTTTTTTTGCTTGAATAAATTAGCCATATTTTGAGAGGGTGTAGGTTAGGGGAAGAACAAATTTAGGAGAGTTATGAATCAAGAATCATTTTTGGACATAGTTTAAGGTACCTATGAGACTTGCAGGTGACAAGTTGAACATATATCTGAAGGTGACAAGACTTGCAGGTGACAAGTTGTACATATAGATACGTATTACTTCTATCTATCTCACATTGTTCTACCCCATACCATTGCCTCATGTGGACTTTACTCCCCTTGCCCCCACTGGAACTGGCAGTTAGCTTTCTTTTGGGGGGGGGGGTCGGGGATTTACTTTTCACAAAGAAACACTGGATGAGCTGCACTGAGTATGTAATGGTGACTGGAGAGCAACCAAACTGTGTTGACATAATAGACATTGGGCCACTGGCTAGACTTAGGACTTAGCCAACTCATCCTTTCCTGAAGGCCAGCTTCAATAAAATTACAGATGACTGTTTTGAAACTTTTTCAACTCACAAATAGTCAAAGCTGTGAGTGCTGTACTCAGTTCTTTCCGCAAGCTGCATTGCTGGAATCAGAAACTCAAATGCTTACAGGGACAGGGGACGTTACATAAATGGCAGAAGTAGGCCTGACCTGCCATTTGTCTTTATGCTTTTGATACAGAGACAATCAGAAATATGTCACTTTCTTTTTAACACTACTGCAAGATAGACAACAGTGATAATCTAGATGGTAAATGGCAACTGAAACTTGTCTCAGTTTTGAGGACCTATAAGGAAAGGTGAGAACTATGAAAAACTCTAGAACACATGTTCTTAGGAAGGAGTGACTGCTCTTACCTGGAGTTGATTGTTGTACTGTGAGATGTGGAATGAGTATTTCCAGAGCTTCTTAATTTTGATTTTTTTAAACACTCTATTTTGCAATATTGACAGATAATTCAAGGGTTTTAAAATTTTGCTTGTTTTATGTATATGGTTCAAAGTACCCACATGTGGGTACTTCTATGAAATAGGTAGTAGCTGGCACTTATGGTGAGATGGGATTGCCTAGAGTAAGATTTATATTGAGCAAGAATTTATGATGACTTGGGCAGTAATGAAACCAACAATCATAATTTTTGTTTCATGTTAATAATTTGATATTAGATTATCTACTTATTTTTCAAACAAAAATGAATCCTCCAATTTTAATGCCACTGGAGGACAGGATTTTCAACATTATGCATCTGATAAAGTGAGGAGACAAAAAGGTAGTCCTTTTTGGTATTTTTATGGCCATCTTACAATATTGGCCCAGCTTATTAACCATTTTTTTGTGGTTTTCCCATGTGTTGCTACTAAATCACATCTCCTCCCATCTGTATTTGTTCATTTTCTAGGTGTTATTGTTATCAACATTATCATTTCATTTTGGACCCTGACGTCCATGCTAGATTTATTTTATTGGATGTATTTATTAGAATCCTACTATTACACCCTGTATATTTGCTGTTTTGCCCATTTCTCCACATTGTCCAGGGTGGTATCTAGTATCACGAGAAAGATGGTTTTAGAAATCATTGCCATATAATATTGTATGTAGTAATGTAAGCATATGCATTACGCTCTGAGAACACGAGATAGTTGTTCCACAGATAAGTTAGATATGATTCGTATATCTTCATCCAACTCATTAACGAAAATACCAAGAGAAGCAGAACTCTTTGATATCTGTCTATATCACTTTTGTTCAGGTTGACATCATCCTATGAATTAGCACTCCGAGTAAGGCTGATCATGTGGTCAAAGCAGCCTCTTCACTCTGTTTACACAGCTTGAATTTCTCTACCTTGCTAATACTCATCTTTCAGGTATTAGAAAAGATTTTGTTCAAACAGAGATACATTTTGTTGTTTCTGATCCTTGCTTTTCCCAATACAACAGCGTATCAAGTCAAGGTTAAGGATGGGCTGACATGCATGGGTCTGAGGTCTTCTAGGATTCCTTTCTTAATACTGTTGATCTTCTTATCCGGGATCAGTTATCAAGCTCACAGGCCTCTGGTCTGTAGGATTTTATTTCTTAACAAGAATGACCCTTTCTGAAATCGCTTTGCCAAATACCAGTTATTTTAGGTGCTGTTATGTTTTTCATACTCCATTCCACTCTTACATAGAAGATGCTTCACCTGCTTAGAAGATGTTGTAGACCATGGTCTGAAGCCAGAGCTAAAGGGTTTATTTTAGTTGTTGTTTTGAGAAGCATAATCTAAGATGATGCTTAGGATTTCGATATCTGGGGTTAAATAATGTCATAAAGAAAAAAACTTTGAATTATTTTGGAGTGGAGAGCTTCAGATTCTGACCCTAAAGAATGTTAAGAAAACATTCAGGCACATTTTGGTCAACTTCTGTGCATTGAAATCTAGGTCTTAAAACAGTTTATATTTTAAGATTATTTCAGCAGCAAGACAATAAATTTTTAATGCCAATACATTTTGTGACAGGTTAACTGGCTCCCTAAGAACTATATTTGGCTTGCAAATGTATTTTGTTTGGCCCACATAGTGTTTTTTTTTTTTTTCTTTAAATTGGAATTAATTGCCAGCATTTAAAAATAAGGGGATTTCGTAATAATACTAATTAAAAAAAAAAAAAACCTCAAAAAGCAACAACCTGGATTTCCTGCTCTTTTGGAAAAACTGGAAGATCTGTGGCTGTACTGGCTGTGCATCCCATGTGGTATAATACAGACACAAGGAGCTGGCAAGGGGCTGCCCGCCAGCATGTGTCATGTGAACGGCTCCAGTTATTTCATCTGGCTGGCTCTTGGAGTATGTTTGAGTTTGCACCTGCTGAGTTGAGAGCTTAACCAATTAAAAGTGTACTTAGAGTTGGAGGGAGAACAGTAAGATGGCAGTTATTTTCCATTTGTTCTCTGAACATAGGCTGTCTGATCTTTGTTACAATGTGATTAGTGGAAGTGCTTGGTAGAGCAGGTGGTGTTTCCCCAGCAACAGTATTCACTGGACAGGGTCGAGGTAGAGCCGAATTTCTAGTCACATTGTACATCTACCAGTTTGTTCCTGCAGGTGACAAATAAGGTTTTCTGAAAACGAAACAACCGTAAGTTTCTTATGATACTTAAAGTAGGGAAAGCAGGTGCTGGGTCTTAGTTGTGTAATTTGAGAGCTAAGACCTGAGATGTTAGGTCATTTATCTGCGAGCCCCTACCTGTCACCTATTCAGTGGTAGAATAGGGACTGGAGTCCAGGACTCTGACTCTAGCTTAGTTGCTCGTTTTACAGTTTAGTGTAATGGCCTGGAGCTGAGATTTGCAATCAGAGTTGGCTGCAGGTCCTACTCTGCTCCCTACTAGCTATGTGACCTTTCTGTGCCTCAGTTTTCTTACTATAAAAAGAGGGAAATAATACTAATAATACTGACCTTATAGGATTGATACAAAAATTAAATCCAATTTTGCGTTGAAAGAACTTAGAAAAGTGGCTACTCCTTAATAAACAGTACATAAATAATGCCTAATATCTGAAATACATATATTTTACATGGTAGAGTTAGCTAAAACCAGCATGTTACCTGGATGGAATTATTGTGTAATTAGTCTTTTTCCCCCTCCTAGAATTTAGAAAGGCCTTTAGGGATAGTTTTACTCTATGTATTGCCCCCCCAAAAAAACCCCAAAAGCAAAAACAAAAAAACTTCAGTTTGAGCCAGTATTCTTTTTATTAATGAATTTTTGTATAGCAAACAGGTTCATTCAAAAGCATGAAGTTTATCAGCTTACTCTTCAGAATGTAGACAAACAACTGAGTGGCATGAAAATACTTTAAGTCCTCACCGAGGACTCTATTTGAATGGATTTGCTTCAGTCACCAAATAAATCTTGTGTGGTGGATGTAAAGCACTCCTAGATGTACGAATTTTACAAAGATAAGGCTCTGATCTTAGCTTACAGTGCAAAAGAAGAAAGGGGGAGAATGATCTCCGTAATACCTGGTATGATAAGATCAGTGCCTAAAGGGGAAATTGATGTCCAGTGGGAGCATAAACAGAGCACTGTGTCTGGTTGGACATAGTGGTCAGCTTGAGAGCCAAGAGGTAAGAGATGCCCCTAGGAAAGGAGTAGAAGAGGTGGAAGAAGATTGCAGAATAGACGTGTGAATTTAAGTGTGGACAGATATCTGAGCTGTTGTTCAATATAGATATATTGAAAGCTTTGCAACTCACTATGGAAGATGGATTGTATGAGGCCCTTGCCAGATGGTTGTAAATTACGTATGCCAGAGGTTGAGGAGGGCCTGAGCCTCCAGAGCAGTAGAAATGGACTTGAGGGAGAGGATGGAGAAAGAGTCAAGGCATGTTTTAGGTAAAAGTGGCAAGTCAGGTGGGAAGTGTGAGGAATAAGGAAGAGTCAGGATTACTCAGAAGACGCTGGTGCCATGGGCTAAGACTGGGGCACAAAAGAGCAGGTTTGGAGGGGAAAGTGAGTTTAATTCAGTACATCTGGAGTTTTTGAGGAATCTGAAATATCCAAGTGGATGTGAAGCATCAGAATATTTTGTCATGCCTGAAGGAACCTTACTTGAGTGGATTTGTGTAAGTAAGCAAGAAATTATCTGGTGAATGGTTAGTCTGTAACTGGGAAGAGGCCAATCCTGGGAACACGGATTTGGAAGTAATTAGCATAGGAGTGATGTTATAGCCACAAGCACAGGTAATATTGTTCAGTCAGGAAGTGAAGGATAGAAGGAGCAGTGGGCTAGCTAAGGAGTCCCACCAAGGATGCTAAGTAGGAGTAGAATTTTAATGGCATCTCAAGTCAGTGAGGGAAGGAATGGATTACCTAATAAATGGTGTTGAGATAAGTGGTAAACATTTATAGGAAAACTGAAAAGGTGGGTCCTTAAATGTACACTGAAATTAATTTTATATGGCTTGAAGCTTAAAATGTGAAACACCTTAAATGACTTGAAGGCAGTATCAGGACAATTTGCATAGTCCTGGCATGAGAAAAACCTTTATGGTTAGAAACAGCAAAGGACAAAATAGAGAAATCTGATCTAGTCAGAGTCAAACAAAAGACTCACTGGAAAGTAAAAGCGATTGGGAAATCTATTTGCTATGTGTATAACATAGTTAATATGCATATTAATATTTTTTTCTTAGCAATCATTAAGGAAATGATTAATGCCCAATTAGAAAAAGAGGCAAAAGATAAAATAACTTATAAATAAAGCATTGCAAATTACCATAAACATATGAAAGGATATTTTAATTACACAAGAAAATAAATGCCATTTATGGCCCAACAAAATAATTTTTTTTTTAAAGACAATCCTTGGTATTAGTGAAAAGTACTGGGAAATGGAGATGTTCCTGTTTCTTTCTAGAGATAAGTTTTCGTCATGTTTTCCTGTATGTTAAAGATTTCTTGGAGGAATGTTCTTCAGGTTGTTTAATAATAGAGTGCTTCATCGTTAAAATGGAAGAAACAAGTTCGTTTGTTTGATAGATGTTTATATTTATTGAAGACTGTTACATACCAGTCACTCTTATAGTGTAGTTGAGGTGGGATATGAGTAGTCAGATATTACTCTAAAGTATGATGATAGAGTGAGTCCTGAAAGATGGAAGAATGAGAAGCATAGGAGACATTGCAGGGGGTCCTCCATGGAGGCAGTGGTTTTGGGGGAGGCCTTGAGACCAAAAGGAATGTGGAGTGTTTGGGGAGCTGCTGTGGTGTGGAGAGGAAGGGGTTCATGGCCGTCTCTAAGGGCTGTTCCCGCAGTGTGGAACTGGAACTGGAACTGTGTATTGAAGCAGTGGGGAGCCTTTGGAGGATTTTAAGCATGGAAATGATATATTCAAACTTGTTTTGATGTGCTGAGGTTCATAATGGACCAGCTCTTGAATTAACAGGGAAGTCTACACTGCAATGGAGATTACTAAAATTGACATGGAGGGTCCTGAAAAACAAAAACTTTGGAAGACAGTCTATTTTTAAAAGTTCCTGGGAAATGCCAAGGAATTAAGAAAAAAAATTGACAAGATTATTCTATTTGAATAATAGACCAAAAAGTTATTTTGGGGAATGAATATCCTGCATTATGTACAGTGATAGATTTGTCTTTATAATGTAGCAAATGTTAAATTTCATTATTATTCTCCTACATACAGACTGCATATTGAAGCATGATACAGTGGAATCTCTAAGCAGCCGAACTATCCTCTAACTCAGGTTCCCAGACTGTCACAGTTCACAGTGCCCGTCGCGTTTTGTTAATGCTTTTCATGATGCTTGTAGTCAAAAGAATTACCTAACAGTTCTCTTTATGAAATAGCTGGGTCCAGACAATTTAATGACTATTTATGATCAAACACTTTAGTAGCAGTTTGAAGAAATAATGTGTATCTACTTAAAAGGAGAAATATAATTGTCCCTCTATCTCTGTGGGGGCACGTTCCAAGACCTTCACAGATGTGAAAATCTTTGGATGTCCAAGTCCCTAATATAAAATGGTGTGGTATTTGTATATAACCTGTGCTTATCCTCTCATATGCTTTAAATCATCTTTCATACAATGTTAATGCTATGTGAGCAGTTATACGGTACTGTTTTTATACTGTTTTTTATTATTGTACTGTTTTATTGGTTTTGTTTTCTGACTATTTTCAGTTCAGGGTTGGTTGAATCTGTGGTTGCAGAACCCTGGGATATGGAGGGCCTATGGTAGTATTTTTCTTTCATTCTTAAAAAGCCTTAATTACTGATGAGATGTGTGAACCTATTGAGTACTGCATAGCTTCTCAGATCTTGGAAACCAGCACCCTCATTTCCGTTTCTACATTGATTTGTTTGGGTAGTACTTGTGTTTTATCCCACCAATTACTAGTCCCTCCCTCCCTTCACCAAAGATAGAGATATGACGTCACATAAAAAAAAGTAGCATGACCAAATATTGAAACTGTGGACTACCTTGCACTAACGGTTTTCAGAATGTTGGACAGATGTCGCTTTGTTTCCTTCAAAAACTTAGATATTCTGTGATAGCTTTTCAGTTTCCTTTGGTATCTTGGGATACGTCAGTGCAGTTTGGGAGCCAGAGCTTTAACTTAGGTTCCTCGTGTCAGCAGTACCTGGGTTAGCATGCAGCCTAACGATGAAAGTATACTGTGGGCATATAATCATTTGTGCCTTGGTTTTAATTCAGCCAGCTGGCTTAGAGTTTTTGGTGTCTGCTTTGTGCCAGGTACTGCTTGGACACTGAGGGTTACGTGAACTCAGGGATGTGTTTGCTCTCAGGGATCTGACAGTCTGTGGGGAGAATTACAAGATTGGGAAGTGAAGCGGTAGAGCAGAAGTCAGCAAACTCTTTCTGTAAAGGGCCAGGCAGTAAATATTTTAGGCTTTGTGGACCATTCAGTCTCTATCCCAGCCTCTCAGCTCTAACATTGTCATGGGAAAGTAGACATAGATTGTACTTAAACTAATGGGCATGGCTGTGTTCTAGGAAGATTTACAAAATCAAGAGGCGGGTAAGATTCGGCCTGTGGAACATGAATTGTGCAACCCCGTGACATAAATATAATTAAAGTGTTGTAGAAGCAGCAGAAGATGGCATCTAACATTCTGGGGATCTCAGAGGTGATGACAAACATACCCCCTGCTAGGAGCATCACCGCTGACTTGAGGAGGGTGCAGATGAAATTAGAAGGGAAAATGGGTGCTGGCCTGAGGAGTGCTGAAGGGTCCAGCAGCTGTGGTACGGCAGCCATTTTAGTGTGGTCCGGACACACGCAGCAGGGGCAGTGTGCAAGGCCTCTTTGTAGGTTCCGACTCCAGTTGTATGGATTGTATATTTTCTCTCTTGTTCTTTTTTGTTTTGTACCTCATTTTGGTCAACCGTGTCCTGCAGTAGCTTCCAGAGAATGGGTACATGGAAGGCGATATATCTTTCGACATCTTGCATGTCTTCGTAAAATGTATGTTATCAACTCAACAGCTTGAGTATAGAATTTAAGTGTGAAAATAATTTTCACTTGTATTTTGGAAGGTGTTCTTTTTAGCTTTCATTGCTAAGAAGTCTGGTGTGTTCCTCCTCTTCTCAAGAATATTTATGGGTCACACACCCAGTCTCATGTACACCTGTAACCTGCTCTGGAGGTGGTGCTGTCACCATCCCTGTGTTACAGTGGGGGTTTGTCCACACTCACACAGCAAGTCACAGAGGCCTTGAGTGATTTATTATGATGTTGTTCTTATTCCTGAGCCCTTGTGTATGGCCTCCACTCCCTGGAAACTTGTAACATCTTTGATACAGTTATTTTGATATTCTCAGTGATGCATCTTGCTATCAGTCTTTTCAAATTCCTTGTGCTGGGTTATGTGGGCTCTTTGAGGACTAGATTTTTGCTAGGACTAGATCTATATACTGATAAATTTTGCATACATCTTTGTTACTGCAGCTATCTCCTAGTTAATCTCCTTGAAACATCACTTTGTTGCAGCTTCCCTCTTTCTGAAAAGCTGTTCATGCCTTCCTGTGCAGTCTAGTCTTCCCAGATAGAACTTCTTAGTCTAGTCAAGTTTATGTTTTTCATAAGTATTTCTTTCATTTAACTTGAAGAGCCCCTACACTTCACTTCAGTAACACAATGGAGTCTACCTAACTGCAGAGTTTATGATCCTGAAAAGCCTTCTTCACTGGGAGCTAATGCTTGAGGAATTTAAGATCTTGTGGGAGGGAAATGGGATAAGGAAAATCGTTGCTGGTCAAAGTTTTTAAACAATGTTGATGTTTCCTCCTAGGAAACAGTAAAGAAAGGGACACTAGGAAGAATACAAATGAGCAGTGCGGGTACTGTTTACTGCCTGTGTGATTGCCCTTGTTTGGCTCAACTCCCAATATCTCCACTCCTGTGGATCGGTGACCCACTCGTAGGTTTATTTACCTTTACAGTAGTTCAGGGTCTTTTCTTTTCTTCTTCACGTGTTCCAGCTTAGCATTTAATTTCTTTTGAGAATTAATGACAAGGGAGTTATCTCATTGTATCTCAAAAAGATAGATTCTTGAGATAAAAGATGCTTTAGGCAGTCTTAATTCCTTATATCCTGACTGTGCAGGTGTTGCCTGAGGCCTCCTTCTGCACCCAAGGCTGGAGGCTTCAGTGCCATCAGGCTTAGGTTCGTGCCAGCAGGACATGCTGACTCATTCTCTGTCACATTTCCCCCTCTGTCTCTACCTACCTGTCCCCACCACTGCCACCATATTTATGTATATATAGAGAGGGGTTGGGGGACGGGAACAGAGAGAAAATAGGCAACAAAATGTGTTGGGACTACAGTTTCTGGTATTTAGCTTTACTTTTCTCTTTTCCTAATTTTCTTCAGCAGAAAGGCCCTAAACCTCATGTACATTGGAACCAGAATTCCCAAGGTTGAGAAAAATACAAGTCAAGGTACATGTATGAACACTCATCTTCACAAACAAGGCCTTTAAAAGCTCAGGGTCATGTGTTGACAGGACCGAACTTTGCCATGTGGGGCCCCAGGCTCAGGTTCTGCCTGTGCTTCATGATGGTCTAAGATTGAGGTCAGCATATGTGTAAAGAAATAGAACCAGATATTTTTCTTTCCATTCAACAATCTTATAAATTTATTCTGCATGATTGCTTTTCGTTAGCAGAAGAGTTTATTGACTTCTTAAATCCTTTAAAATAATTAGTATAGGAGACAAACTGGTCATCCTTGGGCAGGAAGGATACTGCCCATGAGCATGTTTTGTTTGGCCTTTAGAATGTGTACAACATATGCATTATTTTCTTACATTTACAAACTTTGGTGTTTCATTTAAAATGCCAGATTTCTACCTTGTCTGGAAAAATCAGCATCTTTGGCAAAATGAGGCTGGTGGCTGCCACTTTTATGCTCGGCAGAGGGGCCGCAGTTTGCACCTGCTGTGAAAACGTTTGTTCCTTGCTTTGCCCCTGCATATTTGCATTGGCACCCTGTTGTCGCATCCTAATTTTGAAAGTTAGATCCTGAAATTCTATAAAAATTCGTGCTTCTCTAAGGAATAAGGCATTGACAGGGTAAAAAAAGTGAATTCTGACAATATTTCTATCAGGAGTGCATAGAGAAAAGCTTCCCAAGCATCCCTTTTTTCTCAAAGTACCTCAGAAGGCTCTGTTCGTGTATTGTTCTGGCCCACAGTAAGTCCATTTGAAAGTTTTGCTTGGTAGGGAAGTCTGATGTGTCATAAGCATAATACTGCATTGCCCAAAATTCTCTGTGTAAATGTATCACACCAGGAAGTCTTCTTTATTATCCTGCTTAAGTTAAGCAGGCTTCGGTGACACTGCCCTTAATCCTTCTGTCCCTGGGCACTGCCTTCCTCCTGCTCACTGACCTCCTCAGCAGAGTCTTTGATCCGTGGCTGTTGCTGGCGTAGGCTTTGTGCAAGCTCGCTACTGTCTGCATGCCTGTTCCCTGCCAGCAGGAATGGAATATTACAGCTTCACTTTGGGAAGTCTCTTATGTGGATCCTGAATAGAGCATGGCTGTGTGCTGCAATGGTTGAGGCTGAGGCAGGGAGGGATTAAGTGATTTACCCTCAGCCATACCACTAATTAGTAATGGAGCCAAGATTAGCTTCTAAATCTGGAAGCACCTGGTCCAGAGCTCTTCCTCAGCTGCCTCCCTCCACCCCTTCTTGCCCTTCTTCCTGGCATGGCAGTAGGACCTGTGTCTCTTTTTAGAATAATCGAAACTTGTAGCGAGGGACTGTTTCATTTCAAGATAATGTTTAGCCAGTCAGTGAATATGGTTTATGATTATTTTAGTCAGGGTTTGAGTTTTAGGGTCCTGTTTGGCTCCATTACTCAGTTATTCTTGTACAGTTGTGTAATTCTATAAATTCGGCAACTGGCATTTTAGACATTTTGTGAATACATTTTCATTCTAAGAAGTAAACTCAGTGACTCTGGAATTGACTAGGAAGTTATTCATTCATCCAGAAAATAATAGAACACTTTTGAAATGTGTGCTCACGCCTTGTGCATGTTTTGGTTATAATTAAGCTATTTGGGATTCATTTCCTGGGTTTTTGACAGTACTTAGCAGTAGCCAAGAAGAGAGCTTGCCATCTGCTTTCACTAAGAAGAATATTTTTTTGAATTCTCTCAATGGGCTCCAGTTGTTTAAGTGTTGGATCTCCTTTTCTTTATCGAGTCTCCATTTCTCATCTCTTTTCCCACATTTTCTTCTACTTTTTTTTTTTTTTTTGGTATTTTTTTTCTGAAAGATTATGCAATCTTTTTCTTATTTTAATATTTAATATCAGACAATATATGTTTAACTTCTAAGAGGTATTTTTATTTCCTGTTATTCCTTTTTTATTGCATCCTCTTGTTTTTTATAGTTATGCCATGTTTACTCTGAGGATACTATTTAGAGTTTTCTTAGGTTCGTTTTTTTCTTTTAAGTTTTCTTGTTTCCTATATCATCCTCATTTTCTCTGGAAATACTTTTTATTTTCCTTTTGGTTATCCTAAATTTCTCTTTAATATTTTAGCCTTTGCTTATATGTTTTGTGATCTTTGGTGCCCTGTGCCAATGTTGTAATATAATGAGGCAATTTTAGGTCTGACACAAGAGTTTTCAGTGTATTGGAAGGACCTTGTTTGCTGGTGGTGTCCCCCTAGGAAGAAAGGATGAAGGGTGGATGGGAATTTCATTACTGTGGGAGATCCCTAAATGTCCAGTGTGCAACATCTCCATACTGTTACCCTAGTTTTTTCTCTTTAAATTATTAAATTTATATGAAATAGAAACTTTCCATCACCATGTAAATGGGAAACAAAACTAATATTACTTGTCGTAAATGACTAAACACAAGTTAACATACTAATAAAATACATAAAAATATCAATCCAGGTATCACTTAAAATTGTCAAAACTTCAGTCTCATGCACTGCTTTTCTGCATTTTAGTAGTGTTGGAGTAGAGTTGATAGCCATGTGCTTATAATTTTGTTGTAATTTTATAATTATAGTTATAATTTTGAACTTGAAGCCCATCATTTGAAAATTGGCCTTCTAGTAGATACCTAAAGCAACAACTGTGTCCAATTATTGATGTCTCCACAAGCCAAGGAAACTTGAGTTTAAGTAGCTCCAAAGTCTCTAAATGTACAATGTTTCAGAATCTGTCAGAATCTATTTGAGTGTTTGTGTACACAGTATAAGGTGAGCCTTCAGAACAATCTGAACACCATCTGAAACTCTTCTCCTAACCTAGGACTGATTGCATTGCACAGATGATGGATATTTACGTGTGTTTGAAACGAGCATCCTGGATGGTGGACAATAAAAGAATGAGGACTGCTTCAAATTTCCAGTGGCTCTTATCAACATTTATTCTTCTATATCTAATGAATCAAGTAAATAGCCAGAAAAAGGGTAAGTGCATCAGCCTTCCAGAGAATGAACAGATTGCAGTTTTATTTCCATGATGAAGTAATTTTGTTGCTTTATTGATCCCTTTAGGATTTTGTTGGTTAAAATTCGTTTTTTTGTCATCTTTTTTCTATGTACTTTTAGTTCTTTTAAAAGATCCTTAATGATAGATCAAAATATTATTTTACCATAAAAATATAAGATATAATTTATATTCAATAAAATTTGCCTTTTTCAGATTCAGTTCTGTGAGTTTTGACAATGAATATAGTTATGTAACCAGCAGCACAATCAAGATAGGGAACAGCCCCGGCACTGCAAAAGCTTCCTGGCTCCTCTGTAGTCAACCCTCCCGGGCCCATCCCCTGCCAGCGCTGCCTTGTCTCCATAGACACTGTTTTCTGTCTCTATAATGTTACCTTTTTAGAATGTCATATCAATGAAATCCAAATACTTTTAAATGTATTATGTTACATCTTGAATATATTAAGAATGTTTATGTAGATATTTTATAGCTTATTTCTATAAAGAAATTATCATCCTCCTGCCCCTTGGTTTAGTTTTTATATTATTTCCATATTTAAACAGATCTCTTTTCCCCAAGGTCCTTCATTAGATTACTTTATTATTATGATTATTGCTGCTTTATAATGTGAGTACTTTTAATGTAATATTTGTTTTTCTGTCTTATATAAACAGCTTTATAATTGATTCCTACAGTGAAGATCATACCAACCATGTACAAAAACAAAAACAAAAACATTTTTCATAAACATTTATAGAATCTGAGATGGACTACCTTTTTTATTCTGTAATTGCCTTTTCCCCTTCTTTCCCTCCTTTCTTCCCTCTTTCCCTCTCTCTCATACCCCCCTTCTTTTTACTCATTTTTTTTCGGGGTGACTGTTTTCATTGCATAGTGCTTACATATTCCATGATGTAATGTTATTTTATAGATGTAAGTACTAGTAGGATTGTAATCTTTTGAATTGTTGCTTTTCAATTGTTTAGGCCCACACCAAAAACACATTTCTCAAATGAACTCATGAGTTTATTACTGTTTAAATTTAATATACTTCATAATAACCTAAAGATTAGTTATGGGAGTTCTACCAAGGGGGCAGTCTGGTAGCAAGCAGTGAAGTGGTGGTGGCTAGGAGTTTCAAAGTTTTGTTTAAAGACTTGGAAGGCACATCATTTTTACTTAAGACTTATTTGTTTTTGTTTTTTGTCTTTGTTTTTTCCTCAAGTGGGGCTATTGAAGATTCAAGAGGTGCTAGAATCTAGCCTCACGCCCTCTCTTGGTCCCATTATTGAATCTACATGACTAGCCACTCACTCCCTTGATTTGTCTTAGTTGCTTGAAAGTGGAATTTTTGATAGCAGCCTAACCCCAAAATGGTCTAGTAGCTGGCCCACTTTCATCAGTTTACCCTTTAGTTTTTTTTTTTATCAAAGCTGCAAAAAGAAATAGAAAACCAGTCCACTCCCATGACTGCAGGATCATCTTTTTGAAAAAACATGGGCTGTCTACAGACACACATGCTTGTACTTAAAACTGAAAATGCTTGACCTTTTAGAGTGCAGTTGACTTACTCAGCATATTCTCTCTGTGTGTGTGTGTGTGTGTGTGTGTGTGTTTCTCCTTCTCCAGGAGCTCCTCGTGATTTGAAGTGTGTAACTAACAATTTGCAAGTGTGGGACTGTTATTGGAAAGCACCCTCTGGAACAGGCCGTGGTACTGATTATGAAGTTTGCATTGAAAACAGGTAATTTTAATTCACAATGAGCTAGGTTGAATTGCAGAAATGACCCTCAGTTCTTACTTTCTTGTTGCTTGTGAAACTAGAGGGTTATTTCCTGCTTGTGTTCTGTGTCCAGCAGAGTCTGCCATGACTTCTGCCTCATTTTTCTCCTGTAGGGCACCAGGTGTTATGAGGTGTGATAGCAAGGTGAGAAGAGGGGACAGAGTCTGCACTGGCTTTCAGAGCCTCCTTCTTGATCTGGTAGATAAGACTGTCACTCAGATTTTTCCCACCAAATAAAGCCACATGGCTATACCTTGCTTCAGAGAGGCAGGGAAGGATGGTCTTAGTGTGAGTCCAGAAAGGGGACCCTGAAAAGTTTACTGAAGAGCACACATGCCCACCACAGGCCAAACAGAGAGGAAGTTAGTTCTGGTCCCCTGCTCCCCTGGTCACAATAAACAAATAGTAACAATGCTGTGGGTTTTGTGCAAGGGAGTATACACTAGGAGTATGAAAGTCCAGAAAGGCTGTCAGAGGAGGTATAATTCTGGAGTAGGCACACTCAGTTTTCTCAGCAGAAAAGCAATAGGAGGACATTCCACCCTGAAAGAATATTGCGTACAATGGCTTAAATGTATGAGATGGCATTATTTGGAGAATTCAGGTGTTCATTGCTGGTGCCTAAAGAAGCCTTGCCATGTGAGAGGTTTAGAAGGAGATGAGCTGGACCCATTCACGTCCAGAGTCCTAAGCACCCAGAGATACCAGGGGAACTGGAAGTATTTTAGAAACAGAACTGAAGAGGAAGTTCTGTTAAGAATAAACCGTGAGCCAAGGCAGAGGAGCAGGGGAGTTGCCAGTTTCATTTCCTTCATCAGCATCCATTGAACATCATCCTAGCATGAGGAGCGCTGTGATGTGCTGGTCCCCCAGTGAAGGGGTGGAGCATGAGCAGTGGAAATCAGCCTACAAAGGGAAGGTTGAGGTGGGATTTTGAAAGGCATGCAAAAACTCCAGCTATATGGAGTCCTCTGTGCTTACTCTACTTTTTGGTACAATGTGGTTGTTTTTCCTACCCCTACATTGGTAAAATTACTACCAATCTGTTTTTTCAGTCTTAAAATGCAGTACAACCTATCATGTTTTTGCAACAAAAGGGGCATAAAGTTTTTTCCTTTGTATTTTGTGTTAACCAAATTTTTATGAAAATTATACTATTAATTTTATTTGCTAATTAAAATTCAATTTCTTCTTATTACAGGTCCCATTCTTGTTATCAACTAGAGAAAACAAATATTAAAATTCCAGCTCTTTCACATGGTGATTATGAAATAACAATAAATTCTCTACATGATTTTGGAAGTTCTACAAGTAAATTCACACTAAATGAACAAAACGTTTGTAAGTATTTGCAAACAAACTCGATTTTAAAGTAACTCAAGTGTCATTTGTTAGTATTGTGGTACTTTCTAGTTCTTTGAATTTCATGTGTTATGCTGATACTTTTAATTCACTGAGCAACCTTCCTATGAATTGTAAATGGTAGCCAAGATCAGAAGGAAGCAAACTTTCTTCTGGCCAATCAAAATATCCCAGAATTCAAGCTCCTTCCCTCAGTTCTATACTCTTTCCTTAGCCCCCTTGACTCCTGCGTACCTTCCAGAATTTCTCAAATGCCCCTCGCTCTAGGGCATAGTCTTGTCTGGGAAGCTACTGAAAAATGACAGTATTAGAATCAGAAAGGCAAATCAAGACAGACTCTAGGAGACTCAGTCGATTAATAGTTCCTTGTATTTTACATATCGTGTAATGTATTGGTAGCATTATAAATAATAATGGTCCTGATTGTGATTAGAATAACAGTATTGGGGTAAGAAAATTGAAAAGCAAATTAGGTGAGTGTAAGGAAGGGAGGAGATGGATACATCAGCAAATCTTTGAGCACCTACTGTGTGCAAGAGAAGCTCTGCAATGCATGTATAGCTGTCCTTTAGAGAATCTGGGTCTCTTGACAATTTGCTACTAAATAAAAGTATGAAAATTGAGTGTCTGTGGATCTAAAGATGCTTTTGAAATTACATAAAGCAAACAAGATTTTGTGTACATATACACACACACAGAGAGTAAAGTTTGTACTTCCCTTGTGTAAGCATGAAAAATTCTTAAGATTTTTAATGTCTGCATTTCTTAAAATCACCTGAAAATTTGGGTCATTCTGAAGCAGAATAAATAACGTGGGTCCTGTAAAAAAGCTGGGAAAACTCTTACCTCCTGATGTCCTAAGGAAGCAAGAGCGTGTAGTTTCTGGGTAAAGCTGAATTAGCATTAGAAGAAAATAAGAAAGACTTTCATTAAATTTCTTCCCTGAGTTTCTAGAAAGCAAGTTAGCATTGTCCTCACATGTCTGTTTAGCACAAAATGAAGATGGTAGTTCATGGGAGCTTAGGGGAAACTTCCCTATATGCTATAAAGAAAAGAAAGGGAACAGTGGCTTTTTAAAATCCTTGTATTTGTAATTATGGCCATTACTGTCTTTAGCGTGAAATGTTGGATATGACTTGTGTTTTTAAGAGTAGCCCACTGCTATTTAAATAAAATGTAAATTATGTGGACTTTTCAGGGAGAGAAGCATTTTAAAGATGAGCATTGTCTTAGTACAATACTCCCATGTTTCATAAATTGTAAGTTACTACATCATGTGACATACTGAATCATTTGAAAGAAGAGCCGTGTTCTTGGAAGCCTCTTGCTCTTTTCTGGTCACACTGGCACCCTGAACTTTCCCTGTCCTGGTGCTAAATTAACTTTTTACCTCTCATTTGTCTGCGTTTTTCCTTTTTCACAAGCAGCTGCCCACTTATAATCTCTTTATGAAGCATCCTCCACTGTCCTTATACAGCTGTGTAACTGGTGTAACTGTTGACTTTGCTCTGTAGTTTAGACTGTAAATCCACATGTTCTGTGTCGTGTACAGCCCTAAACACTTTACATAAATCCAGTATCAAACACTGTATAGGGCAAATTTTAGTTAAATGTATTTTTAAGAACTATTTTTAAGTTCCGAGATCAATGTGTATTGGTTTGTTCTGCCCTTTTTGTTGTTTAGCATATTCAGCTACTCTAGCCCTACGCTCTCCTGCAGTTTTGGGCTTACCATGACTAGATGTAATTGGTCCTTGAGCTTCTAGGATAGAAATGAGGCAAGAAAGGATGAGTCTATGAATTTCTTCTAACTCACCTTTACTTTACTGTTATTTAAGGAAGGAACATGGAAGAAAGTCCAAGTCTCTCTGATTCTCAAACCAGAAAGCCTACATTTTATAGAATGGAACGTGCTCATACCTTCTTTGTTTTCCATTGGTTCAAAATTTTCCATGATTTATCTGTCATTAGGGAGATGTAATGATTTTCAAGGATACATTATTCTTCATGCTACCTTTTTTAGTGACCTGGATTCTCCCTAGGAGATGCCCAAACCTTCGAGCATGGATTTTTTTTTCTTTACCTTTTGTAATGCAGCTTCAGAGCCCACTGTTCTCCTAAACTTCTTTCTCAGATATTAACAGTAGCCTTGCCAATGGTTTTTCCACAGTCGTCTTCTATAAACTGTTCTTTTTGGCCCAGATAACAACTATTTGTTTTTATTTTGATGATCCTGGATTTTCTCTGGTTTCCTTCTGCTTCTAGGGTTCCCTCTCTGGATTCATGTTGGTGTTTTCCGTTCCTCGGAGGTGTAATTGTCTATCCGCAGCCCCTAAAAGGAGCTTTGGCTGGTTTATATCTGTGTGTTCATGCTCTTTTCTTCCACTACACTCAGTGAGTTCCTTTTAAGTCTACATCCACGGTTCTGACTCCGTGATGTCTTCTTCCCCTGACACTTACTCATCCACAGCCAGGCTTCTGTGTCTCTTCACAGTGACTCCCAATTCCTTTTGCTCCTCTTGCTGCTTTCTGAGCTAGAAACTTGAGAGAATATTGGTTGTTTCCCTTTTGCATTAGAACCAACCCTTTTTTTCTTTAATCTAGTCAGTTCTTTGAAATGTCCATGACATCTTTTCCTTAGATGGCATCTTAGTTTATATCCTTGTTACTCTAGCCAGGATTGCTCCAGTGGTCTCCTAATTGGTCACCTTATCACCTGTCTCAGTCCCCCTCAGTCTGTGTTGCATACCCTGATAAAGGAACCTTTCTGACATACTTCTTACATCCTGCTACTTCTTACATCTTACAACCTGCTATTTCTGCAAGTAACCATTGACTTCTTAATTCAATGCCTTAGTCACTGAGACAATCCTGCTACTATTTAATGGTATCTAAAATCAGTAATGCCCATAGCATTTCTCAAGTGGTTGACATCCCCCAGCATGAGGGACTCTGACACCAGGAGATGCCTGAGACAGCTGCAGAGAAAACAGAGAGAAGCCTTTACCAAAACAAACTTTCTATATTTTGTCATTTTCTTAGGGTAGTCTACAGCCATACAGAGGAAGCTTGTTTTCTTCTCTCTGATGTTGCCTACCTGTAGGTTCCTGACTAAATGACACTATAGTACTATAGAAACCTAGTTGCTGTTTGTATTAGAAAATGTGCTGTGGATTTGAAACAGCCAGCTAATAAATAATTTTCTTAAATTTGGCTGATTAAGTATTGGGAGCTACCTCTACAAATAAATAATATATTTGTTCCCCTTTTTCAGAAATTTGAGAGAATATTGGTTGTTTCCCTTTATCATTAGAACCAACCCTTCATTTCTTTGATCCAGTCCTTTCTTTGAAATGTCCATGACATTTTATCTTTTCCTTATATGGCATCTCAGTCCATGTCCTTTTTACTGCAGCCAGGATTACTAGGTTCTAGAGTTTCCTTTTAAATCTTGAGTGTTGATTTTTTGATCAAGAAGAAATAGAATTTATAAGTAGTTGATTAGCAGAGTTACAGTATGAAAAATCATTACTTATTTTACTAAGTTTTCTCTTTTGTTTCCTTTTTTTAAAGCCTTAATTCCAGATACTCCAGAGATCTTGAATTTGTCTGCTGATTTCTCAACCTCTACATTATACCTAAAGTGGAATGACAGGGGTTCAGTTTTTCCACACCACTCAAATGTTATCTGGGAAATTAAAATTCTACGTAAAGAGAGTATGGAGCTCGTAAAATTAGTAAGTTTGAACATAGATTTTCTTCCTATGACATTAAAGAAACTGAATACTTTTTTTTTCGGGAAGTCTTAAGGTGGTATCAGTGAACTTTTGGATTATTTAGGAAGTAAATCAAATACCTTTCAGGGTTCATTGAAAACATCATGCATCATTTAAAAATCACTTGTTAATTATTAAAAGATGTGTAACCGTTATAGATAGCTTAGGAAATTAGGGGAGCAATAAGCCGTGATTCTACCATCTGAACATAGTAAGTACTGTTTTTGTGTATTCCTGTCTGGACTGGTTTATATGCATGTTTTTATGTAAATGAAAGTATACATTTAATTTAGTGTATTATTTTACCTTTGTCTAATGTTTTGAAGCATATTTAGCCAGAGTTTAGCCGTAGAGCATTTTTTTATAAATCTATAAGCTCGAATTTATCAGTACATGCTTTTTCTCTCTCTCGTTTTTTCAATCCTGTTTATGAATGACCTCTAAGGAGTCATGAACAACAGGTATGAAAAATTTGACAGCTGTTACATGGAAATGCTCCCTTTCAGCATTTTACTCTTTTTCTTGATAGATTTGGAGTTTGCTTAGTTACAGGTTTAATAATTAGAAGACCATCTTGTGATTTTACAATTTGTTTAAGTTGCTCAAGTACATAGATTAGTAAAGATAATAAGAAAAGATTATTCTATATTTCATACTTTCTTATTGTTTCTCTTTCACAACCCACGTATTTCATTCCTAAAATAACATTAGTCAGCTAGCACCTAGCCTATATGGGACAATAACCTGTTGCTTCTAGGCCACATACAAACCTGTATGGTGTGTTACTGTACTGAATAATGGAGGCAATTGTAATGATGGTAAGTATTTCTGTATCTGAATATATAAAAGGTATGTTAAAATATGGTATAGAAGACTTTAAATGGAGGAGGGGCTTCAAGATGGCTGACTAGAGGCATCTCGTACTCACCTTCTCTACAACAAAGAAGCAAGATAGGGAGTAGTAGTCACACTTCAAATAGATCGTCCCAGAGAGAGCATCGGGATTCAAGAGAAGTGACAGGAAGCACCTAAAGCAGGGAAGGGAGAGGAAAGTGAGGCAGCCAGCAGAACACCAGCAGTGGCCCCACTGCTAAAGTGTATTCCATGTGCCCAGAGTCCCCTGCCTGTGGCTGCTGAAGCACAAGTGGGGCATGATGTGCCGCTGCTAAGGCTGAAGTGTGAGAGAAGCGCAGACTGCAGCTGCTGAGACTAGAATGCAACGGAGTAAAGAGACAGTCTGTTGAATGGGAGAAAACATTTCCAAACTATTTGTCCAACAAAGGACTAATATCAAGAATCTACCGTAAACTAAAACAACTCAACAATTAAAAAATTAATACTCCCGGCCGGGCGCGGTGGCTCAAGCCTGTAACCCCAGCACTTTGGGAGGCCGAGACGGGCGGATCACGAGGTCAGGAGATCGAGACCATCCTGGCTAACACGGTGAAACCCCGTCTCTACTAAAAAAATACAAAAAACTAGCCGGGCGAGGTGGCGGGCGCCTGTAGTCCCAGCTACTCGGGAGGCTGAGGCAGGAGAATGGTCTAAACCCGGGAGGCGGAGCTTGCAGTGAGCTGAGATCCGGCCACTGCACCCCAGCCTGGGCGACAGAGCAAGACTCTGTCTCAAAAAAAAAAAAAAAAAAAAATTAATACTCCCATTGTAATGTGGGCAAAGGACATGAATAGACATTTCTCAAAAGAAGACATATGGACAACAGGTATATGAAAAAATGCAGCCACATCACTACTTACCAGGGAAATACAAATTAAAACCACAGTCAAATAAACTCACTTATGTTAGAATGGCTTTTATTAAAAAGACAAAAAAACTTATACGTTGGTGAGGATGTGGAACATGGGAAGCTCTTATACAATGTGATTGGGAATGTAAATTAGTACAACTACTATGGAAATCGGTATGGAGATACCTCAAAAAACTAAAAAGAGAACTCATATAGGATCCAGCAGTCCCACTTCTGGGTATCTATCCAAAGGAAAAGAAATCAGTATGTTAAAGGGTTACCTGAATTCATGTGTTTATCATGGCACTATTCACAATAGAAAATACATGGAATCAACCTAAGTGTCCCTCAGTAGATGAGTGGATAAAGAAAATGTGATATATATACACAATGGAATTCTGTTTGGCCATAAAAAAAGAATGAAATCATGTCATCTTCAGCAACCAGGATGGAACTGGAGGCCACTATGCTAAGTGAAATAAGCCAGGCACAGAAAGATAAATATAATATGTTTTTACTCACTCATGGAGACTAAAAAAGCTGATCTCATGGAGGTAGAGATATTATTAATAATAGAATGATAAATACTAGAGGCTGAGAAGGGTATGTTGGTGGGACAGGGGCAGGAAGAGAGGTTGGTGAATGGGTACAAATATACAGTTAGATAGAAGATATAAGTTCTAATGGTAGATAGCCAAGTAGGGTAACTGTAGTTAGCATCCATGTATTATATATTTCAAAGTAGCTAGAAGACTTGAAATGTTCCCAACACATAGAAATGATGATACTTATAAGATAATGGATACCCCAAATACCCTGACTTGATCATTACACATTCTGTACATGTAATCAATACTCACATGTATCCCATAAATACTATGTATCAATAAAATGTTTAAAGAGATAAAAAATGGTACACCTGTATAAGGCACTTACCATGAATGGAGCTTGCAGGACTGAGTTTCTCTGGGTGAGTCAGTGAGTGAATGTGAGGGCCTAGGACATGACTCTTCACCACTGTAGTCTTTATAAACACAGTACAATTAGACCACACTAAATTTATAAAACTTTTTTTCTTTCTTTGGTAATAAATTAACCTTAGCTTACTGTAACTTTTTTACTTTAGAACTTTTAATTTTTAAAAACGTTTTGACTCTTTTGTATTAACACTTAGCTTGAAACAAATACATTGTACAGCTGTACAAAAATATTTTTATATCCTTACTCTATAAGCTTGTTTGTATTTTTAAAAATTATTTTTCTTTAACTTTGTAAGCTATTTTGTTAAAAACAAAGACAAAAACACACACATTAGCCTAGGCCGACACAGGGCCAGGATCGTCAGTATAACAGTCTTCCACCTCCACATCTTGTCCCACTGAAAGGTCTTTGGGGCAGTAACATGTGTGGAGCTCTCATCTCCTCTGGTAACAAGGCCTTCTTCTGGAATCCCTCCTGAAAGACCTGCCTGAGGCTGTTTTACAGTTAACTTTTAAAAACGTGTAGGAGTACCCTCTAAAATAATGATAGAAAGTGTGGTACACTGTATACATAAACCAGTAACATAGTCATTTATTATCATTATCAAGTATTATGTACAGAGTACAATTACATGTGTTATATTCTTATACCAGCAGCACAGTAGGTTTGTTTATACCAGCATCGCTACAGACACATGAGTAATATGTTGCACTATGCCATTATGTTAGCTATGATGTCACTTGGTAATAGGAATTTTTCAGCTCCATTATAATCTTAAAGGACCACCATGGTATATGTGGGCCCACATTGACTGAAATATTGTTATATAGCACATTACTGTATACCTTGATTCTTTTTATCCTCACAACAGTCCCAGGAGGGTGATACTATTATTATTCCCATTTTACAGATGGCAACAGAGTCACAGGAAGACTTTGGTGGAGTCAGGATTCCAACCCAGGCAGCTTGGTTTCCGAGTCTTCTCTTAACTGCTACAATTTATATTTTGGCGCCTGTAGTCCCAGCTACACGGGAGGCTGAGGCAGGAGAATGGCATAAACCCGGGAGGCGGAGCTTGCAGTGAGCCGAGATCCGGCCACTGCACTCCAGCCCGGGCGACAGAGCGAGACTCCGTCTCACAAAAAAAAAAAAAAAAGAAATATATATATTTTTTAAATTTAAAATGTCGTCCTCTTCCTTCTCACATATCCTACTTGAACCTACATTTCAAGACCCAGGTCAAATCCTACCCCTTATTTTATTTTATTTGTTTTGTTTTGTTTTTAGAGATAGGGTTCTGCTCTGTCACCTCGGCTGGAGTACAGTGGCATTATCATATAGCTGACTGCAGCCTCAAACTCCTAGGCTCAAGGGATACTCTTGCCTCAGTGTCCTGAGTAGCTGGGGCTACAGATGCATGCAGCTGTGCCCAACTTTTTTTTTTTTTTTTCCATTTTTTATAGAGATGGGGTCTCACTTTTTTGCCCAGACTGCCTACGCCTTATTTTAAAACCCATCCTTTTTTTTTTTTTCGAGTCAGAGTCTCGCTCTGTTGCCCATGCTGGAGCGCAGTGGCACAATCTCGGCTCACTGCAACCTCCACATCCTGAGTTCAAGCAATTCTCTTGCCTCAGCCTCCCCAGTAGCTAGGACTACAGGCACGAGCCACCACACCCAGCTAATTTTTTGTATTTTTTAGTAGAGACGGGGTTTCACCGTGTTAGCCAGGATAGTCTCCATCTCCTGACCTCATGATCCACCTGCCTCAGCTTCCCAAAGTGCTGGGATTATAGGCATGAGCCACTGCGCCCGGCCTTAAAGCCCATCTTAATTCAGCCTACAAACTCTCACTTTTCTTGATTCTCATGGCAAGTCTTGTCTGTTAATCTAATTTGCAGCTAACTTTGATACAGCTCTACCAGTGCTGTCTTAAAGCTATTATTTATTTAAATTATCTTGCTTAACTTGTCATTATGGCCTAACATTTTGCACTCTGGGTTACCACTTATGGGCTTAGGATAACTCCTCAAACCTCATTTTTATCATTGGTACAGTGGCAATATTTGCTCTAGGGTCTGCAAAGTAAATAGTATATCTGTAAAGCTGCTAAACAAATACTGTTTGTCACTATTCCCTTTAGGGATGAGTCTTTTTTATTTATTTATTTTTTTAATTTTGTAATTTTTTTTATTACACTTTAAATTCTGGGATACATGTGCAAAACTGAAGGTTTGTTACATAGGTATATATGTGCCATGGTGGTTTGCTGCACCCATCAGTGCATCATGTACATTGGGTATTTCTCCTAATGCTATCTTTCCCCTAGCCCCCCAGTCCCTGACAGGCCCCAATGTGTGATGTCCCCCTCCCTGTGTCCATGTGTTCTCATTGTTCAGCTCCCACTTATAAGCGAGAACATGCTGTGTTTGGTTTTCTGTTCCTGTGTTAGTTTGCCGAGAATGATGGCTTCCAGCTTCATTCACGTCCCTGCAAAGGACATGAACTCATCCTTTTTTATGGCTGCTTAGTATTCCATGATGTGTATGTGCCACATTTTCTTTATCCGGTCTATCATTGATGGGCATTTGGGTGGGTTCTAAGTCTTTGCTATTGTGAATAGTGCTGCAATAAACATATGTGTGCACGTGTCTTTATAGTAGAATGATCTATAATCCTTTGGGTATATAGCCAGTAATGGGATTGCTGGGTCAAATGGTATTTCTGCTTCTAGATCCTTGAGGAATCATCACACTGTCCTCCACAATGGTTGAACTAATTTACCCTCGCACCAACAGTGTAAAAGCATTCTTATTTCTCCATATCCTCTCCAGCATCTGTTGTTTCCAGACTTTTTAATGATCGCCATTCTAACTGGCATGAGATGGTATCTCATTGTGGTTTTGATTTGCATTTCTCTAATGACAAGTGATGATGAGCTTTTTGTTATTGGCCACATAAATGTCTTCTTTTGAGAACTGTCTGTTCATATCCTTTGCCCACTTTTTGATGGAGTTGTTTGATTTTTTTCTTGTAAATTTGTTTAAGTTTAGATTCTGGATATTAGCCCTTTGTCAGATGGATAGGGACAAGGCTTTTTTATTTTTAAGGTAACTTGAGGAGGAACTAACTAGAGAATACTAGAATTAAAGAGGGACACTCTGAAATGTGAGTGAAATCAGACTTAAATGAAGGGACTGTTATGCTAAAACCATATAGCTCATTCTACAACATGCGTAAGTCAGCCAATGACAAGACAGTAATTCCCTACTTTTGGGAAAAAATTTGTTTGGGAAAATAATAGCAAGAAGCAATGAGAAAGAACACATTTCTTTAGAACTGTAAAGGGAAAATGCCCCAGGACATTTTTATTAATAGTATGTTATTAATGTTAGTATTTAAGACAAAATTGCTTGTGATCATTTTATGATGTTTTAATTCTATTATTTTGTAATAAGGCTATTATTTTAAAATTTAAAAATCAAGAATGCTTTGTATTCATGTTTGATTTGTGAGGCACTTGTCTGTGCATGGTCTCTGCGTCCAGCAGTGGGAGCTGTGTGCTGCGCACACCGGGAAGAGCTCACTAGGCACTGCTGCCCCCACACAAATACTCCTCCTTGACTTTCCCTGGAAACAACCTGTTTCAACTCTTTTAACTGATCCCTTTCATTATTTATCTTCATTTCTCCAAATAGCATGCTTATGTTGCTATTTCTTGATAGCAGCCCCCCTCCCTTTTCTCCTCTAACCCCACCGCCTTATCTCTTTCTGCTCCTCCCTCTGACTCCTTCTCCCTGCAGCCTGCCAGTTTCCTATCTTTTTCCAGTGGAATCTATGATAATTTTTGGTAGAACAGTATTAATCATTTGTATTATGGTCTATAAAAAAATCCACATTTTTTTGTCCACTCCTTATATTATCTTGTTTTTTTGTTTATTTCTCTGCTTCATCACTTTAATCCTAAATTCTTTGCAGGCAGTGTAGATCTCCTTGCAATTTTCAAATATACGAAGTACTTTATCAGTTTTATCTTTGCGAATAAATCTCTCTGAGGGCCTTCTGACTGGCTTCCCAACCTTATTCACAGAAGGTTTCACACAGACACTGATAATATTTGTATAGCACAGAGTGTGGTAAAATAGCCGAGACCGCTTGTGGCCAGAGGCATCACAGAGGCTCCAGTAGCCTCAACCCCTACCGATCAGTTCTAGGTTTGAATGGATTAATACCTAGATATATTTATAGCTCACTCAAGATAGACCTCAGTGTCTTTCAACACATTCCTTAGGAAGCTGTGGTCCAAGGGGTCTCCATCATCTAGGGTATTTCCTACAAGTTTGTCTTAAGATGGATCTTCTTTTTGCTAAATCTCCAGTTTTTCTCTTATTTCCTCATTTTTGTGGAAGCATATACACTTGTCCCTTGATATCTTTTGGGGGATTGCTTCCAGACCTCCCTTAGATACCAGAATTCAAAGATGCTCAAGTTCCTGATGTAAAATGGTGTAGTGTTTGCATATAATCTACGGGCATCCTCTTGTATATTTTAAACCCTCTTTAGATTATTTGTAATACCTAATACAATGTAAACGTTGTGTAAGTAGTTGTTATACTATATTGTTTAAGGAATAAGGACAAGAAATGTCTGCGCATGTTTAGCACAGATGCGAATTTTTTTCCAAGTATTTTTGATCCACAGTTGGTTGACCCCACAGATGGGAGCGATGAATAGAGGGGAGCCAACTGTATTCCAGTAGTTACTTGCTATTGTAGATATTCTCTGCTGTCTGTAACAGCTCACTTGCAAATATAATTTATTCTTTTAATTATTTTAAAAGCTTATCAATTACTAATACTGAGAAGTTGCAGAGGAACTGGAACTTTCATATCATACATTACTGGGCGGAGTGTAAAATGCTTACCAAATGAATACATGGAGATACCACATTTATGAAAATGTCTGTTCTGCACTCGTGCATGATTACTAGTTTAACTGGGTAAAAATTATAGGTTGGGAAATTTTGTCAAGATTTTGAAGGTATGATTCCATTGTTTCTTAGTCTGGATCTATCTTTATCTGTTGTGCTGGACACTCATTGGACTCCTGTCAGTCTAAAAACGCATGTGTGTCAGCTTGGGAATTTCTTGTTTTATTTCTTTGATTTGTCCTTCTCTCTTCTCCTTTTTTTTTTTTTTTATTTTTTTTTTTAGAACTTCTGTTCTTCATGAACCTTCCACAACAATCCTCTGATTGTTTGTATCTTTCTTGTTTTCTATGTATTTTCTGTTTTCTGAGAAATTTCTTCTAAACTGAATTTTGCATCTTGCTATTGAATTTCTATTCATATGTTTATTAATTTATAGAAGATCCTTTGAAAGAAAGGATTTTTTTAATGTATACAGTTTTTGTTTCATGGATGCAATATCTTATCTCTGAGGATGCTAATGATTAAAAATTTTTTTCTGCGTGCCCTGTTTCCTCACATTTTTTTCTTTTTCTTTTCTTTTTGGTCATTGACTTTCATATTAGAATTTCTTGTACACTTTCTGGTCATCCTGGTTGCTGCTCATAGTTAAGTGAGGGGCTCTTAAAAAATTTTTTTTAATCTAATTGGCACTTTGGTTTCTCTGGATAGGACTTGTTGATGAGGGCCCTCCCTCTAGAGTGATGAGGATGGGCTATGCAGGTGGCAAACACCAAATTTTATTTTAGGTATTTTATCTTGACCTGTTCATGTGACTTAGAAAAGTTCATTTAGGCTATTACCTGGTGAGGATTAATCTGGCAAACCAGTATCCTGGGAGCTGAGCAGAGGAAGAAGGCATAGGTTAGCAATCCCCCTGTTTTTGGAATGATAGTCCCCATTTTCATCTCTTCCTAAAATTCTTCAATCCAAAGATATTCTTTTTTACTCTTCCAGAACATATATCTTTATTTTTCTGCCAAGGTAAACAAAGGTAGTCCTTCGATAGCGTGGAGTATAGGAAGGGATCTGGGTAGCCAACATACCTTCAAACGACTTTCAAGCAATCCTGCTGTTTTGAGCTCTTTATTTCCAGGGAAGCCTGGGACAGCCACTCACTGAGCCCTTTGGCGTTTCTGTAATAGAAGCAAGCTGGTTTCCTGTATTTCCCATTGGATGCTTAAGATTGCGTTTTCTCAGGTCTTCTACATCAGTTACCATTATCCATTTGCTTTCCAGCTTCCAGATTTTAGTGATGTTGCTTTATCTCCTATATTTTGTATTTGTCCATTCACACCTTTTAAAAAAATCTGTTTACTCCTACTTTGAAGTGATTTCAGGAGGTAAGGGAGAAGGAAATATTTGTTTATTGTGTTTACCTAGAAGTCCCAAGTTATCTTTTATAGCACCTCAATATTTTATTGAAATCTTGCTCATTTCTTACAATTGATAATACTTTGTATTAGTATAACATACATATTTGAACTTCTATTTAAAAATAAAAGTAAATATATAGAATACTTATATAAAAAACAAATCTAGTCTTAAACTATTTTATTGAAATGCTGCTCCTCTGCTTGACTTAAACTTTTGAAAGTACAACCCCATTCATTACTTTTACTCCATGAAAAATTTAGATCATTAGGCAATGGTATACAGGTTGAGCATCCCTTATCTGAAAATCCAAAATTCAAAGTGTTTCAAAATTCAAAACTTTCTGAGCCCCACCATGATGCTCAAAGGAAATGCTCACTGGAGCATTTCAGATTTGGGATTTTTGTTATTTTATTTATTTGTTGTTGTTTTTAGACAGGATATCATTCTGCCACCCAGGCTGGAGTGCAGTAGCATGATCTCAGCTCACTGCAGCCTTGACTTTCCAGGCTCAATAGACCTTCCCACCTCAGCCTCCTGAGTTGCTGGGACTACAGGCACAAACCAGCATGCCTGGCTAATTTTATTTTTTTATTTTTTATTTTTTATTTTTGTAGAGATGAGGTTTCACCATATTGTCCAGGCTGGTCTTGTACTCCTGGGCTCAAGGGATCTGCCAGTCTCAGCCTCCTAAAGTGCTGGGTAAATTACAGGTGTAAGTCACCGTGCCCAGGCAGATTTTAGATTTTTAGATTAGAGATGCTCATCTGAGAAGTATATAATGCAATCTGAAAAGGTCCGAAATCCAACACACTTGTGGTCCCAAGGGATACCCAACCTGTATTTTCTTGCGTACCAAATTGAATGTTTCAATGAATAGCAACATCTTATATAATACGTTAGGGCCTAAAGTTGAAGAAGTAAACAAAAATGAATCATGATTATTGTTACTCTGCTATTACACCTTACACAAACTCAGTTGTATTAAAGGACAAACCATAAACTTAGCTGATGACTATATAGAATCTATTGTGTCTTTTAATTCTAAAGGAGAGCAAAACATATTGCTACTTGGAAATAGAGTTTTTTGTTTGTGTTCATTTTTAGGTGACCCACAACACAACTCTGAATGGCAAAGATACACTTCATCACTGGAGTTGGGCCTCAGATATGCCCTTGGAGTGTGCCATTCATTTTGTGGAAATTAGATGCTACATTGACAGTCTTCATTTTTCTGGTCGCAAAGAGTGGAGTGACTGGAGCCCTGTGAAGAACATTTCTTGTAAGCTTATATTTAAAGAATTTTTGTTTCAAATGATTTAAATTAGTCTTACTTAAGAGTAAGATTTAGTTTAAGCTTTCAGTTCTCATAACCTCACTCAGCTGCATGAGGATTACCTGGGAGCATCTAAGCCCACCATCCCTGGAGATTTTGATCTAAAAGTCTGAGATAGGCTTCAGGAATCTGTATTTTGAAAGAACTTTCTGAGTGGTTGGATAAACATCCAGGTTTGAAAATCACTGTCGTAGGAAGTGAAGAGCATTAAAAATTGTGTATAGATGATACTGAGATGAAATCTATTTTAAAAAAAAATAGTTCCCAATTTCTGGCTCACAGAGCAGATCCCTAGAGGCTGCATAGTTATTGCCAGGAACATGGGGATCTGCAAGCATAACAAAAACCATCCGTACATTAAGTAAAACTGATACATAGGGAGAATGTTGGCAGTTTGGATGGGGGGCCTGGAAAATTGTTGACCATAAAATGAAATCCTGAAAAGGCTGGTAATCATTGTAGAGAGAGATCTCTCTATGGAGAAAAGGATTAGAGGAAGGAAGGGGACTAGATGAAAGAAAATTGTTTTTTAGGATGTAGAGTACTTGGGCATATATTTAGGCCAATGGAAAGTAAGACATATGCCCTAAATACATTGAATAAAAGGAATGGAATTATTTAGTGATTTTTGGAGGGCGTGGATTGTTCGCATGTATATATAAACCCACGGAATTTCAACCCTTAGACTTCTTAGATATAAACCTATGACATTAAGTTTAGATATTGACCTGTAATCTGCTTCTGCTTTCTCACCATTATCCCTTCATAAGTAAATAAAACCACATACACTTTTTAAAAATTTCTTGTATATATGTTGCTCCTACAAAACCTGTGGAACACACCTTATCTTTGGACCATCCAAAGTACCTAACAGTTTGTAGTGTATATACTGGGCTATTTTAAAAGTCATCTTATGAAAAAAAAAGTCTTAAAATATAGAAAAGTTTATGTAAAAGACTTCTGTATAAAATGTTGATAATTCCTCTTTTTCTTTCTAGGGATGCCTGATTCTCAGACTAAGGTTTTTCCTCAAGATAAAGTGATACTTGTAGGCTCAGACATAACATTTTGTTGTATAAGTCAAGAAAAAGTGTTATCAGCACTGATTGGCCATACAAACTGCCCCTTGATCCATCTTGATGGGGAAAATGTTGCAATCGAGATTCATAATATTTCTGTTTCTGCAAGTAGTGGAACAAATGTGGTTTTTACAACTGAAGATAACATATTTGGAACTGTTATTTTTGCTGGATGTAAGTATATGATTTTAAAGAGAGAATTCATATTAGCCTGTTTTGGTCCTCCTTGAAACCCTTAATTCTTCTTCTGGAGTGGGAGGTGTGGGGAGTGATTCTGTTTCTTTCTCATTTCTTTGTTCTTTAATATAAAGGCTATATACAAAGGAGGCACTAGAATATTTGCTTGTTTTAAAATGAATTGCAAGCTTGTTTTGTACATAACCTGTATCTGTATAATTTGTTGGTTTTGTAATCAGATTTGAAACATCTAGCTTCTAATGTTTAGTTTAAATTCTTAGTTAACAACTTTGTTAAGTCAAGGATAGTATATAATATTTCTTAACCCTGCATTGTTTAGATATTATGTGAATTAATTTTCCAGTTAAAGTATACCTTTTTTAAAATATCTAAATTAAAGAAATTATAGCAATTTTACACAAAATATTTCAGTAGCATAACATATCTTCTCCAGCTTTTAACTATTAGGTTTGAGAAGAACAGGCTGGCAGGAGGACATGGGTGAGGGGAAATGTACTCTCCCACTGCGTTCTGTATATGATGTATGCTCTATCATTCAAGGTGTCTGTATTAACATGATCACCCCACTGTCTAAAATTCCATGGTATTTCCAGAAGTAGTTGTTTGTTGTGGGCTGCCCTGCCCATTTGGCTTGTGTTGAATGTCCACAGATAAACATTTAGAACTTTGAGGTCTCAATTTTAGAGTTTTTCTGCCTCCCTTCCTTGTAGCAACCGTAACGTTTTGGTGTCACTGACAGCTTTATCAGTGAGTCCCTTCCTCCCTGCATGCTGAATTAGAAGTCTGGGATTTTAGTCTATAGGTCATATGAATAAAGTGTGTAAGATAGATTAACTAGATTTTATGATATTTCTTTTGATTGCTTAGTGCTTTTTCTTTTTAATGATTCTCAGCTGTGGTCTAGATCAGCAGCTCTCTTGTTTACTTATACAGTACTTCTTGATGAATTTCATTCAGATACTGGTGTGTTCCCAAAGGAATAGCCAGGCTTAGGTGCTCATCTCACCTTGATGGCTGTAATCTGACTCTCTTTGTCTTCTCAGTAATGCATTAAGTGAAAGCAAGGTTACATTCAAATTTAAATCCTGGAAATCATATTTTCCTTCTTAATGGAATGTTAGGAAATTACGTGCAGCATTTTTCACAAATAGTCCTGGAGTCTAAGTTGAGACCCAGTGGTATATGTAGTGAAGTTGCTTCGTGTGCAATACCAAAAATGAGCTATTACTTAAAAGTATGAAAAAAGAAATTAAAACTTAAAAGATGAGACTATGCACTGTTTCCATTTCTGTTATTTCAGACAGTGTTGTAATCTTTTATCATAGTGATAGAACAAGCTGATTTAATTTATAATTTAACCTTCATTTATAACGTTTGGAGGCTGAAATATTGTACAATATTTGTTGAGCAGCAGTAACATCTCCCTTCAGAGGGAACTTTTAGGAAATTTATAAGAACAGGTTATTTCGTGAGTTAGGTATCAGGATTCATTTATTTCCTTTTCTTTATGGATATCCTGTTAAGCCACCATTTACTGAAAATACTGAAAAGAAATTTAGAATCAGCTTATTAGTTTTTCCCTACATACACGTCTGTGTACACATACACCTACCCTGCTGGAATTTTGATTGGGATTACGTTAAATCCGTGGATCAATTTAGGAGAATTTTCATTCTTACAATATTTGCATCTTCCAAACTGTGAACATGGTATATCCCTACATTTACTTGGGTCTTCTTTAATTCATCTTAATATGAGGTTTTTATGTCTTTTGGTCTTTTGGTAAATATTTTCCTAGTGCTTGGTGTTTTCTGGTAATATTAAAAATGACTTTGTTTTTTAAATTGCACTTTCTATTGACTGGTACATAAAAATGTAGTTGATGTATACCTAGCTTTTAACCTAGCTTCAGTTGATTATTTTATAAGTCAATTTCTTTGAAAAGAAAATTAGTACATTTCAAATACTGTCCTCTCAAATTTTTCCCCTTCTGTCTGTCCTTCTATTTATCTCTTATTTGCTCTTGTTGTTTAGATTTTAATATTTCAACTTAATATCTGCCAAATCCTAAGATAACCAGCATTTTAAATATATTCCAAATTTTTGGTATGTGGTTTTAATAGAGTGACTGAATATTTGGCCTTAAGTTTAAAACAATTTTCAGAATAAATATGTCAGTGTTTGTTTACTTATCTAATTGTTAAACTCTCATATAAACACTCATTAATCCTCTTAATGTTACCTAAAATATCACTGAAGGATGTTTTCCTCATCTCTGGAGAAGGTATAAAATTTTCTAAGTTTTGCTTGATAAACTAAGTAGTATTTTTTTTTAATTCAAGTTTGTGAAAAAAACATTTTACAGAATTTTTAAACAAGCAGTTTTTTTTAAAAAGAACTTTTACCAAAAGTGAAAGATAGTTTGGATAAATATGACAGAGGAAATACCAGTTTCTATATGTGTATGGTTAAACATGATTACAGAAATATTTGTATAATAAACAGTGTCAGACTGCAGAATTTTCATTTATCACTTTTTTTTTTTTTTTTTTTTTTGAGATGGAGTATCACTCTCTCGCACAGTCTGGGTTCAATGCAACCTCCACCTCCCAGGTTCAAGCAGTTCTCCTGCCTCAGCCTCCCAAGTAGCTGGGACTTCAGGCACCCCCTACCACACCCGGCTAATTTTTGTATTTTTAGTGGAGATGGGGTTTCACCATGTTTGCCAGGCTGGTCTCAAGCTCCTGACGTCAAGTGATCTGCCTGCCTCGGCCTCCCAGAGCTGGGATTACAGACATGAGCCGCTGCACCCAGCTCGTTTATCACTTTGAAGGTCTCATCTTAAAAAAAAAAAAAAAAAAAAAAAAATTAATTTTTCTAGTCCTGCTTTAAAGCCAAGGAGAACAGTTTTGATAAAGAGAAAAACAACGAAAGAGCTGCAGTCAGTTTGAATATGGAGACGCAGGATTTTACCAAGAGTTTTCTAAATGACAGTACTTACAATGTATTTTAGAACTCTGAAACATGTAGCATGACTTATTGATTTTCAGTATGTTTTGGTATTTCTTTTCAAATCACAGTATATTGATGATAGGTGATAATACTTTTTAACCTATAGATTTTTCTGACTTAACATATTAGACACAGGTTTCTTGGAGAGATTTGGTAGACTCTGAAATAGGATTAACGGGAAAAAGTGGGCATTGATCTTTGAAGTTTATAGGGAGTTTCCAAATGAGCTAAGAGTCATTTTTCAGTATATTTTAATCTGTCAATTCTAATGTAATATGAACTCTGACAAGACATTCCTGCATTGTTCAAAAGTAAAATGTAAATAGTAAATTATTTCATTTTTTAGGAAATTGTGGAAAGCATTAACATTTATAAAATATTATGTTTTCAGGGAAAATATATGTAATCATAAGTACCTAGATTTTTTTTCTTTTTTTTTGTTAGATCCACCAGATACTCCTCAACAACTGAATTGTGAGACACATGATTTAAAAGAAATTCTATGTAGTTGGAATCCAGGAAGGGCGACAGCATTGGTGGGCCCACGTGCTACAAGTTACACTTTACTTGAAAGGTAATGATAATTGGGAAAGGATGTCAGATAGCAAGGAGTACATTGGAGGTACATGTTAAATGACATAGGGAAGTGCACTAGGTCATTTATGTTGCAAGCAAGGTATAAAACCAAATATGCTGTATAAAATTACACTTATACGTACTGCAGTTCAGCCACATGTACACTCAATTTCATGTCTCCTCTTTTAAGAAGCTTAGAATGAAGAACACTTGAATATGAACAGAGACTGTTTCTGGGTAGTAAACTTACAGCTGATTATTTTCTTCTATTTTCTGTATCATGTACATTTTCTTCTCTGAGTATGTAATATGCCTCTAATTAGAAATTTAAACTTTTTATACAAATTAAGTATTACAAATTTGCCTATTTTTTCCTGCAATATTTATCTCTTGCCATTTTGAAATTTTTTTTTTTAATTAACAGTTTTTCAGGAAAATATGTTAGATTTAAAAGAGCTGAAGCACCTACAAATGGAAGCTATCAATTATTCTTTCAAATGCTTCCAAATCAAGAAATATATAATTTTACTTTGAATGCCCACAATCCTCTGGGTCGATCAGAATCAACAATTTTAGTTAATATAACTGAAAAAGGTAAGCTATAAATAAACTAATGTCTTAAAAATAACTTTAGAAGTGGTGAAATGCTTTGGTTAATGAAAAATACTTATGGAGATTACTTTTTGCTGATTATTTTCTTTATAGTTACTTAATTTCATATATTTATAAAAACTTTAAATGTATAATTTCAAGTTTTACTATTTTATTGAGTTTAAATACTTGAATTAGTAATTTACAAATAAACTGTAAGTAGCTGTTTCTGATAATTCTTGATTTCTGAAATATCTTCTACCCAATTTTTAAAAACTTTTATTTTGAAGTAATTGTTGACTCACTGGTAGTTGCAATAATAAGAGCCTTGTGAACCCATCCTCTGGCTATCCTCAGTGGTGTCATCTTATATAATTCTAGTACAATATCAGAACCAGGGAATTGACACTCTTAAAACACTGTTAACTGGACTACTGACCTTGCTCAGTTTTTATGTGCATTCATTTGTACTTGTGTGTGTGTGTGTGTGTGTAGTTCTGTGCAATTTATATGTATAGATTCAGGTAACCACTACCACATGCAAGATACAGAACTGCCCTGTCGCTACAAAGGAGCTTGCTCGTGTTGCCCTTCCAGCATCCCCTGTGCCTTGACAACAATGAATCTATTCTTCATCTCTGTTGTTTTGTCATTTTGAGACTGTTACATAAGTGAAATCGTACAGTAGGCAGGTTGGCATTTTTTTTAAATACAAGCCATCCATGTTGTTGTATGTATTAATAGTTTGTCCCTTTTATTACTAACGATTTCTGCGTTTTTACCAATCGTATTAATACATAGCTCCAAATAAAAATAAAATGTGGTTGGTCTTTTTGGTATTCATTCACACAGTCCATGTGCATTAACACTCCATGTCAGGCTTGCAACACACTGAACAACGGCCTAGACCTTCTCTTAGAGACTCAGGCAGGGGAGAAAGGGCCTAAACCAAAGGCATGTATCATACAGTCTCACAAGTGATTAGTAGATGATCCTGTTGCCTTATTTGTATAAGTCACTTTTATCAGTTATTCTTTCCTGTCATCTTTGTGATTTCTGGATTTTTCCTAGTGTCACCATGGCTACATTTTATCCTGGCATGGTAGTATTTGTATGTATTTGTCTGCCCTCTGCCATTTCAGCCTGACTTCGCTTGCGATTCTTTCCTGCCATTCAAGTGGGCATACACACTATCACCAACGTAATATGCAGTTTGCCTCGCTGTACCTTCATTATTGCCATCTCTGCCTAAAATGCTTTTCTGCATTTTTTTTTTTTGGCCAGTTTTTGTCTGATTCTTCCTGCAAAGTTCATCTTAAGTTCCATCTTCACTGTAAGACTTACCCTACCGTGCTTACATGTACGAAGTAGTTAATATCTGTATCATGCATTTAGAACTTAGCATTTGTATTCTTATTATCTTTCTTTTTTTCTTTCTTTTTTTCTTTTTTTCTTTTTTTTTTTTTTGGTCATTCCCCAAGTAAATTAGAAGTTCCTTAAAGGTAAATACTGTGATCTTACTACCTTTGAGTATTCCTGACACTAATTGAAGAGCTTTGAACATGATTGATTGTTTAAAAATGTTGGCAAGATGTCAGTAGTAGAAATTAGGTTTGTCGATTCCACAAATACTGGGTAGGATGTTGTTGGTTAGCACTAATGATGCCTCCTTGTTTTTTATGTTGTCGTATTAGAAGATAGCTTACCCCTTTAAATAAATGTTTAAAGTAATCTTTAATTATATTTGCAGTTTATCCCCATACTCCTACTTCATTCAAAGTGAAGGATATTAATTCAACAGCTGTTAAACTTTCTTGGCATTTACCAGGCAACTTTGCAAAGATTAATTTTTTATGTCAAATTGAAATTAAGAAATCTAATACAGTACAAGAACAGGTAAGATTCTCCTAAAGACTTCCTTTGTGATTATTTTGGATGAAACAGTTCTCAAAAAGAATTAAGCAAATTGATATGCTTAAGCTCTCAGATTGTTTATTATAGAGATTTACTAAGAACCAAGAAAGACATTAGTATCCATGTAATAACAGCATTGTATCATTTGAATAACAATGGTAAATTTGACTTTTATTCCTCAGAGTGTTCCCAGATGCAGTATAGTACCTGGCACATAGCTGGTGCTCAGTAAATTTGTGAATGAATGAGTAGTTTTTGCTGTAACCTTTAGCATCATTAATGGATGAATTGGCACCAGACAGCAGAAGTGATTTTTTAAAACTATGAAGTGTGGCAGTGGGAGCAAGTTGTAATTGGTACTTATAAGTCACAACATGACTTTTTAACACATTTTAAATATTTAGGTTGACTTTTATATTATACTATCTTGTAATTTGTGGTAAGTCTAAAATAAATGAGGTGTACTTAACTATTCATTTGGAAATTTACTGATGTCTAGAAAATCAGTCACAACTGTGAAATATAATCTGAAAAGCTTCTTTGTAATGTTTTGGGGAGCTCAGAGGCTTTTGTGAGACACGCAGATCTTCAAATTTGTTTAGAATTGTTTCGTTTTAACTGTATTTACTTAGTTTAAGGAAGTATTTGTTTCATATTTGCTACATGTTTAGCATCATACTAGAAGTTCTAAGTGTCATATTAACAAAGATGCACAAAAGGTAATGCCAGCCTCCAAGAAACTTCCAGATATCATCCAAATAATACATTTATTCCTCACAGTCATCTCAAATTACTAAATCATGTTAAGGTTTGTTGCATCACCGTTAGCCATTTGACTCATTATCAAAATTTTGTAATCCTTTAGATAATTTAATTGACCATTATTACTTAGAGCCAGTATTTGAATTAAAAAGACAACTCAATTTTTTATTACTATTGCAGGGCATAATTTCATTGGCTTGGCAGGTATATAAGAATTAAAATATTATAGTGGATAACTGCTTTGGGTGTTATATATACAAACTCATTGAGATTCTGTCGGTTTGTGTTACAAATGTGAAGGCTTTCTTACCAAAAGTGTATGTATGTGTATATATATTTATATATATTCTTCATACACACAATATATACATACATACATATTTATTTGTTTTCTAATAGCGGAATGTCACAATCAAAGGAGTAGAAAATTCAAGTTATCTTGTTGCTCTGGACAAGTTAAATCCATACACTGTATATACTTTTCGGATTCGTTGTTCTACTGAAACTTTCTGGAAATGGAGCAAATGGAGCAATAAAAAACAACATTTAACCACAGAAGCCAGTAAGTTAACTAAGTGATATATGGCTAATAATTACTGTGTATCCTGAAGTTTTTCAGCTTCTTTAAAAAGAAAAAGTTGGCCGGGCACAGTGGATCATGCCTGTAATCCCAGCACTTTGGAAGGCCGAGGAGGGTGGATCACCTGAGGTCGGGAGTTCGAGACCAGCCTGACCAATATGGAGAAACCCTGCCTCTACTAAAAATACAAAATTAGCTGGGTATGGTGGTACATGCCGGTAACCCCAACTACTCGGGAGGCTGATGCTGCAGTGAATCGCTTGAACCTGGGAGGCAGAGGTTGCGGTGAGCCGAGATCATGCCATTGCACCCAGCCTGGGCAATAAGAGCAAAACTCTGTCTCAAAATTAAAAACAAAAAAAAATGTTATCAGAGTCCTTAAAAGTGGGGGATGGTTAGATAAATTGTGTAGTACCTGCTAATAAAATATCACAGATATTTTAAATGATAGTTTTTGAAGTTTTGTCATAGTATAGAAAAATGATTGGCATAAATTATGTGAAAGGACAGGGCTCCTGTATGATTGCCACCGTATTACCATATTACAATAATGCATAGAATGATTTTTCTCCTATTCTTTTCTCTTCTGCTTGGAATTTTAATTAGCTTTTAACTCACTGGCATTTAAAAAAAATTACTAAAAAAGAGAATTTGTTAGTTTTTATTTATGACCTAGACCTGAGAAATGATGTGGCTAAAAGGTCTTGAATTTCAGTTTCTATAGTATACCTAGGTCAAGATAGTTATAAAATCAGGTAACTGGTTTTCTAAATATGATAATTTCCAAAGACAGAATGATATTCTATCCTTGAAAAACCAGATGTTAGGTGTAAAAAAAAAACTTAGAAATAGGTTTAATTTTTTATTCTTTTGAGACAGAGTCTCAGCCTGTCGCCAGGCTGAAGTGCAATGGCACGATCTCGGCTCACTGCAACCTCCGCCTCCCGGGTTCAAGCGATTCTCCTGCCTCGGCCTCCCGAGTAGCTGGGATTACAGGTGCCCGCCACCACGCCTGGCTAATTTTTGTATTTCTACTAGAGATGGGGTTTCACCATGTTGGTCAGGCTGGTCTCGAACTCCTGACCTTGTGATGTGCTCGCCTCGGCCTCCCAAAGTGCTGGGATTACAGGAATGAGCCACTGTGCCCGGCCGAAATAGGTTTTTTTAGGAATCATTTAACAAAAGATAGCAAGAGCTTTATTTATATTATGTGGTATAGGAGATGTAATACTTCCTCCAAAAAAATTAAGAAATAGCAAAACAAATAAATGATAGATGTTGATGTAGATTTTTGCCTCTCCACATGAAGAGATGTGAAGAATAGACAGGGCGCTTTGTGATATATGTAAGAATTACTTGTATCATCAAAAGTGAAAGCTATGCATGAGTACAGAGAGGGAAGATATAAGTTATAATTACTTGTATCATCAAAAGTGAAAGCTATGCATGAGTACAGAGAGGGAAGATATAAGTTATCTATTGCTGTGCAACAAATTACCCTAAAATTCAGTGGCTTAACACAGCAGATATTTATTATCTTACCATTTCTATGGGTCAGAAATCCAGGAGCAGATTAGCTGGATATCTCTGACTTGGAGTCTTTCATGAGGCTGCAGTCAGGAGTGTGGGTGGGAACTGGAGGCTTGACTGGGGCTAGAGGATCCACTTTCAAGATGGTTCACTCATGTGACTAAAGGCTGGAGGCCTCAGTTCCTCACCTTGTGGGCCTCTCTCTAGGCCTGCTTAAGTGTGCTCATGGCAGCCAGTTCCTCCCACAGCTGGTGACTGAACAGTGTCTTTTATGATCTAAGATCAGAAGTAACATACCATTATGTCTGCCGTACACTGTTAGTCACACAGGCCAACCCTAATGCAGTGTGGGAGGGCACCACACACATGGGGATTATTGGTCATTTTGGAGACTAGCCACAATAGGAGTTTTTGCCTTCAGTTAATGAACTGTTGTCTCCAGGAGGAAACATCTTATTTGCACCTCATTAAGATGAAGGCATCAATTTACTCAACAAATATTTACTGAGTATGCATTACAGATTAAGCATGTGTAATCTGAAAATCTGAAATGCTCCAAGATCCAAAACTTTTTGAGCACCGCCAGGATACCACAAATGGAAAATTCCACACTCTAGTACTTAACACAAATCTGTTCCATGCACAGAATTATTTAAAATATTGTCTGAAATTACCTTCAGGCTGTGTGTATAAGGTGTATATGAAACATAAATGAATTTTATGTGTTCTTGGATCCCATCCTCCAAGATATCTCATTATATGTATGCAGATATTCTATAATTAGAAAAAATCCAAAATCTGAAACACTTTTGCTCCCAAGCATTTCGGATAAGGGACACTCAACCTGTATGTGTCTGGAATTGTTCTAGTTAGCAGGGATATAGCAGCAGATAAAACAGAGATCTCTGCCTGTGGAGTTTGTAGGATCCAGAACTAGAAATAAATTTATATATATACACATCTATATGTATATATGTACACACACACAAAGACATAGACACATCAGTTTATCAGGTGGTGACAGATGCCACAGAGGAGAGGAAAGGATAGGAATAAAGGCTGAGGGATAAGAGGGGGTGGCGGTGAAAGGAATTGCAGTTTTAAATAGGGTAGTTAAAAAAGACCTCACTAATAAGGTAATACTCAAGCTGAGTTATAAAGATGAGGAGGCATGCCATGTTGTTTTATCTAGGAGAAGAGAGTTGTAGGCAGAGGAATAGAGGACACAGAAGATGCAGAGCCTGAGGCAGATGTCTTTGGCATATCTAAGGGACAGCCAGGAAGCCAGTATGTGGCCAAGTGAGGGAGTGGGAGGATGTGAGACAGAGGGGAACCCAGGGAACCAGTACAGCCAGCCTGCAGGTAGATTTTCACCCATCTGAAGGGGCCGTGTGTTTTGCAAAAGTTGTTGAGAGCTTAGATTTTCCATTGCTCTGTTTTCTAAGTGGAAGCCACTGAACTGCTTCACATTTTATTGAGAATTTCAAATACCCTAGAAAAAAAATGCCAAGCACCATAATATAGTATGTGTCTTCAGATATTAACTTTAAAATCTCCTTTTTAGTTCCTTCAAAGGGGCCTGACACTTGGAGAGAGTGGAGTTCTGATGGAAAAAATTTAATAATCTATTGGAAGGTAAATATCTAATTTTTCCATGAACATTTACATTACTTTGCTAAACCGCTTAACTTACATATGGTACTTGGGTCATCAAGGAGCTGAAACTTCCCAGACTGGCTTTTGTGCAATATTGGTGAGAATTTAACCTGGTTCCTAAACCACCCAAATTCCTCATCACTCCTAACTCCCCACAGTCATTTGAGGATCTTCTCTGTCAGATCTGAGCCTTCTCGAGTTTGATCTTATAAGGCCTGTAAAGGACCTGAAGATTTCATGAATTCCATCTCCTTCACTTCAGTTGAAATCTATAGGTTAGAATCCTGTTTGTTACATTTTTCTTCTATGAATGGGAAACTAAATTTTTATATATTTCATGTATTTTATATATTTCCCTTCAATAAATTGCATTATGACATGCCAGTTTTAAAGTTTTGTATGATTTTGTAAAATATTTAGATGAAATATGAATTGTATATTTTACTAATTTTTCTCTGCTGGAACATTTTTTGTTGCTATATTTTTAAGTATTTTATGAATATCAAAAACATGAACAGTTGTTTTCTATATTAGATTTTACACGAGCAGTCATAATAGGATTCCTTTAAATAGTGAATTTTGTTATGGAATGTAAAACATAATTTTATTTAAAAAAACTTTTGGCATCGATACAGCTTTGAGTAAAGTGAAGTGTACATGCAGGTTCGTTGTGAGTTCTATTGCTTTGAGATTGTATTTGACTGTTACATCCACTCTTGATTAGAAAATCCCCCGGCTACTCTCAGTTGCCTGTCAGATTTCATGATAATATAGCAACGATTATATAATTTACTTCAATACAGAGAAAGTTTGGAATATTGTTCAAACTAGATGAAGACTTAAGTAAAGACTAAAAATATTGAAAGGATTTAGATTCTAACATCATTACCTATGCTGATGGTGCTGCCATTTGCCAAGTCAGAGTGTGTTCGGGTAGAAAATTATGTTGTTTTGGTCATAGTGAGTTTTCCAAAGGTATGCCACTGGGATATCATGAGTAGAGTTCAGTAGGTAGTTTGATCTATGTAAGGCTCTGGACCTTAAGGGAGAGGTTGGCACTGAAAACAGGTTTGAGTAGCATATAAATGGGATCACTTGGAGATGCAAGGTGAAAAGTGGGCCAGGGCTGGAGCCCAGGTGACAGCAGCATGCATAGAAGCAGCAGAGGAGGAGGAACCAGCAGAGGAGATGGGGAAGGTTTAGAGGGGCAGGAAAAGCGAAGAAAATAGAATTAGAGAAACTGGGGGAGGAGGACATTTCAAACAGTGTGTGGTCTGGAGTATCCCAAGAAGCCCGTAAGTCTTAGGACTAAAGCCTGCCCCTTAGAGCAGGCCATTTGGAGCATCACCAGAGACCTCTCTGCTGGAGTGGAGTTTTTAGCAGTATTACATCATCTTCAGTCTTGACCAGAGAGCCCCATACATTGGTGTATAAATTAAGGCAGTTGCTGTGAAAAGCAGTTCAGTAGAAATGAAGAGGTTTGAATGTTCATCTTTTTATCCAGTAAGTTCACTTTTAGAAATTCATATTAAATTCTATGAAAAAGAAAAAAAACATGGCACAAAAAAATTCACCGAAATATTTGTTTTAGTATTGTGAAAAATTAGGAACAACTTAAATTTCATTTACTTAAGGGACATTCAAGTACACTAGTAAAAGTGCTACATGAGATATAAAACCATGAAAATGTATATAACTGTATTATGAACAAGTGTACATTATGGAAAAGTAAAAAGTAAGATGGTGTAATGTAATTAAAACAATGTTAATAGAAGATCTATACCTAGAAAAAGAACTTGAAAGAAATATCAAAATGAAAGAATACTTAAGAGGTGGGAATATGGGAGATTTTTACTAGTTTCAACTCCTATATATTTTCCAGATTTTCTGTAGTGGGCATATAATACTTTAAAATGAGAAAACAAATGTTTAGAAAAAAACCCATGATGCTATAGTTTTTTTAAATGTTTTGTTTGTTACTAAGTAGAGCAGTGCTTCTGGATAGTTTTAAAAGTTTTGCTCCGGAAAAATGTGGAGATAAATATTGTTTTTTATTCACTTAATTTTTAAATTTTTGTGTACTCTTACTGCTTATAGCAAGTATAGTTTTTCTTCAGTGTCTCTTTCCTGATTTACCCAGGTCTCAGTGGATTTTGAATCTGTGTTTCACACTGTGGAGAGCTTCTTTGTTGTTGTTGTTGTTATTGAGATGGAGTCTCGCTCTGTCAGCCAGTGTGGAGTGCAGTGGCGCGATCTCAGCTCCCTGCAACCTCCACCTCCCAGGTTCAAGTGACTCTCCTGCCTCAGCCTCCTGAGGCGCCACCGTGCCTGGCTAGTTTTTGTATTTTTAGTAGAGACAGGGTTTCGTCATGTTTGTCAGGCTGGTCTCGAACTCCTGACCTCATGATCCACCCGCCTTGGCCTCCCAAAGTGCTGGGATTACAGGCGTGAGCCACCGCACTCGGCCAGCTTCATCTTTTCTGATATTACCTTGTAACTAGTTGTTTTTTGTTTTTGAGATGGAGTCTTACTCTGTTGCCCAGACTAGAATACAGTGGCACGATCTTGGCTCACTGCAACCTCCACCTCCTGGGTTCAAGTGATTGTCCTGCCTCAGCCTCTTAAGTAGCTGGGATTACAGGCGCTCACCACCACACCTGGCTAGTTTTAGTATTTTTGGGAGAGACAGGGTTTCACCATGTTGGCCAGGCTGGTCTCGAGCTCCTGACTTCAAGTGATCCACCTGCCTTGGCCTAAGTGCTGGAATTACAGGTGTGAGTCACCACGCCTGGCCAACCTTGTTATTGTTAATATACCATCCAGTTTAAACCCAATTACCTTGCCTAGTCATAGTCACCTTTTGCAGGTTTTTGTAACAATTTGTCTGTTTTTCATAGCCTTTACCCATTAATGAAGCTAATGGAAAAATACTTTCCTACAATGTGTCATGTTCATCAGATGAGGAAACACAGTCCCTTTCTGAAATCCCTGATCCTCAGCACAAAGCAGAGATACAGCTTGATAAGAATGACTACATCATCAGCGTGGTGGCTAAAAATTCTGTGGGCTCGTCACCACCTTCCAAAATAGCGAGTATGGAAATTCCAAATGGTGAGTGCTTGAGATGGTGTGGTATATAAGAACAGGAAACTAAAGTAAGGAATGTCTGATGTTACTTGCTCTTTTGTCATGTCAGCATTCTTCTCGTATACCTTGTTGCTGCTGACATAGAAGGCAGAATGAGCAGATTGATGTCTACAGTTCATTGAGAGAGAAGTAATTAGTATTGACTTGAAGCATGTGCACTGAGGGATACAATCATTACTGTACTCAGTAACTATAGTGGATAATATTGGAGAGGTACAGTGGTGGATAGTATTTTTAGGAAGAAATATTTTAACAGTTTATTCAAATGACATTCAGGCACTTCTCCAAGACACTTCCCCAAGACTAGGAAAGTTTATTTTAGGTCAGCTAGACTGTTTTGCAAATTGTTGGGCAGGAGAAAAAAACACTTATTTTAATTAGCACCTTTTTTGGTAAGAAATTCCTTATTAATAGAAATTATGGATTAAAAAAAGTCTTCTTAAGGTATAAATTAGATCTTCAGTATAGGCTTTAGAAAAACAACTGTGGTGTAATTCTTAAAATTTAGCACCTTTCTTTAAATTTTATAGATATCCAGTGATTAATACGTTCTTCCCAGCTTCTATCTCTTGACAACTTTGAGAGTTACGAGCTTTAAACGGCCACGTCCGCCTCTTCTTCCACTGATCTCTGTGCCCCAGTCATTTTCTGCCTACCCACCTTTCTGTCTTGCCTGCTATGGGAGCGCCTTTCTATAACCACAGCTTCTAGAGGAAGAGAAATTGGTCCAGTTAGGGTCCTCTAAGTAGCTTTCCAACTCCAGTTTGAGGCTGTTTCTTATTGCTTGTTACTTGACTGCTTCTTTGTTCTCTTTGAGTCAGTCATAGGAGAATTTGGAGGAAGGAAGGGGGAAAACAAAGTGCATTTCAGAGATACAGAGCCTAGGCAGCAGTGCTGCTGGAGATGCCCAGGGGTTGTGGCAGATGCTGGGAGGTGGGGCTTAGAATAATGGCTTCTTCATTTTGGCCTGGCAAAAATAACAAAATAAAAAATGAAGGAGACAGAGATGTGAACATCCATAAGAAGATAACATACTGATTTAGGTTATGTATTTCGTTGCTCTCACAATTCTAGGCAATAGCTATGTTATCTTTTTATTCAGGAAGCATAATCCTACCTTTTCTGTGTATCCCTTAGAAAATGGTAATTTACAGAACTAGCAATTCTGTCATCAGCTTTCAGACACTTTCTGAAGCCCCAGAACAAATCCTCATTTCTTGAGGATATCGCGACTGGAGGGAGGCTCTGCAGCCTCAACTCAGGTTTACACTGTGGCTTTTTAATCACGTTGAGCAAAAAAAGCTGTTATGTCTGAAGTGTTCTATATTCTAAGCCAAATTGTTGTCTTGCATTTAGTAGTAGTTGCTTTGTGAATGCACATTTTGTTCAAAAAACCTTTTCATGTTTGTTTTTACTGAACCCTTAAATATAAATCAGTTATAGCTATTACTTAGTTTCTCCTGTTACAGTGGGAAATGTCTGTGTTGGTTTTACTGAACCCTTTTTGTAGCCTGTGGGTGATTAAATACTCTGCCGTGGCTGCATCCCGTCAAGGGCCACTCACCTACAGTTTGCAGCCTCCTGAGCATCTGGCTCCTGAGACAATTACTTGTCTAAACCTTTGTTCTTAGAAATAACCAAAAACCTTTCTATGTTTGTTTTTACTGAACCATTAAATACAAATCAGTTATAAAAACTACTACTTTTCTCCTGTCACAGTGGGAAATTTCCTTCTCCCTTTTGACCACACTGCCCTATCTCCCACCCCAATTCTTCTCCCCAAGCCTGGGGTTCCACTTCTTACCTAGGCCAAGATCTGGCAAGATAGGGAAAGGAAACCTTGCCAGGGCCTCCACTCCTGTGTCTGCCCTCAGCCTTTGCCCCTTGCCCTTGGTATCTCCTAGGACGCTGTGCAGGCTTCTCCTTCTCAGTGCCCACGTCAGCCATCCCACCTCATAGCCTCTGGGTGTCTCCACAGCTTTCTCCCTTGCCCCCACCCCGCCCCTGGTCAGCCAGACAACCGCTTCAGCCCACCTCTGGGGCCACAGTCTTCCTTGAAAGAAAGAAAGGGGGCTAGTTCGTCTACTGTTTCCACAAGTTCATTGAGTGCCTACTCTGCACACTGTGCTGGGCCCCGCCTGTTCTCTGCACACATTCTTGGTGGGTGATGAGAGGAGGGCTTCAGACTGTCCACTGTCCACTCCCCAGTCTCCCATCCCAGCCAGTGCCCTTAGCTGCATCCTTCCTGGGCCTTGATCTTGATGTCTTAGCCCCAATATGTTATTACCTGATCCTAGGTGCTTTTAAAAAATCACTTTCTTTCAGCTGCTATGTTAATCTATATATACAGGTAAGTGCTACAGTTGTTACAATAAAAATAACAGAGCAACACTTCTAATCTTTGCTGAAAGTTTATCTAGTTTGAGTACTATTTTATAATTTCTTCACAGTGAAGTGATTTTTCTAACTCACGTCCATTTTTATGAGGTTTGCCTTATATTATTGTTTTTAATGCCAGTAAAATATCCTCCTTTCTTATTGAAGATGATCTCAAAATAGAGCAAGTTGTTGGGATGGGAAAGGGCATTCTCCTCACCTGGCATTACGACCCCAACATGACTTGTGACTACGTCATTAAGTGGTGTAACTCGTCTCGGTCGGAACCATGCCTTATGGACTGGAGAAAAGTCCCCTCAAACAGCACTGAAACTGTAATCGAATCTGGTAAGCTGAATTAGTATCTCTTAATTAAGTTCTACAAAATATTTTTAAAAGGCAACACGTGGGACTAGGCGCAGTGAAGTGACTCTCTTTCCTGCTGGGTGGGTGTGAATAGGTTTGATTTTCCTGGGAGTGGGGGGCAGTTGTGGCAGCATGTGGAAGGATCCAAACCCTTTGATCTGGTAATTACTCGTCTAGAAATTTACTCTTAGAAATAATCAGAGAACAACACAGATTTAATTTAAGAATGTTCATGGCAATATTATTGATAATCGTGAAAAATTAAAAACCCAAATAGCAAATAAGGGAATGAGTAAATGATGGTACACCTGTAAAATGGAATGTTAAGTAACATTAAAAGTTATGCGGAAAATTTAGCAACATGAATAAATAAATGTTCATGAAAAAAGAAGACAACAGAACGGTAACCTGGTCTCACAGAAGGGCCTTCGCCTTGTTTGCCCAGGGCCCAGGTTACCGAGGTTAGGGAGAGACTGAGCAGAAAGGCCGTGAACCCCTCACCACTTTCCCTGATGCAGGGCAAGGGGGCATCAGCAGGACTGACCACAGTGTGGGTGGGAGGCCTTGTGTTCCATGAGCCTAATGCTCAGGAGCTTGTGAGCTGCAGTTGAGTGGCCCTCAATGGGATGCAGCCTGAGAAGTTTAGCCCCAGAGCAGTATTTAATAACCTACAGGCTAATCCAGCCTTGTCCTTAGGCATTAGAGCCCTCTCTCCAATATCATCTTTTTTTCCTGGCAGGATGGGAGTGTATCCTGCCTGTCCCCATGGGATTTCTGGACCCTGTAGCCTGTCAGTAGTGATGCTTCTTGATCATTCCCGTCTCCTGCCTCCCTTGCATGTTAGGGAAGTGCAGAAGAGCAAGCAGCCTACTCCTTACCTCTCTCTCAGGGAACACTTTCTACTTGCTTACTGTTTCTCTGTCAAATGATGAGGATGGGTCCCATTCATTGGATTATCACATATGAGTTCAGATTATTTTCCAGTTCTACTTGGAATACAGCCAAACTCCTCCACATATATAATTGGCTGAAGTGGTAATGATCTTCCTGAGTTGTTCCCTTTATCCTTTCTTACAGTGCACTTCCCTTTTCAAGGGCCCAGGCACTTGCTACCCTTCTCTTTCCTGCACCTTCCCTTGCATCCCCTCCCATGGAGCTGAATGAGCCTTACACGGTTCCAGTCTGTCATTTCTCACCTGGGCTTTTAGAATAATCAGGATGAACTGGGGAAGGCTGGAGTGGATATAAATGGAGTATCTACCCATTTAAGTTTTAGCTGAGACTTGCAGGATATGGAGAAGCTGCCCGGCGATGATTGTGGGAGGAGAACTTTCTGTGCCAACTCAATTGAACAAAGACACAAAGTTTGAGAAAACAAAAACTCAGAGAAGTTAGGTGACTTTTCCAAGGTCACAAAATTATTATGTGATAGAACCCGGGTTCAAATTCAAAGTTATTCAAAGCTTCAAGAGGCTGGGAATATTGTCTTTTATTTACTGCTGAGCTTCTGGAACAGCAAGTGACACATAGTAGGCACACCTTTTATTCCTCCCTCATCCGCTTGTCTACTCATTAAGCTGTCTGCTCTCTTTTTTGACCTTCGCACATTTCTAATGCTCTAACCTTCTCAGGCTCTTTTTTTTAAAGTGTCAGAGCCCTATAAAATATTAATAAATTTAATATAAAAAGAGGTACAGATTTACAGATGTACATGCAGTATAAAAACATAACCTCAAGCATACCTTTCTCCAAAGAAAAATGTTACAAAACTAAACACAATTGGCTGAGCTTGAGTTGCATTAATACGTATTTAGGACGTGCCAGCACATAGCAAACGTTTAAGGAAAATCATTGCAAGAAGAAAAGTTAAAAGTTTTAGACAAGTTGATTCAGTTTTTCTTGGGTTGTGTGATTTTAGAAATTGACTACTGTCTCACATTGGAGCCTGCAGGCCACTGGTGTGTTATGGGCACTTGATTGGAGAACTAATGCTTTAACCACACCAGAATAATTGCATTCTGCAAATTAAATGCAATGCCATATGCCGCCAATCCACCTCCGCAACCCCGGCATTTTCTTCTTTCTCAACCACCACTGATGACCATCTCAGTGCCCTTCAAGGCCTTATTCAGATGGCCCTTATGGTAGCTATTTCTGATCTTTTTAGACTCATTTGGCCCCTCACTTACGATTCCGTGGAATCTGATACATACCTCTAATATAACACACTGTTATGGTCACCCTTGTTCATCTGTCTTCCCCACCACTCCGCAAGTGTCTGCATGCTTGACATTTTGTTTTGTGCATGTCTGTGTTGCTCACATTGCACACATTGCATTGTATTCAGGAGGCATTTAAAAGGAGCCTTTTGAGTTTAAGTTAAGGTACTTCAATAGGAAGTACCTCTGTGTCCTGTGGAGTTAATTCAAAGCACCTCTATATCTTGTAGAGTTAACTCACCCAAAGACACTTAATGGTGATGCTATAAAGAGGAACAAACTCTAAGACCCAGTTCCTTTAACAGTGAAGCTTCAAGGCAGAGTGCAACTTTTAATTCTGCTTCTTGGAACGAGAGGAGAGAGCAGTGGGTTTGTTTTTTCCAACTCAGAAATAACACTATGTAGGGAAGGGATTTATAGAAGCATAATGTAGACCTGGAATGAATGGCTTAGTGAACTGACCCAGGAAGTTGATTTAGACTTACATTTTGTTCCTTAAAATCCAGCAGTTGCCAGCACTTTGGGAAGCCAAGGTGGGTGGATCACGAGGTCAGGAGTTCAAGACCAGCCTGGCCAAGATGGTGAAACCCTGTCTCTACTAAAAATACAAAAATTAGCCAGATGCAGTGGCAGGCACCTGTAATCCCAGCTACTCGGGAGGCTGAGGCAGGAGAATCACTTGAACCCGGGAGGCGAAAGTTGCAGTGAGCTAAGATTGCAGCACTGCACTCCAGCCTGGGCGACAGAGCGAGACTCTGTCTCAAAAAAAAAAAAAAAAAAAAAAAAAAAAAAAATCAAGCAGTGATGTTTCTTCCTGGAAAAAGGAACAAAATGTAACCCTTAATCATCGTTGTTCTCTCCAAGGCAATCCCATCTTATATTACTAAACTTTTTGTTAATAGAAGTAAATACAATTTTTGTTTAGTCAGTTTTCATTCTGAATACTAATCTTTAAAATATGTATTTTTAAATAAAACATCTTTAAAATTAGCTTTGGAAATTTTAGAGTATGTTATAAATTTGATATTTCTAAAATAGATATTCATAGTAATTTATTTATGAAAGTTTGCTGATGTGTTCATCCTATAGATCAGTTTCGACCAGGTGTAAGATATAATTTTTTCCTGTATGGGTGCAGAAATCAAGGATATCAATTATTACGCTCCATGATTGGATATATAGAAGAATTGGGTAAGTTAAATGGGTACTTATTTTTAAGAGTTCAGAGTAACATGAGAAATTATAAATTGGCAACAATAGTATGATTGAATTCTAAAAATAAGATGTTTAGTTCAAGGAAGGAAAAATAATTTGATAAAAAGTATTTGATTCTACTTTTTTCTCCTCCTTTTCCTTTTCCTTTTTTTTTTTTTTTTTTTTTTGAGAGAACGTCTTACTCTGTCACCCAGGCTAGAGTGCAGTGGTGGCAAGATCATGGCTCACTTCAGTCTCAACCTCCTGGGCTCAGGTGATCCTCCCACCTCAGCCTCCTGGGTAGCTGGGACTACAGGTGCATGCCACCATGCTCAGCTAATTTGTGTGTGTATGTGTGGAGATGAAGTTTCACTATGTTGCCCAGGCTGATCTCAAATTCCTGGGCTCAAACGATCCTCCCACCTCAGCCACCTAAAGTGCTGGGATTACAGGCATCAGCCACTGCACTGGGCCTGCTTACTCTGAAATCATTTGTTGAATGTTTATATTTCACAATTTTGCTCTTGTCCTCAAGAAAATTAAATCTGAACTTGATGTCAAAAATATGTAATTAGTACTTTTACAAGTTTAAAAAACTGTTAAAACTTCTTCAGGACTATCAGTAAAGATGGGAAATACAAATAAAGTCTATCTGAATAGCCTCAGAAAGATTTTGCATAGATTGCTTCCCTAGATACATATTTTGTCTGAAAGTGATATTGTAAGTTCTACCTTTGTTCCTAAAAATATTTTTGTCTATGGTTATTAGTATGTAAGCTTCACAAAAAAAGCATTTGTGATTATCTCTCTCCAAGTTTATGATTAAATAAAGTTTTAATTCCAAGTTGAATTATTTTTGAGGCTAGAAAGCTCAGGAAACATTACTGTATTACTCTGTATTCGTACACTCCCCTTTAGCAATTGACTTTCCTTTTACAGCTCCCACTGTTGCACCAAATTTTACTGTTGAGGATACTTCTGCAGATTCGATATTAGTAAAATGGGAAGACATTCCTGTGGAAGAACTTAGAGGCTTTTTAAGAGGATATTTGTTTTACTTTGGAAAAGGAGAAAGAGACACATCAAAGATGAGGGTTTTAGAATCAGGTAAGTAAACTGATAGCACGAGGATAGTGTTTCTTACAAGTTTCTCTTTAACCACAACAGAAAAAAAAAGGAAAAGAAAGTCCTGCTCAGTAGTTTAGTACTGGTTTTCAAAACTATCTGAAAGATAGAGAAATGAAAAGGCAGTAATTCTATGAATATAAGAGTCTTAAGATTTTAATATGCAATAATTGACATGCATAGTCTTTCAGAAATCATTTAAATCATTTATTCTGAAGCCTTTGATTATAAGCCTCATAGGACAGAAACCATCTCTTATTAGATCCTTACATAATCCATAACAAGGCATCTCATGAAGTTTACTGCCAAAAAGAAATCTTGTACTTATAACAGTGGAGGAGAAAAACTCAGGAATCCAAAGAGTTAGCTTCAGATCCTCAGTTGTAATTGGACAAAAACCATTGGCCTATTAGCATTTTACTTAGCCGTGTCCTTGATAAGCTGGAAAACTTAATGACTTGATTGGGGATTTATTAAAAAGTACAGACAATCCTTGGAAATTGGCAAGTGTACATCCAAAGACTTTAGAGAATTCTCAGATTTACAAATACAAAATTGTACAGATTTCTGGCTTTTCCTTTCATTATATTTCTGCAGAGAATCAGATGTTTCCTGTAGCTGCATAACACAAGCATATCATCTTTTCAGTTTGAGAGCTTTCATTTCCCTGGTTGGCCTCTCCTCAGAAAGAAATCATTTTAATTATTTAATGCCTGTCTGAGAAATAGAGAACTCCGCCACGGCATGGCGGTGCTGGCCGGGCACTGTCTCAGCCACTCCCCAGAGCAGCTGCAGGAAGTGTGTGCCTCCCCTTCCGTCCCCGGGTTCTGCATTGCCTGAACCTTCATGGTTGCTGGTGAATGAGGGACATCCTAAATATCAAATTCCACAAACATCCCCAGTCTAGTGTGACTTGCCTCACATGCTTGGAAATTTTACACTTGAAACAGTTAAAATTCTAGCATCTAGATTTCCAGTAAGACATGGTAGATTGATCACTAAAGTTAGCATAAAGAAGGGGAAAAAATCCCAAACTCTAATAAAGCCACAAGGAGAGAACAGAAGAGGCAAAACAACCCCAAAAAAGAAGATTCAGAAATTTGTGGGTGGAAGTGGGGCAAATGACTTAAATGAGTGGAGGATTGTGAAATCTATGTGGGCAGTCAGGCATTGTCGAGAAGGAACTTCTCCAGTACCTGCCAGACCAGGCCTTGGAGGCCAAGTGGTGAGGATCAATCTGGTCTGAATGGAGGGATCAATTGAAGAAAGTTCCTTAGAACTGAAGGGTCTAACTACAAGCAGATCCACTTCTCTGCAGTTTCACTTTCCATGGTTTCACTTTCTGCCATTTCAGTTACCCCTGGCGAAACGCAGTCTGAAAATAGATGAGTTCAGTACAATAAGATACTTTAAGAAAGAGAGAGACCATATTTACATAATTTTTATTACAGTATATTGTTACAGTTATTCTCTGAGGAAAACGGAGGACTACTGTATATAGAGTGAAAGAATTCATTAAACACACAGCAAAATAAATAGAAAAAAGATCTATGCCAAGGTATGTCATTATGAATTTTCCGAGCAGCTAACGTGTAAAGAAATGATCAGAGACAAGCAGGTCATGTGCAAGGAATCAGGAATAATAATGGCAACAGACAGCCCAGCAATACTCCAGATACTAGAAGGTACCACAGAAGTCTCTTCAAAATACAGAATGAAAATTATTTTCAGTCTAAAATTCGATACTCCACCAGTCTGTCAACCAAAGTGAGATTAAAATGCAGACATTTTGCACATGCAAGGCTGCAAATATTTACTTCCCCCATGTTGCTTTTCTCAAGAAGCTACTAGAAGAGTGCATCCTAATGAGGAAATGAAGTGAGGCCAACCCAGGAAGCCACAGGGGAGAGAGCAGGGAGCTCTAGGAGAGCCGCAGCCCAGAAGGCATCCAGTCTAGTGCAGGAGGCAGGAGATGGGTGGAGGGGAGAGCAGAGAAGATGTGGAGCTGGGATTTTGTTGTGTTTGACCACATGGAAAATCTTACTGAGTGTACATTGGAGGATATGGGAAGAATTACTGATTGGTATATAGAAAATCAAGCAAATGAGGGAAAAAGCAGTTATAACAATGGGAAAACAAGAAAGGAAACATTATCACACCAAGCAGTTTGTCTTAGCATTAACTCATATTTATATAATCATAGTAATCCAAACTGAATTCATCAAATGTTCTGATGTTTCTATATGAATGATGTGGTGGGGGAAAGGGTGATGGTAGTGTAAAAGAGCTCTATCTTTATCTGCCCTTATAAAGTATGTGTAGATAAGGTCTAATAGTTAAAAGTCACATCTCTCTAAGTTTGCTACTTTGGAATATGGAGGTAAATAGCCAAAGAAACTGATTACATGACTTTTACAGTGGTTGTAGGGGGCGAGAGGAGGAGCTGGTAGAGAACTGTCACTTTTTGTTATTAACCATTTAGTACTAGTTAATTTTTTAACCTATTGTCCTGCATTATTCTGGTTAAATTTTTAAAAATAAAAGAGTAGTTCAAATGATTCCTCACTCTTCCTTTTGAAGTTATAACTCAAAGGATTTCTCACTAGTCTCATTTGAGAGTTCCCATCACACTGATCCTTTTTCTAAGTGGTTTGGAGTCATCTCTACTGATTTGCACATTTGCTTCATCCCATCTTTCACTCTCACTCATGGGAAGGCTCAGCCTAAGTGGGTTTTGGTTGTGGTAGTTTTCATGCTTTTAGTAGCAGAAAGGGGACTTTTACTGATTGCCTGCTATATGCCAGGCATTATGCTAGAGAATGTGTGTGAAAACTTCACACAGCTTAAGTCGTGATGTTCTATTTCATAAGTAGAAAAACTCCAGTTGAGAGTGGTTTAAATAACGGGCCCATGTCATACAGCTACTGACTGGCATGGGGGTAGAGTTTGAACAAGGTAGTGGCAGCTCCAGAGTCCTTGGCTGGGATGGCTGCAGCTAGACCCACTTAGAAGGGCAGTTAGTGAGACAGGTGTAGGTAACCATGCATTTAAAACGGGTTAGAGATTAGTGCTAACATACTTCATTTTAAAAATAGGTCGTTCTGACATAAAGGTTAAGAATATTACTGACATATCCCAGAAGACACTGAGAATTGCTGACCTTCAAGGTAAAACAAGTTACCACCTGGTCTTGCGAGCCTATACAGATGGTGGAGTGGGCCCAGAGAAGAGTATGTACGTGGTGACAAAGGAAAATTGTAAGTTTCGGGTTGCTGTTGAGGTGCTTTCCATCCTGCATGCGTAGTGTTCCTAGTGATTCTTGGTTTATGTAGGAACCCCTCCCCACCCTTTCTAAAAAACATTCACATTTTGTTGCATTTTTTGGCTGGTGGAGGGAAAGGTTAAAAAGCTATAAGATTACTTTATGTTCGTTCTTGTCAGTTATTTGAAGTTATTTCCAAATGAGTACCTAATAAATTAATGAATTTGGGATACATCTGAAGTCTAGAGGTCTAAAGTCATATTGAATTTATCTAACGGTCAGTGATTAAAAATGTTTTGCTCCAGCTATTCTGTGATTTCTCACGTATCTAGGGAAAAGTGAAGATGTTCTTAATTTTTTTGTAAAGCACAACACTCATAAATTTGAGAGACAAGAACAGTGATGGCCTTGACTGTCTTTCTGCAGTAAAGAACTTTACTTGGATCATGGGCTTATCCTCTACCCCTGAGTTGGAGAGTTCAGACACAGCTCTTAAATAAAGAGCCATGAGGATATGGTTCTCTAAAGCAGTGATTCTCAACGGAGGGTGATTTTGTCACCTACGAGATACTTGGCACTGTCTGGTATCATTTTTCGTTGTCATAACTGGGGCATACTACTGGTATCTAGCGGTGAGAGGCCACGGACGCTCTTAAACTTCCAGTAGTGTACAGGACTGTCTCCCCCGATCCTCTAGTGAAGATCTGTCTGGCCTAAAATGTCAAAAGTTTCAAGATTGAGAAACCCTACTTGAAAGAGTTTAAGTATTTGCGTAAAAATCATCACAATACCTGAAGGTTAGATTATAATAGTTTTTCAGTGTCCCTGCAGCAGTTAATTTTGTTTTTTTCCTAAATAATCTACCAACCTAAATATCTTCTAACATAAATCTATTCTGTACTTCACACTAAAAATGGTGATTTTAATATTTGTAATACTCTCATTTCAGCTGTGGGATTAATTATTGCCATTCTCATCCCAGTGGCAGTGGCTGTCATTGTTGGAGTGGTGACAAGTATCCTTTGTTATCGGAAGCGAGAATGGTAATGGTTTCTGCATTTACTCTTGCTCTTTTCTTCTTAAGGGCATGATTATAAGATTTGTAAGATTAGTTTATGTATTAAGTATATCTTTTTTGTTGTAATAAGTTAGTAAAAAAAGTTTTAATTAGAATTAATGTTGAATTTAATATTAAACATGACATATTATTTAAAGGTCTTAATAGAGTCAATGTGTAAATTTTTTTCTACTGTTTTTCCTAATAATTTAAAGTCATAGCAGTTATTATTATAAAAAATATTTATAGGCTGAAATACGGCAATAGCTGTCTACAAGATTAAACATGATTTAATGATTAAGATCTCACTTGCCCTGGTGACCTATCATTTTGATCATTTGCTCATTTATTCAACAAATATGAATGACCTCTTCCATGTGAAGGGGGAAATATTGTGGTGCACAAAACAAGCCATGGTTCTTATAGACTTGGAGCACAGTGTGGGAAGAGGGACAGTAAACCATAGACATCCAGCAAAGATGTGCTTGCAGAGTGTGAGTGGGTGCTAGGAAGACTGAACCAGGTACCCTGAGGAGACCAGCAGGGGGCTACGTCCTGGGAGCTGGTCGGCCAGTGCTAGTCACGGCCGGTCTGTGGGAGAGTTCCAAAGGGTAAGGAGAGGCAAAAGAATGTTACAGACAGAGAATTGTTTCTTTGAGGGCCCTGAAATTGGAAGGAGTTAAAACCTTCAGAGAAAGTGAGAGGAGCTGTGTGCCTGGTGAAGCAGGAATGAGTGACGTGAGGTGAGGTGAAGTCAGTGGGGGCTCCATGGGAGAGAGGACCATGTGTGTGGTTACCTGGCAGGAGCTGTCCTGGCTGGGTATGCGGCCAGTGGCTGCATTCATGCTTACCTGGCAGGAGCTGTCCGGGCTGGATATGGAGCCAGTGACTGCATTCATGCTTAGACCAGTCCTCACCGGCCTTAAAAATGACATCATTTATGACAAGAGAACGTATTTTAGCAATCTTGGCTTATAAATCAAAATAGTAATAGTTGTAGAACTATAGAATAGTCTATTTTGGTAACCATATTCTCATTACCAAAAGTCACATTTTACAAACAACTGTTAGGCCGGGTGCAGTGGCTCACACCTGTAATCCCAGCACTCTGGGAGGCCAAGGCAGGCGGATCAAGAGGTCAGGAGATCAAGACCATCCTGGCCAACATGGTGAAACCCTGTCTCTACTAAAAATACAAAAAAGTAGCTGGGTGTGGTGGCACGTGCCTGTAATCCCAGCTACTCAGGAGGCTGAGGCAAGAGAATCGCTTGAACCAGGGAGTTGGAGGTTGCGGTGAGCCAAGATTGTGCCACTGTACCCCAGCCTAGCAACAGAGCAAGACTCTGTCTTAAAAAAAAAAAAAAAAAAAAAGACAAAATAAGAAGGGAGTTTAGAAGTTACAGCGTTTCAAGCTCACATTAACAAAGTTATTTTTTCTGTAGGAATTTCAAGTAATACAGTTCTTTTTAGTAGCCGTAAATATAAAAATATGATAGGACTAGGACACTGAGCAAATCTCATTTTTGGTTGCATTTAGTTTTTAGTCAAGATTAATAGCCTTTTTCTTAGCACAGCCTGCAATGTGTTCATGACACGTGGCTGTCACCTTTATGACCACCTCAGTAACCCACCTTGGTAAAGGCAGATCTCATTTTTGGCTGCATTTAGTTTTTGTTCAAGATTAGTAGCCTTTTTCTTAGCACAGCCTGCAGTGTACTCATGACACGTAGTTATCACCTTTATGATCACCTTTGTAACCACCTCGGTAAAGCAGTGCCATGGGATCACAGCTGTTCTTCCATAGTCCAGATCCTTTGGACTAGATGGCACAACCACTATTTTAATTATTTGCTTTCCATTTTCATGAGATACATGGGTATGGTAGTTCTAGAAATTGAATTACTGTTTATGGTTTTCTTTTTTTTGGGGGGGGGGGATAGAGTCTCGCTCTGTCACCCAGGCTGGAGTGCAGTGGCGCGATCTCTGCTCACTGCAGGCTCCGCCTCCCGGGTTCACGCCATTCTCCTGCCTCAGCCTCCCGAGTAGCTGGGACTACAGGAGCCTGCCACCACGCCCAGCTAATTTTTTGTATATTTAGTAGAGACGGGGTTTCACCATGTTAGCCAGGATGGTCTCGATCTCCTGACCTTGTGATCTGCCTGCCTCAGCCTCCCAAAGTGCTGGGATTACAGGCGTGAGCCACTGCGCCCAGCCCTGTTTATGGTTTTCAAATTGGAACCTCTCAGTGCGTTGTATAGACAGCTCTAGTGAATGATCACACGAAAGAGCTTCCATTTGAATCTCAGATGTTCATTAATGGATTCATAAATACTTCAAAATAAGCCTAATGATTTATTAACTTATTATCTAATAATCTTAAAACTATTAAATTTACTTTAATAATTTTTTATTAAAGGATTAAAGAAACCTTCTACCCTGATATTCCAAATCCAGAAAACTGTAAAGCGTTACAGTTTCAAAAGAGTGTCTGTGAGGTAATCTTTTATTTTCTTATATTTATCTTTGACGTGTTGACTTGTTTTTTTAATCTTTTGTGAAAAGTTTTTAACATGCAAATGTCATTCTAAGTAAAAAGTGTTGGGAAGATAGTATACTTTGAAACATCCCAGTTTCTAAAATTATTAATTTTAAATTATACCGTGCTCTTTTTTCTCCCACAAATATTAATAACAAGGAAAAACTGATACGGAAGAAAACAGTGGCTGTGCTGTAGTGTGAAATGCAGAGTAGTAGAGGCACCTGTTTACAAGCAGATTTGGGGAAAAAGGTGCCCCTGTTTGTAGGAGGAGCATTGCAGTAGCATTTAGTGCTATTTTTAATCACCATTTTTAAATTTATTTCTAGGGAAGCAGTGGTCTTAAGACATTGGAAATGAATCCTTGTACCCCAAATAATGTTGAGGTTCTAGAAACTCGATCAGCGTTTCCTAAAATAGAAGATACAGAAATAATTTCGCCAGTAGCTGAGCGTCCTGAAGATCGCTCTGATGCAGAGCCTGAAAACCATGTGGTTGTGTCCTATTGTCCACCCATCATTGAGGAAGAAATACCAAACCCAGCAGCAGATGAAGCTGGAGGGACTGCACAGGTCATTTACATTGATGTTCAGTCGATGTATCAGCCTCAAGCAAAACCAGAAGAAGAACAAGAAAATGACCCTGTAGGAGGGGCAGGCTATAAACCACAGATGCACCTCCCCGTTAATTCTACTGTGGAAGATATAGCTGCAGAAGAGGATTTAGAGAAAACTGCGGGTTACAGACCTCAGGCCAATGTAAATACATGGAATTTAGTGTCTCCAGACTCTCCTAGATCCATAGACAGCAACAGTGAGATTGTCTCATTTGGAAGTCCATGCTCCATTAATTCCCGACAATTTTTGATTCCTCCTAAAGATGAAGACTCTCCTAAATCTAATGGAGGAGGGTGGTCCTTTACAAACTTTTTTCAGAACAAACCAAACGATTAACAGTGTCAGCGTGTCACTTCAGTCGGCCATCTCAATAAGCTCTTATTGCTAGTGTTGCTACATCAGCACTGGGCATTCTTGGAGGGATCCTGTGAAGTATTGTTAGGAGGTGAACTTCACTACATGTTAAGTTACACTAAAAGTGTTCATGTGCTTTTAATGTAGTCTAAAAGCCAAAGTATAGTGACTCAGAATCCTCAATCCACAAAATTCAAGATTTGGAGCTCTTTGTGATCAAGCCAAAGAATTCTCATGTACTCTACCTTCAGGAAGCATTTCAAGGCTAATACCTACTTGTACGTACATGTAAAACAAATCCCGCCGCAACTGTTTTCTGTTCTGTTGTTTGTGGTTTTCTCATATGTATACTTGGTGGAATTGCAAGTGGATTTGCAGGCCAGGGAGAAAATGTCCAAGTAACAGGTGATGTTTATTTGCCTGACGTTTACTCCTTTCTAGATGAAAACCAAGCACAGATTTAAAAACTTCTAAGATTATTCTCCTCTATCCACAGCATTCACAAAAATTAATATAATTTTTGATGTAGCGACAGTGATTTAGTGTTTTGTTTGATAAAATATGCTGATTTCTGTGCCTACTGTATAATGGTTATCAAACAGTTGTCTCAGGGGTACAAACTTTGAAAACAAGTGTGACACTGACCAGCCCAAATCATAATCATGTTTTCTTGCTGTGATAGGTTTTGCAAGCCTTTTCATTATTTTTTAGCTTTTATGCTTGCTTCCATTATTTCAGTTGGTTGCCCTGATATTTAAGATTTACATTTCTAAGACTATAGACCCATGTTTCTTTTAAATCATTTTATTTTGTGATAGTGACAGCTTTATATGAACAAATTCAATATTATTCATAAGCATATAATTCCAGTGATTTACTATGTGAGATGACTACTAAGCAATATCTAGCAGCATTAGCTGTCTGTATTCTGATTGGGTTTCGTTCCTCCTGAGGAGACCATGCCATTGAGCCTGGCTACCCAGGCAGTGGTGATCTTTGACACCTCCTAGTGGATGTCCTCCTGCTCATGAGTCTTTTCATCATGCCAGATTATCTGATCCAGTACTCACATTTTTAAATATAAAACTAAAGAGAGAATGCTTCTTACAGGAACAGTTACCCAAGGGCTATTTCTTAGTAACTGTCATAAACCGATCTGAATCCACGGGCATGCCTGTGTTGCAGGTGTAGCAATTGCTTGGTGAGCTGTGCGTAGTTGGGTGCCTTCAGCACAGCATCCTCTGCCCACCCTTCTTTCTCATAAGCGATGTCTGGAGTGATTGTGGTTCTTGGAAAAGCAGAAGGAAAAACTAAAAAGTGTATGTTGTATTTTCCTTGCCCTCAGGTTGCCTGTGTATTTTACCTTTTCATAGTTAAGGCAAAAGTACTTGAAAATTTTAAGTGTCCAAATAAGATATGCCTTTTTTGTTTGGTTTTTTGGTTTTTGTCATCTGAGGTTCTGTAATGTATTTACAAATAATGGATCAGTTAATTTTTTTGAAGCTCATATTGTATATTTTTAAAAACCATGTTGTGGAAAAAAGCCAGAGTGACAAGGGACAAAATCTATTTACGTTCTCTGTGTATGAATCCTGATTTTAACTGCTAGGATTCAGCTAAATTTCTGAGCTTTATGATCTGTGGAAATTTGGAGTGAAATGCAATTCATTTTGTACATACATAGTATATTAAAACTATATAATAGTTCATAGAAATGTTCAGTAATGAAAAATATATCCAATCAGAGCCATCCCTAAATAGTGTTCTCTTGTCTTCCTTTGTATCCTCTTTGGCTCCTTCCCTTAGCTTCCACCCCAGACATGAGATCTAGGGCTGCCTTCTCTCCCTGCCAAATTTTGCTGTTACCATAGTCTGCTTGCCCTCAACTCCTGCCTTGTTCCCTGTTGAAATATATCAATCCCATACTTTATCTCTCCAGGACAAGGATAGGCGTTGGCTACAGTAAACGTTTATTGCTCTAAACGACACTAACCTGAGATAACCAGAAAAGGCCAGAAGAGATTGTTTGATCTTTGTCTGTCAATATATATGCATTTCAACTGTGACCATCTGGATCCAGGGCCCTTTCTAACCTATATAACGACTCATTTGTTTGGCTAATGATGAATATCACTGGGGCTCTTAAGTCCTTTCGTTCTCTGCAAGACTTCACTGTTTTTTCTGTATGAAAAAAGTGCAGAATATCACTCACCTTTCCCCTACTTCTGGAGTTTCATACACAAGGATCACTAGCTTAATGAGAAGCAGAGTAACACTATTAAGTCTGGGCAAGCTCCTTATAAGTTGCTGTATGCTTAAAAGAGTGTGGTTTGTGTCTGAGGCCAAAGCGGTTTTCCTTCTTTTTCCTCATTGAATTGAAGACAGCTAGACCCTTGTGCAGATCCCAGGATATTACCTCTCCTCCCACTCCACCTGTGTGTGTAGGGAGAGCAACAACACGGGAAGAGGAGAGGGAAGTGGGAAGGAGAGATTAGTCGCATGTCCAGTTGTCTGAGACACTGGTAAATGTGCACTGTTTTTCAATGCTGGTTGCATGCCTGCATTTACAAGGTGTTCTCATACTGATTGTGCTCTGTCCAGTTAGATTTGTGGCTTCTCCCTTGGAAGCGACAATTAAGGACTAGTTAGAGGCAGAGCTAGATGTGTTCTCTCCAGCCCTTACTGACTAGGAAAATAATTGAGAAATCCCTCTTTTCTTCTTCAGTGAAAGCCCAGTCATTGGTTAGAAAACTAAATGTCAAACTAGCATTATGTTCCATCATATCTGTGGGATAGTAATTCATGTAAGACATATTTTTACCTCTCTTATGAGTCAATTCACTTACAAGCCAGTTTCAACTCCAGCTTCCCTTCCAAGGAATGGAGGTCATTATGGGGCTCATTTATGAGTGACCATTTTAAATAAATAATATTTAATATTACATTATTAAAGACTTAGCTAGACTTTTAACATTAGATGAACTCGTGAATCATATAGTGCATAGATTAGCACATGTGTGCAATCTAGGTCATCAGCTTGTTGAATTTATGCAGCCCTGGATTTGAGACTGTGGCCCTGAGTGTCTGGATAGTTGAGTTGTGTGTTTATGTGCTTATGTGATAGAGGTGCTTTGTTCCTGCAGCCTAGAAACAGAAGCAGCCATTCATTGAGAAGTTTAAGAGAGGAAGTATCAACCTCATTTTCCAAACCAGCATTACTTTCACGGCTCATGGATCTGAAAGATTACATTTAGAACATTTAGTACTATTACACTCTCAGAAACTGTGGTAAAAAGTCACATTTTCAAAACTTCATGCACATTGTATTCTTGTTGGAAATAAGTCCTGTAGTTTCTTAATTGTCTTCATGCCGTCCATATTTAACAAGCATTACAAGTCCTTTTTGTATTTGGGTAATTATTTGTAATTTAATGAAGGAGACCAGGGAATGTTTTCTTCCAAAGGGAATTTAAAATCAATTTTATGGTATTTTGAAAGTAAAATATTCATTAACATGTCAATATTTTGAAAACATTATCTCAAAGTTTTCTATCACTCAGGTATATAATCTGATAAAAATTTTTTTGTTTGTTTGTTCTAAGGTTATTTTTGCTATTCTCTATTTTGAATTGTGTTAAAATTTGTGTGCATTTTATGAAATGCCTTTTTTCGTATTTTGAAAGTGTAAAATTGGGCATCTCAGAGTAAAATGGGGGATTATTAGCTACAAAAACTAGACACATTGTGAAAGCTCAGTAACTAATTTTCTTGATGGAGTCCTATCCCAGAGTGTCACAGATTCAACAGAATTTTCCTGAAGGGCGATACACATCAAAATCTAGGTTGTGTAGATCTGAGACTATTGACTCAAAGATTCAAATCTACTTTGGAAGTGACTGCATGGTTTGAATGAAAACTGAGGAAGGGCTCATGCCTGTTATCACTAGATATTTATTTCTCCATAATTTTAAGTGTTCATACTTCCTTCTTATTTGATGGGTATGCAACTGGGGCATGTTTGTACCAGCCAGCGTGTGTTCTGCCCAACAGTGTGTCCATGTGTGAGGTTAACTAATTCAGAACTCATGCTCTTGATAAACTTTTTCTTGAAAGCATCTATTTTAAGTCTTTATTTCCTGCTGAAATGAAGTTTCATGCTGTCATGCCCATCTTATTTATTCTAGAAGAAAATTTTCATAGAAGAAAATGATTTATGGCCAAAGTTACAGAACGTTCATCTTTTAGACTTAGCCTTAGAATATCATTGGAAATTAACTTGGCTTGAGTTTGGTTCATTTATATCTTTATGGATTATGTACCAGGGCCATTAATAACACTTAAACCCCTTATTTTGCTATAGTGGTTAGATTTTTTATTCCTTTTCAGTTATGCTGTTAATTATTACATGGTCACATTCATGCTTATTACAGATGAACTACTTTTAGTGCCAATGTAAAGGATTAAGGATAGCATTCAATTAGTTGGCTGATATGTCAGGCTTTATTGTACATGGTAATGTTTCAGGGAGTGTGATTTGGTCTAGAATATATCCAGATCCTTACGATATTGGGTTATGACAGGATTCTATTATTTTTAGCCATGAATGGTGCTTATTTTTCCCTATATTAGGAATATTAATATTTGGATTATCAGAGTCCATGTTATAAACAGAATTTATCTATGCAAGACAAATTCTAACTGTGCAACATTTTCATGAGAATTAAAAGTAGTGTGTTAAGGGGAAACTCTGAATGTTTTTATGTATAAGTGCCTAGCTAAAGAACCATAGAACAATAAATCAAAAGCTCTTATAAAAGAAAAACTGATTGAACATTAACCAGAAACAAAATATTAATAATTTACATTATTTTTTTTGGTTGCTGGGACTGAATACCCCAAAAACTAAGAGATGTGAGTGGAGAAAATGTCTACTTGATAAGAAAATTGATTTATATTATATTTACAGGTGTCTTCTAAGATTGCCTTTACAGTAACCAATCAAAACTTTAAAAAAAAAAAAAAAGCTAACAACATAGATCCTGTGTGTTGCACATAAGACTAAAATACTTTGCACACCAGATTGAATGGCTCACTTAAGTTGTTGAATTTCCTTACACATTTAAAGTGTACTTTCGTTTAGAATTATTCCATTTTAAATGGGTAACTTTCAACTTCTGAACTATTTTCCTAAACATTCCAGTAGTGTATTATAAAAGATCAAAATATCTCTAGGTGGTAATACAATTTTCATTTGTAACATGGAAAAGTTAACTGTTAGGTTTAACATTAGTGTTTTTGCAATTGATCATAGAAAAGAACACTAAATAATGGTTTTCATACAATTTTTGTTAAACATTCTTCTCCCAGTTTGATTCCAAATACTTTTTCCCATTTTTTCTAATATATCATAAACTAGTGGTTCCTTCCATTTAATTTTTCCTTCCAACATAATATTTAGGAAAAATATAAATAACATTGTGAGTAGCAGGAGACAACACGAAAAAGAAGCCTTTCATTGTTGCAGAGGTGTAGGTATTATGTGATTGATGCTCAAAATACTTAACTTTCCCAGTAAGAATGTTAAGTTTTCTTCTCTTTCATTAGCTGGCCATAAGTCAAGGTCCTTATAACACTAGGAAATTACCTGTTTTTACTTTCAAAATTGCATTATAGTGAATTACTGTTTACAAAATACACATACTGTGAACAGATATAAGTTTCTGTCTTTTATAAGATTGTTTGTAGAATGAATGTTTTTTTAAAGTGAGTATTATATGTTAAATATTTTAAGTTTTTTATAAATACTAGTAACTGTTTACTAATTTTTGTTTGGTCAAGTGCTTGTAAATGTCGCTGAAAGAAGATAGGGAGAAACTGCGGATCCCAAACTGTTCCCTTTTTCATTTCTTGAAATGTTACCACTACAGATGCTTTTTTTTTTTAAGGTGAATGATCAGTTGTGATGTGCTGTACCTAAAATCATGTTTAATTGTATAAGGAAACATTTAAATACACATATACAGGAAGAAAACTGTAGACGAAGTATGTGTGTGTGATTCAGTCTGATTCACAGAATTCTGAGAGTAATATGGAATAAAACAACTCCACTTAGATGATAACTGAAGTATTTCCTGCCTTGTGAAAATTTGGATATTAAATTGCTGTTAGAATGGGAAATTTGGACACTTTATATCATTGTATAATTTCAGAATTTAGTTACTGTATCTTTTGGAAAACATGATTATAGCAAAAACATAGAAAATAAGTAATCTATTACTAAAACACCATAAATGTAAAACTAGTATGCTTGGCTGTTAACTCTAAAGATGTTACTTATGTCTGTTTTTAAAACATGCATGTATTTAACAATTTTATCATAGTATTGTCATGGAAAAAATAAATATATTTTCTTACATCTTACACTGACAGACTTGGGCATTATTGGGTTTTTCCCCATGTTACACACTTGGGAGAAGTGGTGCCTGCTTCGTTGTTGTATTTTTTTGTTCTATCCCGTAAGAAATACTGTGGTTGTAAAGCAATCACATAGCACTATGGATGTATTTGTAACATTTGAATACATTGCTGTGCCATTGGTGTGACATCCATCTGTCCATTAAATCATTATTGTTTACCTGAGAAGTTAGCATAAAAATAATCAAATAGTGGGAATCCAACATTGGCAAATAAATAATAAATACTGGTCTTTAAAGTAATGGTTTTTAGTTTATGCCCTCTGAAAATAGCTTAAACATTCCTGAAGATTCTGAGAATGTATCAAAATTTTATTTCAACCTATTAGGAAATACAGTCAGATTTAGCAAAACCAGTAATTTTAAAGTATAAAGTGATCTTTTCTTTTTTTTTGAGACGGAGTCTGTGGTCCAGACTGGAGTGCAGTGGCGTGATCTTGGCTCACTGCAAGCTCCGCCTCCCGGGTTCACGCCATGCTCCTGTCCCGAGTAGCTGGGACTACAGGCGCCCGCCACCGCGCCCGGCTAATTTTTTGTATTTTTTAGTAGAGATGGGGTTTCACCGTGTTAGCCAGGATGGTCTCGATCTCCTGACCTCGTGATCCGCCCGCCTCAGCCTCCCAAAGTGCTGGGATTACAGGCGTGAGCCACCGCGCCCAGCCAAAGTGACCTTAAATAGATAAAAATGGAGAAATTAAGTCCTTAGTCATATGTATAGCCTAGACTTAGCCAGATTGAAACATGAATGGGCCTGGATTTAACCACAAGAAACTCCAGACCAACTTAATTGTGAAAAATATGTTAGTATTTAAGTGCAAGGAAGTACATACATATGGCCTGTCCTTTGGGGATTCTCAGTGCATAACTTGTTTCCCAGATGGTAAGTTCTTGAGTCAAAATGTATAACACCCTCAGACCCAGGAACTTTTAAAAAGGATCAGAGACGAATGATGAAATTATTGGGGGAAAAGATAGAGATGTATGAAAAAAATATTAAAGGTATTCAATGTCAACTAAAATGTTAGCTTACAAACAAGTTCTTCAAAACGAACTATAATAGCTTGTTTGGAGTGGTTTATAAATTTGATCTTACTGGCTTTCTCCTGGAGTGATCAACAATAAAACTGAATTGAAAATATTCATTGTGCTGGTCCCAGGGAAGTTGAAGTAACAAGAGATGCCTTGAACTGATTTGTGCTTAAATTGGAGATGATTTTATCCCTGGGTGATGAGTTTCAGATTAGCGATAAGAAAAGCTTTTGAGGATGATCTTGATAAAAACTGTTCAGTGATGGCCAGATGCAGTGGCTCACGCCTATAATACCAGCACTTTGGGAGGCTGAGGCAGGTGGATCATGAGGTCAGGAGTTTGAGACCAGCCTGGCCAACATGGTGAATCCCCGTCTCTACTAAAAATACAAAAAATTAGCCAGAGGTGGTGGCGCACGCCTGTAATCCCAGCCACTCGGGAGGCTGAGGGAGGCTGAGGCAGGAAAATTGCTTAAACCTGGGAGGTGCAGGTTGCAGTGAGCCTAGATCACACCATTGCACTCCAGTCTGGGTGACAAGAGCAAAACTCCATCTCAAACAAAAAAAAAACTTCTAAGTGGAAATAACTTTAAAATGAATGCAACCCCAGTGTATGAACCTCTGTCTCCAAACCTTCGAAAGGTATGAATGTCAAGCTTTAGCTCAAACAAATCTTTCTTCCCCTCCTGCCCTCAGCCTGCCTTAACTCTGCTCGAGGTTGAGCCTCTAGAGGCACTTACATAGTCCCCTCACCTACACCATCCTTGGAGTTGTTGCAAGCCAGAGTCTGAAAGCCTTGAGGAAGCAGAGTGTTGAGAACAGATGGACCCTCGTAGTCCTAAATTGCCCAATTACCAGTGCAGGCAACATGCCACCTTCAGAATGGAACCTAGAGTCTAATTTCCTCAATTGCCATTGTTGCTCCTTTCCTTTCCTGTGTTGGCTGAGGCCGGGTTCACACCTTTTCCGAGTCAGCCACTGCACTGCAGGAGGTTTCACAGGCCTGGCTCCCATCCCAGCATCACAACTTACTACCAGGATAACCTTTGGAGAGTTAAATTCAGCCTCTCCCCGTGTCCTCATCTCTGAAACGTGGCTCTTCATGCCCACCTTTGCAGGAGTAGGGAAGATTAGACAGAGTACATCATGTTCCCAACAGAGTGGATGTTTGCTACCCATGCCTCCTCTTGAGAAACTACAGGAACACCGAAGGCCTTAAAGGTATAAATGCCTCTGCACTTGTTTGGCTGCTCCTTAGGTCATCTCTCCCAGTTACACAGAGAGGAGCTGCACAGCTCAGGGCCTGCACGGGAGCCATGGCATCTGTCCCCCCAGAGTGAATGCAGGGGCTTCACTTAGACAACTTCTTCCATCTGCAGGGCCCAGTTGAGGCCTTGCTGGCTCAGAGAAGCCTTCTCCAGCATCGCCAGGCCCTCAGTCCTGTGCCTTCCCAGGCCTGCGTGTCCCCACAGCACCAAGCGCAATCATAACGCTTGATCTGGGAATGGGAATTGAACAATGTATCGGGCTCTTACATCCATGAAGCTTAGTTTAGGATCTGCCACATCTCAGGTGCTTGATAAATATTCTTTAAATGCACCTTGAGAAAAACGTGGTTTAATGTGTTTCCCTGGGTATCAGAAATATGTTATTTTACAGAGCGTGATCCTACAGAGGGTGATCCCTTGTGAGATAGTCTTAAGAGTGTGTAAGACAAGGGAACCCTGGTTAAGGACAAGGATGGGAGGCTCCCTGTGGTAGATCAAAGCAGCTCCTGCCCCAGATTTGGGCCATCTTGCCTTGTAGTAGATGCTTAAGTATGTGTTGAATGCAATTACCTTGTTCTCCCTGGACAGAAATTTACCCTTATCTTCTTACCTCTTTGGTAACAGCAGATGGGAGATAAATGGCCTTTATCCGAAGTGACAACAGGTTAGAGTCCTTCTACCCATTGTCTGTCACCTCTGCCCTCTGCCCTCTTCTCCCCAATTTGAACCTTGTTTTCATTTTCTGTGAGTCAGGTTCTCTGTATCCTTCAACTTGCATGGACAACTTGCATGACCAAGTGATCCATTCTGGCCCCCGTCCCTCTTCCCTAAACTGCGTATCTGCTTCTCTGGAAGATAGTCTTGGCTCTGATATTTCAGGCATCTACTTTGTGGGCAGGTAAGCCCTGGCATGTTTCTCAGGCCACACCACTGTAGTCTCCTATTCCACCTGGAAATAACACATATTTCCTTATACACAAAACTTGCTTCCCTCAAACAAGACCTCCTCAAGCATCTGGGCCCACGGTCCAGGCTCATCCAAGCTTATGGCCTTGCCATCAGGAGAATCCTCCCCAGCTCGCCATGAGGACTCTGGCCTGGCTTGCCATGTGCTCATCCCTGGTTCAGTCCTGTGGCTGGACAGAGGTTCTATTCAAAGGACATTTTCACAAGAGTTGGAGAAAGACCAGTCCGTCCAAAAGAGGTGATATCCTGAGTGGACAGAACAAAAAATACTCACTGAAGAAAAACTAGAAAATCAATGGTAAAGAAAAAGAAATCACACAATTTTTTTTTATTTTTTATTTTTTTGCCGAGACAGAATCTTGCTCTGTCACCCAGGCTGGAGTGCAGTGGTGCGATCTCGGCTCACTGCAACCTCCAACTCCCAGAGTTCAAGCGATTCTCCTGCCTTGGCCTCCCAAGTAGCTGGGACTACATGCTCATGCCACCAAACCCAGCTAATTGTTTGTATTTTTTAGTAGAGACGGGGTTTCACCATGTTGGCCAGGCTGGTCTCAAACTCCTGACCTCATGATCTGCCTGCCTCAGCCTCCCAAAGTGCTGGGATTACAGGGTGAGCAACATGCTAGGTCCACACAATCTTTTTATGCAGCATTAGGTCTTTTCAACATTTTACTTTTTATCCTTTCAGAAATATTTTCCTATGTGAATGTGTGTATATATATGTACATGTCTATTCATATATATGTATATGTGTGCATATATAAAAGGGAATTGTAGATTCTATTTTGGAACTTGAATTTTTATTTCACATATTTTGAAAATCTTTTCATATAAATAGAACACTCCTATGGTACTCTTTCATGGATATATGAAATCCCAATGTATGGATGAACTATTTAATTCTGTATTCTGGACATTTTCCTATATCCATACTTTTCATTAAATAATGGATAACTCTGAAAGTCAAACAAAAGTGTCTGGCATTAGTTTGATATCTGAATTTCATACTAAAAGTCATTGGCGCCTTATACACAAAAACACCCAAACCAACTTTTTGATGTGGTCTTTTATGAGTAACTGGCTACCGAAGATTCCGACGCAGAGTTCCATGGCTTCCCTGCTATCTCTTCTAAGATGTGGGCTGCTTGGGGTCATGCTGAGTGGCCGCTGGAAAGGGCAGCTGCCTGACAATTTCCTCAGTCCCCCTGGGCACCCACACCATCAGCTGTACCCCAGCCTAGGTCCTTAGTCATGGCAAAGGGTCCCTGGACCCCAGGAACACAGGATTTTCAAGAACTATAAATAGGAATTTTAAAATACGGTTATGCTCTCTGAGAACAGAACCCCCCTCATCCTGAGTGTTTGACTCATTGTTTAGGGATGCAGCTGACCGTGGCGTAACCTTTAGTTGGGGTAGCACGGGACAGAAGGTGCATTTTAGGAAAACGAACTTGGTTTTTGGGGAGGTATCATCTGGAGGTGGGAGAGACTGAAAGTTAGAGTTGATCAGGGTTGTGGTAGGCAGGACACTACGAAGGCCCCCAAGATGCTTGCGTGGAACTGTGGAAATGATGGATTGTCGCTCCCACGGTTAGGCTACTCATCAATTGACTTGGAGTTAATAGGTGATGATCATGGGTGGGCGACCTATTCAGGAGAGCTCTTATGAGAGGGACTGGGCCCTGCCTAAAGAAAGTCTCCCCTGGCTTTGAAGAAGCAAAGAGCCAACGAGCCTCAGGTGAGACCACAGCCCAGGTGACACCTTGACGTGGAGCTGAGTCCTCTCTATCCTTGATATCCTCACTGGCACTTTGGCCAGGGGCTGGTTTGTGAATAGCGCGTCCTCAGTGAGTGTCAGTGAAATGTCAACCAACCTTGTGTGGGCGAGTGCCTGGAGGGGACAACTACAGCAATCCTTGTGAGGGCCCGTAGGCCATCGGCTCTCCACCCTCCATCCCCACACCCCCAAAGCCTCCCAACACACTCCCAGGGGCTCCCGGCTTCCAGGCCAGAGGCAGTCACATGGATAAGGGAAGGGCCCCAGCCCTAGGCACATCCTCTTACCTCTCTAGCCCCATGTGGAGCTGGAGCAGAGACCGCCCGGGCTACCTTCATTTCTGAGGTGGTATGAATGTGGCCTGGACAAGCAATCAGCACATGTTCCACTTTCCACTGTATTAGACAGGGCCCCCCATTTCATTCCGAACCCCACCCCACAGTTGCTCTCTGAACCCCATGTTCAGTGAGAACATGGAATGCTGCCAGCAGGACCTGAGGTCACCACGCAGCGAGCCTTGCGACCCCTGCGGCCCCACACCCCTCTCCTCCCACAGCTCTTTTTGCCTCATAGTCCATTTTCTCTGCCTCTGCTTTCTTTTGGCCAATTTCCTAACAGGGCTTTCCTTAGCTAAGCCCCTGGCCTGGTGCCTCTTACTTTTGTTATTAAGTGAGTATAAACGGCAAATTTCTTGAGCCTCCCTGGCCTTCCTTCGAAGAGTCATTCCAACTCAAGTCCTCTCCTAGCCAAGTCAGAGCTGTAGCCCCTTGACAGCAGGCCATCCGGGGAGGCCAAACCCCCGGGCCGGGCCCTGGCTTGGAGGTGAGCGCTGGGACATCGGGGGAGGCCATGCCACATGCTGGGAAATTTCTATGCCTCTGGACACCATTTGCATCTTGAGCAAAACTGAGAGACAAGATGGATAAATAGAAAAGAGGAGACCTCCTCCCAAGTGCTCAGACATCATGTTCTCTCTCCTGTCTTTCCAGGAAAGGGCAAGTGCTCCTGGGAGCTATGAACTTTCTAGGACAAAGATGCCTCAGCAAGAGCAAACGGGAAGAAGAGGAGCGGCAGGGGAGGCCTTTCCCGGCTGCCCGCCCTGCTCTTTCAGCTCGTGGCTTGGCCGGGGCGAGGCAGGGGCCCAGGGGAACATGCCCCTGGGCAGAAATAGCTTGCAACCACTCCCCAGGGTTATGGAGGTTATTTGTGGAGATGAAAGCAAAGGAGGGAAGGGAAAAGAATTTAACCCACACCCAATTGCCTGTAGAGGGTCCTGAATCCCACCCCGCTGGACTAGCTCTTTAGCTTCTGCTTTCAGATTTGCTCAACCCAGAGTCCCTGCAACAGAAGGGCTTTGAAAGACGGCAGATTCAGGGCTGTGATGAGAAAATGGCATGCGCTGGCAAGCAGACTCTTGGGACCTGACCTTTGTCTGAATCTCCCTCACTTACATGACTATACTGTCCACGACAGCTAACCCAAGGGAGCCCCGGAATGTCCCTCAACAATGCAGGTGTCCCTGGGCAGACTGCACCTGACCAGAGGTCAGGGTAAGGGCAGAAAAGCTCCATGGCACAGCATCGTTGCTGCATCCTCGTGGTGGCACCGCGGGCAAGTCACCCGGTCTTTCTGGCCAGCGTCCGTCTTCCTAAGTCAAACAGTCCATGCCCATCTGCTCCAGCCATTATAGGAGGAGGATTGTTATGAAGATCAAATATGTGAACATTCTTTGACTGTGAGGTTGCGGTGCGGTTACTCACAGGGCCTAGCCCAGAAGCCAGCTCATGCTGTTGCATTGGATTAGTCATTTTGCTGGCCCGAACATAGCCACCTGTAAGCTGGAACTTCCTAACGGCAGCCTCTCACTTCCACGGGACCCACCAGCTTAAATGCAGGCAGCCCCGGGACTTCTGGCCTCACAACGGTTGAGGCAGGGCTGCTTACATTTTCCCTTCTCTGTTTAGCGTGTGCCGGATAAGTCCCCAGGTAGGATACCGTCGGACGACCCACATCTCCATGTTGAGAAATAATGTGGGAGTGGGCTAAAGCTGTAAGACCCCTGATTTCGGATTCTAATTTTGATTTCATGCTGGCAGCTCTCTCACCACTGCAGGGAGAAAGTGCTGGAGAATGTCGTCCCGCCTTTGATAAGCTAATCTTACCCCCTTCTCAGCTAAGGGTCTGGGCGGTGGTGGGTGTGCCCGGACTGACCCCCAGCTCCAAGGGCAACTACTGTGCGTTCCTGGACTGGGCAGAAGCTGGAAGAGGCAGGGAGGAGGTGGGAAGCGGCTCACGCCTTGTCCAGTCTCCTCTCCTAAAGTATTGTCTTTCCACTTGGAGCTGGAATTCTCTGCCTTTATTTTCCTGCAGCTGGGCCTCTGCAGGCTGCTCCTGGGTCATTCCCTCCCAGGAAGAAGGGCATTCTGGGGTGGGGGTTGCTGTCGGAGCTCAGAGGGGCTGGGGGCCCCTCCTACTGCCTATTCTTCCTCCTTTGGGAACTCACAGTGCTAAAAACAAGCTTTCTGAGAACCATATTTTTCTGGGTTAAAGGTGAAAAATGCAGCGTTTCCTCCAAGTGGAAAGCCCTGGGCCTGCCAGCTCCAGCTCCGGGCGCTTTTCCGAGCTCCTTCCTCCCACGCAGGGAGGAGGCGGCAGCTCCTGCAGGGCCAGCGGAGGAGGTGGGCAGGGAGGAAGGAGAGGGGGCAGCAGCAGGAAAGCGCCAGTGCCCGTGCCAGCAGGGCAGTCTGTGTGTGGACACCAGCCGGCCTGTTTGTGTTGGAGGGGCCTGGAGACGGGAACGGGACTGTGTCAGGAAATGAAAGACAAATACCAGGGTAGGAGAGCGGGGTGGCCTTCAGGGCGGTGGGCAGGCCGTGGGAGCTGCCTGGGCAGCCGCAGGAGGGGACACAGAAGACACCACAGACCTTCCTGAGAGAAATCCTGAGGTGGGGTCTCCAGGAACATGGAGGGTTATGGAAGTCCATCTTAATAGGAAAAGCAAGGACATCCTCAGCCCACACTTGGTCACCCTTGCTTCGAACATGTGGCAGGTTCCAGGGAATTTTCTCGGATCCTGATTGTGGGAGAAAAGCTTTTCAGGATCCTGTGCCCCACTCTATCCTTCCTTCCTAGGACAGGGACTGCTGTTAGCCTCTGAGCTCCCTGGTGACACCCCAGACCTTTCTCTCCAGCCAAGAGCCTGGCCAGCCTTCTCCAACATGCTCTCCCCATAGCGGCTACCCAAAAGCCAGGCACAGATCCCATCTCCCAGCCGGTCGAGTCCCTCCTCCTAAGAACAGCAATGGGGCCAGCTGCCAAGTGTCAGGGAGCAGGTGGAAGGAGGGCAAGGAGAAGAGAGGATACCACAATGTGAGGGGGAGGGCAGGTGCTGCTCGCATCAGACCTGGCCCGGACTGGCTGGGCACCGAGAACATCACGGACCTTGCCCCCAGCCCCAAGGGTTAGAGAAGGTCAGAAAAGAGCTATGGCCAGGGGGTCACGGCATCCCTACTGCACTCTGTCGTGAATGACACAGGACTTGCTGGGGTGGACCGATTGCATCAGCAGTGATGCTTTCCTACTGCTCCTGAGTCCATGCCCACTGCCAGGCAGCTTGGTAGTTTTCTCATGCTGGAGAAGAGCCCATATGTCACGTGGGGGCTGGCCCATTTCTTCCTCTCTTGAATCCACAGATGACTGGGGTGTGGCAGTGCCAAGCCGAGGCCGCGAAAGGTCTTCCACCTTTAGTCTCGTGCTTGTGCCCTCCCCCATCGTCAGGACAAGGGCATGCTCAGGCCAGCCCATTGGCCCAGGAGGAGGACAAGAAACACACGGAGCAGACACAAGCCACCTCATCAATCTGGCCAAGGCTATCCTGAATTAGCAACCCTGACACGTGTGAGCAAGTCCAACCGACACCAGAAGATCCCACCTAGTCAAGCCCAGCCAAGATTGGCAGAGCTGCCAAGCTGACCACTCAAAGTGAGGAATAAACATTCATTGCTGTATGCCATTGCAGTTTTGTGATTTTTGTTATGCAGCATTATTGTGGCCATGACAACAGATACACATAGAGAGAAAACTGGACACCCAGGAGCCCACATGGGATACACTGTCTCTTACCCTGTCCTCTGAGCCCAAGCCTCCCAGGTCACCAGCTTCTCTGGGGTCCCTCCACTCTGCTGCTCTCTCACCTGTCAGATCCCTACTCCCCTGACCCTGTCATCACATCACTCTTCTCCCCTTAGCCTCGTCTGCTTCCCAGCCAGAGGCAGGTGGTTCTACTCCCAGGCCTGCATCCCTGGGACATTGCATTTTTCTCTGGATAACACTTTCATGGAACAACAACTGATCAGCAACAGCTCTTCCAGCTTCAATTCAGCTGAAGATTTTGCTAAGATCACAATGATATTTATGGCTGGAGGGAATCCATCAAAATGGGCCGTAAAAGCAACTCCATGACATCTTGGGAAGCACTGGTCCCAACAGTATCAAAGGAAGAGGTGTTGAGGCGAGGGTGTCTGGGAGGTGAAGGACCCGCTTTCTACCACGTGGCCTTTCTCTGGATTGCACTCATGTAAGGTTATGTGTCTAGGAGTGGATGATGATGATGATGACCATGATTCCTCTGGGAGAAAGGATCCTGGCCATCAAAGCTTCCCAAAGACAGGAGATTGGGGCACAAAGTGGACCTCTCTAGTTTATTCATCTTTTATGATTACATTATGTGCTTAAAACTGCCTTGCACAAACCCCAAGTCTTGGCGAATGAATGCTGCACAAACAAAAGTAGAGTCAAGACTGGGACTAATTATAGGCTCTTGCATAAGTTAGATCATATTTCCCCCCTCTCTGGGGGCAGTGTTCATCTCACCTTTCCCTTAGTAAGTCCGTCATGGGGATCTGCCAGTGAACCAGCTGTCTCTGGGGTCAAGTGCATGCATAGTGAAGGGGCACAGCTCATGGTACAGAAGGAAGAAGTACTGTTTCTCTGGTTCTCACCCAGATGCTCAGACCATCCTGACAGCATGTCCCCCGACCCCTGCACAGCCTTAGAAACACTGATTGTATTAGTGTCCGTCAGTATGGACCTGACCTCCGCAAAATCAGTAGCACCTTCATAAGTGAATGAATGAATAAGTTCTAGCTTTGTCCCCTTTATTCAAGTTTACTACAGATATTCCCCCTCTCTTAAAGCAAAAATGACAGTGACCTACCTCGGTAACACATGTTCCTTTTAATCTGCTTATCTTGGAAAGCTTCATATTCATCCCCTTGAGCCGTCGACATTTACCAAAAGAGGATGGTCAGCTCCCCAAGTCACCCACCCAAGTTACCTATCCATTCCACTGACACCACAAATGGCCCAAACAAGTCTCTTTTGGGAGAAATTTTTAGGAAAGGTGTGCAAGAATTCAGGGTCATCCACCCAAACTTCCAAAAGTATACTGTGTGGACAGTCTGCAGCTATAAAAATATACACATACAAAAGTACAGCTACAAAATCATGGGGCTCAGCTCCTTAACTCTGCATTATAAAAAGTAGGAATTTCACATTCGAGGTAAGCTCTGGGGAAGGGGGCCGCATTATGATTATGATTCTGTGTTTGGTCTCCTTCCATCTTTATTTTCATGGACTAGTCAGAACACAGTGAGCCAGCCAGTGAGGAGTGGAAGGGGTTAATCCGAACAATCCATGGGTCAAGGTGGGAAATGTGAAGTTCAAGGGCACACAGTCATTCTGCTGTCAGGAAGAGTGTCATGAGTCAGGGAAGGAGAGAAGTATTTTAATACTGCCCTGGGGGTTTCTTTCTCTCTCTCTCTCTTTAATGTACCATGAATCACAACACAGTCATTGAGCTATAGCAGACAGGCTCTGGAATTTGCATTGATGTGTGATCTCTGGCAGCCGCTACATATTCAATGGACAAGGTCCGATGCTTCCTACACAGGGAATTCTGCTGGGTCAGCTCGCAGAGTGTCAGCAGGAAAGGCCACCCAGGGATGCCTGTCTTGGTTCTCAGTTTCTCATCAGTGTGTACTTTCTTTTTGGTGAGAGGACACACACCTGGTCCCTGGGCCTCTGCATATAGCATCAGGCAGGATCTCAGGGCCCCTGGGATTCTCAGAATAGAAGGCTCTGTCCCTTGGGCAAGGCCAGCTGGGGTTACTTGGCTCCGCAAGTGTTGATGTTTTTCCCATCCGCAGCATCTTCCACGAGGGCAATGTGGTAATCGGTAGACAGGGTGAAGTGAGAGATACAGCCCACAAGCCCTCTCATATATTGCCTGTTAGTGTGCAGAGCAATTTCCTTCATTCCACCTGCCAGGAAGCAAGAGGGAGATGAGGTGAGCCAAAGGGCAGGTGTCAGCAGGGCAAGGTCGGGGTTCCGCTTTGGGGCACTTGAATGTCTGCTAATCAAGGCATCCCTTGATTCATAGGATACATGAGGGCTGTGGGCCCCTTGAGCTGCTCGGTACCTCATTTCTCACTATTTTATAATTATCCTTGAAGGAACAGATTGACTTGGATCAGTTTGGTACACAATCAAAAGCTATAAATTCATTCCTCTTGTGTGATTTCTGGCCCAACTGACCACTTTGAGACCAAATAGTGTCTAGTAAATTTTGAAGTGTGGTATACTGTCAACAGAATGCAACGTGTAGTTAGAAGTGATGTCATCTTAAACCAAAAGAAATGCACTAATGTTGAATGCTTTCAATAGAAAATATCATATAGATAAAAATAGCTTTTCATTTTTATGCATCTGCACTAGTGAATTAATTCTAATAAGCCATTTACAGAAATACTAGTCATTCTATTCTGCAAGGGGAAAGAAAGACAGGTCCTGTTTTGTCAGAGAGAATTCATGGAGCTATATTTAGCAGATTCCTGTTTTATAAACAAGAAAAAGCCTGGTTTTCCTGGTGGATCTGTCCAAAGCATAAAAGCATCGAAGGGAGCCCTTCCTGCCCCCTCAGCCATGAGTCAGCTGTTCAGAAAATGAAAGAATGGAATATCTGGAGGGCTTCCTGATTTTCAGGTATTTGATCCAGCCAAGCGTGCAGCCTCGGCACAGCAAATGGAAGACTAATAAGAAAAGCACTGGCCTAAGTTAGCTTTGGTCGAGGGTCAATCGCTTACCCACATACAGAGCTCCATTGATGTTAAGCTGCCGCATCATGCCTGGGGATTTGCCCGTTCTGGCTCCATAGTCATCCACGGTTATCTTTCCTGACTGGCCATCCCTGCAAAACACCGAAACAAAAAAGAACAAAAAGCCTGGCATTTTTGGAGTTCGTTCAATCATTCATTCATTTCAATATAAATGTATTAAAGGGACCCGCTATGTGCCAGGCACTGTGCTAAATGATGGTGCTGCAGAAATCAAAGCAAAAGGCAAATTTGTGGCCCTTGGCATTCTGCGGTCTACTGAGGAAGACAAAAAGTCAAACTGTGAATGACAACACAGTGCCAGCCCTCCGCCACAAAGACCACAGGGTGCTGTGGAATTCCACCAGAGGAGCGGCACCTAACTTAGACTAGGGAGAGGACAGTTATTAGACAGATGGTCAGAAAAAGCTGCCCACAGGAGATTCTGGCCAAAATGAGTCTTGTAGCCCGGGTAGGTTAAGTCAAGTGAAGGAGAAGGTTATGCAAACAGAGGAAGCAACAACAGCAAAGAGAAAGAGCAGGGGTTAGCGCAGATGGAACTCACAAAACACTGGGGCTGGGAAAGATGAAGCCCCAAGCAAATGGTCAACCGCTCATAAGGAGTTGAGAATTTATCCTGAAGGTGACAGCAGGCCAGAGAAAACCTTTCAGGTGAAGCGCAGGGGAGGAGAGCTGGTGGCGAGGCATGGGAAGCCATAGGGAGCTGGGATTCTAAGTACAATGAGAAGCCAACAAGCAGTTTTTGTAGGTAGATGATCATTCTATGGGAAGACTGGCTCGGAAGTTTCTAAAGGACCCACAGAGCCCTAAAGTGACTCTGAAGACAGGAAAAGGGAGGTGTTCATTGGTGGCAAGGGCTTTGCAGTTTTCAAAGCTGTTTTTCAAACCTATCCAGCCCCATGAGCCTTCTTCGAGCAAATACATTTGCTTCTATAGCACTGGGGGGTGGACTCACTCAGGCCTCACTTCTTGATAGCACCTTCTCTAGAGCTTTAGAGAACTTTCTGTTGTTCTGTCCCCGTCTTTGAGACCACAAATGTGCTTTCTTAGAATCCTGTATCTGAATGCTGTGACAGGCAGTACCCGCAACAGCTTGCCTTGCTTGCCCTGCCTTTTAAAAGAAATTACTCTAAAATATTCCATTTTTTTATACTTACTCTAGTTCATAAAGTCTAATAATTTTTCATTTTTTATATCTAAAATGAAGATATACCTTATAATCAATGGCATCTTAGATTTGAAAAAATGTGGCATCACCTTCTAACATAATAACATGCTTCTTTATCATGTTTATTATGTATTGTCTGTTGCTTACCATTAGAATGCAAGAACATGAGGCAAGGATGTTAATTTTCTTCAGTGAGGTGTCTCCTATGTCTGGAATAATATAAGGCTCATCCCAGAAGATGAATGAACAAGGGAATCTGTGGAGCTTCAGCGTCCTCACCTGAGATGGGAATAGCTATGCCCATCTCCCAAGATTATTGTGGAGATCAGATGTTATATGCACAAAGCACAGGGCATGATACCTAATACATATCTTGCTCTATAAAGACTGGTAGAGGAATGTGTTGCTATTGTTTTCAATATCATTATCATATCATCATTTTTATCCGTAAAATGAAGATTATAAAACCTAAGTTGCTGTGAATATTAACTGAGACAAAGTATGAAAAGTACCTGGCACCTGGAGATGTTTAATAAACTGGAATTTATTTTCTCTTTTCTGCTGGGATTAATGCCTGCAAGACCAGGATTCCCCAGAGCAAGACAGGGTCCAAAGCAAGGACCCCTGGGCAATCTCCTTTTCACTGACACTTCTATCTCTAACCCTGGAGCCTGCCACAGAGAATTAAGGCATCCAGTCAATCCTTCTTACCATAATTGATATCCATGGCCTTAACCTAGTTCCCCCTGATATCTGTTGTATCCTCCCTTCTAGGCCTGTCTGCTCACAACTCTCAGCATCTGCTGGAATCCTCCCATTCATCCAGTTCTGGGCTTAACTCCTTCTGTTCAGCCTCATTGCCACTAAGACCCACCAGGAGACGTATCCATCATGCCAATAGGAAAAGCCAAGTCTGCTGAGTCATCTGCATGGTGCCCAGCTTGACAAACTGACATGTGAAATTCTTCCACTGCTTTATCCCTCCCAAACATCTGAAATCCTAGCTTTGGGTGGGTTTCATCATGGGGTGGGAAGGAAAGGGCTTTGAGCTGGGATTCTAATCTTGGCTTTTCCCACAAACAGTTGTACAGTCTAGGGGAAGATCATTTAACATCAGTTTCCTTAGATGTCTAGGAAGTGCCTGGTATCCTCACCAGTGTGTCATCTTCATATACATAATCAAACCCCAACAACAACTGTGAAGGTTTAAAAATTATTCCACAATGTGTGAATAACCAATGGTCTCCACCCAAGGAAAGTGGGAGAAGGGTGCTGTTTCCTGATGTTCCCAGGGTGGGGATTTGTAGGGATCAAGTGTAGTTAGAGGTAAAGAGCTCAAGCATTTCATAGTCCTTTAGATGTTTCCAGCCAAGCCCCTTTAAAGATGGGTAAGAGGGAGAAATGAAGAAGTTAGAAGCCATAGAGTTCGGAGTATTTTGGAGTTAATTTTTGACTTGTAGTCTAGAAACTATTTGAAATCCAAGCATGTGGATATTCATGATGGGAAAACATTTCTTTTTTCAGAAAGTTAGAGTTGGGACTTCATCAAAATCACCCTCTGTCTCAAGGGCTTTCTAGGCCACCTAGGAAGCTGAGAGGCACAGATTTGCCTCTGTATCCCCATTTCCTCTAGGGTTTCAAAGGCAGGCCCAGCAGCCAGGGGTTGGGGGCCCAGCGAAGCTCTCCCCATCGCAGCCTACATGGGAGCTGAGTAGGAAAGTAGCCATGGTGGGCACCATGTTTCCCAGGCCTCACTCATGACTTTATCCACTGGCTGCCCCAGAAACGGTTATGATAAATTCTCAGGGAACCCCAACCAGAGCCTCGATTCAGCTTTTCTTCTCCTGGGACCTTCATGTAACATGTGGGATTGACATTTCTAAGTTTCAGCCTGCTATTTGGTTTCTGAAAATATGTTGTTAGAAATATGGACAAGGGTATTAATAGTAAAACTATTATACAAAGAAGAGCAAAGGAATGATTCATCCAAAGTTAATCAGAAGTCAGGGTGGTGATTACCTCTGTGATGGGGAGATAAGTAATCGGTGCTGGGTGAAATACTGTCAGCTTCTAAGGTTTAGGTAATGTTATAAAAAAAAAAGTGGCCGGGTGCAGTGTCTCATGCCTATAATCCCAACACTTTGGGAGGTCAAGGCGGGAGAATCACTTGAGCCCAGGAGGTTGAGACCAGCCCTGGCAACATAGCAAGGCAGATAGTGCACACCTGTGGTCCCAGCTACTCAAGAGGCTGAGGTGGGAGGACTGCCTGAGCCTGGGAGTGCAAGCGAGGCTGCACTGAGCCATGATGACACCACCGTACTCCAGCCTAGGTGAAAGAGCGAGACCCTGCCTCAAAACAAATGAAAGAAACAAACAAAAAAAGCCAGAGGGATGGGGGAGGATTGCCTGTACAATGAGATTTGAAAGTCTTTTTTTTTTTTTTTTTTTGAGATAGGATCTCACTCTGTCACCCAAGCTGGAGTGCAATGGCATGATCCTGCTACCGCCACCACCCAGGCTTAAGCAGTCCTCCCACCTCAGCCTCCATGTGCCACCACACCCAGCCAGTTTCTGTATTTTGTAAAGACGGGGTTTTGCCATGTAACTCAGGCTGGTTTCAAACTCCTGAGCTCAGGCAATCCACCCACCTCAGCCTCCCAAAGTGCTGGGATTCCAGTTGTAAGCCACCATGCCCAGCCCAAACATTCTTTAAAGTCCACATACCCTGAACTCTCAAGGCTCCTCCAGTTCAGCCATCAAAAGGTTTCTTCTCCAGAAGGTTACTGCTTAGCGAAGGTTTGGGGGTTTAGTTTCCCTGGCCTGTTAGTGTCAGTGTAGGGCACAGCGGGAGTTCATAGAAAATTCCCTGAATGCCCTGGATCAGGGGTACTAGGATGCCAGGCAAAGTTGGGGAACAGGACAGTGGGACTACAAGGGAACTGGATACCGCATCCCTCCACTGCTCAGCTCTGGCTCTGGCTCATGCTGCAGGAGAGACTCACCGAACAGCCTTAACTCGGTGCCACCGACCATCGTTGAAGGAGCCATTCACCATGATGGATGCCACACCACTGCCCAGGTTATAGCTAAGGCATTGGAGAAGAAGAAGAGAACAGAATAAAACACTGAGGCACAGGCAGACACGGTTCATAGATGATTCTCAGGGCAAAAGTTCTTTGCAACTCAGAGTGCAGTTTTCTTAACAGAAAACAAGAGTGTTATAAAAGTTGGTGGGTTTCCAGGCTGGTTCATGTAATTAAAAATTATCAGACTTTTAAATTATGGTAAAATATACATAACGTAACCATGGCCATTGTAACCATTTTTAAGCATACAGTGCTGTAGCATTAAGTACATATTCATATTGTTGGGCTGGCAATCTCCAAAACTCATCTTACAAAACAAAAGCATTGCATTAAACAATAACCCCTCATTCTTCCCTCCCCTCAGCCCCTGACAACCAGCCTTCTACTTTCTGACTCTATGGATTTGATTCTTCTTCATACCTCATATGAGGGGCATCATAGAGTATTTGTCTTTTTGGGACTGTGTGACTGGCTTACTTCATTTAGCATAATGTTATCAAGATTGTTTTTTAATGCCCTCATGTAAGGCAACATCAGTACTAGAGTATCAGGAATAACAAGAAGGGCTTTATCATGTGTAACGTTTTACACTGTGTTACGATGATGGTCTGCCCCCTCCCTCCACCCGCCAAATTCATGTCTACCCAGAGCCTCAGAATGTGACCTTATTTGAAAATAGGGTCTTTGCAGATTCATTAGTTAAGATGAAGTCATACTGGATTAGGGCAGCCATGGATCCAATATGACCGGTATCTTTATGAGAAGAGATTTGGACATGGAGCCAGAGACACACAGAGACAGGGAACACCATGGGAAGATGGAGGCAGGGACTGCAGTGGGGCATCTCCAAGCCAAGGAACGCCAAGGGCTGCCAGCCACCACCAGAACCTGGGGGACAGGCATGGAGCCGATTCTCCCTGAGACCCGCTAGAAGAAGCGAACCCTAGCACTGCATGATGGATTTCTAGCCTTCAGAACCGCGAGAGAGCCCATTTCTATTGTTTTAAGTCACCTAATTTATGGTCATTACCAGAGCCCTAAGAAATGAATACATCTGTTTTCACTTTTTGTTTTTTTTAAACTGAACATTGAAGAGTAGGATGAGCCCCAGAGAGATTAAGGGAATTTGCCTAAAATCACAAACCTAATGTAGAATTTGAACTTGGTGTATCCTCTGTCCTCATCCCATTTAACTCTGCTATCAGGTTTCTCTAGTGGCTTCCTATTTTCTATTTCAGTTCCCAGACACCCTGGTACCGTAAGGGTTTCAGAAAACATGAACATGTCATTACCAGAGAGAAATATCTCCCTTAATCCAGTGTTCATTCAATTATTCTAATTAAATTTAATTCGACAAATATTTAGTGAGTGACTACTCTAGCCTGGGCACTGGGCCAACTGCCCAGACTTTCCCTGGATAATACAACAAAGCCTAGGCCACCAAGCTTTTGAAGGGAAGTATGTTCCACCTGGGATACTCCCTTCTCATTTTGTAAGAGGACATATCTCTCCTTCACCTCATTGCCCAAGATAGAGGGATGTCGAGAGAAAACCCGGATGAGTTACCAGGCACTCGCATGTACTCATTCTGAGAAAACAGCAAGAATAGGAAGTGCTTGGCTTTCTGCAGAGAAAGCACCATATGTCATTCCTTTGATAATGGAGGCTCAAAGAACTCACCCAGCCCATTGACATTTAACCAAGAATAGGACTTGGGGTGACTCGACAAACACTGGGACAAAGCTGCCACTCTGACCCTGAAAAGTCCACTGTTTTCTAATGAATTTTCCCACATCAAGTAACTCCTTGTATAAAGCAGTCTGGCGGCGGAATTTTGAGATTTCATGATTTGGTGGCTAAATACTTCTTGAATGAATAGGAAGTAGGGCGAGTTGCTGGTGGGCAGAAACTATCTATGGCCATTCTGAGAGGCGGCATGGGGTGACAGAAAGAGCATGGACACTCACATTCAATGGACATAGCTTGATCCCCAGACTCGCTAGCTAACAGCTCTGTGACCTTGGGCAACTTGTTTCATTTCTCTGAGCCTAAATATTCTCATCTGTCAAACAGGGATAATAATTCCTTCCCTGAAGAATCCTAGGGAATGCTAAGTAACATGACATATGTAGGAAGCACTGCACATCATAGGAGCCAAATGAATAATCCTGCCACTCCAAACAGAGGCAGCACTTAGTGCAGCTTGGATATAGGGTTGACAATGCACCCCAAGGAACTGGTAGGAAGGAGAAAGTTGCCACCAAGGCTTGAATGTGTCACATCTCTCCTAGAAGACTAGCCACGTGGGAAAGTAAGCCAACAAGCTGTCAATATGTAACCAAAGCAGTCCGGAACACCCAGATCTCAGAATCAAGGTGACCTGGCTGTGTAAGGGCAGGGAGGCTGGATTGCAACATGATTGTGGTGCAGTGAATGAAAACCTTTTCAGTTGTCTAAGAGCCCATCTAGACAAATGGTGCGTGCGCTTCCTTCTGTTCTCCAACCCGACAACTCTCCTGTTCAGGCCAAGAGCCAGAATGTGCTCTAGGGAGTCAACCGTGAATCTGGCAGATGGGAATCCAGCCATCACTGCGGGAGGGGTCAACTCAGTTGGCTTCTCCATGGCCTGGTTCCCCAACCCCCCAATTCCATCTGACTTCAGACCCTCCAAAGAACCTCCCACTTCTCCTGACATGCTGATACTCACCCTGGAAAAGCTCCCTCATGTATATAATCATAAATGACCAACAATAGTGGTTACCTTCACTGGGAGAAGAATGAGGGAGCATTTTTGGGTGGTGGACATGTTCTATGTCTTGTTCTGAGTGATAGTGAATCAGCGTTTACATATTCTAAATGTGTCAAGCTCTACACTGAACAAGCATGCATGGCAGGAAGGCATGCCTCAGTATAAAAATGTAGAGACAGATATAAGAATGTTTATGTCTTATTTCTCTACCCATGTCTTGGGAACCTGGCTGCCATGATGGATTATTCTGAGCCGCTCAGCTTGGTGTGCACTAGAGGCTGTGAGCCAGAGCACCAAGGTGGGCCACTCGGAAATACCTTCAGGTGAGGCCTTTTGGAAACCACTCGGCCACCTTCCTGTTTTCCTGTGGTGACACTTTTAATCATGTCCCCTTTAAACTGTAGCACAAAGCACTTTACTAATGTCAAGTCTCTTCCCCCTCTTCACTGCATGAAGATGTGATGAGGTGAAACTAAGTGGGCAATGTTCAGTGTGAACGGTCAAGCAATGTTCACAAACCCCGCCGGTGGTAGGTTTTATGCCCCACGTACAATCACAAAACAAAATGAAACAAAACAAAAACAAAACAGAAAACAGAAAAATACACTCATTTTCACCGAGCACTTTGATTTCCTTTTTTTCTGCTAAATCTTGCACCAAAACTATAAATATATATACCTACATACATTTTTAGAATCCCATCGCTTTTCCCTATTCTCTGGCAGAAAGGCTTTGAGCACTAAATTAGCCAAAGAACCAGCATTTAGGTGAAGAAAGTCATGAAAGTTGAGACTGTATTTTATTATCTTAGGATTCCTCTTCATCTGCTTTCAGCCTGGATCAAACACTGAAACCTCAAGAACAATTTGTCTGCTCTGTAGAAAGATTCACTCTCCAGACTGCACAGATCTGTGCTCCTCAGGGGCAGGGCCCATGACTTATTAAAAATAACAGTAACAATAATAAAAATAAGAACTACGTTTTAATAATAACTACATGTTCTCTCTCTGAGGTAAAGGCTTCTAAGACTCAGAAAATGCTTGAGCAAGGATCATAACTTTTCTTATCATTAATTAGCTATGTACGAAGCACTGCACATCATAGGAGCCAAACGAATAATCCCACCACTCCTAACGGAGGCAGCACTTAGTGCAGCTTGGATACAGGGTTGACAATGCACCCCAAGGAACTGGTAGGAAGAAGAAAGTTGCCCCGCATTGAACCCCTTACATGAATTCATTCATTTAATCTTTACAGCGAACCCTGTCGTTTTGCAAGGAGGGGACAGAGGCTGAGATTTGGGTAACTTGCATGAGCCCACATAGGGGATCAGGCATGTGTAATTCCAAAGCCACTTCAGACCCTGTTTCACAGGGTATGGGTCCTGGAACCACCCGGGTGCTTGTTTCTAATCAGACCCCGGTGCCCACCACACCTATTGCATCAGAATCTCAGGGGGCAAGCCTGGGAATCTACCTTTGAAACAAGCTCCCCAGTGATTCACTGTATGCTGACATCTTCAAACTACTGGCCTACACTGGAATTCCTCTCTGTGCCCAGCCCGCTGGGACGCTTCCCTACGTCAGCATCGGGGGCATTGATGCGGTGGGATAATAGCCCAGATGGAGGACGAACAGAGCGGCAGCGATGGGGTGGCTCCAGGACCAGAGCAGGCACAGAAGTCAGCCTCAGCCTGGGCTCAGCAGTGTATCTTACACAGATCACAATCAGAACTCCAGGATTAGAAGAAAAACAGAGGACCAATTTTCAGAATCCTGAGAAAGAAATGGTAACAAGAAATATGTCCAGGATACAGTAGAGCTGTTTGAAGGATGCTAAGCAGGTGGGAGAGGGGACGGGGCTCTCCAGGGCTTGGCGTGGGAGCTGGTGGGAGCTGTTTCCCTGCTGGGGTAGAGTGGGTGGTGAATAGGTTCAGCAGGCAGTTTAGGGGGAAGTGGGACCATCCCACCCACAGCTAAGCTACTGTTTCAGTTCTCTTTTCTGGGCACAATCAAGTACTTGAGGCCTTGATGAGGTTAACCACAGGAAAACCACAAGAAAATGGCTTCAAGGCAGCCAGCCTGAAATAGGGTGTGAAGAACTCTGTGTTCAACCTCTGGGCCAGCAATGGGTGGGAGGCTATGGAGGACAGGAAGGCGGAGATGGTGAGAAGCTGTCTCTCACCTGCCAGCTTCCAGCCTCAACTACACACGACTCTCCAAAGTCCCCAACAATCATAGGACTGAGTCACTTAGCATGCTCTCCTATTTAGGGAATAGCATGACACTGGACAAGTGACATTTCCTCTCAAAATGCCTTTTATTCAAATGGAAAGATTTTTGTTATCCTGCTTGGGCTGTCAGTAATCTTAGCACACGACCAACAGAAGCCCCAGAATTAAGTCTTCAACTTCTCCCTTGTTTAGTGAGCCTTCCTTTGTCTATTTCAATTCAATTACATTCATATCATTTAGCGGCCACTCGAGCTAGTCATCAGAGGGTGAATTAAGAAGTACAAGCCTGAGAAATGCCTCCCCCATGGAGCTCAAAGCTTTGAGGGTATCAGAATTGTCTGGGGAAACAGTTACCACACAGATTGCTGGACCCCACCCCTAGAATGTTTCTGGTTCAGTAGATCAGGGTGAAGCCTGAGAATGTGGATTTCTAACAAGTTCCCAGGTGATGCTGAGGCTGCTGGTCTGGAGACCACACTTGGAAAGCCACTGTCTAGAGGAGCGATTTCTAACCTCATGTGAGGATATGCCATGACAATCTCTAGAGAAGTGTTTTCATGTTACAGGAGACAGACCCTACCCCTTGGAAGCTCAGCTTTCACCCAATCTGGTAAGAAGGGTAGGGAGAAATCATTCAGGTAATTCTTTAACTACTTCATAGCTATGTATTTGACACATTTGAAAACTGTCTAAATTCACTTAAAAGAGGGAAGAACTTCTGGCACCGCCTTATCGGTAACACCCAAGAAGCATTTACAAAACTCTCATGTTGGCTGGATCCACTGAGACACGAATCTGTGCTTTGTTCCTCCAGCAGCAGGAGACTTGAAAGCGGGGATTCTCCTTCCCACAGCTACACAGCTAACAGGGAGCCGAGTCAGAATTTAAAGTCAGGGCTCCTGGAGCTTAGGGTTTTAGACCTTCCTGAGCTGCTGAGTCTTAGGCTGAGTACTCGCTTCCATGCTTGGCCTTCGTGCTTGGCAGTATCCAAGTCCTCTTTCTGCTCCTTCCTAATTTATGAGTAGGGAGCATGCAGCAGTAACACACTCGAACAAGGGCACAGAATTGTTCCTCACAGGGGTAGATGGTCAATTCCTAAGGCTCTGCCATGCAGTTCCTATTGAAGCTACTCAAGTGTGCCACTGTAGCATGAACACGGCCATAGACAATATATAAATGAAAGAGTACAAGCCAGGCACAGTGGCTGACGCCTGTAATCCCAGCACTTTGGGAGGCCGAGGTGAGTAGATCACCTGAGGTCAGGGTTTGAGACCAGCCTGGCCAACATGGTGAAACCCCATCTGTACAAAAAATACAAAAATCAGCCGGGCATGGTGGCATGTGCTATAAGAGAATCACTTGAACCCGGGAGGCAGAGGTTGCAGTGAGCTGAGATTGCGCCACTGCACTCCGGCCTGGGGGAAAGGAGCAAGACTCTGTCTCAAAAAAAAAAAAAACACAAAAAACAAAAAACCAAAAAAACTCCTGTTGGAATACTGGGGTACTCTTGGTTTTTGGTTTTTGGTTTTTGTTTTTTTTTTGAGATGGAGTTTTGCTCTGTCACCCAGGCTGGAGTGCAGAGGCGCGATCTCGGCTCACTGCAACACCTGCCTCCTGGGTTCAAGCCATTTTCCTGCCTCAGCCTCCCTAGTAGCTGGGATTACAGGCACCTGCCACTACGCCTGGCTAATTTTTGTATTTTTTAGTAGAGACAGGGTTTCTCCATGTTGCTCAGGCTGGTTTCAAACTTCTGACCTCAAGTGATCTGCCCGCCTTGGCCTCCCAAAGTGCTGGGATTACAGGCGTGAGCCACTGCACCCGGCCCCAGCAAGACTTTATTTACAAAAAAGAGTGGTGGGTCAGATTTGTCCCCCAGGCCATAGTTTGCTGACTGCTGCTGTATAAGATGAATGTTGGAAAGAAAGACCAGGAGCTTCCAATAAGCCTTGAAGCTTCAGGCTTCAGCCAGTTCCAGCAGACTGTGTTCTGGCTCCCTTCTGAATCACTCTGCTTGGCATGAGCTGCAATGTCTGAGAAAATCACAAGGTGCTGCTGAAGGCAGCTGGAGAGTGGGTTACCTGAACACGAGGGCTCCATCCCGAAGGCCCAAGGAAATGAAGTCGCTATTGGGCCTCATGGGGCTGTCTCCCCTCCACAGCAAAAGGCCATCCTTGGCAGTTGTCTTAAACCTCATGAACACATTTGATCTTGATCCTGACACCCTGGAGGAAATACACAAACAAGTCCACCAAATCAACCACCAACATCTGTTTCCGAGTAATTCCAGTTTTGCCTGCCAGCCCTGAGGAACCAGATGTAGGATAATCTGGCACTTTCTGACGCTTACTTCATCACCCTGAGTTGCACCACAGATCTAAAGGTCTGGACTGCTCACTCAGCAGCAGTCTCCCTCCCCAAGCACTGTGAACCCCACCACAGAGCATTTGCTGAGTGACAGATTAGCAAGACTATGGCCAACATCACAGCTTAGGCTGCACCCCGTACACACCTCATTCTTTTCTGTTTCCTGTTTTGCTACTCAAGGGCCCCATTCCCCAACAGAAAGTGTGTTTCCTAAATACCAAGAGGCTCAAGTTGGCAGCCACTCTAGGCTAGGAGCACGGCTGTGGATGGCCAGCTCTGGCCGGTAAGTGACTGTCCTTGGGGACAAGGTCTAGACAGGGAAAATACCCAAGTGATGGCATCTCAGACAAGGAACATGGCCTGATAGTGAATGGTCTGGAGTGGTGTTGAGGCAGAGCCAGGGTGGAGAAGAACAGGAAGCTTCAAGGAAAGGAGGGGTGCTCAGGCTAGGCCGGCTCCATGCTCTACATCCATGGCTGGGAATAGGTTCACAGGCTGATGTGCTCTTAGCAATGCTTAAGAATAGACTAGTTCAGAAATTCATTCTTATTAGCGTGATCAGTGTTTCATCTTGCACAGGGAAAAGAGGAAGGCTGAGGTCCTTGAATCAAGGGTGAGATAGGAGGAAACATAATTTAATATTGCTACTAGCATAATGTTATTGGAAAGTTCCTTTGTCCATTCTCTAGTCACTTGAGCCATCCCTCTGTCTGTCCCACACACCTGGGTCTGTGTCTGCAGAGTGTCCTCAATTGTGAACAGTGGAGGGGACTATTGTCTAGGCTTCCCAGAGCCTGAGCTCATCAGGAAGAGACCAAGTTTGCATTCCCCATGCAGGACCTCAGCACGGCAAGGGAGGAGCGAGGTCCCCCAGGCCAGGTGCAGCACAATCTAGCACTGACCCGTTCCCTAGAGACCTGCTTAGCCCAGACTTCCGCTCAGGTTCCTTCCCTCTCCCATTTGCCTTGCGTGTATTGATTGGTTACAAGGCAGTCAAGAGGTTCCCATTTCTCTTGCCAGTGACTGATTTAGGGGCAGGCATGTGGCAGCACAGAAGAGCCACAATCATATCCCTTTTGTCCAGTGAGATACAATTCTGGGAAGAATTCCTTCTCTTTTAAAAAGTCACATGAGAAAAAAAGTCTTTTTCACTTCCACTGGATATAGTCAGAGTCATCTTATGTGCAGCTTATAGGCAGCTGGGGAGTGGCCTCGGGAGAAGATGCTGAGGACAACAAGCAAGAAATAGGGATGAGATTGGAATCTTTGAGGGTACAGCTGCTTCTCTTAATTGATCAACCCAAGATCCAGTGTAAGTCTGGACACCTTGTGATATGAAATAGTAAATATCCCTCATGCGCAAGACATTTTAAGCTGAACTTTCTGTTACTATGCACCAAAGGTATCTGACTGGAATAGATCCTGAACTTGACTTTTACCTGCTGCCTCACATACATGCATTTGTACTGTCATATACACACATACACACACACACGCATGTGTACACACACATACACACACACTATGGCACTCAAGGTAGCTGTGGTCTTGGGCCTCATGTCTCCTGCTCTCATCAATCCCCTCTACTCCCCCAAACTACCTGGTAGTCTCTCACTAACCCCCAGAGACTGAACGCTTGGGCCCCTTTCACCCTGTCACTGCTTTCTAGGCTGAATGACCTTCCATTTTTGGAGAGAAAGGGCTGAAGAAGGAGGACGGTCTCTCTTGGCTGGGAATCCATTTTACCTAAGTCCCCATGCCAAGACAACACAGATAAATACAACCTGGGATTAGAGAAGTGAAGCAGTGTCTGCCTGGGGTGTGCTGGGAGTTACCAGGGACATCCAGTGCCCTAGGAGAATTCCTCCCAACCACTTCTGTTCCCTGACAAGTCACCAAACTCCACCCTAAGAACTGGATGCCTTTTGTTTAAAGATTTGCCCTTGTGTGTTAAGATGCAGTCAATCTGAAGAGGCAGGGAAATCCCAGAATGATTGTGTGGAGAGCAGAAAAGGGAATAGCACACTAGAAGCCACAAAGAACTGGGGGAAGGGAAAGAAAGAGATAAGGGGCAAACTGAAAGTGCCAAAGACAAGCTTGACTGAGTTGAGGATTTTGCCACGTCAAAGGCTATTCCAAACCAAGAGCAACTCCAGGCCAGGGCTGGGACTTCTGCCACCAGGGGTGAGACGCCATGGCTGTGACTTGGGCATTTCTCTGTATCCACATGAAGAGCGCTGAGAAGCCTCTCACTGAACTGGCCAGAGCCTGAAGGGGACAAGAGACCTTTGCTGATGAAGATGCAGGGTAGGTATGGACCCAGCAGGGAACGGGCTTGGATCTGTCTGTCCGTCCGCTGCTGGCCCAGGTCAGAGCTGCACAGTCCGGCCACGGCACAGCATGGAACTGCCCTGCTCAGAGAATCATAGTCATCACTGAGGCTTCGGGAACATCACATTCTCACTGCTTCTCAAAGCCTGAATACTGGAAACTCTGGGACCAGTCAAGTTGCTCTCTCCAGGCCCTTTGACCAGAAAAATACTAGATTGTTTGTAACAGGGTTATTTGAAAGGCCAGTTTCTCAAGTTTAGTTTGTTTTTTGTTTTATTTTGCTCTAGTTTCTATGTTTATTTCATGTTGTGTGTGTTTTTCCCCTGAGGCCATGGCTGAATGGTCTTCTTTGAGAATTATCTTCTGGCATGAAATATAAGAAAAAGCTCTGAGAAAGATATAGAGAAAAATTTACCCCCAGAAAGCTGAGGAAGGTGCCTGTTGAAGCTTATTACCTCTTCAAGATATCTGGATTGTCATACGTCAGGTAACTGCGGCCAATAAACTGCGGGATCTCAATGGCTTCTACGATCGCTGGGACAGAACAGAAAAAGGAGGTTACATAGTATGTGGTTCTCTTGGCTCCTGCACTCACACATACAGCAGGAAAACACCCAGCTCCTGGAAATAGGATGTTCAACAATTCATCAACCCCTTCCCTTTGGCCGCACGCATATTCACAGTTGCCCGGCCCCACGGCCTGGGGTTGGCTTCTCCCCCACTTTTCCCTCCTGGGGAAGTCCTGTCCCTGCCACTGGCCTCAACGCTGCTGAGAAGGCCTCACGATGTGCTGAAACTTGAACTGTTCCCAATTATTCTTGGAAGCCAAAGAGCAGGTCTTGGGCCATGTGGGGAGCAGCTGGGGGTAACCCCAGATGTTCTCCTAGGGAGGCAGAGAAAACAAATCCCTAAGTAAGGCCCACTAGGATTCTTGAAAGTTAATTTGCTGCAGAACCCCTTTAAGCGAGGACTCGAGAGACTCTAAAGCACTATGAATGAGGCTTGGACTCCTGCATTTCCGATCACTTTCCAGTGTATTTCACAAGATCTTTTGTTTTGAAAAGGAGTTTCGCTCTTGTTGCCCAGGCTGGAGTGCAATGGCACGATCTTGGCTCACTCCAACTTCCACCTCCTGACTTCAAGCAATCCTCCTCCCTCAGCCTCTCAAGTAGCTGGGATTACAGGCACCCACCACCAAGCCCGGCTAATTTTTGTACTTTTGGTAGAGACGGGGTTTCACCATGTTGGCCAGGCTGGTCTCAAACTCCTGACCTCAGGTGATCTGCCCGCCTTGGCCTCCTAAAGTGCTGGGATTACAGGCATGGCCACTGTGCCTGGTCTATTTCACAAGATCTTCACTACAATCTCATGAAGTAGCAGTTAGTATGGGGGAAGGGAAGGGTTGGTTATTCTCACTTTATGGAAGAGAAAGTGAGGAGTAGAAAGCATGGAGGATTTGCCTGAGATCATGTAGTTAAGAGAGCACTAGGCCTTGAACCTGACCGGCTCTTCTTAATTCTGGCTTCCGGACCCCTCTCAGCTTTCCAATATTTTAGAAATACATTTTCTTCCTCCCAAACTCTCATCACTTTGTTTTCCTGAGGAATTACCCTTTTACACATAGTTAGCAAAAGAAGAGTTTAAGTAGCTGTGTGTGGTGTCACGAACGGGGGATGAGGCTAGGGGATTTCTGCTAGAGAAATAACAGCAATATCTCTTTCCTCTTTGGAAAGATACAGAAATGGTGGTTTAAGGAAATTAAGGTAGAATAAATCTCAAATTCAAAGAAATGTACAAAATGAGGGCGAATAAGAAGGTTTATAAAACACGTTATAGTTTCACGAAAATACATGGTTGGTGCAAAGAAGACACTGAACGAAGGACGCCACCCCAGAGAGGAAACGTAGAATTATTTGATACTATGAACAATCGTACAGATTAACCTTCAAACATAAAAAAAGAGCAAAAGCAGCAAAGCCGATGACAATGGGCCCCCAAGTAGAAGTGTCTATGTTGGCAGCTTCCCAGAGCCTTTCATAAAAACTAAAAAAGAAAAGAAGAGAGGAAAGAAAACAAGAAAAGCAAAGGATGAAAAAGAAAATTTAAAAGAAAATTTTGGAGGTAACTACGGAAGAAATTGCTCTGTGGTTCTCGGAAGCAGCACAGCCCTGGACAAAGGCCTGAGGCTGCAAGGACTTAGCAGGGCCAGAGGTGAAGGGCTCTTGTCACTTACAGTTCAGGGCTGCACCCCCAGCCACTCCCTTCTGACTAAGGGAGGTAGGAGGAAGAGAAGACAAGGAAGGAAAACAGGGAGGAAAAGAGAATGGGAGGCAAAATGGCAAGAGGATGGGAAAGGAGCCGAGTAGGAAAACAGGTGGGATGAATGAGAAAGAAGGGACACTGCAGCAAGAAGAGGAGGGAAGAAAGTGCCGAGGAAGACAACCGGGAGAGAAGGCAGCCACCGGGCAAGGAAGGACGGGAAACAGAAAAGGAAAGAAGGCAGCGCCGGAAAAGGAGGGGAGGGAATGGACCCAGAGGAATAGACAGAAATGTCAGGGAGGAGGAAGACTGGGCAGCAGGTAGGAGTGCAAAAATGGAGGAGGTGGAAGTTAGTTCTCAGCTGGGGCAGCGGGCCCCTCATTCAGGACACCATGGCTGGGAAGGGAGAAGGAGAGAAGATGCAAGCTGAGCGGCGGGGGAGGCCTTCCCGGAGCTAAACGGAACCAAGGAGTCCCTGGTGGGTTGGGCTCACCCCCAGAGGGGAGAGGTACAGCCAGGGCCAGTCCCTGCTGTTGTTGGCCGTGGCGGTGGGCCTGTGGCCAACAGCCTTCTTTCCCCTGAACTCCTTGCAAGGGTCAGGACGTGCCTGCCACACATCAGCTCTGCACACAAGCTTCCGAGGGGGTCTGTGGGCGCCCCCAGCAGCTGCCGGCTCAGCCTCCAGCTCAGGAGAGAATGTCCTCTGGCTGGCCGGCGGGAAGGCTTCCCACCAGGCGTAGGCATGTCCCAGCTCCCACACCACTCACCCCGGGTCCCCCTGCATGTGGTTGGCTTGCCCTGGCAGGCCCTGGCCCCAGCCCAGAGCACTCTCGCCGTCTCTCATAGGACTTACTGTACTTACTATTGAGGCAGTAGTTCCCACACTCTGACCGGTGCCAGCATGAAAGAGAACAGGGAGAATCAGCCTTTCACAGTCCTTGTCAAATCCCAATTACTCTGGTTGCAGATCACTTGAAGCCAGCCTTGTTTCTCTCACAAAGCTCTGCCCGAGGGTCCAGAACGTCCTCTTAGGGAATGTGAATATGAGCCCCGCGGGGAACCACTGGAAATCTCTCCTCAGCATGATTGGCACCCTGCCACCCGCCTCCCCGCCTCAGCTCGGCTTAATGAAGGTGGGGGTGGTGGTGGACCAAGAAGATGTTTGAAATCAGCTGTCTGACACTTCTGAGGCTCCCTCACCTTCAACCGACAATCTGCATTTCTTTTAAATCTAGAGACACAGCTCCTTGCTCAAGAGTTACTTACCTGGTCAATGATTATTACTTTTCTTGGCTCTAGGCTGCGTGTGAAAAAGGAATGATAAGCCAGCTAGCTGCCTCTTCTCTCTGCCTAGTGGAAAATATCGCCCTCATTCCCACCCCGTCTCCACTTGCAAGATTCCAGACCCCTGGTTATTTTGTGATTAACAAAGGCAGAGAAACACCGCAGAATAAAAAATGGTCAAACTATGCTTCACTTAAGTGAGTATATACAGGAGCAAATAATCACATCCAAAATCATCACAGCTTGAAGTGACCATTGAGCCCTTTCTGGCTCTTTGTAGTTGGTTTAAATGTTGTAAACATAACTGTTGTTATTATTATTATTATTATTATTATTAGTATTATTATTATTATGAGACAGAGTCTTGCTCTGTTGCCCAGGCTGGAGCGCAGTGGCATGATCTCGGCTCACTGCAACCTCTGCCTCCAGGGTTCTAGCCATTCTCCTGCCTCAGCCTTCTGAGTAGCTGGGACTATAGGCATGTGCCATCATGCCCAGCTAATTTTTGTATTTTTAGTAGAATTGGGGTTTCGCCATGTTAGCCAGGCTAGTCTCGACCTCCTGACCTCAGGTGATCCACCTGCCTGGGCCTCCCAAAGTGCCGGGATTACAGGTTTGAGCCACTGCGCCTGGCCAACATGATTATATTTTAACCTAACCCTATACCTAATTTTTTTGCTTTTATTGAAAAAAATTTAATTGACACATAATAATTGTACATATGTATGGGGTACATAGTGATGTTTTGATGCATATATATGATCAGATCAGGGTAATTAGTGTATCCATCCCATCTCAAAATGTATCATTTCTTTGTGCTGGGAACACTCAATGTCCTCCTGCTAGTTATTTGAAACTATTTATTATTGTCAACTATAGTCATCCTATAGTGCTTCGGAACACCAGAACTTATTTCTCCTATCTCCCTGTAACTTTGTATCCTTTAACAAATCTCTTCCTATTCCCCACTTCTCTCTACCATTTCCAGTATACCTAATTTTTTCTACATTGCCTTTTTTCTGTGGCAATGGCCTTACTGATTAGTTGAAATGTGTTTTTTTCATTTTCTTACATTTATACCTAAAAGCCTGTGCCATCTGGTGACACACACACACACACACACACACAAACACCCCAGTGGACAGCAGCCTCCAAGCCAGAAGCCCTGCAGTCCAGGCAAAGCAAACTTTCCGTTTGAGGAACTTGGAATTCCCAATAGACTATAAAGAGTTGGTCAGGTGTGGTGGCTCATGCCTGTAATCCCAGCACTTTGGGAGGCCCAGGCGGGTGGATCACCTGAGGTCAGGAGTTCGAGACCAGCCTGGCCAACATGGCGAAACCCTGTCTCAACTAAAAATACAAAAATTAGCCTGGTGTGGCAGGGCATGCCTGTAATCTCAGCTACTCGTGAGGCTGAGGCAGGAGAATCGTTTGAACCTGGGAGGCAGAGGCTGCAGTGAGCCGAGATCACACCACTGCACTCCAGCCTGGGGTGACAGAGTTAGACTCCATCTCAAAAAAAAAAAAAAAAAAAAAAAAAAAAAGTTGAAGGGACCAATGTTTCTTTCCCACGTTCACAGGACCTTAGCAAAGGAAAAGGCCCTGTGGGCATGGAAGGCTAACTTCCCCAACAACCAGGGCTCCTCTCAGCAGCGTCCTTGATGGATGTCCATCCCGCAGGAGCAAACACTTCCCACAATGAGCAGCTCACTCTTAGACAAGGTAACACACTCCCGTGCTGGACCATTCTACTAGGCACAGAGATCTTTATTATAGTACACTGACTGTAGCCACAAAGTAAAAACAAACAAAACTTTCCCTACACTAGCAGCCCTTCAACTATCTGAAGACCAACATCTACATTAAACACCCCCAGATCTCCCATTCTGGGGGTGTTTAATGATATACCATCCACAGAAAAGAAATTCCTCTGAATTTGGCTCTTGCAGTTGGTTTAAGTGTTTTCTAAAGGAAGTTATCCTTCGCATTTTAGTGCATAAGTACATCAAAGCATGACTCTAATCATCTTATATTTTTTATTTTTTGAGATAGAGTCTTGCTCTGTCACCCAGTCACCTAGGCTGGAGTGCAGTGGCATGATCTCGGCTCACTGCAAACTCCGCCTCCCGGGTTTAAGTGATTCTCCTGCCTCAGCCTCCTGAGTAGCTGGGATTACAGGCATGCACGACCACACCTGGCTAATTTTTGTATTTTTAGTAGAGATGGGGTTTCACCATGTTGCCCAGGCTGGTCCCAAACTCCTGACTTCAGGTGATCCACCCGCCTCAGCCTCCCAAAGTGCTGGGATTACAGGTATGAGCCACCGCGCCTGGCCTGACTCTAATCATCATAAAAGCATATATTGTTATGCGATATCAGAGCATCTGAATGTTTGGTTGTCCTAGGGTTTGTCTTTGCAGGCATTGCTAAGCTGCTTCCATAGCCATAGACATCTTATATGACCGTGTGACTGACAAGGAATGTACCTTGCTAGTTTTAAGATGGAGCTGACTTTTAAAATTGTGTCACCCTGGCTCTCCTATGCTCCTGTTTCAGGAATCTTGGGAACCATCTTAGAATTGTGCTATTAGAAGTTCCAATTACTAAAGGAGGAAATGACCAGAATGAGGAACTGGGAACAGCCAACATGGTCATTAGCTGAAGGACTGCAGCGAACGGTCTGGGTATTTGTTTAATGTGTATGTTTGCATGTTTCACTCTTTAATTCATCTGTAAGATAAACACAATTGAAATTTTTTTCCTATATAACAACTGAATTACTTGTGTAACAATAACCTCTCTTTTCCAATTAATTTGAAATGACTTATTTTTAATATATTAAATATATTTTTAACATATTAAATATATTAAAATAATTACTATATTAAAATTTTATGTTTAGTATTAAATATTAACATATTGTTAATATAATTTAGTATTTAAAATCAAATATTAATATATTATTAAATATAAAATTTAGTATATTAATTTTCAATACATTAAATGATATAAAATTTAATATATTAAATTACATTAAAGAGAAATTCCCTTTAGTATGCATGATTTATGTGTTTTATTAATTTGTGGTTTGTATACGGAGTTTTCTTATATTTGCAGAAGCTTTTTTTTATATATACACTGGGACCAAAAACAAAAAAATCACCCAAATCAGACCCTGGAACATGATGTTACTCAACTAAACACAACATAAATGCCCTAAATGTTGCATGTGTGGTAGGTCAGTATTGATCAGGCAGCATTGGATACTTAAGGACTGTGCGCCCCGATGAGTACATGCGCTAAGCCAGCTTTGTCTCAACAGCTGTTGGCTGTCTTGTGCGGGGCCACCTGCTATAGAGAAACACCGCCATCTAGTGGCCTGTGGGATCCTACACAGTGTGAATTGAAGCTATTCTAGTAACACAAGGAAGGGCAGGGCCAAAGCTTAGTTTCCCAGGTGACTTGTCCACTATTGACTGGGAGAACCCAGAGAAAACATCTGTGCCCTGCATTCACCTCTTAGACACTCAGAGCATAGCAAAGGCTCTGAGAAATTCTGCAGAAGAGAGAGAATTGTCTGTTTACTCAGGATTATCCAAATGTATTTCACCATAGAAGCCTCCTCCCATTTTGTGTACGCGAATGCGTGTGTGTGTGTGTGTATACAAAGCAGCGATTAATATTCCTCAGAACTTAGTTTTTTACATGTGCTTTGTGAAATTCTTCTAGAACATTTTAGTAACTTACTTAGATACACAAGCTCTGAGGAACTGGGACACAAGATGGGTCCACTTGGATGCAAGTAAAGAAAAAAGGAACAAAATCTCTAAATATGGAAGTAATTTTTGATGGGGAAGGCCTTGTTGAGAAAAAAGGGGGCCTAGACATTGGGGTAATGCATGGGGTGCTGAGGTTTAGGCTGGGGAAGATGCCTGAAAGTCAAATCCACCAATTGGAAGGCGAGAGGACCCCCAAGGTCAAACCTTATGTTTGTTCTTGGCACCTGAAGTCATGGCTGGGAGTAAGAAGAACCTCTGGCTTCTCCTGTCCTGGTGGGTCTTGAAGATGGGACAGACAGGTTTGAGTTTCTGCAGTGGCCACTGCTACAGGAAGCCTGTGGTATCCCAAGAGCCTCTCAGATGCTTAGTGGGAGCTTGGTGCACCCCTCAGTCTGGGTCAAACTCTCCTGTTCTTGCCTCCAGCCTCACAGAGAAAAGTGGGGGCCCTGAAACCACCATGTAGCCTAAGTGCCTGGAACTGCTCCAGGATTTGTCTGAGTTTCTGGCCCCTGCTCTCCTGGGTTACCAAGAGGTGGGAACAAGTGTCAAATTGTCCAACTACGGCCCTTGTGGAACTCACTTGCCACACTATCTGATGCAGCTGAAAAGACCCAGACTCACTGACGATCCAGAAAATGAAATTCCTCATGAAGAAAGGCCCTTTGGTATGGACTGGATGAGGCCTGATGCTGGTTATTTCTATACCATTTTGCTCCATGTAAAAGGACTGGTTTAACTTCTGTAGGGATACTGGGAACAGGTTCTTGCTTTTAAAACATAGTTTGATTATGAGGCAGAAAAGAACTCCAACTTTGAAATATATGAGGCTAAAAATCACCTTGCTGAATGAGACAGGATTCTTTCTGACAACCAAAGATGGCTTCTCACCATTCTTGGTCTTTCAAACCAAGGATTTCCCCAAACTTTCTATGTATTCTCTTGCATCTCTATGGAACAACATCATTGCCCATTTCTTTTCCTTTTCTTTCCAATCTTTACAATGGGACTAAATGCTTTCCCCAATATTATAGCAGTTGGCATGGCAACTGCCCACAATTGGTACCTGCTGGAGCCTGGAAAAATTGTTGCAGAGCCCCATTAATCCTCTCCAGTCATTATGATGGGAGAGGAAATTATGGGATAGGGGCCATACCTCTGATATATGAAGCTTCTTAGGATTTGCAAAGGATGCCATCTTCCCAGAAGCAGTATCTTGATTTCAAAACACAATCAGATACTGATTCAACATGGAGGGTGGCTGCTGGCTCATCTGGATTCCAATCCTGGATCTAGACTGCTTTGCAGGAAAAGAGTGTCCTGCAGTTCCCTCTGCCATCATCCATTCTCACGGATCTTGCCAGATCCAGGTGCTCACTGGGATCTACCCCAACTTTCTGGTAAGATTTGCTTCTCACTGAACCTGAACCTATAGTTACAAAGCTATAAATGTGAGCACTTTATCTCTGTTATGGCTGATGTTCTGCAGCAGGAAATGAGGGCTAACAAGATCACACATTATCCTTTCTTTCTCCCTTTCATTTCCAATGCTAAATGTTCATCTAAGTCTGGGATTTATATATTGATCATTAATGTTAGATATAAGGCAGGTACGAACTCGAAGCTCCTGTGGTAAAATTGGAGACTTAGGAAATTCAAACACTGATGTGTGAAATCCAAACCCAATTTTCTGAATGAATGAGCCACTCTTCAGCTAAATCTCTGCAAGTACAACCTATTAGCTAAACAGCAATTTGCTTGTTAGGATTATAATCAGGGTAATTCACAAATGAATCAATTACTCTTCCTTGTTAAAAATACATTTCATGATTTGCCATGTAGATTTCAAAATTCATTTAAATATAAGAAATACTACTAAGTCTTCCAATTGGCAAATTGGCATCTTTCATATTTTCCAAGACTGCTGTAGAATGACTTCTCCTACCATTCCATATACCAACATAACTACCTGTAATTTATAGTTTTCCTCTAAGCCCTAATTCTGATAAAAATCAAGAACCTGGAAATAGGACAGACAGTGCACGTTCCTTCAGAGGCTCATTGCTTTATTTCCTCCAGGTTTTTTTTTTTTTTTTTTTTTAAGTTCTTGGGCAGGTGAGGCCACACTGAGACTGAAAAATGAAGGCCCAACATGAGGCCACATTGAGACTGAAAAATGAAGGCCCAACATGATGGATATATGTGGGAAGCCTATTCTAGATACCAGGGCCATGTCCTCCATTTCCCATAAGCAGGTACAAAAAGCAAGTCCAGCAGGGTCTCATGGTCTATGACCTGCCCTGGCTTTCAGTCTAGGGCAAGATGGAAACTGAGTAGCCCACAGCACCTGCTAATGGATTTTATTTTTCTCCCCATGAATAATAATGACCAGTATTAGTTGGTTGCTTGAGTACTTACCAGGCCCTCTTCTAAATGCTGTGGATACATTGTCTCATTTAGTCAACACCATAACCTTCTGTGTTAGACACACAATAACACTGCTATTATTATTCCCATTTTACAGTTGAGAAAACTGAGGTACAGCAATTTGATAGCTTAGAAAATAGCACTATACAGAAGGCTATGCATACTTTAGTTTGGAGCAAGTAATGTATAATTTGTGTTTTTGCATATTTGGGCAAGGTTTCTCTTATATAGCACTCACAGACAGGGGTCAAAACATTTTTCAGTCTACAAAGCACAGGCATTCATCTATCAGGACAGGCTCTAGGAGTGGCTCAGGCGCAAAACTCCTGGAAACCCCTACTCTGTTGTGAGTTAACTCTTAGGTTGCTAGACCATGAAGCGATTCTCAAGGAAGGAGCCAGGGCAGAGGGTGGGAAACCTATTTACCCACTGTTAGCAGAAGTATTTCAGCATTTAATTCTTATTAAGGAATTATGGTAGTTTATAAATAATCATCCAATAAGGTATTGAAATAATTGATCAAAATAACCAGTATGGCTGTACCACTGTTACAACTCTCCCATTAAGAGTTGTGGTCCCCCAGTGGACTGTCCATTCCCTCCACTCCTTCCAGGGAGCTGTGCCTCAGACCCCTGAGTGTACCTTTCTGGCAGTGAAGCCCCTCAAAGCCCAAGGGGCAGTCACAGTCATAGCCCTCCTTCCTGGGCCGGCAGCTGCCCCCATGGGCACAAGGGGCCCTCACGCAGGGGTGGGCCGCATTCTCCACATTCACCCCGGAGGTGAAGTCATGCTTCACGTGGATGGTTCGGTCGTTCAGGATGATCTTGGGAGAGAAAAACGTAAAGAAATTCAGGAATTGAGAAACATCTTTGTAGTCTTCTAAAGCTTCCCTTAGCACATTAACCTGAGCTACACATACGGAGATTAAACAAAAAAGTTTTGAAGTCCAGTTTCTACTTTTTCTTTTTGCTGAGATGGAGTCTTGCTCTGTTGCCCAGGCTAGAGCGCAGTAGCACAGTCTTGGCTCCCTGCAACTTCTGCCTCCTGGGTTCAAGAAATTCTTCTGCCTCAACCTCCCAAGTAGCTGGAATTAGAGGCACCTGCCACCACGCCTGGCTAATTTTTGTGTTTTTAGTAGAGATGGGGTTTCACCATATTGGTCAGGGTGGTCTCGAACTCCTGACCTCAGGTGATCCGCCCGCCTCAGCCTCCCAAAGTGCTGGCATTACAAGCACGAACCACCGTGCCCAGCCCAGTTTCTACTTTTATAGTCTTGACATCTATGCAGGAGCTGAAGTGATCTGAAGTGGATCCACTTGGGAGAATCTGCGGAGTGAAGCGCTCCTGTGGTTCCAGAAGACTGGCCACTCGATTAGGTTGTAAAGAAGTCCCAAGAACTACAAAGTTCGGATTTCAACCCAGTTGCACATTAGAACCACCTGGGGGGCTCTTAAGAAATACTAATGCCCAGACCCGCCCATTCCCATTGAACCAGAATCTCTGAAGGTGAGACCAAGTTGTCAGTAACTTTAAAAAGTTTTTGAGAGTCACCTCAGAAGATGCAGCCCAGGTTGGGAGACACTGGTATATAAAGGAGAGCAGGGAGAGTACAAAACACAGTGTTACGGAGGCGGAGGTCAAACAGGGCATCCTGGCTCCCCGTGGCTGTGGAATCCAGAGACACTTCCTAATGTACTCCTGTATGTTTCCGACTAATGTTCTCAAGAAGTCTCCTAAAATTCCATGAGCTGGACCTCCCCGATTGTCCCACTCACTCCTGCCATCCTCCTTCCCTGACGTTCCTGAATCCCCTCCCTCTGCACATTCCCTTCCCCACTTAAGAAACAAAAGTGAAACACAGGTCACATTCTTTACCCCACTGTACATGGATTTACTGGTGCTCAAGAGCTCCCTTGCACCTTCTGCCCTGTAATGTGACTCTAGTGAAACTGATAAATTATGAGGAAGGGCTACCTGGTACCCCAGCCCCCAATAAATGGATCCAACATTACCAGCCCTTGATTCAGAATATGGATTTACTTTGAACTATTGCTGGCTTTGCAGAACTTGGAGACAGAAAGAACGCCTCCCAGGGGAACCCCCACTGCCCAGGGTTATAAGAGGTTAGCAATGGCACCTCCTGCCATGAATCTAAGCTTCCAAAGGCTTGCCTGGCCCTTGGAGAGCACTGGGAGAGTTGAGAGAAACTTTTCCCCAGTCCTGAATCTGAGAAGCTGCTAGAAAGTAGGCAGGATCCTTCTACAATCTCCTCCTTTCATGCTGCAAGTGAAGGACCAAGAGACTGCATAATATGTGCTGAGACAAGCCAAGAACAGCACTGTTCACGACAGCACACGGCCAAGCCCGTGAATCAGGCAGGAGAGGGTGGTCCTTCTAGCAGGAGATAGGGAGACGGTTGTGTGTACCGGGTGAAGGGGAGGGCACAGCCTGAGAAGAGCGGGCAGAGGATGGATAATGTCTTGGCATCCCAGCTTGTTTCCTAGGTGAGAATTTGAAACACCTGGTTAAGCATGGCCACTCCCACTCATGGGGGAGAATGGTCTGAACTAAGGTGTCACACACCTCAAAGTTCAGTGACAAAGGGAAACACATGACTGTCAGCAGATGTTGACTGGGCCTGACACTGCGATGGGAGATAAGATGGCCACAGCCCCAGGGGTCCTTTTCAGTGAGAGGAGGGACTCTTTCATCATTCCTCCTTCACCTTAGCCTCCCTCATGCTCCATCAGGATCCTTTAGCCACCACTGGCCACGAAAGGAAAACAGGATGAAGCTAATGTCCAGGAACTAAACATGCTTTTCTTTAGATCCTTGTTCTCCCAGTGTTCAGTGGTTCTGCCCACCTGGGCTGGGGGGTCAAGCAGGTCTGTTGCAGACAGAGCGTGTCTTCATAACCACAGAGATCATGGGCAGCCCCATGAGAAGGAATAAAAGACAGAGAGCAGGCCAGAAGCAGTGGCTCACGCCTGTAATCCCAGCACTTTGGGAGGCCAAGGTGGGCAGATCACAAGGTCAGGAGTTTGAGACCAGCCTGGCCAACATGGTGAAACCCTGTCTCTGCTAAAAATACAAAAATTAGCCAGATGTGGTGGCAGGCGCCTATAATCCCAGCTATTCGGGAGGCTGAGGCAGGAGAATCTCCTGAACCCAGGAGGTGGAGGTTGCAGTGAGCCGAGATCACGCCACTGCATTCCAGCCTGGGCGACAGAGTGAGATTCGGTCTTAAAAAAAAAAAAAAAAGACAGAGAGCAGGGAAGCGGGGGAGTCAGTATCTTTTACTGAATTTTTTTTTTTTTCCTGAACCTTCTAGGGAAAAACCCTTGATGCTCTTAAGAGCTTGGTTACATGATCAATGAACACCAATTGCTAAAGTGTGGGGGTGGGGATGAGCACTGGCTCTAACGTTGAGCAAACTGCAAAGTACCGCCAAAGAAAAGCGCGGAGCCAAGGTTGCTATTCACCTCCATCCACTTCCTTCCCTACTGTGGAAGTATTTGCAGACACCTGATGCCATTTCACTCCCTCAGCAGTCCTAATATAGTTTGGTAGATTTGCTGTAAAAATTCATCATCACCAAGTAGCATTCATGGAATGTCTGCTGGGCATAGACCCAGGAGCAGATGTTATAAGAAAGTGAGGTTGGAAAGCCACGCTGCGGGCATTAAAATATAAAATCTGAAAAATGTGAAAACTTTCTCAAAGTGTCTTTCTTGGGTGCAGCAGATGACACTGATCGCAACCCTCACTTTCATTGTCCACAGTCTGGGTGGCCCAGTAAACATGAGGAAGAGACGCCTGTACCTTCTGGATGCTCCCGCTGAAAGGCTTCAGGACACCTGAATTCTTCTTCACATCATCATAATTGGGGACTCCGCCAACAAAAATGTCTGTGTTGCACTTAATCTGTGTGAAGCCTCCCTGCCAAGAGATTAAAAACAAAGCATGGTATAACTTTAAAACAGATGTTCAAAATGATCACATGGGTCTTCGGTCCCCTGTTGTGGAACAAAATGGTAGACAGAGCCTCAAGCCCCACACGACCATCTGTCTACACGTGGGCTTCACTCTCACAGTGCTTCTCATTGCTACTTACCACCTGCCTGCATGTTGGTGAAAGTCTTCATGTCTCTGAGACTTCGTTTCATTGTCTGCAAAATGGGAGTCATTGTATCTACCTCATAGCTATGTCATGATGACTGTGGCAGACTGCACTACTGGTCACAGGTACCCTCCCCACAGGAAGATTGCCTCCAACCTGTCGGCTGGCTCAGATGAGCTTGTGTGACTTCCTATAGCCAATAAAACATGAGCAGAAGAGAAAAGAATCACTTCTGGGCAGAAGCTTTCAGAGCCAGAGAGTAGTTCACCATGGCCTTTTCTCCTTCCCTCTGTTCCTGCAGCCCGGATCTCAGATTAGAGCTGCAGCTAACCATTGGTGGGTATGTGTCATGAGTGAGAAATAAACCCTTAAATTTGAGAGCTCTGGGAATGAACACACTTTAGATAATGTTAAGTTATTATTTCCTTTGATTTACGATAAAAGAAATACAAATACTAGCAGCTTTGATCGTTTATTTAACAAATATTATCGGGCACTTACTATAATATGCCCCATCTACTATGTTAAGTGCTGGACAAACAGCAGAAAATAAGAAAGACGCAGCCCCTGCCCTGCAGGGGTTTACGCAAGTAGGGAATACAGACAAGTGAAAGAGCAGGTGAGATCAGCACTGGGAAGAACTGTACAGGTGGCTATGGGTGCACCGGGGTGCTGGACAAGGGAGTCTCATATCCTACCCTAGACACAGGGAGTGGGGCAGGTGGTCAGGGAAGAGTTAACATTGTAGAAACTGGAAGACATTGGGGCTTAGAGAGAATGTGAGTGTAAGGCACAGGCGAGAAGGGGCCAGAGCATGCAGGGCCTTATACGCCACATTAGGAGCATGAACTTTACCCAAAAAAACAGTGAGATTTAAGCAGGAGAGAGAGAGAGGTCTGTGCTTTGGAAGATCATTGGCCAGAAGGAGGAGAATGAATCTGGGGTCATGTCAAGGGTAGAGAAGACGAGACAGGCGAGCCATGGAGGAGGAGGCTCTGTTTATCTTAGGGAGCGCCCACAGTGGCTGGGTCCAGCCAGGTAGCCCAGGGAAATTTCAATTAGATTAATTGACCGAAGTGCCTTCTGTCAATAGCCTTCAGGCAGCTTTGAGGGTTCTTACTTAACTAGGAGGTTATCAAAGAAGCACAAAGGCTTTCAGGAACTCTTGTAGCCCAGAAGAATACTGAACCAGTCAGGAACTGTCACCACAAACCCACAGGCATCTTTCTCTTGTCATTGCTCTTACCCAAAAGCTAAAATAAGATGGAGAGAGGAAAGGAGGAAGGACACAGGGTCAAGGAGGTTTCAGAGCAGCTGGCTGCTAGGAAAAAAAACTGCATTATGTCTGTGTCCAGCGGCGGGGCCTCGTGGAGTGAGGAGCAGTTCCTTTTGGCTGCTCATCAAAATCCTCGTCCAACACCCTCCTGCTGACAAGTGGAAGGGCTGCAGCTGCCATGCCCAAGGGGGACCGCAGGAGAGAAGCAAACAGCCCCCACCAAAGCCAGGCCTGCTCTGCAGTGAGGGGTTTTATGTCTGGATCCTACACTTTGGCTTGGCTGGAAGCAGTTTGCAAAGCTGAGCAAACCTCCAGGCTGGAGTTTCCTGAAAGTCTCAGAAGCACTGCTCTTCCATGCGTCTTGCATAGTCAGACCCAAGCCCAGGCCGCTGGTATTTCTCAGTGCTGCCAGCTGAGCAGCCTGGTGGTCAGGTTTAGTCTGCACACAGGCTCTTGGGTGCTTAGGTCCTGGGTTAGCCTCTCAGAGTGTACTCTAACCCCTGCCCTCATCTGTCTCTGAGCTCTAAGACCACTGCCCTGTCGGTCACACTTCGAACATGATATGGCCAGCGGGGGAACCGAATTCCTTGTGGAAAAGACTTGATGAAGGTTTAGCATATGCAGATCAGGCATTGGCCTTCCCACTCCTGGCTCACAGTAGACTCAGCAGAACGTCCCTCCAATGCACACACCAAAGCCACACCTTCCTGTGGGTTCCTTTTGCTTTTCTTTTGCTTTAAAACTCCAGTCAGCTCCATTCACCCACATGCCACCAAAGGTCAAAAAGTCAAAATGGAGGGTGCAGGTGCCACCATATTGGCTTCATGCTCTTTTGCTGATGTGCAGTGATAGAAACTCTGAGGTGTGGTTTTTACCTATGTGTCATCTCTTAAATCCTAATAGTAAATGCAGCGTCCTGAAGAGTAACTTATTTATAGTCATGGACCCTGCCCCTACTGTTTACAAACATTCCCATCCTCAGCTTTTGTTCCTGTTTTACAGATGTTTGCAACTAAGATCTAGAGAGATACAATTGAATTTATATCATTAAACCAACAGACAGCCAGGTGCATTCTTGTGAGCTTCTAATTCTGTCTTGGAGTAAAGTCGGCTGTTAGAATGTTCTGGATTGCACCAGAAGTGACTCTGGTTCTCCATTTAAAATCAATTTCCCTTCATCCCTTCCTTTCTTCCCTCCCCCTCCCTTCCTGCCTTCCACAGATATATATGGAGCATTTTCTAGGTGTGAAGGGTGCCCACCCCTTGACACAGAACCCAATTTGGGATTCCCCTCATTCCCAAGGAGGTCCGTGGTTCCAATTGGTCCTCCCACTGCAGCAGCCCCTCAGGCTGGCTTCTGGACATATGTGACCCTCTTTCTTCTCTCTCCAACCAAGTACCTCTTTCCCCAGCAAAAGTGCCTTTTCCTTCCTTTTCTTTTTTCTACTAGTCTATTTGCTTATTAGTATACCCAAATTTGTCAATGTCCTTTGCAAATCTTCCTTTGCACAGAATGAAAACTGGTGGGAAGTAAGATATTGGCAAATCTAAAGTCCCCTCTATTTTTGAGGAACTGTAAACTGTGTGTGTGTTTGCAGAATCCTAGCAGGCTATAGTTTAAAGCAAATCTCCCTGACTTCCTCCTAAAAATGTTATTTTTCTTTGTACATGACCTTGGAATTAAAATCATGCAGGAAAGTTATAAACTTCAGTAGAAATCCTATCCTCTTGAGTCCATAACCATACACTATTCACTACCACCACCACCACCACCACCACCACCACCACCACCACTACCACTACTACTACTACTACTACTACTAGTGCTACTACTACTAAGTAAAGCTATTTAGTGCTGACCTGGCATCAGGTACTGCTGTTTTTTACATGTATAATTCTTTTAATTCACAAAACAACTCTGTGAAGTAGGCACTATTATCATCACCACCATTATCCCCATTGATAAGAGGATAATGCTGAGACAAGAAAAACAACCTTGGTAGGTCAAGTAACCAGTATGAGCTCACACCACTGGTAAGTAATTGAGCCGGATTTTGAGCCCTAGGGGTCTGGACTCACAGCCCGTTCTTGTCAGGCCTCCTCCATGCACCATGGGCCCTACCCCAGAGTCCGTGTTCTTACCTACTACCTGGTGCAGCTGATAAGAACAAAGATGGAGGTGGGAGGTGAAGAGGTGAAAGGCAATTTTGTAAGTGCTAAACGTATTGGGTGTCAACTCACTTAATCCTCACAACAACTCTACGAGGCCCATACTATTATTATCCCCATTTATAGCTAAGTGATAGAAAAGTTAAGTAATTTGCCCAATGGGGAGCTGGGATTTTCACACAGGCACTGAAGTCCATGTACTTAACCACAACACTGTGCTGCTTTTGTACCAAGACAGGCAGAAAACAGTACTCTGGCTCACACTCACCATCAAGAGAAAAGGTGTGCTGTTCTTACCTCTGCCATTCCCTCCACTACCTTCTGCTTATCCACCTGTAAGATGCCATTCTTTGCTGTGCGAGATACACGAAGCTCGTGCCAGTTGCCTAGGGTGAGGGGATCTTCACTCCTGTGGAAGGAAGATGTGATATTAATTTTATGTATCGTGTTGATTAGGATAAGGAATGCCCACATAGCTGGTAGAACATTATTTCTGGGTGTGTCTGTGAATGTGTTTCTGGAAGAGATGAGCATCTGAATCAGGAGACTTAGTAAAGATCTGCCCTCATCAACCTGGGCAAGCATCATGCAATCTGCAGAGGCTCTGAACTGAACAAAAAGGAAGAGGAGTGGGGATGTGCTCTCTCTTCTTGAGCTGGGACATCCATCTTCTCTGACCTTGAGCTTCGATGCTGGTTCTTTGGTCTTCAGACTTGGACCAAGACTTACATCATCAGCTTCTTGGTACGTGGGCCTTTGACTTGGACTAGGACGGACATCATGGGCTCTCTGGTTCTCAGGCCTTCAGGCTTGGACTGGAAATACACCACTAAATTTCCTGGGCTGCCAGCTTGCAGACGGCAGGCCATGGGACTTCTCAGCCTCCATAATCATGCAAGCCAACGCCTCAGGATAAATCTCTCTACATGTCTATTTATAGCCTATTGGTTCTGTTTCCCTGGAGAACCCTGACTAACATAGAAGGAAACCGAGCATGGGTTAGCATGTTATGGATCATTTTTGTCAATCTAGCCATGAGGAAGCTAATGCTAACCTTAGGCACCCCAATCCATTCAGTAAAAAGAAAACACTAATTACTGCTTAGTAACAACAGCAGGATTAGTTACTGCTTATTGGACCCCTTCATACAGTAGGAGCATTGCATTTATTGTTTTATTTGTTCCTTACAATGAGCCTGAAATGGGGTTCAGTGAGTCTGGTGATATAAGTTTTCTAGATGAGAGGTGGTGTGAAGGTAAAATATGGTCATGATTGCGCACAAGCTTGGAAGAAGAGAAAAATTATAGGAGCTATGATGTAAAAAATCAATTCTTTAGTGTACCAATGTCTGTAACATACTTTGAAATGCATAAAAAATAAGAAGGACCTTTCTGCTGTAGGCCTGAGTGGTTGCTGTTGAAAAGGGCACATTCGTAAAACCTAGAAAACTGGTGGTGGTCCTGGCCAGACGCTACTCCAACGCAAAGCTGTCATCACGAAGAACGTTGATGATGGCACCTCAGATCGCCCCTACAGCCACCAGATATCCCCTTGGACAAAACTGTCATCAATAAAGATGTCTTCAGAGACCCTGGTCTTGAACACAAGGCCCAATGGGAGGCCAAGGTCAAGTTTGAAGAGACGAACAGATGGGCAAGAACAAGTGGTTCTTTGAGAAGCTGCAGTTTTAGATGCTTTGTTTCGGTCGTGAAAATTTTTTTTAAAAATAAGAAGGATGGATGGACAGATATAACAATGGCTAGATATGTGATGAGGCAAATATAGCAAAATGTTAATTACAGACTATAGGTGCTCAGTATCAGGATGCCTACCGTACAATTCTTCTAATTTTTCTATATGTTTGAAATTTTTCATAATAAAATATTGGGAGGGAAATAGATTCCATATTTTCTGATATTGTAAAAATGATTAAAATTACATTAAAAGTTCAATTATTCATTCAAAGTGGAAGTGCTTAAAGTTTAATGATATTTATGCAAGTTTTACTCATTACATTTTATAGTGAGGTGTGCAGAAAGACACTCATTATTGCATTTGTATTTCTAGCAATGTCTAGTTCCTGGCCCTTGCTGAACTTCCCAGTTATCTCGTGGTCCTGGATCATCTTTAGAAAACCATGAGGAATACCAATGGGCACAATTATTGAAAGGTCACCACCCCCTCGCTTGATTTTTTTTTGCTTTGGCAAATGCTTTTGTGATTTGTTCTTAGCAATTAGAATTTAATCACCTTGGCTAAATCAATATGCAATAAAGAAATAAGCAGCCCTTTTTAAGTGGTCTATCTCCATAACAGAGCCATTTCATGTTTTTGTACTGCAGAGGTCATTTGCTGTCAATATGCCACCTTCTTCAACATCCTTTTATCGATCACGGCCGTCAAGAACTCATTTCGATTGTTGTGATTTTTTAATCAAGTTCATAATGAATTTGCCCATCTTATCCTTTTCCTAAAGTTAAAATGATCTGGCCACTTCTGCAACTTCCTGTAGTTTGGGTTTTCACTGCATTTTCTTAATTAAGCAAGAAGTCTTTGAAATGGTTTTCAAAATAAACAGCTTCCAATGGGGCATCTGAAACACCAAGAGTAATCACTGTTGTTAGGTTACGCTCAGGAGGGGATGGGATAAGGGGGCAGATGGTGGTTTGTCCCTTAGAAACTCTTGCCTCATTTTCATCACCCAATTCTTTTTTTTTTTTTTTTTTTTTTGAGACGGAGTCTCGCTCTGTCGCCCAGGCTGGAGTGCAGTGGCCAGATCTCAGCTCACTGCAAGCTCCGCCTCCTGGGTTCCCGCCATTCTCCTGCCTCAGCCTCCCGAGTAGCTGGGACCACAGGCGCCGCCACCTCGCCCGGCTAATTTTTTGTGTTTTTAGTAGAGACGGGGTTTCGCCGTGTTAGCCAGGATGCTCTCCATCTCCTGACCTTGTGATCCGCCCGTCTCGGCCTCCCAAAGTGCTGGGATTACAGGCTTGAGCCACCGCGCCCGGCCTTCATCACCTAATTCTGAAAAATTCTTTTTCCAGTTGCCTTTCCTGACAGGCAGTGAAACAATAACTTAATAAATGTACAAAAAAAAATTTAAAAACACCTTGTGTCAAAAATAAGCACAGAGTTATGAAAGAGAAATGCAGGACTTCTAAGGGTTCCATGTGCTCGTGACCCCACAGCTGGAGCTGCCACTGCACAGACGCAGTGTGGAGGGGGCAGTCTGTCCAGGAGGAGGGCTGATGAGCCCCGATCCTCTCCTGGATCTTTCTGGTCATTCCTTATCCAGGAAGAAAACCATTTAAAAGTGCAAGGTCATATTCAAGGTGTCTTCCTTTGTCAACCTGACATACAGTTCTAAGTGAATTGCTTAGGCTATTTTGCATAATCATATGTAAATTGAATCAATTAAATCCCCACCAAAGTTGTCTTGAAATATAGGATGTTTTTGCATAACCAGAGGTACAACAATATTTATCCATTCCCCTAGGGGGAAGGTGTCACTGATGTGCAGGAATTCAGCCACAAGGACAAAAACAAACCATCCTTTTTAAGAACTGTTAAAACCTAATGCAGTGAGCATTTTCTGTCAGCCAGGAAAAATGATCAGTAGTTAAGGGCAATGCATAGTTTTAGCATCTCACCCACATACTCTTTTTAAACATGACAGTCTAGCAATATGAAGAGTGATGGAAAACAGTTTGCAACATTCTTTGAAACAACAGACTAACTGATATCATGTTACAGGGCACCATGGAGCAAAACATTCTAGTGAGTTTCAAAAGAGAAGCATTAGACAAACGTAGGAACAAGAAGTATGTCTGCATTCGATTAGTGGCCCCTCCGGCTTGAAGGTTAAAACTACCATCAACGCAATAAAAAGATGGGAGACATAAATAAAAGCATCTGCATCTACAAACTACAGGCTGCAAGGAACAATCCACCTGCTAAGTAATTTAATAGCATAAACTAGATAACAGTAGGAAAGTTTTGACTACTCAGACCAGTTCTGCAAATACCAGCAAGTACTGCAGAAGCACCCATTTCCTGCTATGCTATTGAAACCACTCATCGCACATCTTTCCTGAGCATACTGCTTAGGGAACCAGTCTTTGCATTGCTGACGATTCACTGTCAGTTTCCATTAAAGAAATAGTTCAAGAGGAAAGTGAAAATTTAGAGTGAGGTCATCAAGGACATTTTTTCCAAAAATATTAATACTTTTTTACTAATTGACATGTATTTGCTGGATGCCCATCATGTGACGCTCTGTATAAGATGCTGATTAGTTACAGTTTGTCAAGTTTCTGCGGATGACGTGGCATAACTTTAGGTGGAAATGGAGGCAGTTTACCTCCACCTGAAGCAAGTCCATTTTCCATAGTTTGAAGCATAGAATTGCACCTGTTGGGTAGTTATTTGGGAAAAGGAAGCCTTGTGGGAAGGAGAGTACTCTCTACGGGAAGCCTGTCGTCTGCCTGAAGCAGGACAAGTCAGCACAAGTTTCAGAAGATAAGCATGTAGAGAAGACAGGACGAGTGTGAGCTGCTGAACGGCAATTTGGGTTTTTTTCTGAAGCGGTTACTATTTGCCTTTTTAAGGGAAAGGGTCCCAGAAGGTTTCAGCCCTCACCTGAGAACACCGGTCCCAGAGCCACAGTCAAAGCGGAACTCCACGTGGCCCCCTGCCATGTTGATGGACAGGAAGTCTTTGCTGCCTGTGTCATAGCTGTACAGGAGAACACCATCTCCTGAGTCTGGCCGAAATGTGATCTCAAACTCCGTGAAGGAAAGGTAATGCTGGGGCTCCAGTGGCCAGGGAGTTGCAGCGTAGGATCTCAGAGACTCTCTGAATTGAGGAATGGTCAAGATGAAAGCTGAAAAAACAAGCACGGTGTTAGAAATCAATCTGTGGCAGAAACTGGCCAGATGTGCACCCACAGCTGTGTTCTTTTCCTCCGGGGTACAGACCTAAACTATAATTCCCAGCAGCCCTGCAGTTAGGTTGCTGGTGTGACTGAATTCTGGCCGGTAGAATATGGGTGAAAGAATCATAGAGAACCCTAGGTGTGGCCCCTAAAACTTCCCTCCATCCTCCATGCTCCTCCTCTCCTCTTGTGTGCTGGCAGGATGCAGGTATCAGTGGAGGACTCTAAGGTCCTAGAAGAGCCATTAGATGGAAGGAAACTGTGTCCCTGTATAACTGTGTGGAGCAGAACGCCCTCTCTCACCACTGCCTCTGACCGGCAGTGATTTTGTAATATGAGCGAGAACCAGCTTTGACTAGTAAGGCTTCTGAAATATGAGATGGTATGTAACAGCGTTGGCTTACCCTGACTCATATGCCCTCTTTTAGGTGACATGAGATTTGAGATTACAAACGTTTTCCCCAGCATGGTATCTTAGGTCCAAATCTGAATTAGGGAAGAATTTGGCTAGTTTTGTGATCTTAGCCTCAGTTTTATTTTCTTTTTATTTTAATTTTAGAATTCGGCAAAAATGATTTTCCAAAATCATTTTTGGAACCCTCCATGATTTTCCAAAATCTTTGAAATTTTTTGTTATTATTTGTGTGTGTGTGCACACATACGTGTATTTGTGTGTATGTGTGTTTCCATGTTTATATACACATAGTGTGTGCATGTATGTATATTTACATACTCTCTGTACATACAGTATTAAAGTGTGGAATAATTTAGTAGAACAGTACAAATAAAGGTTAATTTTGTCCCATCACATTGCTAATGTTTCTGTGTCTACCTTCCCAATCCATTTTTCTTCCGAAGACGGAGTCTCGCTCTGTCATCCAGACTGTCGTACAGTGGCGCGATCTTGGCTCACTGCAACCTCCGCCTTCTGGGTTCAAGCAATTCTCCTGCCTCAGCCTCTCAAGTAGCTTGGATTACAGCCATGCACCACCACGCCCAGCTGATTTTTGTATTTTTAGTAGAGATGGGGTTTCACCACGTTGGCCTCGTGATCCGCCTACCTCGGCCTCCCAAAGTGCTGGGATTACAGGCTTGAGCCATCGTGCCTGGCCCCACCTTCCCAATCTTTTATCAGAAATTGACAGATATTCTAAAGAGCATGAGCATGAGCTTTAAATGCTTTGAATTCAGTCTGATACAAACCATACCAATACAGGCTTTTACTTGGGAGGTAGAGGCAGGAGAATGGTGTGAACCCGGGAAGTGGAGCTTGCAGTGAGCTGACATCGTGCCACTGCACTCCAGCCTGGGTGACAGAGCAGGACTCTGTCTCAAAAGAAAAAAAAGTTACTCAAGGGCCAAGAGGAGCCTACTCATTCTTAGCATCTTGAAATGAACATATGTTTGGCTGAGGGATGGAAGGTGCCCTGCAGTAAGAAGTGCTGAAAGGCTCAACATCAGATGAGTGAGTTATCTTTACTAAACAAATTTTGGCAGTCAGACACTCCAACCTGCTTAAAAAAAGTTTCCCCCATCTCTCCCAACAAAGCAATGTTGATCCCATAAAAATGAAAGGGCTTTGTTAGCTTTGTTAAAAGTACATTGATGAGGCCTGGCGGGTGGATCACTTGAGGCCAGGAGTTTGGGGGCAGCCTGGCCAACATGGTGAAACCCCGTCTCTACTAAAAATACAAAAATTAGCTGGGCATGGTGGCACACGCCTGTAGTCCCAGCTACTCGGGAGGCTGAGGCAGAAGAGAATCACTTGAACCCAGGAGGCAGAAGTTGCAATGAGCCGAGATGTGCCACTGCACTCCAGCCTGGGTAACATAGGGAGCCTTTGTCTCAAAAAACAACAACAACAAAAAAACAAAACACTACATTGATGATAAAGTACATCTACACAAATTAACATGCAGATAGAAACCGCCATCAACTTGCTTCTTTCTCACCATCTTCACAGTGTCGACCTTTAAACCCAAGGGGACAGAGGCAAATGTAGGAGTCGGCTTTGATTGCTGTACAGGTGCCACCATTGACGCACGAGGCCTCATCGCAGATTCCACTGCTGCATTCCCCTAAATACAGAATGGGAATTACAAAGCCCATCCGCCATGTGTGCCAGTCCAACACAGTGGCACTGACCCCACCAGCAGCTCATGGTTCTGAATAAATACAGTTTAGTTCTTACTCCTGTTGATTTGCAGCTCTGCACAACTGCAAACAGGCTTTCAGGATAAGTGGAACCTGCTCTTCATTTTAATTTGATTTTGGTTTGTCCTGTACGAAGAGCCACAGAGACTTTAAAAAACATGATGGACACAATGAATCAAATAATATATTTCTGGGCAATTTTATGACCACTAACTGGGATGACTGAGCTGTTTCTGCTTTAATTCATCTCTCTGTTGCTCCCACAAGAGCATATTTCAATCCTTCCAACGTCAACAGGGTGTTTATGTTAAAAGCGTTCTAAATTGCATGACCCCAATTAGCTTAAGTGCTGCTGCCTTGTTGGTTCAAAGTTGAGACAAGCAAGGTAGGCACGGAAGGAGTTACCCAGCCACATCTAAGCAGATTAACTCACCTGGATTGTCAACTCCTCTGTCTGGGGTAGGGAGCAGAGAGAGAGGGCCCCATAATACGTTGGCACATGGGTTTCAGAACCCCTATTTCTACTTCCAAAGTTACACCCTGATGAGGGACAGAACGGTGGCCTGCAGTGAGAAGGCTGAAAGGCTTAACATCTGATGAGTGAGCTCTCTTCACCAAACAGATCAGAGAGGTCCAGAAAGGGTATCCTTTGTCATTTTCAAGTGCATGTCATCAGAGGAAAACAAATGGACTTTTCATGGGCTGTTTTTCTTCTGCTTCTTTGTGTTTTCTCTTTGAGTGTAAGAAATCAGTTAGACAGATGGACGACCATCTGGCCCAGAACCAGATGAGGGAGTACAAAACACTTTTTCTGGGGGTGGAGGTAGAAGGGCGTGCCCCTGGAAATGAAGGGTCCAGCTGTGCTCTCTCCCAGTCGTCAAGGCTTCCCTCTGCATGAGCTGGTAGCCCACCCTGTGAGGGCAGGAGCCTCCCCTGGCCTGAGTGTGTCATCTCGGCCGGATGAATCTCTCACCTTTCCCTCCTTGAATTGGTCCAGACTTTTCATAAAGACTCACTGGGAGGACGGGTAAGGGCCAGACACCCAGGGTAGACCCAGGAGAGGAGACTGACTTCAGGGACTGCTAACAGAATTTAATTAAAGCCCGTGTAGATGGCTTGCCACCCCAGCTGGGGTGGGCTAGCCTCTGTGAATTCCAGCTGGTGGCTACTGAATATTCAGGCAGACATGGCCAGTGGTCTCCAGCTACAGCCCTAAGAATGTCACCCCCAGCATTTGCACTCTCCACAGAGATGCTGGCTGACTTCAATCTTAAAGAGCCAAACTCTCAAAGGTCCCTGAGCCCTGCCAATTTCTGTGGGTTGTGATTCCTTCCCAGAGCTTGGCTGGATCCACAGGAAGGAGCGGGGTCCTTGTATGTTATTTTAGATGAACAGAAAAGGATTACTTTACAAATCTTATGCATTTTAACTATTTTTTAAGAGGTGGGGGTAGGGTAGGGGAGGTCATGAAAGCCAGATGGAGTTGCTGACTTGGTGAAAGCAGCATTTCAGCAAGATTACTCTGGGAATGGCACGCAAGACAGACTGATGAGTAACAGGAGTGGAGGAGAGGAAAGAAGTCCTATAGGGGAGTGAACAGGGTGGCCACAAAGAAAATGGAGAGACTGTGAAGGATCAGACATCCAAGGAAGGAAGCAATGAGAGCTTCATTGTAGTGGTCGAAGGGCAAGAAGATTCCTCCAGCACAATCTCAATATTTGTAGCTTGAAAGACTAAAAGAATGGTGCAGGAGGGAAGAAATAAGAGTGGCTGTGGACAGGACCTGACTTCTGCAAAGCAAAGGGAGAGGTTGCTTTGGTTGGATTTAAGTCTAAGATGACTGTGGAAATACTCAGTGCTGGTATCAGGCCTTGAAAGAACGGAGAGAGGTTCCCAGAGTAACCAAACTGGTGTGGGTACAGGGTCACACAAGGCATGGCACTTGTGTGAGCTGGAGAGAACCTGAGCATAGGTGAGTAAGCCACAGCAGGGGCTCTGTGAACCGAGAAGGAAAAAATATTGCATCTGTATTTTGCCTAGCCTCTGCCTGGAGCTGGGTATGTATTTCCATCAACTTTCAATGCAGGCAAGATACTTCTAGTATTAGTAGTTCTTGTGACTTGTGACCAATAGACCTCACAGTTGTTGTCACATTCCATTTATTGCACATATTTCAAAGTATCATTTATACTTGTTGCTACTTTGAAGTCATGGGAGTTATTTCACCCACCATTAAATAATTCTGTTCCTTAATGCTTTATAAAGGAGCACATATATTACTGTAAAAGCAAAACAAAAAATATGTGATAGGGCTGAGTTTCAGTATAATTGTTTCCCCTTATAATATTACATATATTATTTTTCTCCATTTAAGAACATCGTTATGAGAAGAGAGAGGTCCATGGGCTTCCCCAGACCACCAAAGGGGGCTGCAGTGCAAAAAAGGTTAAGAACCCCTAGGCTACTGAGAAGAGAGAACCCTGGCAGCAAGGGCCCAGGGAAGCCAGGAAGGGTGAGTGCAGAGTGTAGCTGAACAGGTTCATTTTAGGGGGAAAACTCTCAACTCAGAGTGATGGGGAGGAGAGGTGGGTGCAACAAGGTCATGTATACACGGACCTCATCATCAATATGTAAAGTCACTTTCACCAGCGCCTACCACAGGCCAGCTGTTGTGTAGGTTTCTGCTAGATAAGAAAGCAAGAGGTAGAAGAGAAATAAGACTTCTAAGGAGGGGAAAGAATGTGGAACATCATTGGGTGGAGTTCCTTAAAGAGACTATGAACAAGGAGAAACTTCCCTGTCTCCAGCCCCCAATCCATAACCGAGGCCCACCTATTTTTCCCCTAATGATCTGTCAGATCTCTCTCTGTTTCTACCACCACTACCACCTGGATTAAACCGTTATTTGTCATGTGACCTACTGCAATAGACCTCAGCTGGTCTACATGTATCCCTGAAAGCCCCTTCTAATGAGCTTTCAGGGGATCACAAACTACATCAAGGCACCCATCCCCCACTTCCTCTTCCCTGGAACAAGCCCTTCCCTCGCCTGGAATGTCCTTCTCTCCCTTCTCCACATTTTCACTTCTACTCTTGCTTCATATTAACTTCCTCTTCTGAGAAACTCTTTCCCCGGCCCCCAAACCCTACAACCTCCCTATTGAACATCACCATTGCAGCATCACTTCTCCTTCATAACACTTACCCAAGGTGTAACTTCACCTTCACTGTGTGATTATTATATTAATTTGGTCTCTCCTCATGGTAACCATATGAGGACTGAGCCAGATCCTGCCTTGTTCATTACTTGATCTCCAGCACCCAGCACTGTGACAAGCACTAAGCAGGTGCTCAGTGAAGTATTTATTGAGTGAAATGAGGAAAAGAGCTGGTAAGCCAGGTGAGACCCATGGTTACCACAGACCCCTTGAATCTCAAATCTAGGAAGTGGCTCTGTGACTGCTCCAGCAGAGTGGGGATATCCAAGACAGGATTGGCATAAATGAGCGGTGGAAATATAGGTTTGAGAATCTGAATGGAAATAATCAAGAGCTGGACCAGAGAACGCAAAATTTGCTGAGATATCTGACTAACTAGTGTAGAATGTGACTTGCAGAGAGCACAGGAGCTGGGAACAGTCTAACGAAAGACAGGAGATAAAGTGGAAGGAACTGAGTAATGAAAGGCCCCTCTGGGGAATGAAAACAGGTTTAGTGGGAAGGCAGAGAAAAAGTCACAGCTGAAGATGGCAATGCCAAGTTAGAGATATCAGATGGGAAACCATGACCTCCCTGGTGAGGCTGCGTTTGACTTACGAAAACTTGAATTTCAGGAGGAGTAACCCAAAGGACAGCAAACATGAAAGCTGAGGAAGGATAACCAGCCCCACTCTTACAACCCTGGGGAAAATGAAATGGGAAGAAATGTAAAACACCAACATGGCTGACAGGTGCCATTAACATTCACAGAGAGAAATCTATACAGTAATCCAATAGCTGTATCCAGGGAGCTGCAGCCCACAAGCGAGGTCTTTTTGGTGCCACCTGCTGGAGAAGCGGGTATCACACTGTGTCGGAATGAACAAAGCTGGCAGAAATCAGTTCTTGCCCAACTTTGCAACCTCTGAACTACCTGTCAGAGGTTTCCATGCCATCTCAGGACTGCCAGGTTTATTCAGGGCTGTTCCCCTGAAGAAACAGATGATAGCTGGTTTGATGGGTAGGATTAGAATATGAATAATAATATTAATAACAGGAAATATTTATGAAATGTTTGCGATGTGCAAAGCCCTATTCTAAGTGCTTTTTATGCACCACAACTCATGTAAACAAAATAATCTTATAAGGTAGATCCTATTTCTAGATGGGGAGACTGAGTTGCAAACATTTTTCAAATCCAGGCAATCTGCCTTCAGGGTCCAAGCTCATAAACAAGGCATGCGATTCCTAATGGAATGGCTGGTTCTTATGTTCTGAATCATCACAGAGAGAAAATGGATTTTGGAGACATTGTCCTACCATAGTGACAACTTTAACAATTGTTTCAGTCATTGCTGCTTACTGTTTACTTTGACCAAGTAATCAATGGATGGTAAACGTTTTTTGTTAAGTAAACTGCATCTTTTATAGTTATAACAATGGCATCACCTATAGGAGTGAACAAGGTGGAGGGAAACAATTTGGTAGCCACTGATGTAGTTATTTTGTTAAGAGGGTAGTCCCTGGTGCCAGTATGGCTGAGGTCACATTAGGCTCTACCACTTACTAGCTGTGTGACCTTGGGCGAGTTACTTAACTGTTCCGTGCCGTTGGTTTTTTGTTTTGTTTTTAAGACAGAATCTCACTCTGTTGCCCAAGCTGGAGTGTAGTGGCACAATCTCAGCTCACTGCAACTTCTGCCTCCTGAGTTCAGGCAATTCTCCTGCCTTAGCCTCCTGGGTAGCTGGGATTACAGAGGCGTGACACCATGCCCAGCTAATTTTTGTATTTTAGTAGAGACGGAGTTTCACCATGTTGGCCAGGTTGGTCTCCAACTCATGACCTCAGGTGATTTGCCTGCCTCAGCCTCCCAAAGTGCTGAGATGACAGGCGTGAGCCATCGCGTCCAGCCCCATTGGTTCTTATCTGTAAAGTAAGGCTAATGATAGCACCCACTTCATAATAACCTTGGAAAGATCAAAGTAATTTAGAATGGTGCCTACTTAAAGTAGGTGCTCAACTAATATTAGCTACAAGAAAAACAAACAAAACAAAAAACTGTTCTAGGAGTCATGAGGATTGAATCCTACCTCTGACTGAGGAATGGGGAGAGGGATGAATTGATAATGTGGTCAAGAAAATGCAGCAAAATGTTAACGGTAGAATCTAGGCAATGAGACTATGATGTTCACTGTGCATTCTTTCAAAATAACATCTTAGAGATGGAGGGAAAAGAGATTCAAGGAAGAGACTTGGCCAAGGGCAAAGTCATAAGGATGTGATGCTTAGAGTAGTGAGTGAAAAGGAGAGTATCCTAGAGATATCGATCCAGAGTCCTGATATCATAGAGACCCTGTTATGGACTAAACTGTTTTTCCCCCCAAATTCACAGTTGAAGTCCTAACTCCCTGTATTTGGAGATAGTATCTTTAAGGAGGTATTTAAGGTTAATTGAGGTCATAAGAGTGGGGACTTAATCCACTCTGATTGGTGTCCTTGTAGGAGGATATTTGGACACACAGACATACCAGGGCTGTTCACACACAGAGGAAAGATCCCTGGAGCACACAGTGAGAAGGTGGCTGTCTGCAAGCCAAGGAGAGAGGCCTCCCCAGGAACCAAATTGGCTAGCACCTTGATCTGGGACTTCCGGCCTCCAGAACTGTGAGAAAATTAATTTCTGATGTTTAACTCGCCCAGTTTGCAGTATTTGTTATGGCAGCTCTAGTAGACAGTCCCTGAATTAACCAACCTGGGAATTATCTACCTGCTGCCTTCAGTGATAGAATAAACATCCTTATTGCTTTAAAAATAAGCCTAGCTCTGCCTGCTACTTTCGATAAGTTATTTAACTTCTGCAAGCCCCAGTTTCTTCATCTATAAAATGGGCATGATAATAATTTCTACCTCTTAGAGTTAGTGTGAAAGTAAAGGAGAGAGTGTATGAGAAAATGTTTGGCACTGTGATCATGAATTAGAATTCGACCACTTCTTCAAGAAACAGAGAGTATATGAAAGCTCTTCTTACATTACTGTGTTAGCTCTTCCACTGGACTGGGTGAGGTAAGGTAAATGGGCTGGATTGCTTATTGCTTTGTCCAATAAGACCATGCCATATTTCATGATGAGACCCAAATTGCTAGCAAGACACAACCAGTGTTTGGTGCACCATACTGTTACCATATTTTGGTGTTCAGATGCAGAGTCAGCATGTCTGCAGAGCACCAGCCTCACCCCTGGGGCCCACCTCCCTCCTGACGTTCTGCAGGTACCAGTTTCCCAAGGTAGCACCTAATGTTGCTGTTCCCTCCATGGGCCAAGCCAGAAAGGCAGTCCCATAAGACATACGTCCTATAAGACTACCCCAACCCACCGGGCAGCCACTTACCCACATCAGCCCCGCTGAGTGCTTTTCCCAGGGGCCAGGGCCGCATGTCGATTCTCCTCCCATTCACAGCGAGTGACTGCACACAACCTTGAAAGCCTCGGTTTGTCCCTGTTGCTCTGACCAACCAGTAAGCGCTGGGAGCGCCACCAAGATAGAGAGGTGTCCGGAAAGTAATTTTACTGTATTGGCCCTTTAAGAAAGATGACCACTCATGAATACTCTCACTAAACAAAATCGAAAGCCAAAACACAGCAGATTTTTACGAGGGACATGGTTAAGACGTCAGTGACAGCTCCAGCGTTTTCTTCCATCTGTATTTATCTTTAAGACCTTGCCTTACTGGAAAATTAAACCCACGTTTACCGTAGGGAACTCAGTGAGTTTCTCAGAGGGCTGTGCTTCCAGAAGGGAGGATTTTGGAATGTCTAGAAGGGAAGGGAAGGGAGGTCAGAGCCACGCCTGACCCACCAGGCAGTGAACCATGCTAGGCATCCAACAAAAACGTTCTCTTTCCAGTCCTGACACCAGCTGACTGTGTACTTTGGAAAGATCTTAGGGCTATTCTGTGCCTCCAAAGGTGATAATACTAATTTTGTATACAGTGGGCTAATAATTACCTTTTCATTGTCCTAGTCACCTTTATACTATATCCTGAGAGAAACATTGTTGGGGTCGGGTAGGGTGGGGGGGGGGGAATTACCAAACAGATCATGATGCAAAGTGTTTTGAAATTTGCTTATGAATATGACTTTTTTTTTTTAAGTGTTGTTACAGTGAGGTAGGAAAATTTCCCATCTTAGACCAAACCACAATCTGGATTGCAGGTTTTAAGGTTACAAAATACAGAGCTGAAGATTAGGTGGGACAAAATTAAGTTACCCTTGGCCCCCCCCTTTTTTTTTTTTTTTTTGAGACAGAGTCTTGCTCTGTCGCCGGGGCTGAGCCATCTTGGCTCGCTGTAACCTCCGCCTCCCAGGTTCAAGCTATTCTCCTGCCTCAGCCTCCTGAGTAGCTAGGATTACAGGCATGTGCCACCACGCCCAGCTAATTTTATATTTTTAGTAGAGACTGGGTTTCACCATGTTGGTCAGGCTGGTCTTGAACTCCTGACCTTGTGATCCACCCACCTTGGCCTCCCAAAGTGCTGGGATTACAGGCATGAGCCACCACACTCGGCCTGGTCATTCTTTTTTTTTATGACCAAAATATCTCATTCATCTGCATTATAGGGTAAGGAATGGTATCAGGGAAAGGCGCACTGCCAGAACTTATAAAATGTTCAGAGTGTAAGACTCTGAAACATAATTACGATCCTTTAAACTTCTGTTACCAGCAAGTGGAAAATCTAATCATTGTTTTATCTTTTCTGATGAAGAGATAAGAATCATTTGTAAATAGCAGACTGAACACAAGTTAGGAGATGGGTTTTCAGGGTCAGTTACACTGTTTGCCAGCCACTGAGCATGCTGCTTTCATTAGATGAGTTAAATGTCCTCTTGGCTTCTTTCACCAAGATTCTCAGAATTGACTTCTTCTGGATCCCATCCTGGCCCTTCCAGTTTTGTTCCGTGATCTGGGGCCACAGCAGGAGGCTGACGGCTCAATCCTTTTCTAGAGCATAAAGTGCCTTGTAGGGGTGGGTGGCTACTTTGCTGCGCCCTTCGCAAGATCCCCGGCAATGGTCTTCAAACCTGGCTTCAGATGAAGGTTACCTTCTGATCCCTGGAGCTTGCTTTGCCTGCCTCTACAGAGAAATGGAAGAATTCACATTCTCCCAGGGCAGCCCTTAACAGTTTGGGATGAGTCTGAGGCATAATTTACACTCCGGAACTCCTCTACTGGATCAGGCAGAAACCATACTCTGAAAAACTTGGCCTGAGATCTCACTCTTGCTGATAACCTCTTCTTCCCTGTCCGTCTCCTCTCTCTCAGCAGTTTCTCCTGGGAGCACTTTCTTAATACATCACTTGCATAGGACTCCACATCTCAGGTCTGTTGCTGGGGAATCTCACTTAAGATAGAATCACTGTCTCTCAGGACAGCTTATTAAACAGCCACACTCGTGGTCCTGCTTGACAACTTGCTTAGCGAGTCTCGCTAGTATGGAAGCAATCTTCAGCCTGAGTATCCATAAAGCTACATGCTTCTTGCAATTAATTCCTTTTTTTAAAAAAGATGGTGATATGGCTTGGCTGTGTCTCCACCCAAATATCATCTTGAATTGTAGCTCCCATAATCCCCACGTGTCGTGGGAAGGACTCGGTGGGAGGTAACTGAATCATGGGGGTGGTTACCCCCATGCTGTTTTCGCGATAGTGAGTTCTTATGAGCTCTGATAGTTTTGTAAGGCGCTTTTTCCCCCTCGCTCAGCACTTCTCCTTGCTGCTGCCATGTGAAGAAGGACACGTTTGCTTCCCCTTCCACCATGATTGTAAGTTTTCTGAGGCCTTCCCAGCCATGCAGAACTGTATGTCAATTAAACCTCTTTTTTTAATGAATTACCCAGTCTTGGATATTTCTTCATAGCAGTATGAGAACGAACTAATACAGCTGGGGTCTGACTATGTTACCCAGGCTGAAGTGCAGGGCTATTCATAGGCTCAAAGATGACTCACTGCAGGCTTGGCTTCCTGGGCTCAAGCGATCCTCCCTCCTCAGCCTCCCAAGTAGCTGGGACTACAGGCGTATGACACAACACCTGGGTAATTTTTCTATTTTTGGTAGAGATGGAGTTTCACCATGTTGCCTAGGCTAGTCTCGAACTCCTGAGCTCAAGTGATCCTCCTGCCTTGGCTTCCCAAAGTGTGAGAATTATAGGCGTGCGCCACTGTGCCTGGCAATTAAATTAATTCTTTTTTTTTTTTTTTTTTTTTTTGAGATGTAGTCTTGCTCTGTAGCCCAGGCTGGAATGCAGTAGTGCAATCTAAGTTCACTGCAACCTCTGCCTCCCAGGTTCAGGTGATTCTCCTGCCTCAGCCTCCTGAGTAGCTGGGATTACAGGCGCCCACCACCACACCTGGCTAATTTTTAAATATTTTTAGTAGAGACAATGTTTCACATGTTGGCCAGGCTGGTCTCGAACTCCTGACCTCAAGTGACCCACCTACTTCAGCCTCCCAAAGTACTGGTATTGGAGGCATGAGCCACTGCACCTGGCTCAATTAATTCTTACATTCATTACAAACATAGAATCTTGAGATTAACAAAAAATATAAAAACTCGTATAATTCAAGCTCTCTCACTGGCTGTTGGATTCCTGCTACATCCCTAACAAGAAGTTTAGATAAGTTACCCCTTGAACACTCCCCAAAGATACCCCCCTCCCCTGAGGTAGTCTGTTGCACTTCTGTCCTTTTATTAGGTGAAGCTCAAATAGACCTCTTGAGGCTCATTCCATTCAGCTTCAGCCTTGGGGGTCCATGGAGTAAATCTTCCTTTCCCAAGGCTCTTTCTTTGACTCTATAACGAAAAACCACCTTGCATGCCTTCATCTTCTCTTCTCCAAACTAAACATTGCTCCTTCAATCAATCATTGAAGGGATTTCAAGTCATCTTCCAGTTTGGGTGACTACCCCTGGAACTGCTCCAATCTGTCTGCAGCCTTCTTAGAATGTGATCCAGATGTGAATGTAATCCTTTCAGAGGATTAGAGTCACTATCCGAGTCACTAGAAGCTATCACATAGTCAACAGAATAGAATAAGATCATCGCCTCCCTTTTTTAGATGCTATGACTCTGTTAACACAGCCTATAATTTCTTTAGCTTATTGTTACCACATGACCCTGTTTGTTAACAGCTATGGAACTTCCCCTGTTTTAAACAATTAGACATTTTCACAGGCTTCTATTGTAGCTTCTCCATTCTGTCTTCATGTTAGTATTTTGGACCCAAGCTAGAAGTTTCTTTATTCCTATCAAACTAACTTTTATCATGTTAGGCCTGTTAGCTCTGGCACTGATGTAGTTTACGGACCCTGTCTTTTTCTTACCTAGCCATCAGAGCATAAACAGTCTCCCTGGATTCACATTTACTAAATTGGAATTCTAGTTCCTTTGGAATCACTGGGATCCAAATTAATGAGGTATTTTCTTCTATATTTTGGAAGGCAGGGTGTCAGCAAGGCATAGCCCTTTATATCAGGGGTCCCCAACCATGGCCATGGACCCATCCCAGTCTGTGGCCTGTTAGGAACCAGGGTGCACCGCAGAAGGTGAGTGGCGGGATGAGCGAGCATTTCCGCCTGAGCTCCGCCTCCTGTCAGATCAGCTGTGCCATTAGCTTCTTAGAGGAGCACGAACCCTGTTGTGAACTGCACGGGCGAGGGATCCAGGTGACACGCTCCTTCTGAAACTCTAACCATGCCTGACGATCTGAGATGGAACACTTTCATCCTGAAATCAAACGCCCTCCCTGGTCCATGGAAAAATTGACTTCCACAAAACTGGTCCCTGGTGCCAAAAAGGTTGGGGACCACTGCTTTATATAATGTGCCTTGCTGGCAAAGAGTAGAGAGGAGCCCAAGCAGGGAGGAAGCTGTAGACATATAAACAAAGGCTTTCTTGCTACATTTTTCCTGGAGAATACAGACACCTGCCTGATTATAATTATAGGCTCAGTTTCTTGGCAGGCTGCTAATCCAAACTGTTTATTCTGAACATAGTCCTAAAATTGCTCAGACCATAACAAATATGTGAATACTAGGTGATTTGCTGAGTAGCCCAACAGTCCAGCCATTTTTTTTTTTTTTTTTTTTTTTTTTTACCATTTCCTATAATTACGGCCACCCCTCAAAGGTAGATGAAGAACTTATTCCTGCATTTTGAACCAAATGAACCTTTCGAGACTATCTTCTGAAGCCACAGGATTGCAACACCCCTGTCCTAAAAGCAAGCTTTGTGTTTGACATGAATAATGGCTTCTAGGCTGGGTGTGGTGGCTCATCCCTGTCACCCCAGCACTTTGGGAGGCCTAGGTGGGAGAATTGCTTGCGTCCAGGAGTTCATGACCAGCCTGGGCAACACAGTGAAACTCAATCTCTACAAAAAAAAATAAAAAGAAAGAAATTAGCCAGGCATGGTGGCACATGCCTGTAGTTCCAGCTACTTGGGAGGCTGAGGTGGCATGGTTTCAACCAGGGAGGTAGAGGCTGCAGTGAGCCATGATTCTGCCACTGTACTCCAGCCTGGGGGACAGAGTGAGACCCTCTGCCTCCAAGTAATAATAGTAATAATGGGTTCTATTCTTCCAGTATGGGCCGCCTTCTACCGCTGGCTTTGATGTACTTAGGAAAGAGAACATATCTTTGGGCACAGGCCTGCAGCATGAACCTGTGCACCAACAGCAATGATGCTTGTAAGTTGAATTCTTCTCTTTGGTAGATGTGAGGTGGGTGTGTGTCCTGAAAGCTCACCTGGAGTGCAAGACCACTCAAGAGCACATCAAAGGTCTGTTGCATGGGTTCACCACAAGAAATAGGCCTCACCACGCCTATCCAGAACTTGAATCCTGCAGACGCTGCCACGGCTCTGTGCAGTGAGTCCCTCTCTGGAGGCTCATGGTGAGTGGTACGTGGGGTGGGCAGGGTGTGGGGCTCATACTTACCTGAGACTGGCCTGTCACCGGGGTGCCGTTGTTCAGCTGCAGCAGCCCGTTCTGCCCATCTCTGTAGAGCATAACTGTGTGCCAGCCCCCCAGTTTGATTTTGGTCTCACTTACGATGATGGCAACCCCAGTTCCACAATTAAACCTGTTGGGGAGGAAAAGGAAAAGAAGATTCTTTGATGAACCAGCTCATTATGTTTTCAGATTCCATGGACGTCACTTCCAGGTCAACAGCTCCTTTCCGAGTCGGTCTGTTCAGAGTTACGTTTATGAATATCAAGTGCTGTTGAAATCAATACAGGGAAGAACTAGGCACCTCTTCCTGGGGATGATCTCCGTCTAGTTATCTTTCATCTGCCCATAGGACCTTTCAACGTAGGGCCTTTGTTAGCCTGATTTTTTCTGCAACTTAGAAAATCATGGGCATTTGTGTACTGTGCTTGCTACCTGCGTGACGGGATCTGTACCCCAAGCCTCAGCATCATGCAGTATTCCCATGTGGCAAACCTGTGCATGTACCCCCTGTATTTAAAATAAAAGTTGACATTAGGCCAGGCATGGTGGTTTACATCTGTAATCCCAGCACTTTGGGAGGCCAAGGTGGGCGGATCACCTGAGGTCAGGAGTTCAAGACCAGCCTGACCAACATGGTGAAACTCCATCTCTACTAAAAATACAAAGATTAGCTGGGCGTCGTGGCAGGTGCCTGTAGTCCAGAGGCTGAGGCAGCAGAATTGTTCGAACCCAGGAGGCGGAGGTTACAGTGAGCCAAGTTAATGCCACTGCCTGGGCAACAGAGTGAAACTCTGTCCCAAAAATAAATAAAAATAAAAATTAAAAATACAAGTTGAAATTTTAAAAAAACTGGGCATGGTGGCCCATGTCTGTAATCCCAGCACTCTGGGAGGCCGAGGCAGGTGGATCACTTGAGTTCAGGAGTTCGAGACCAGCCTGGCCAACATGGTGAAATCCTGTCTCTACTAAAAATACAAAAGTTAACTGAGCATGATGGCGAGTGCTTGTAATCCCAGCTACTTGGGAGGATGAGGCAGGAGAATTGCTTGAACCCAGGAGGTGGAGGTTGAAGTGAGCCCCAGATTGCACCACTGCACTCCAGTCTTGGCAACAGACTCTGTCTCAAAAAAAAAAAAAAAAAAAAAAAGAAAAGAAAAAAGAAAAGAAAAGAAAAAAGAAATTAATGAAAGGTAGTAGCTAATCCGCATCCCATTTTCTTTTTTCTTTTCTTTTGAGACAGTGTCTCGCTCTGTCACCCGGGCTGGAGTGCAGTGGTGTGATCTCTGCTCACTGCAACCTCCACCTCCTGGGTTCAAGCGATTCTCCCGCCTCAGCCTCCTGAGTAGCTGGGACTACAGGTGCATGCCACCACGCCCAGCTAATTTTTGTATTTTTAGTAGAGATGCAGTTACACCATGTTGGCCAGGATGGTCTTGATCTCCTGACCTCGTGATCCGCCCGCCTTGGCCTCCCAAAGTGCTGGGATTACAGGTGTAAGCCACCGCACCCGGCTCCTATTTTCTTTTGACTAGAAGTCGATGATCACTTCGGCTCATTAGGAATTTAGCCTTCTCTGTTTCTGAAAAGGACAGGACCCATAAGAAAAGTAAAGGAAAAATCATAAGAAAGAAAGAAAAGAAAAGAAAATGATGGGCAACTAAGGACCTCCTTCTCGTTTTCAGCGATTGCCAAATGCTTACCATGAATTCAAGGTACAGAGAATTAGAATATGAGTCACTCTGCTTCCAAGGATTTCTCTGGGGACTTTCCCAACTCTCAAATAACAAAGCTCAGTGATATTCATCAAATATAAAAATCCAGGTCTTCAGGCTCATTTTGGCAAGCTGGCCAGCCCTGCCACCTGTGCTTAGCTGTACCTAAACACAGGCGAGGTCCACAGGAAGCTCAGCAGAGAGGTGAGACAGAGGAGGAGCGTCCTCAGATGGCTGCATTATTCTTGTTTTTATCCCAATCTCCCTATGGCCTGGGAGTGCCCACGGTCACCATGCCTAATAGGTGGAATCTTGGACCTTTCTGGTCAACTTCCAAATAGCCACCAGGCCTCTTCCACATGGATCCTGAGACTTCCCGTGGGGAAGGAGTCATGGCCAGCATTTTCCTTACTAGCATTTTCATTAACTGCAGTCACTTCTCAGGCCCTCCCTTTGTCTCGAGATCCTCAGTGAAGTGAGATGCAGTCAAGAGGTATTGCGGGACAGGCTTACCCCAAGGAGGATAGCAGATTCACTCAGCAGGAGTTGCATAGTTGGAGAGCTGCTACCAACTAACAACAGTCAGTGCTACTGAGAGTCTATCTGATCCTCCAAGTGCTAGAACCCCACAAGGCAAAAAATACCGCCCAAGATCCTGGTGGCTAACACCAAACTTCATGAATCAAACCATTTAGCAAAGCATGGGGGCCCATTTTCTAGCCCAAGTGGGATACTCAGAGGCCTTCTTCAACTTAACCAAAAACATTTTTTATGCTGAAAGTAATTTAAGAAGACAATAATGGCTGATGCTTATTGAGTACTTGCTCTGGATCAGACGCTGCTCTAAGCGCTTTTATGAATTAACTCATTTAACCCTCACAACAGCCCCACAGGAAACGCAGGCTTGGAGAGGTTGCATCATATGCTGAAGGTCAGGCAGCAGGGGGTTGGTGCCATTAGGATGTCAGCCAGTGCACCACGGAGAAGGACAAGGCTGGTGCCCATTGGTTGTTCACAAAGAGGTGCATTGCACACCTCCACAAGAGTCATTAAAACCTTCACCCCTCCACAAAACTCTGCCCCGCAGAAGACCGCACATAAGCTAAAGGTGGCTTCCATGTTGGGGGAGAAACGATGAGGGCAGTGGAGGCAAGCCAAAGAGTTCCCAGCACAGCCCAGAGGAAGATGAGGATGGGGAGCCCATGGGAGGTTGGAGGCTCCTCTCAGTCCACACCTGTCAGTCACATTTGCCAAAAGGAAATGAGAAGACCCCAGCCTTCTTCCCATCACATCCACTAGAGCTCCAGAGAAAAGGAACTGTATTCCTTTGGCTCACTCTGCATCCTCAGGATCGACAGGAGTGCCAGGTACACTGTAGATGCTCAAGAAACATTCAGCAGCACCCACAGCACCAGTTACATCCAACAGTACCTGCAGCGCCAGGTACATTCAACAGCACCTCCAGAGTCAGGTACATTCAAAAGTACCTGCAGCGCCAGGTACACTCAACACCTCCAGAGCCAGGTACGCTGTAGGTGCTGCTGAATGAATGAATGATTACAAGGTCCCAAAATGCAAGTTTTATAGGTTATCCTGCAATCCCAGTGCCCCAGTATTTGGTAAACTGGTTCATATCATACTTATTTTATACAAACCATTCTTTCATCTACTGGAATCTATCCTGTATATATTTCTCATACTATAAAAATGCAAATATAACGTAGGATAATGTAACAAAAGAAGAGTGTGAGGCTTTTGGCAGGAATTACCTGAACTGCAGGGAGCGTCGGATGATAGCCAGGGACATGAAATCTCCCCTCCCGTGTTCATTCTCCCCACAGTAGAGTAGTAAGCCATCCTCCGCCTCCGCCTGTGATTATACAAACAAAAGCCACATGAACAGTAAGTGCCTCCCCTTCCATAAAGCGCCATCTGGAAAGACTTAAAAATGTGAAACTTGAGCATTTTCCCCTCCACGATCCTATCTACAAAGGGTCAAGCACGTGGGCTCCAATTCACTCCCAGATACCTGGTCCCAGTTCATTTCAATAAACAAATGGCAGTGATATAAACTGAGAGGTGGCAGTGAGGTGAAAGGAAGGTGGCTCCATCTCTGACCCACTCTTGACTTGTCCTTTGTGGATGCACCTGCAGATCCTCGGACAGCCAAATGTACAAAGACCACGGTCACAGCAAGGATGCTGCTGGTGTATATCCAATTCTACTTTCACTTTGTTCTTTCTATTTCCTTCCCTCTGGGGAGAAATGCACATTTGCTTCTTTCCTTCTATCAGGAGAACAGGATGATAAGAACGGCTCAACCGAAAGCTGTGCTGGTGGTCTTAGACTAAGACGGGTCATTTCTTGAAGACTCAACACTGTGGCCATGACTTCAAATGAGACTTCTTTCCAGACCTCCAGACCTTTTTATGTCTTTTGGGAGATACCCAAAAGAATCAGTTTAAGCTGAGGTCACTGATTGAATTCTTATCTGCTGTTGATTCAAATCAGAGAACCTCCACTGGGCCCTCACAATGCAAACATTGCATAGAGAACAGTTTTCTATTTGTTCAGTGACAGCTATCACAATGAAGACAGAGAATTGGGCTCTCTTTTTAAACAATTTTGGAACGGGGAATGCATTGCTTCTTCTCAATCCTGGCCTGGGAGAAATCACTATTATGAACAACATTGCTCGGACCCCAACATTCTCACTTGGAAGCTTCATGTCAGCCACTCTATAGTTCAGTGACATACAAACCCACTGTCTCCTCACTGTCACACTTGAATGTTGTGAATGTGCTCCTCAATCCTATTGTCTCATGAGCTGGTTTAGAGACAGGCTCTGTGTCATATTTACCTTTGATCGCTCTTCCTGCTGCCTCCCTTCCTCTCCCCCAGCCTTTGAATGTAGCACATTGCTGTGTTAAAGTGTCCAAAAAGCACTCATCAAACAACATGTCCCTCTTACCCTAAATTCAAGAGTAATTTGGAATGCCTGATAGGAGTTCTTCAGAGGTTCAAACGTTACATAGGAGTGGCCAAAGAACTGAGGATACTGGATAATAATATCTGAAGAAGAAAAAAGATAACACAAAAGAATGCTATTTCCTCACTGCTTCAAAAGCAAAAATCAATACACAGCATTGCCTGGATGTCATTAAGTGAGAACCCTCACTAATCTGTTCAACTTTGCTATCTTCTTTTCTATACTTTTTATACCTACAACTCTCATTCTTGGAGACTTTGAGCTTCTGAAATTCTTAGGAAGAAGTTGCATTTTTGGAGACTGGCACTGACTTTCCTAAGAAGAAACCAATGGCTTTAGGGCCACTGTCACTTGCCCTCAGCTATACAGGCCTTTGTGTAATACAAGTTGGCCCAGTTGTTACCCTTCTTAACCCTCATGCATAAGTTTTAGCTGCATATTTTGGTAGAGATGTGATTATAGTAAAACCTACCTCTCTAAGGTAGTATCAGGATGATTTATCGATTGCTTTAAAGGGACTACACATTTGGCACACATAGAAATAGGATTGCTGTCTGCTTAGAAGCAATGAAAGTTGCCTCACAATTTGCCTTGTATAGCTAATTTAATGACCAATACGCGGAAGACGGAACTTATCTTGGAAAAGGGACTAGAAGGAACTATGTTTGGACCACAAAACTGCCCTCTGGCTCTCAATGGTGCCAATTCATCACCACATTCTTCCTCTCCCCCAAGGGCCTACCTTCTGAGCAGCTCTCACCACCTTTGCCCAGGTTGCACTGGCATCGCGAGCCCCCCCAGGTGTAGTCATTGACACAAAAGCTGTCAGCAGAGCAGAGAGTTTCATCACAAGGCATGTCAAAGAGCCTTGACATTATGGCCACACCGTTCTTCCCTTTCCTCTCTATGGGAATGGGCTGGGGAGCCACCGTGGTCACAGGGAGAGATGCTGAGGTAGGGGGGACGAGCCTGGAAATGGTCTTTGGGTTAGATATAGACATCTTCTTGCTTTCCACCAAAAATTTCTTATTCCCTCCTTTGGTAGCAGGAAGTGGTTTAACCTAAAGCCGGAAAAGGAAAGGGGTTGAGGATGAACACAGAGCACGGCAATTGGACTGTTTTATTTATAGCTGTTGCCTACTACTTTAAAACATGGTCACTTCCGAAAACCCTAGGATGGAGATGGGGAAGGCAACACTGACTCCAGTTTATGGACAAAGAGCTTGATGCTCAGGGACTTTCAGTGCTTTTCCCTGTGTTACTCAGAAAATCAGCAGTAAAACTGATATTACATGATTTATTCTTATTCTAATATGATGAAGATGCATGACTTTGTCAAGGAATTGTTCATTTCCTTATAATACCCGATTTTCTGAAATTTCCCTTGGTGGGAAATCGAAGTATGTTTTTGCCAGATTGTGGAGTCCGCAGGCAGGAGCTGCCTACGGAACATCAGCACGGCTGGTACTTCCCTACTACTGATTTATCAGCCCCTGGAGACTGAGCGTCAGAGGAAACAAATCAGTGTTAAAAGCAAATGGGCCCATTTAAGTTTTAAGTACAATGTTTATGGTCCATTGGCTAAATTGCCTTGTTCGGCAAGGAAACACAAACACCCTGGGTTTTAAGAGCAGAGATTATTGTTACCTCCTCAAAGGAAATATCCAAATCTAAGTCGTCTTCAAATCCTTCATCATCCTCACCGGCTCCCATGTCGGTGATATAACGGGGTCCATAGCGGCCACTTCCCGCCTCCTCAGGGCCTTCACAAAGAAAAGCAGCACACCTTTCATCAGCACAGGCCTTTGCTCCACTGTCTAGCCTAACTCAGCCACAGGCAGAGCTGCACCGAATGGAACGCAGTGTATTGGAAACATAACAACGAATTCAACACAGAAAAGGAAGCATCAATGACCAAAACATATTAAAAAATGTTTCCTCTTGTAAGTTACTAAGGAATTGCCCACTGAAACCAGAAAGAGCTTCCATTTCATACTGACAAGACTGGCAAAAATGTCAATCAGGTAATAAAAATGTTACCAAGGATGGGATCAATGAGGACTCATACAGTACTTGCATAAACTGGTCCAGTCACTTTGTGAAATACTTGGAAATATTTCATAAAGTAGATGTTTGTTCATACCTAGCAATCCCACCCCAACTTACAAATGTTAGAGAAACTCTTGCACATGTGTACCAAGAGGCATGTGCAAAACAGGTTCATAGCATCAGAATTTGTAACAGAAAAAATACTCCAAATATGCGATTTATAAGAATAAACAACACCCCAAATGTCCATCAACAAAGAATGACTAAATTATTTACAGTATGTCTGTAAAATGGAGTACCATATAGTAGGGGAAAGGAATGAATCATCATTTAGTGTATCAACATGGCTTAATCTCACATGATTTCATGCAAAAAAATTGTAAGTTGCAAAAGAACACATCTAGTTTGATGACATAATATAAAAGACAACAGCAAACAAAACAGTATATTACATAGGGATACATATATATGTAATTTAAACTCTTTTAAAAAGCAGGACAATCACATAAATACCCGAGGAAGGATAGAAAAAGGATGTGAATGAGGTGTGATTCACAGGGGGCTTTGAGAGTATTCCATCATATTCTATTTCTTAAGGTAAGTGCTGGGTACATGCAAATATTCATATTATTTTTATATGTTATATATATATATCTCTTATATATATACTTTTGATGTACAAAGTATTTCACTAAACGGTCTTTAAAACAAGAAAGGGAGATTATAGTAAACAGTCCCACAACCAAAAAAAAGGGGGCCCTATAAGGTATCTTGGGGGCCAACCATTTCATCCATCTTAGCAGGATGACAAAATCTTTAGAACTGAAAGGTGGGTGAGAAAAGCTCTCAGACGTCAATACAGAGCATTGTCTTTTGGGGGACATTCAGTTGGCATTTTTATTCAACTGTCATCCGCAGAACCCACTGATCCACAGTGCTCTGGCTTAGGCTGCACACAGGAAGCATTCCATCAGGAGGTGGTAGCCTTTCAAAGAGCGGCTCCAGGGCACCTGCACGTCCTCACAGTGGATCTGGGCCAGCACAGGTACTAACTTGCTGTCCTCTCTCAACTGAACAAGCCAGGCACCAGCCTTTAGGGCAGTAACAACTTTGGCAACAGAAACTGACTTTGGTAGGATGCTGATGCCCACTAGTTTTTAGACATCCAGTGTTTGGATGACTAGTGAAAAAGAAAAAGGAAAGATAACATAAAAAGCATAAAAAACATAAACTAAAGACATTTTGCTTTCAGAATAAGCTAAATCATGCACCATTCTCACGAAGACAAGCTCACCCTCCTACTTTGTCTGTCCAGGCTGCTATAACAAAAGTACCATAAACTGACGGCTTGTAAACCACAAACATTTATTTTTCACAGTTCTGCAGGCTGTGAAGTCCCAGATCAAAGGGCTCGCAGTATCTGATGAGGGCACAGATGGTGCCTTCTCACTGCATCTTCACATGGTGAAAAGGGCAAACAAGCCCCTTTGGGCCTCTTTAAAAAGAGCACTGATCCCATTCACAAGGACTCCACCCTTATGATCTAAGCACCTCCCAAAGGCCCCACCTTGGGGGTTAGGATTTCAACATATGAATTTGAGGGAGACATAAACATTCCGACCATAGCACTCCTCCAAGCAAAACAGCAATCAGATTGAAAATGGAATGGAAGGAAATGGCAGAAAGTCATTTTTGTCAGGGGGCGTGCTGTCGACCAGAAATCCATCTCCTGCCAGACCAGAAGACACAAATGTGGTCAGCAGATGATACAGATAACCCAGAGACATGGTGGAGTGAGCTGTTCTCAGGGGTTCAGGAACATCTTGGTGGAGGTGGGATAACAAAGCGGAGGTGGTGTTCTCACCCCTTCCACACCAATTCCCCAGTTTTATTTAAAGTAGCCCACCTGGCCGGGCGCGGTGGCTCACGCCTGTAATCCCAGCACTTTGGGAGGCCGAGGCGGGCGGATCACAAGGTCAGGAGATCGAGACCACGGTGAAACCCCGTCTCTACCAAAAATACAAAAAATTAGCCGGGCGCGGTGGCGGGCGCCTGTAGTCCCAGCTACTCGGGAGGCTGAGGCAGGAGAATGGCGTGAACCCGGGAGGCGGAGCTTGCAGTGAGCCGAGATCGCGCCACTGCACTCCAGCCTGGGCGACAGAGCGAGACTCCGTCTCAAAAAAAAAAAAAAAAAAAAAAAGTAGCCACCTGTCAACTGAAAATTCAACCTGTCGATGCCAGATTTATACCCAGATGCACGTTCTCTAAAGCCACCTGCATGCAGCATATCTGTGTGCCAGATGTCTTTGCACAAAAAGCCCTTGAGGACAGCTCCCTCCTCTTGTCTCTGTCTTTGTACAGCGAGCAGTCCCCTTATCTGTATTTTTGCTTTCTGCGATTTCATTTGCCCTCGATCAACCACAGTCCAAAAATATTAAATGGGAAATTCCAGAAATAAACAATTCATAAGTTCTGAGTAGCATGATGAAATAGCACACTGCCCTGCTCTGTCCTGCCTGGGATATGAAGTATCCCCCTGTCCGGCGCATCCATGCTCCATATGCTCCCTGCCCCTTGGTCAGCAGCCGTCTCCGTTGTCAGATTCACTGTCATGGTATCGAAGTGCTTACGTTCGCGTAACCATTATCAGACTTCATAATGGCCTCACAGTGCAAGAGCAGTGATTCTGGGATTCAGATACGCCAAAGAGAAGCCATGAAGTGCATCTTTTAAATTAAAAGGTGCAAGTTCTCAACTGAATTAAGGAAAGAAAAAAAATCACATGCTGAGGTTGCTAAGATCTATGGCAAGAACAAATCTTCTGTCTGTGAAACTGTGAAGGAAAACAAAATTTATGCTAGTTCTGCTGCATATATAGGGTTCAGTATTAGCTGCAGTTTCAGGTATCCACTGGGGATCTTGGAACGCATCCCCCGCAGAAAGGGAACTACTGTATCTATCTCTCTCCTGGCACCTCTCTCTTTCTCTTTCTCCCCTCTGTCCTTTCCGTCGCTCTCCATTTCTATCTCTGCCTCTCTCATACATTCAGAATTGTTAGATTCCAGAAGAAGAAATCCATTTGGTAGTAAAAGAATTATATAGCACATACATAAAGCAAACCAGCTTTTGTCTTCAGTAGGTTGGTCTCTCTCCCTCCAGGCTGTTCTCCCTTGCCCTGTGCGCCTTATTGACACATTCTCAACAAGGTTAAGATTCTCTTCATCTTTATCCTATGGTTTCCTATCTGAAAAATCACCTTCAGTGACTCTCCACTGCCTACAACATAAATTCTAGGCTTCTTGATCAAGAATTCAAGGTTCTCAATTAAAACAGCTCCTTCTTTTCCTCCTTCTTCCCCCCTATCACCATGATTTATTGAATTCTACTCCCTCTCCTCTTCTTACCCGGTACTATTGGGTGCTGAACATGATATATTTCTAAACTTTTCAATAATCTTACAAGGTAAGTATGACTAATCCCATTTTGTACATAAGAAAACTGAAGTTAAGAGTAGTTAAGTATTTTGCCTAAAATCCAACAGTTTATAACTGGCTGAGCTGAACTCACATCCAAGTTCTGTCCGGTGACTGCTCTCCTAATCGCCTATTGCAGAAAAAGCCACCGTGGAGGTAGAAAGATCGGAGAATTTGAGAAAATTACCATATGTTGATCATTCTTAGTGTGCCAGGAGCTGTTCATACACTGCTTAAGTTAATCCTCACAAAATACTATCAAATTGGTGTTATTACTTCCATTTTACCAAGTGGAGATACAGACACAGAGACATTAAATAACTGGCTCAAAGGCAGGCAGATGAGGAATGGCAGGTCTAGATTTTATCCTTGGTCTCTCTTTTGACATCATGTTACTTAATCTGAATCCTAATTACGTTTTCAGGTTTTTGTTGTTTTTTAAAAAATACTCTTGGCCGGGCGTGGTGGCTCACGCCTGTAATCCCAGCACTTTGGGAGGCCGAGGTGGGCGGATCACAAGGTCAGGAGATCGAGACCATGGTGAAACCCCGTCTCTACTAAAAATAGAAAAAATTAGCTGGGCGCAGGGGCGGGCGCCTGTAGTCCCAGCTACTCGGGAGGCTGAGGCAGGAGAATGGCGTGAACCCGGGAGGCGGAGCTTGCAGTGAGCTGAGATCTGGCCACTGCACTCCAGCCTGGGCGACAGAGAGAGACTCCGTCTCAAAAAAAAAAATAAATAAATAAAAATAATACTCTTTAAAAGCTGTATAATAGCCAAACTGGTCTGCCAGTTGTCTCCTGAATGCATCTTGTATTTTCTTACCCTAGGATTTTGGTTAATGCTTTTTCCCATTGTCATCTTTTTCCCACTCCTATCTCCTTACACACAGCCTACATATTCTTCCAGGGGGCATGCATTCTATGGAGACAGAGTTTAATGTGTGCCATCAAAAGACCAAAATCAAGCGACATTCTAAAAAGAAAACAGACTCTTCTGGGGAAAAAATGGTGACTCCACAAAGTAAGAAGCCACCAAGACCTGTAGGACATTCCTTCATCTTCTCCTGGATGGGGCTACCCAGCCATGGATATGTGCCTCTGATCAGCATAAATGCCCATTGCTTGATAAAGTCAACCCATGTGTAAGGTGGTGTGTACATCTTCTGGGATCCTGGCCTTAGACTCTTGCCCTTGTGTTTACCAACTGGATTGTAAATCCTTTGAGGGCAGAAACCACATTTTAGATTTCTTGATATCCTTTCCCTTCCTCCACGTCACTAACACTTCATGTACTCAACAAAGGCCGACACCTTTGAGAGGAGTGAGAGGAGCCACTCCCACAGTGCTGAACTATGTCCTGCCCTTGCTCAACATGGTGAGACTCTGCCTCCCAATCCAAAGACCCCCAAAACTGCCACCAATCCTGTCCTTTTCCCCAAATGAAGCTAGAATTAAGAATGCAAAGAATCTTAGACACCATCCAGCCTAATCTTCTCATTTCACAAGCATGGAAATTGAGGCCACAGAAGACAATTGACTTAAAATCAACACCATGCAGCTCATTAGAGGAAGCTCTAACTCTAGAACAAGATAATATGATTCTTAGTTCGATGTCCATAAGACTCTATCGCACAATTTTTTTTTGCATCGAGTATCTAAAGATAGTTCAGTCAGAATAACCTGTAAGTTAGAGAAGCCAAGGGTTAGAATGCAGGTGGCTGAGATCTCTTACTGCCCCTCCATCTGCTCTAGGAAATTCTGTTTCCTGAAGGGAACTCCTCAGAGAAAAGGACCACAAGCAAACTGCTGCTGCTACGAAATGATACCATAATGAGAATGGAAATAATCCTAGATTCTCTGCTCATTTTGACAAGTAAAATAAGGCACATATTTTTCAATGAATAATGTTCTTTGGTCTTTGTAAAAATTGTTTCTGTTTTGACACTTTTTGTAACTTATTTCTTTGAAACCTGAGTTCACTCAGTTTGGGGAAACATAGGGTATGGAAGAAGAATGGGAAAAGGAATATGGAATCACAAGGATTTAGAGTCAAAGCAGTTTTAACTTTCGTAGAAAGACTGCAGGGATCAGCTAACACAACCAGCCCATTTTACAGAGGAGTCAACTAAGGCTCAAAGAATCCATGAGACTCGCCCAGAGAAGCAGCTCATTAGTGGCAGAGCTGATCTAGAATTCTGGGCTCCTGCTGCTGCAACCCAGTCATCTTTGCAGCATCCTAAACTCCCTCTCTCATAATAATCCAGGATAATAGTCATTTCCCATTTTTAATAAGAAGGAAATGAGCACAGAGAGAACCAGGCACAGCATGATGGAAGAAACCTGGAACTAAAGCCTCACTGCTTCTGTTTCCTTGCTGCCCCGCCACCTCGGATCCCAAATCCACAGCTTACAGGAAGTTTTTACCAATGTTACTTCTAAGTAGCACAGAATGTACGGTCCAAGCCAGTGATAAGAATTCCCCCTGTAGCCTGGGGTTATTGTAATTAAAGTGCATAACTTATCTCTTTCTACTTGGCACTTGGTTAATTAGGAAAAGAGAACATTAAAAAGGAGACATTTATTAGGATCAGAATAATCAAACCACTAGTTCAGGGGTTATTCCACTGTAAAAAAGTTAATAAACAAAACACAAATTTTTGTTAACCGATAAAAGGGTGACTTTTATTTTTATAAAAACCTGTGCTTTGTTTCAATAAAGGCATCACAGGTTTTCTATAAATAATGAGTTTCTCAGCTATATCAACGTGATGTAGTTGGAAATATCACTAGTCATAGAATCCCAATGATTGGGAGGACACAAACGGCTTGGGTGACCTTGAGCAAGCCACTTCATCTCTCTGGGTCTTGTGTTTTCCAATAAAATAAGGTATAGGATTAGACTTGATGACCTTGAAATCCTTTCCAGCACTAACATTCTGTGACCCTAAAAGTCACCCTTTTAATTTAGACATACTGCAGGCATCTGTCACATCAAGCAAGGTTTGAAAAAGAAACAACTGGAGAATTTTACCTATGTGGATGAAAAAGGAAACAGAAGTTAATTCAGCATGGAAGTCACATGCTTTGGGGATTGTAGCATTGTGTTCTCCTGTAGGAGGTGATCCATCGTCATTTATCAGAATCCATCTTCACTGAAAAGGACCAGGTTGTATTTTGAGTCCCTTCTCTTAATGTCTTTTAGCAACGACAAGGGAGGAACACTTATTCCCTACTCCTGAAGTTCCAATCATGAGAATACAGTCTCCCTAAGTACTGCTGGATTCTTGTCCAACCCCTTTCCCTCCCTACAGATGTGGGGACAGTGACCTGGCTGCTAAGTGGAAGCAGTAGGTCCACATTTCTGAAGAAGGGAAGCTCATCTATCAAAGGACCTTGGGGGCCGGGGGCAGTGGCTCACACCTGTAACACTAGTACTTTGAGAGGCTAAAGTGGGTGGATTGCTCGAGCTCAGGAGTTCGAGACCAGCCTGGACAACATGGTGAAAACTCATATCTACCAAAAATACAAAAATTAGCCAGGCATAGTGGCGTGTATCTGTGATCCCACCTACTCAGGAGGCTGAGATGGGAGGATCACTTGAGCCTGGGAGGCGGAGGTTGCAGTGAGCTGGGATAGTGCCTCTGCACTCCAGCCTGGGTGACAGTGAGACCCTGTCCCCCACCCCCCAAAAAAACTAAAACAAAAACAAAAAAGGACACTGGGGAGGGAGGAGGAATTCAATTTGGAACTAATTAATTCAGTTCTTCCTACCTTCCCTCTCCACCTAGCACAGTGGAAAACAGTAGCCTGGGTAGGTGTGAAACCTGTGCAAACCCAAACTTTCCCTCAGGTAAGCTCCCATAGTCTGAACTGGACAGAAGGGAGTTTGCAAGCTCACTTTGGCTCTTAGAATGAGCTATGTCTTCTGACACAGCCTTTTTAGAAATAAGAATGGCATTTGATTCATCTGCTTCATCTTCATCCTTATCATCTTCCTCTGCTGACTGTGTTGTTTTATTTTGCAATTGATTTCAAAAGTGGGCAAAAAAGGTGCCATTAATTGTGTCTCTTCAAAACCCTAATACCCACCAGAATAAGAATGGTTCTCCACGAATAAGAATGGTTCTCCACGAGGCTGTAAGCCACAGACAGAAACTGGGTCATCTCTTTCAGTGCAAATGTTCAAGAATTGGTTGGTTAGATGGAATAATGACAGGTCAGACCTGTGACTTGAGTCCCTTCAAAGTCTTCCCAGGACCCTACATGACTTGGCCCTGCAAGCTCAAGCCTCATCTCTCACCAGTTTATTCCTTCTTACCATGTTCCAGCTGCACTGGCTCTTCTTTCAAAGCTTTGGATACACCGTCCTTTCCTCTGACTCAGGGGCTTTGCAGATGCTGTTCTCTATGCTTAGAAATCTTATCCCTCACTGCCCATCCTTTTACCTTTTTAATTCTTTTATATTTCTGTTCAAAATCACTTTCTTAGGGATGTTTTCCCTGTATCCCAGATAAGGTCAGGTATGTTCTCATAGCTCTCTCCTTTTTAGTGGCATTATGAGTTTGTAATTTTATGCTTATTTATGTGATGATTTCATAAATGCAGTTCTCCCACCAGACTGTAAAATCCTTGAGGAAATCAACACTATCTATTTTGGTTTCTGTTGTACCATCAAAACCTCACTCACTCCTGACACATTTTAGGGACTTACAGAATGTATGGAAAATAGAAACAGTGAACTTTTGGGGTAGTTTAGGCATAATAAAAATATATGACAGCAGCATTCATCTAGGTTCTTAACAGCAAAAGTTCAGGCCCAAGGGGAGCCACACCTTTCCAGGATATTAAGGAAATCATTCTGCAGAGTGTTCCTGGAAAATAATCCACACCCAGAGCCCCTTCTGGAGCTGATGTTCCCAGTGGCTCTTCCGCATTAAGTCACTTTGGCTTGGGCTATATGCTATAAGTAAAGTCAGTCCTGCTACCCTTGCCAAAAATTGACTGAATCAGGATCTATGCCTGATCTTATAATGACCACATCCAGTCATTATACATTATGCAAGGACCTCTGAGGGTCCTTGGTGTGACAATCTGTGCTTCACGTTGGAAGGTAAGGTAGATATTCCAACCGCAGCTCCCTCCTCTCTCACCTGCTTCTGCTGTAGATACTACAGAAGTGAAGTACCGGATTTTTAAGCCCCCTTTGTTCATGGGGTGGGGGTAGGGAGAGTCATAGTGACTCCAGTTTGGGTCACTAAGATGCACGAGGACACCTGTTGGAACTTCCCAGCTTTCCGTATTTGCTTAGGCAGTGAAGGTGCTTGTGATAGCTGGAGCTGCAGCAGCTAATGCATTCCTAATTGAAACATGGTGATCAAACAGCTCAGTTAGACCCTGTCTTAGAAAATATTGAATCTAATGCTGGACATGGTAGCTCACACCTGTGATCCCAGCACTTTGGGAAGCTGAGGTGGGAAGATTGCTTGAGCCCCAGAGTTCAAGACCAGCCTGGGCAACATAGCAAGACTTCATCTCTATAAAAAATAAAGACAAAAATTTTAATTAAAAAAATATTGCAACTGAGTGCATGCTGTGTGAGTGAGGCACAAGAGCTACTGGGTGACTTACCTAGTCGTTGGGCTCTGCATGAAGAAGGCCTGCTCAGCACCAGCCAGCACAGGAACTCAGGGGCTGCAAAGATGTGGATGGCTTCCCTTGCTCCTCCCTTTCCCCCAAATAATCTGCTGGAATCAGTCCCTTCCAATCTGAATGAATCTCATGAATGCAGCAGTTTGTTTTTATGATGGTAGGGTTGGGACTGGTGGGGGAAAGTAGCTCTAAGTACCGGCCATAGGCAGATATGTTGTTCTTTTATGCTCAGCACGTTTCACGAAACTCTTATTTGACCGCAGCCTAAGAATGGCACCTCAGGCACCCAGTGACTTCCACAGCCCTCACCTCAAAGCTTCTCAGATGCCTTTATCTTTATGCACGTCCACACAGCAGAAGCGCAAACAGTGCATAACCCCTGTGGGGTGTTGCCTTTTGAAGTACGTAAGCCAGTCAACCAAACACACGCCACTGTGTCTCTCTCTCTCAGAGTTTCCCTTTCTAAAGATAATGGGGCCTTGGAAAGTTAAGCAGATGGCCAGAGACCAAGGTGTTATGCACCTGCTTCTCTACCACCTGCTGATGGAGGAGATACATAGGCAAAGCATAATGGGAGAAGCGACTGTGAACACAGCAGGAAAACCCAAGGCCATCTTTCCATCATGGTGTGCAAGAAATTTCAGGCTTGGAGCCTTTGTGTGTTTAGAGAATAATGAATAATAATTTACTGGCAACCTTCTGTGGCAATACTTCAGGACTGGAGGTGGGGTGGGCAGTGTAAAATTCAGACAGGTGATTAAAACATTTCTAAACAGCTGAAATGGTGGCTGACATTAAGAATTCAGTGCTATGTACACGGCAGGCACTCAATACGTATTTGTTAGACGAGTGAGTAAATTAGTGAGTGAATGTTTTCTATACGAGCCAAATCTTGCAGGGTGCTCTGCACACGGTAAAGGCAAAATAAATGTTAGTTGAAAGACCCCAGTTATAATCTCATATGATCTATGTATCTAGTCAGTCATTTTCACTGGGAGTTCGGTAGCAATTGTAAACTGACTGTTAATGAGAGAAAACCATTTTCCGTAGCATCAGGAGGATATGGCTTTAAAAGGAAGCTTGCGCTTTGGCGGGTTCTCTCTCTCTCTCTCCTTCTGTGGGATAATCTGGCAGTACATAACACATTCCTTATCATTTGCACTTTTTAAAAAGAAATTTAATGGCATGTGATATGTTTATGGGACAACATTATGTTTAGAAAAAAGGTGGATCATTGGTGTTTACATATGAGTAGCTGGCGGTGGGAGCAGGTTGGGATGGGTTGAAGAATGAATAGGAGGTTTTGAAAAAGTGGGTACAGTGATTGTAAACACAGTAACTCTAGCTTGAAGGAAGGCAGGGAGATGGGATGGTAGGTGGCAGGTTGTGAGCATACGGAGGGTCTTTCCTGTGAGTAGGGAACACACGTTTGTGTCCTTATGGGGATGATCTGCTAGAAAAGCAAAGATGAAAAGATAAATCATTTGGAGACACAGGGTAACTAACGGAAAATTGACATACGTAGTATGGTCTCCAATTGGCTCCCTAAAAAAGAGGGCTCAATTCACATCTTGCACTGAGAAATCAGGAGCTAGAACAGGGAAAGTGAGATGGCAAAGAGAGAGCAGATGTAGCTTGTCGGTGGCTCACAATCCAGTGGGGAGGGAGACTTACACTCCTACAGCTGCACAGCAAGAGGGCTGAAGCTAAGATGTGAGCACCTGAGTCTGTGGAGCTGCTCTGTTCCTTAAAGAGGCTTCACATTTGAGTACCAACCATGGTTCAGTTCTCCTTTAGGTATTCGGATGGGCGAGTTGTTCAAACCAGAGACACTTACACTCTCTCTTCTCACTCTTTAAAGACAAAGTGCTAGGAGAAAATAATCGTCCAGGCAAAATCCTATATTCAGCCTGGGCAAGATGGTGAGACCCTGTCTCTCAGAAAAAAAATTTTTTTTAATTAGCCAGGCACAGTAGCTCACACCTGTAGTCCCAGCTACTCAGTGGGGGAGCTGAGGCAGGAGGATCCCATTAGCTCAGGAGTTCCAGGCTGTAGTGATCTATGATTGCGCCACTGCCCTCCAGCCTGGGTGACAGCGAGACCCAGTCTCTACAAAAAAAAAAAAAAAAAAGAGGCCAGGCATGGTGGCTAGCACCTGTAATCCCAGCACTTTGGGAGGCCGGGGTGGGCAGATCACCTAAGGTTGGGAGTTCGAGACCAGCCTGACCAACATGGAGAAATCCCGTCTCTACTAAAAATACAAAATTAGCTGGGCATGGTGGTGCATGCCTGTAATCCCAGCTTCTTGGGAGGCTGAGGTAGGAGAATCTCTTGAACCTGGGAGGCAGAGGTTGTGGTGAGCTGAGATCATGCCATTGCACTCCCACCTGGGCAACAAGAGCAAAACTCCACCTCAAAAGAAAAAAAAAAAACAACAACCCTATATTCAATTAAATGGTTGTTCAACGGAAAGACTAAAACAAAGACATGATCACAAAGCCCGAGAGAGTTTATCGCTAACAGATCTTTAAACATTTATTCAAAAGTATATTTCAAGACAAAGAAGGAAAGAGTAAGATGCGAAGAGTTGTGGGCACAGAAAGTGGTAAATCTGTAAATAAATCTAAACAAGCATTGAGTTTAAAAAATGTGGTTACTAAACAAGGTAGAACAAAAATACTGAAAAGTAACATGTAACACAAGAAGGAACTGATTTGGACTAAAGCTTCTAAGGCTCTATTGATACAGAAGGGCTGGGCTCCTGGCTAAACCCCACCCTTAGGCCTGGAACCACAGCCCTAAGTGAAAACAGCTGACCCCGTTTTTCCACCCAAATGTTGCCTTTTTGGCTTGCCTCACCCCTGTCCTGTGCCCATAACACTTCAGCTGGCAGAGCAACACGAGTGGCTGAGCAGCGAGGATACAAGCAGCTGAACGGTGAGCAGAGAAGCAACTGAGTGTTGGAGACTACAGATAGATGGATAGATGTGGCTAACTTCAGACAGTGCGGCTTTGGAGAGGGGCCTAGCCGGAGATGGCTGGGCTTCAGGGAAAGATCACCTTCCCATCCCCTTTCCAGCCTCCCTTTCCGCTGAGAGCCACCCGCCGCTCAATAAAGTCTTCTGTATTCATCACCTTTCAAACAGAGTTTGTGTGACCTGATTCTTCCTGGACACCGGACAAGAACCCGGGTGCCGAGAGGGCTGGGGCTGCCACCCTGACCCTCTACTAAGCTGGTTGGCTCTTGGCTGTCTCTGGACGGCAGAGCTGAAAGAGCATTGGCGGTAACATGCTTGGACGCTGCTGCGGGGCCCGCACAGAGCCTGCTCCACCAGGGAGGAGCGACCAGCCACTGCCAGCATTCGTTCGCTCTGGTTCCCGCACTCTTCCTCCCGCGAGCACTGGCCAGTGGTGGGCTGAGCGAAACGAGCCACTCCAGTTCCAGCCCAGGAAGGGAGTCAAGTGAACTAACCTGTCTCATCATTATTGTTTTATTATTGTTTGAGAGGAAGGTAATAGATTGTGATGAACTTTAGACTGTTTAAGTTTGAGAGTTAACAATTTATGGATGGTAAATTAAAGAATGTATAATTTCATCCTAATACAGGGGAAGAAAGGACTAAGAAAATACAGTCAATCCTACAGAAAATAGAAAAGGGCCGGGTGTGGTGGCTCATGCCTGTAACCCCAACACTTTGGGAGGCTGAGGCAGAAGGATCACTTGAGACCAGGAGTTCAAGAACAGACTGGGCAACATGGTAAGATCCCATCTCTACAAAACAACATTAAAAGAAATTAGCCAGGCATGGTGGCACATGCCTGTAGTCCTAGCTACTTGGGAGGCTGAGGTAAGAGGATCACTTGAGCCTGGGAGGTCAAGGTAGCAGTGAGCTATGATTGTGCCACCACATTCCAGCCTGGGTGACAAAACAAGACTCCATCTCAAAAAATAATAAAAAAAAATAAAGAAATAAAGAAAATAGGAAAACAGCAGAAACAAAAATCCTTCTCTAATAAAAAATGGAAAAAGCAGAGTAAATATAATAGCACAAAATAGGACTGTAGAAATAAATAATACACGTCAGCCATTATAACTATAAATGCAATAAACTTGTCATTTAAAAAACAGCGCTTGTCACATTGGATTTAATACATTTAAGCTACATGCTGTTTCCAGAAAGTATCTAAAACATAACATACAGAAACATCAAAAGTAAAAGAATGCAATATATATTCCAGGCAATAGATAAGAGAAAGCTAGTGTACCTATATAATTACTGGACAATGTAAATGTTAAGGGGGAAAAAAGTATCATTAATGATAAGATGGTTATTAAATAATGATTAAAAGAATCACCAGGAATATAACATGATTCTAAACTCATATGCACCTAATCTCACGGCCTCACATACATATCAAGAAAAAAACTGAGAGAGGTGTAGGGAGATAGAGTGAGAAATTGTAATGTATCCTCTTAGTAATTGATAGATCAAGCTAATAAAAAATGCATAAGGATAGATAAGATTTGAACGATATTAAAAATCTTGATCAAAAAAGCTTAAACAGACTTCTGAATATAAGAGACTTGGGAATAAATAACAAAAGCTATAAAGAACTTCTGGTTCCTGCACTCTTCCTCCATGAGGAGTAGCCAGTGGTGAGCTGAGTGAAACGAGCCACTCCAGTTCCCGACCACGAAGGGGGTTGAGGGAACTAACCTGTCGCATCATTATTGTTTTATTATTGTTTGAGAGGAGGGTAATAGATTTTGATGAACTTTAGACTGTTTAAGTTTCAGAATTTTCTCCATAATGGAGAAAATTTATTAAAGTACACTAAAAGACTCTGAAGAAAATCTAGATGAGATATAATGTGGTGATTAAGTCAATGAGTCTATATCACAAAGATGTCAGTTCTTCTAAAATTAGTTTATAAATACAATATAATTTTCATTTTAAAAATTCAATATATTTTCATTTTTAAAATCCCAACAGAATTTTTCATGGAATTGAAAAACTGATTCTAAAATTTCTATTGAAAAGCAGAGAATCAAGAAAAGAAAAGGCATTGTGGGCCAGGCACGGTGGCTCATGCTTGTAATCCCAGCACTTCGGGAGGCTGAGGTGGGCAGATCCAAGGTCAAGAGATGGAGACCATCCTGGACCCACAGGGTCTTTGCTTCATATCTGCTACTACTCTATTGTGCCCCCAAATACCTTTGAGCATTTGGGGGCACAACAGAGTACTTGATTTCAACTGGGGGTGATTTTGGTCCCCAAAGAATCTTATGTATTCAAAAAAAAAATTATTTTCACTGAAAAACTTGTTTGCGTTTTTTGTTGTTGTTGTTTTTTGTTTTTTTCTCGAGACCCTGTGGGATCTGACTGCAGTAGAATGAGCCTGGGATACTGATCCTCAAACTTTCTTAACTTCTGTTGGGTTTACAACCAGGTTCCTGTGGGCCACTGTGTCACTGCACAGACTGCCTTCAGTCTAACCGCATGATTTTCACACATGTGGCTGGGACATGCAGCAGGACACAGCAGGTGTTCCTGGTTAGGAAATGTTCTCGAGGCACTAAGAAAGGCAAAGGCATCCCAGTACTTCTGGCTTATATAAGGAAATAGTTCAGGGAACGGATGAAGAAACTCCCCCCTTGGGAGTATGGGAGCAACACTCACGCTGCTCTCAAGATGAACCAACAGAAAATGGATGAGAACAGAGTGGTGTAACCACACATGTCAGTGGGGGTCTCTGCAACAGAGAGGAGGACAGGAAGTGCAAGCAAGGATCACTGGCTAGAGAGTTCCATAAATCCAACGCTCATGGTGACTGTAAGACCTTCAGAGAGTCACATAATCCGGTGGTGTCTCAGTTCCTTATCTGAAAATTGTGGAAGTCCGGCTAGGTTCTTCAATGACTCGCCAGTTTCAAAATTCTATGATTTCCATTTGGCATTCTACCTTTTTCTTTTCATGTCTGTTCTCCTTAAAGCAATATAAAATTGCCTCCTTATTCCTTCTCCTTCCTCTCCACTGAGTTCCACCACTGTAGCCACAGCAATCCTGCTTAAAATATAAGTCAGGCCATGTCATTTTGCTGCTCAAAATGTCAACATCTTGACCTTTAACTCTGAATAAGATTCAAAGTCTTCATCAGGACCTATAAGGTTTGACATGCTCTGACCCCTGGCAAACTTTCTGACCTCACCTCCTATCATTCTTCTCACTCACCATGTTCCCGCCATGTGCGCCTCTTACTGTGAGCTTCCAGTGTCCTCTGGGCTCTCACCCCAGGACCTCCGCATTTGTCACTCCCTCTACGTAGGGGGATTCTGCTCAAATCTCTCTTTGAGAGAAGCCTTCCCTGATAGCCTATCCCAAGCAGCAGCTCCCACTATCCTCTACACCCTCTTAGCCCTTTACTTTTTCCCCTTTTCACTTATCATTACCGATGATATTATTTATATAATGTAATTTGATACAGACTTATTTCACAGACTCTCCCACAGATATACCTCATGAGGGCAGAGACACTATTGATCTTGTTTACTGCTAAAACCCCAGCATCCAGAAATTACCTGGGCATAAACAGGCATCAAATATACATTTGGGAAACTGTGTGAATACGTGCTTAAACAAGTGAAATAATCAATGTAGGGTCAGAAATTAGGTTCTTTACTTTCTTGAACATCACCCAGTTTTCAGGAGTGATGTTAGGAAAAAAAAAAAAAGGCCTGACAAATTTATATCACCCACTTTTCTAATTTTCATTGTTCTAATTATTTCTGAATTTGCCAGCTCTTTATTTCATTTTATTTTGGAAAGAAATATACTGTACCAGTTTTTTGCATCATTTGGACACAGCATTATAAATAAAATGTTATAAACGCCAAAGGTTGCTGAAGAAATATCTGTTTTTGTTTGAGGACGTTTGGTTGCAACAGAAAAAAAATCTAAAATTAGTTGCCCTCTCCCATGTTGGTTGGGACTTTGAACCATAGAAGGTGCCCTCTATCTGATGCAATCTAATGGCGCTGCTCTCAAGGTCAACCACTTCAGGTGACTCCAGACTGAGCCGTTAAGGGCTCTTCCGGCTCTGTAAGTCTGGGAACTACTGCCATCTGCTGGATGACTGTTGGTACTTCCTCCTGAGCAGCTGTGCCTGGCGGGCCCCAGCACTCCCTAAGGATCCTGTGATCAACATCAGTGATGGGAGAGATGATCCATGGGGCCAAAATGCAGACATAATCACATTTTAAAATATGGTAGATGCTTGGATTAGAGTTCAAAAGCAGCACTAATCTATGTTCTAAGACAGGCCTCTTGGCTCCTCATACCAGTGGGAATTAGAAGCTAGTATCACCAAAAAATTCCAACTGGGGCTCAGATTTAGAGATAGAGCCTTACAGCAGCTGACTTATTTTTCCTTTTGAAAAAACATTTTTATCTCAAAATGTATACATGAATATTATGTGTTAATAAGAGATTAGTGCAACATAGGCTATTGGTTAAATTTGTGAAATAGCAGGCAAGACACTTGGGTTCAGAATACCATCCACTTGCTGATCAGCTGTGTATGTCAGTCTATCCAACTAGAAACTAAGGGAGAAATAATGGTGCTGGCCCACTCTGTTTCAAAAAGATACCAGAGGGTAGATGAACTTGGCCAACCAAAAGACAAGTAAGGTTACCATCAAGAGGCCCAGCTTTGTTTACACCAGTGAAGCAATCCAAATGTCCATCAATGAGGAATTAGTTCAATAAATGTGGCACGCCTTTATAATGGAATATGCTGTTACTAAATTTTATGATGTATGCCTATATTCATTTGTATTTATATATGTATACAGTATTTTGTTGTACAGAAAATGTATATGTACTATGATTTCGTCATTGGATTAAAAAAATTATGGAAGATATTATCTGCCAAAATTTTAATAGTGACTATATCTAGATGCTGAGGTTAAAGATAATTTTCATTTTAATATTTTTTATGTTGCCTGAATTTTTTCACTAACAATAAGCATTATAGAGCACAATATCCTCTTCACTTAGTGATAACAAAAATACCATTTCTGTTTTGCAATTATTGCAATGGTTTCCTTACTTTCCCTATTTTTGCCCTTACCACTCTATATTCTACTAAGAGTAATTTTGTTAAAATCTTAGTAAGGTCTTTTCATTCCCCTGATTAAGCACCCCCAACCCTCCCAGTCTTATCCCTCTCTGAGAAAAAGCCAAATCAAATGGGTTCCAGTGGGCTCCAGGTCCCTAACCAGCATCCACTAACTGTGCCCTCCCTCTCTAACCTCATCTCCTTCGACTTTTCTCCCCCAGAACTCCCTTCTCTGAACACTCTTGAGGAATTGAATCTTTAGACAAAAGGAATCTCACTAATTTTAGGAATCAAGTGGCAGATTCTGGACCAGAACCCAGTTTGGTGATTACCTTTTCATACTTGATGCCTAAAATTCCTCTGTCCTCCTCCACCCTGCCCTGTGCCCTGGGAAGCTGACCTGCCTGGCGGGACTTGTGTCCTGCCCATTAGGAAGCACCAGCAAGAAAGAAGACAGAGGAAAAAGAGTCACAGTGTTTCTCTAACTTCTACCCTATGAGGTTGTCACGGGACGCATGTCTGAAGGTCACAGCTCTTGCAGGATGGCCCTCCTTGTCCATCTGGATATGGTCCCAATTAGCACATGACCAAGCTTTTGCAAACAGTCCCCTCATTAAACTTGCTTCAAATCATCCAAGTACTTTTGCCTCTATTTTGTGCCGGGAGCCTGATGAGATCCCTAGAAAAGTCATCCCACAGTTGCTTCTCATTTATATTTGTCCATACGTGTTTCATATTTGGTTGCATTATCAGCCGAGATCCATGAAACTCAACCAGCATGCACTGCGTCCCTCCTATGTCTGTCACTGTGCTAAGCTGATTTCATAGACCTCCTCTCTTTGTGCTGAACAACAACTGTGATCCTACTCTTTCATCAAAGAGCTGAAATGATTCCAGAAGTTAGGTGCTAAGAAATGATTCCAATGAAGAACTATATAAAAGCAAGAAATGCTCCAAAGGAAAGAAGAGAAAAGATTAGCCATGACACTATGAGTGTGAAGGAAAGAGAACAAAATGGATAATAAAGTAAATGAAAGGAAACAAAGCAAAAATAGGCAGGATACTTGTGCATGGATATGTGTGTGGATATCACCTCAATATATTAATGTTTAAAAATCAATTGAGTGGAATAAACAGTACATAGTTGCACATTCTGTGGCCATGAAATATCAGCCGACTGATTGAGCAGATGCTCCAGTTGAAATCAGAGCACCGTGAGTTCCTTTCCTTTGAAAACTTACATTCCCTTATCATTTGCTTTACTCTCTCTTCTCTACCTAGCCAGAGGGGGTAAAATATCAGTGTCCTGATTATAAGTAAATGTATGATAATGTAAGATGCACAAAGGCCTCAGAAGAGCAATTAATAGGTATTTAAACAGCAAAGTGAATCATTCCCCGTAGAGCCAATAAAGTCGTGCAAATGAACGTTGCTCAGATTTACATGCATGGAGGCATCAGCAAATCAATAGAGCGATTGCCATGGAGGACACCCTGAATGTAAAATCACATCTGAAGTTATATTCATGCTCAAATGCAAACTGAAAGTGCAGGTTTGTCTAGGCTATGAGTGAAACAAAGCATTTATCACTCCTCCTGTTCCCTTTTTCATCTCACGTTCTAAAGATTTACAAAGCCGTGAAGCTCACTGAGGTATTGGCCTATCCCATGCTCCTGTAGTAATGCCTAGCAAAGGAACCTCCCCCTCAGTTTGCTTTTTCTCTTTCTCCAATGTCACCAGCACAACCCTGTTCCAAAGCAATTGGAATGCAGGCTCTCCAGGTCTCCTCTTTAAGAACATTTATGTGAAAATTAAATCACCGAGAGCCCTATCAAGGGAACAAGTTCATTAGTATGCGCTAATTGATTCCTTAAAAGCTTGATAAAATTGCTATCTAAAAGGGGATTTACCAAATTTCCTGAACAATTTCTTGAAAATTTAGGGAAAAATACCCCAACAGTATAGTACAGAGGTCAGTAAACTCTGGCTCACGGGCCAAATCCAGCCTGCTTTCTGTTTCTGTAACAGCAGTTTTTACATTTTCAGAGGTTGGGGAAAAAGTTTAAGAATAATAATTTCTTGTGACACATAAAACTTAAATTCAAATCTCAGTGTGCATAAATAAAGTTTTATTGGAATACAGCCATGCATAATTATTTATTGGATGACTGCTTTCCTGCTATGACAGCAAAGTTGGCCTAAAAATCCTAAAATATTTACTATCTTGCCCTTTATAGAAAAATTTGCTGACCGTTGTCTAAGTAAATGGTTATTTTTGGGAAGACTAAAAACAAACAAAGCTAGCAGCGTGATACTGTAACTCTAGACTTTTTTTTCTTTTTTTCCTTTGCCTGAGTCTAGAATGTGCTTAAGTAGTAAGCGACATGAAATTTTATTGTTACCAGAGCTTATGACTTGCAGTTTTAATTCTCTGACATCTGATCACTACAGTCTTTCAAAACTAAGCAACCAACTGAAGGAGTTCAGGAAGTGTCCCCCCAACACAAGCCGCTTTACTGTGCTGATTGCCTCACACTGAGGGCACCCGGGGAGCAGCAGATTCACGGAGGGGCTTTCTTTTATCTGCCTGAAGACTGATCCGCCAAAAGGAATGCAATTGCCAAGGGATCCCCTCCCCGGAATCTCATTACCGGGGAAGATTAACTCCTATCTCTGGAGGGAAGACTGGGGGTTACCACCACACCCAGACAGATTGTCATGGGCTCTCTGTCACCTATTCTTCAGAGGACCCATTCATCATTTACTTTCTCCTATGTTCTCTACCTCCTTCCTCTGCGTCTACAAGCTTCTAGATCCCACTGAGTTTGGGGGTATTCACTTTTTTTTCCTTGGAAGCCCCTGTGCATATAAGAAATGTGTGTACCTTTTCTCCTCTTACTCTACCTGCTGTCCGTTTATTTCATATACTCAGTTATTAAACCCTCTGTGGGCAGAGGGAAAGTCTTCCCTCCCGACACAATCAAGCCCCATCCTAATGATTCTGTTGGACCTAACGCAGAGGGCTTCCTCCATTCTGCCACTTCCCAGTGAGGAAAGTTTTTGTTCTTGTACTTCTGTTTCTGAATTCTGGCATTCTGATGTCTTCCCATTCCAAGAACAGAGCTCAGGGCCTGGAGTCTAAAGAAAAAGCTACAGAACCCCCAGCGGCTGCCCCTGTCAGTTACACCATCCTTCAGTAACTATGCCTGGTGGGAACATCTATTAACATCTCCTTCATCTTGAAGAGTGGTCAGATGCCTTAACCTCTGTTCTACTTGTGTTTTCCTAAAATAACCCTGAGAAGTAGAAAATATCACCTATCTCAGGCATTACTGCACCCATTTTAGAGATGAGTAAGCTGAGGCCCAGAGATACTAAGTGGCTTTTCTGAGGAGGTCCCGTAGCAAGGTGGTAAGAGGACAGTTTTCCTGGACCTCAGACCCAGATTTGTCGGCCAGATTCTGCCCCTTGCAAAGGTACAGATGTTTGGGGGCAGTGAAGAGCGTATAGGTTGCCAAGAACTTTTCATAGGTATGGATTGAAAGAGGCTGCAGCTGTATGGAAGCTGCTAGAGAGTGCTAATGAGTCATGGGGACTTTGGAGCACTTCCTGATTGCTCCCTAGCCATCCCCAGCACATACCACTACCTTCTGTCTCCACTTGCTTCCCCTCTGCTCACTGCTGAAGCCAATTCAGGGGCATTGCCGCCAAATAGGAGGCCTCGCTTGCGAACAGGGATAAGGGAGATCTATTCTGTGGCTCTACGACAACAGGTACCCAGGGACCCTAGCATGCTGTAGCTGGTCTCCAGGCAGACAGGCAATGAAAAACAGGGGCCCAAATCTCAGAGCAAAAACTAGGCAAAAGCCAGACTCACACATGGACCCTTATGGGACAACGGGTTTACACAACCAATGACAGCTGTACTAAGGAAGCAGGAAGGTGTAGAGAAGAAAAGAAGGGTGAGATGGGAGGGTGCTGGAGAACAGCATGGAATCAGATTTACTGTAGAAATCTGATTTGGGCTGGGTGCGGTGGCTTACGCCTGTAATCCCAGCACTTTGGGAGGCTGAGGCAGGAAGATCACCTGAGGTTGGGAGTTCGAGACCAACCTGACCAATATGGAGAAACCCTGTCTTTACTAAAAATACAAAATTGGCCGGGCGTGGTGGCACATGCCTATAATCCGAGCTACTAGGGAGGCTGAGGCAGGAGAATCGCTTGAACCCGGGAGGCGGAGGTTCTGGTGAGCCGAGATCATGCTCCTACCTGGGCAACAAGAATCAAACTCCGTCTCAAAAAAAAAAAAAAGAAAGAAATCTGATGTAAGCCACAGGGAGTCTGTCTCAGCTCAGTGGAAGAGTATGTTTCTGAAACTGTAGAAGAAAACAGATTATAGGGAGAACAGTATGGTAAAAATCAAACCAAAACAAAACATCTCTCATACTTCCCTATGTAATCTCTGAGGATCTGAGACCATAATTAGCCTTATTAAGAGAAGGAGGGAAAAATATTCTAGAAATGTTAATGCATATTATAATGATCAAGTAAGAAAACAGGGGTAAAATGAGGGCTTGGTTTGAAAGAGGGTTAGTTTTTTGTATCAACTAGCCGGGCGCGGTGGTGGGCGTCTGTGGTCCCAGCTACTCGGGAGGCTGAGGCAGGAGAATGGCGGGAACCCGGGAGGCGGAGCTTGCAGTGAGCTGAGATCTGGCCACTGCACTCCAGCCTGGGCGGCAGAGCGAGACTCCGTCTCAAAGAAAAAAAATAAATAAATAAAATAAAAAAAAAATAAAATAAAAGAAAGAGGGTTAGAAAATGTCTCTCCCTTCATCAACCCCCATCAGCAAACTGTACTCTTTTTAGCACTAGAATCTCACCTTTATAGCCTTGAATTTAAATTCACTGGGCTTGCTTTCTTCCTTCCTTCTTTCCTTCCTCCCTCTTTTACTCTATTTGCTTACCTTTTCCTTATTTATGCCACATTGCAATTCTGGGAGTTCACTTTTGCCTACGAACCTTGCCAGCGGGAAATTCACTTTTGGCCTATGTGGGTTTCCAGAACAACTGTTTCCTTTCATCTTGTCTTTGAATTTCCCATACAGTAGCAGTAGGGCGTTATCCAATCACCAAAGTAGTCACAGACTCTTAGCTAGTTAAGTCACTCATTTACGTACTCAATAAATACTTACTGAGTGCAGACCTTGTCTAGGGTATTGAGAACACAACGTTGACGGCTAGGAGTGGTGGTGCCTATAATCCCAGCACTTTGGGAGGCAGAGGCGGGAGGATCACCTGAGGTCAGGAGTTCCAGACCACCCTGGCCAACATGGTGAAACACCATCTCTACTAAAAATAAAAATAAAAAAATTAGCTGGGCATGGTGGCAGGCACTTGTAATCCCAGTTACTCAGGAGGCTGAGGCAGGAGAAGCGCTTGAACCTGGGGGGCGGAGGTTACAGTGAGCTGAGATCGCACCACTGCAGACTGGGTGACAGAGCAAGACTCTGTCTCAAAAAAAAAAAAAAGAGAACACAACGTTGAACAAGTTATTCCAGCTCCAATATAGACCTTATCCTAGAGAGGAGATACAGACAATACGATGCAAAAAATAGATTCAGGCAGTGAAAGTGCTATGGAGAAAATAAACCAGGGTATTAGGCTGAGACCATAGAAGCCTGGGGTTGGGCACAGTGGCTCAGGACTGTAATCCCAGCACTTTGGGAGCCAAGCAGGAGGATCGCTTGAGCCCAGGAGTTTGAGACCAGCCTGGGTAACATGGTGAAACCTTGTCTCTACAAAAAATACAAAAATTAGCCAAGCATGGTTGTGTATGCCTACAGTCCCAGCTACTCAGGAGGCTGAAGTGGGAGGATCACTTGAGCCTGGGAGGTGGAAGTTGCAGTGAATGAACATTACGGCACTGCACTCCAAGACCCTGTCTCAAGAAAACCAGAAGCCTATCTGAGAAAGTGACATTTGAGCTAGGATCTGAAAGGAGAAAGGGAGGAGGCTGGCGGCATGATCATAGAAAGATCTGAGGGAAGAGAGTTCCAAGCCCAGGAAACAGCAGGTGCCAAAGTCCCGAAGCAGAAAAGTGCAAAACGGCCTTTGCTGGGAAGAGAAACAATATTATCTACTAGGAACGGATCTAAGGACACCAATTCACTTCAGTGAAGAATGTATTTGCTCTTTCTCTGTCTATACCATGAGGATAGTACCCTAGAAATTAAGTGGTTTTGGTGGTTAAGACCAAGTTCTATTTCTAGGAGAAGTTATATAATCCTAGAGTTGATTATACATGTAACTTATTTTTAATTAAATTCCCATTTTTGGAAAAAAGAAGAAAGGCACGTGACTTTTTTACTTCTGCCATTTCTATTATTTACCATTCATGTCCTTTTTACTGGCTTTCATTCTACTTGATGAAAGAATGTACTCAACAAGCTTCAAGCTTGGTAATTGGTGGCCAGTGGATGCAGTGAATACATTTTTTACAAATCCCCCAGTTCTGCACGCCAACTGCCTGATTTACCAGATCAAAAGGAAACTATAATGATGCTGGTGTTTCTTTCTTGCAGGGAAAAAAAAATACAGCAGGATGGGAGTAAGGAATGAGAGATCATGATTTGGGTCTTCTTTGTATTTCCTCTTGGAAACAAAACAGGTGCTGATTTGTGTGGAATGCCTCCCAGGAGAAGATGGATGTACATGTAGATGCATCATTATTATTCAAGGTCACCAAAATGATCCTAGCTCTCATTAGAGGACCTAGACATCAAAGTTTTTTTTTTTCTTCCTATTCTACTTATAATGTTGTGAAGCTGGAACTAGATGTTGTCACTGCACAAACTTCTCAACATTGTAGTGGAACCACCAACACCATCCTCCTTTCTCACTTCAGCTAAGTGCCAGTTAATGATAATACTGGACCCTGGCTTTCATTAACTACCAGCACAAGAGCAACTAAGATCTTCCAATTGCCCCATTAAGCAATTAAGTTGCTAATAGTGTCTGGCATTAATAGGCCCAGAAAGAAGTAAAACCTTCCCCAGTTAGTAGGGCTGAAGGGTTATCTTTTCTTATAAAAGAGTTTAGCCCTAAGATAAACAGGCCACAGAGGACCCCAGGGAGTGGCCTGTGTCCTGGGTGGGATCTCAAGGTTCCCACTGGGCACTTAGCCTCAAGGGTCTCCTTGAACATTGTGCTGTGAAGGTGGCTGTTCAAGGAGCAAAGTGGGCATTGAATCAAGTCAATATTCATGGAAACAGAGAGGAGTGAGAGGAACGAGAATGGGGTAAGCCCAACATGTAGAAATACTGATCTCACAAATGGAGAGTGGTGTTCAAAACGTTCCTCTGTCTTGATTTGGGACTAACTAATCTAAGGGGCTGCCAGCTGTAAAATACTAGGGCTATACTAATGCATACGGGTTGACTTTCAATCAACATATATGTTTTACTCATATTTCTGTATGTGCAATTTACCTTATGAGTTTTTAAACCAAAAGCAAATGTAACAAGAACAAAAATAGACAAATGGGACTTAAACTAAAAAGTTTCTGCACAGCCAAAAAAAAAAAAAAAAATCAACAGAGTAAACAGACAACCTACCAAATGGGAGAAATATTTTCAAATCATGCCTCTGAAAAAGAACAAATATCCAGAATCTATGAGGAAGTCAACTCAAACAAGAAACAACCCCATTAAAAAGTCGGCAAAGGACACTGAAACCCCCTTTGCAAAAATTATAACAGGAAATTATGACAGTGAAATAGATCAGAATCAGTTGATTCCATCTTGCTTTTAACCTTTAAGCTGTCTTTATTCATTCCTGGGCGTAGGCTGAACTAACCTTGGGAAGGAATTCAGTTTATGGTTTGACTCTGAAACAAAACTGGTAACAGCCCTTTCCCAAAAAGATCCCCTTCTTGACTGGGGATCGGTCAGCCTTTGTAGAACTAATAAACTAGCTACAAGATTAGAAATTACAGTTTAGGAATCATGCAGCCTCTGGCTCTAAGAGTTTGAGCCTCCCCAAATCGCTCCTGGGGATAACATCACTATTGTAAAACCTAAAATCAGTGCTTGAGATATTTTGCAGACCTTGTACTGGATGGATCAGCTGACACCACCCTGTCTGGTAATCTGGCTCAACCAGTTCTGTGATCCCACCCAGGAACAGAAGACAACATGACCACCTCACTTCAGTCCCCGAGGATTCCATCTCCAACCTGAGCAATCAGCATTCCACATTTTCTGAGCCCCTACCCAGCAAATTATCTTTAAAAATTCCGATCCCCAAATGCTCAAGGAGACTGATTGAGTAGTAATAAAACTCTGGTCTCCTGCACAGCTGGCTTTGTGTGAAAGACTCTTTCTCTATTGCAATTTCCCTGTCTTGAAAAATAGGCTCTGTTTAGGCAGCCGGAAAGGTGAACCATTGGGTGGTTACAACATGAACAGATATTTCTCAAAAAATGATATACAAGTGGCCAAAAACTCATGAAAAAATGGTCAGTATCACTAATCATCAGAGAAATGCAAATTAAAACCACAATGAGATATCTTACACCAGTCAGAATGACTAGTCAAAAAAACACTACTCTGAATAAATTTGTGAGGCCAGGATGGTATTTCTACACTTTGGGCTTATCTCATCCTCACTCCTCCCCTTCCCCACCATCTACATGAATGTTTACTTGACTTGATGGCAACTTTGCTACCAGCTGTTGGCATGAATGTGGAGAAAAGCGTAGGCTTATACACTGTTTGTGGGAATGCAAATGAGTACAATCTCTATGGAAAACAGTATGGCGATTTCTCAAAGAACTAAAAATATAACTATCATTGAGCCAGCAATCCCACTACTGGGCATCCACCCAAAAGAAAAGATATCATTGTATGAAAAAGACTCCTGCACTTGCATATTTATGAAGCACTATTCACAATAGCAAAGTCACGGAATCAACCTAAGTATCTATCAAAATTTGATTGGATAAAGAAAATATGGTATACATATACCATGGAATATTATGCAGCCATAACAAAGAACAAATTCATGTCCTTTAAGCAACATGAATGAAACTGGAGGTCATTATCCTAAGTGAAATAACTCACAAACAGAAAATCAAACACTGCATGCTCTCACTTACAAGTGGGAACTAAACAATTGGTACACGGGGACATAAAGATGGAAATGACAGACACTGGGGACTCCAAAAGGCAGCGGGGAGGTTGGGAGGAGGAGGGGCTTGAAAAATTACTTCTTAGGCACAATGGTCACTATTTGCCTGATGGGTACACTTGAAGCTTAAACCTCACCATTGTGCAATATATCCATGTAACAAACCTGCACATGTACCCTGTGAATCTAAAAATTAAAAACAAAAACAAAAGCAACTTTTAGAGGTTTTATTCTGTGTTGTCAGAGTCTCCTTAGTCCATATATTCCACATGGACTATTCTCTGTCTTTCATTAATTGTTGACGTTAACCATTCTCACATTACTTTGCATTAGAAGAATAATCTTCTCTATATGCATCTCACTCAGGGAAGCAGCTTCACAGTCAGCCAAACCCAAGTTCAAATCCTACCTTTACAATGATCAATCTTGCCAAAATACATTACCTTTCAAAAACTCAATTTTTTTTTTTTTTTTTTTGAGACGGAGTCTCGCTCTGTCACCCAGGCTGGAATGCAGTGGCCGGATCTCAGCTCACTGCAAGCTCCTCCTCCTGGGTTTACGCCATTCTCCTGGCTCAGCCTCCCAAATAGTTTTTTGTATTTTTTAGTAGAGACGGGGTTTCACCATGTTCGCCAGGATGGTCTCGATCTCCTGACCTCGTGATCCGCCCGTCTCGGCCTCCCAAAGTGCTGGGATTACAGGCTTGAGCCACCGCGCCCGGCCCAAAAACTCAATTTTTTTAATCCGTAAAAAGGGGACGCTATCCCCCCAGCACAGTGTTTCTGTGAGGATTAAATGGGTTTTGCAGGTAAACGGCACAGCACAATGCCTGGCTCATAGTACACCTTCCCAGTGGTAGCTCTGATATTATTTTGTATTATTTGAAATTTATTAATTTGAAGTAATTTGTTAATTAGTTAAATTGTTATTAATTTAGCACTAATTAGATAGTGCTATTTGATAATTAGGTAATTTTATGTATGGGAAAAGCATGTTTTGGAAGCAAAATAATAGTCTAAACCAATACCAAAATAAAAAATATAAATATATCCCAGAATAAAGGGTTTTCCAAAATATCAGAAATGACCAGAGAGAAAAACCACAATTGAAATACTAATTATAGCACATGCTTTTGTATTCACGAAACAGGGGATCTAATAAGTTTTGTTATTCTGATCTGAGTAACTGTGTATACCTAGAAGCAGTAAAATTATGTCTATTTAAGAAAGTTTCATAACAGAATTTTCACTGACTTAGCATGGTTTTGTCCAGCTTCCCCACCCACAATTACTTTGAAATTTTAAAATTTTACTTCACATAACAGGCCAATTATAATAAAATCTTACAGATCTGTAAAACACTTTCACATAACTTATCCACTTAATCCAGAAAAGCAGAATCCAGCAATGGGGAAATTAGAATCAGAAACTCTAAGACCAGATCAGTGTTTCCATTAAAAAAGAAGCAGTATGAGGCCGGGCACCATGGCTCACGTTCGTAATCCCAGCACTTTGGGAGGCCAAGGAGGGTGGATCACAAGGTCAGGAGTTCGAGACCATCCTGGCCAAAGAGACCGGCCTGGCCAACATAGTGAAATTCCGTCTCTACTAAAAATACAAAAATTAGCCAGGCATCGTGGTGGGTGCCTGTAATACCAGCTACTCGGGAGGCCGAGGCAAGAGAATTGCTTGAACCCGGGAGGCGGAGGTTGCAGTGAGCTGAGATCACTGTACTCCATTGCACTCCAGCCTGGGCAACAGAGCGAGATTCTGACTCAAGGAAAAAAAAAAAAAGCAGCAGCAGCAGGAGCAGCATGAGAGGTGACCCAACCCTGACTCCAGTCTCTATGCACACATCTAAATCGGCATGTGCTTGTTGTATCTCATCTTTATTCTACGTTCTTGATTCTGTGGAGAAGGAGAAGCTAAAGGATAGACTGAAGGAGGTGAGCCTGGAGCAGCTCACAAAATGGGAGCAGGCATGCCATGGGGAGGGCAGGTGGAGACACAGCATCAAATGGCTGCTCACTTTGTAGTGCAAAAAGACGGACTCAGTGTTTCAAAGTACTGTCAGCCCTAGCTCCTGTTATTCCACAAAGTTCAGCCAAAGAGTAATCAAACAAGGCCTTCCTTTAAATCGAATCGTTAACATTTCTTCCAGAAAGAAGGCTGTCAGCCCTTGGCATGTGGCTTGAAAGTTTAAGCTTCTAAATTCTAAAGAAGAAGAGTGAAAACATTTGTTTGTCTGGGTGGTCAATAGTACTTATCGGGTGCACGAGCATGTGCATCTGTGTGTGCATGTGCGTGTGTGCGTATGTGTATGTGCGCGTGTGTGTGTTTTGGAGTATAGCCTCCCTATATAACCCAACAATTTAATTTGACAAAAGGCGACCCGACATTCAAGGTTAGGGTAGGGGTTGTTTTCAAAGGAGCCAAAATTCCTCAGATTTGGGGAACCTCCTGAATCTCTACCCCTGAACACAGCAGTGACCCTGGATGTCAGCTGTGTGGGTGCTTTGTGAGGAGAGGAGTTTATTCAGCTCCGCTAACCAATAAAAACAGGGCTTCATGTTGGCGGGTTAAGCCAGCTACCAGTGCTGGCTCCTTTCTGACAGCACCTTTTCAGGGTAAAGAGGACCCAGAGGAGCACCAGGCCCTACCGGAGGAATGTATTGGCAACACTGAAAAGATCTGAGTCTTCAAACAAAAAAGTGCCAACATTTCCGTTTTCAGTTGTCCCTACTATACACGGTTCTAGGTTTATGGAAATATACCCTCCACTCCCCAAATACAAAAAACCTCTAAACTGGACTGGGCTTGCCAAAGTGGTCTAAGCCCTTGCCAATCCAAGAATGGTTCTTGGCATCGTGTGGGAGTTTGTTAAAACCCAGACCAAAACCAGAATCTGACTTTAACAAAACCCCCAGGTGATTTGATGAACACTGGCCCAAGCGTCCCCTAGGCACTATGAGAACTTACACCATTGGCTACAGCCACAGCTCCCTGTCAGCGCTCAACTTCTTTGATACTCCTCGACCATCATTCAGAGGCGTTAATGTTGTTTGAACATCCTTTATTTTCAGGCAAACACAAACCCTGAAGCCTCCAGGGGCCTTAGTTTTTTCTCCTATGGTTCTAAGATTAACTCGTTTTCTCAAAATATGAAAAGGAGGGGGAAGGCTGCACATCATTTTGCTATATGGTCTGTTGTGTGACTGTGAAAGAAAACTGACCTCAAACTTCCCAAGGATGCAACAAAAATAAATCCTCTGCTGACCTCCAGGACATAGAAACAGCCTGTGTCCCTCTTGACAGCCTCTAACTTCCAAAGGGCTGGGAAAACCGCAGGAGGAAAGCCTGGGGTTAGTCCTTTTCCAGGCTGTCCTTCTGCATGGCATCCAGGTCAAGCCAGTCTTCATGAGGCACACCCAGATAGGCAGCTCCCTGGGTCCCTCAGAAGGGCCCTGGTACTCACAGAGGGTCCGGATGATGTCGCTGGGCCAGCTGCGGGGGCTGGGGCCATGGGAATTCATTGCCCTCACGGCAAACTGGTAGTTGGTATCTGGATCGAGGCCCCTGATAACCATGGAGTCCATCTGGATCCGCTCATGGATTAAGTTCCACCTCTTGTCGAAATCTGGCCTTTATTGATTAGAGAAAAAGAAGAAGCAGTAGTTCAGAAATACCAGAGTGAAGGGAAGCTAGCTGGCTGTGTAAACTAACAGCATTTGAACTCTGGAAGCAATACTCATAAAAGTAAGTTAACATTTCCTATCTGAAATTAATCCTGATTTGAAATCACAAGTCATCATTTGCAAGCCCCTGCCGATAAAAACAAGGAGATTATTTTTAGGGTCAGTTGTAAACACTGCTTAAAGACCATCCGCTTTTCCTTGTAAGGCCCTCGCTATGATGAAAAGATCTTCACGTAGGAATTCACTTTCAAGGACTCTGCTTTCCAGATGTTCACAAACAATCCTCCCTTTGGCAGTCCCCATCCCCAGAGGTCAGAAGAACACAGATTCCGTCTATTCACAATCTGTTCACAAAATAAATATAAGTTTTATAGGGTGACTAATTGCATGAATTGTCATGGGAAAACCCAAGAAGAATCTGTTCACGGACATTCTTAGTCTTAACGAATTACACAGCTAGGCCAATGTGCTGAATTTTTACATGTCCTTTGGAGGACCCTTCAGAGAAGGCAGACCTTTGCTTAGAGCTCCCGTCTGGGAGGTAATAAACAGAAGGCGGGAGGATGAGCTCTGGAGTTCAAATCCTGACTCTCCTACTTACTAGCTGCTACTCGATTCCTTTAAGACTCAGTTTTCCCATCTGTAAAATGAAAATAATAAAAGGACCTACCCAGCCTAGTACCTGGCATCAAATTGTAAACACTCAGCAGGTACCAGCCATTATGCAAGGGACTTATTCACAAAACGAGTAACTTATAGCTGCCTGCTTACTCTATACCTGCATGATCCAATACGGTACCACTACCCCATGTGATAGTCAGTCAGCACTTGAAATGTGTCTGAATTGAGATGTGCTATAATGTAAAATGTACACTGGATTTTAAAGAAAAATAAAAAGAATGTGAAATATCTGAGTAATTTTTATATGGGTTATATGTTCAAATGAGTATATTTTGGATACAGTGGGTTAAAATATATTACTGAAATTAATTTCATTTCTTTCTTATTGTCCTTTAAGTGCCACTCTTAGAAAACGTAAACTTTCACATAGGCTTGCATTGTATTTCTACTGGATAGCTCTGCTCTATGTGGACATCCTAGCTGAAGGGGAGAAAAAAAAGAACATTCCAGGTAATAAGAACTACAAGATAAAAGTTGGAAATAATTGTGCATGGCCTGAGGACAGTGTGAATGGTCTAAGGGGAGTACAGGCTTTGTGCTAATAACATCAAGGGCTTTCCATCTACCAAGCACCCTTCTAACTCATTTACTGCTCACAAATGCCCTATGTAGAAGGTACTAATATTAAACACCCCCACCTTTTTTTTTTTTTTTGACAGATAAGGGAACTAAGGCACTGAATGGGTAAGTAACTTGCCCAAGGTCACATAGCTGATAAATGGTGAGGCCAACTTGGATTGGTAAGATGAGGTTAGATTTAGAAGACCCTTAATACTGGATGAAAAACTGGAGTGATGGCGGGTGAGAGGCAATTCCCCATCCCTTTGCTTGCTCCCTGGCCGCCTCTCAGGTGTTCTGTTGTTAAACACCTCTGCCCACAGCTATTTAGAGGAAGGCAGGAAACAAAAAAGTTCTGTTTGTCTTTGATGAGCAACTTACCAGGCAAGGAAAGAGACTCATTTTGCTAAAAGAAGATTCCGGGGTGAACAGCTAATTTCCTTAATATGAGCTCACCCAGTTTTTCATTAGCAGGAACGATTGAAAGCCCGATGGAGTCCTTATGCCCGGTAAATGATGCTTCCTCAAGCTTACTGAGCTGGGAGTAGTGTGTTAATGTGTTTGGAAAAGCAGAGTTCACAGGGTATGCCCATGGAGGAAGCAGGGCTGGTTTCTCTTTCCTGATGTTCTTTCCCCAAAGATGGAATTCTCATGTAAACTAACTTTATCATCAAAGAGAAAACCTCGGTGAGTGGAAGGAAACACATTTACAAACTCAAATTAGAACAAAATCGCTTCGCAGAGGAAAACCACAGGGGATATCTAAAAGTAAAGTCAGAAAAGATGTGATCTTTAGATAAAACTCTCCTGTTATCCTTTGCTAAGCTTCCCTTGTGATATTTATAGAGGAAATAACCCATATCTATTCTCACAGTCTGCTGTTATTTACCCAGGACTACCTGCAAATACCTGCAACAATTTTTATGTAAAAACTACAGCAAAACAAAAAGATGATTTTGTACATGTCCATTGAATGCAGAAAAGAAAAACTCTAATTTCCAGCAAATAAGAGATTGAAATCATTAGCATTTATTTTTATTCTATAGAGTGAGAGAGATAAGCTCATGCAGATTGAATGCCAGTTGCAAACCTTTAACATTTTGCCTCTGATTTTGTCATGAGTTTCTTATTTGAATGTTTTTAAAGTCTCTTGAGGTACAAAAGTACAAAGGTGAGGCCAAGAAAGAGACGACCAGGCAAAAATATTGTCTTAAATCATCTTCCAAAACAGCTTTATCTTTTTTTTTTGACTGAAAAAAATCACTTTATCCTAACTACAAAGTTGTTGGTCAGATCACTATAGCAACACTATCTTGGCAATGTATTCAACAATGAAAAGGCCAGAGGGTGAGAAGTTGACTGAGAATGGGCTGCCACCCCCGAGGAACAGGTGGACACCTGGCCAACTGGTGGGGTGGCTTAAGCCTGTAATCCCAGCACTTTGGAAGGCTGAGGTGGGAGGATAGCTTGAGCCCAGGGGTTCAAGACTAGCCTGGGCTATGTCTTAATTATGTTTGACTATGACTATGTTTAATTTAAAAAAAAAATTAGCCAGGCATGGTGGTACACGCCTATAATCTCAGCTAGTAAGGAGGCTGAGGTGGGTGGATTGCTTGAGCCCAGTAGTTCAAGACCAGCCTGGGCAACATAGTAAGACCTTGTCTCTACAAAAAGCTTAAAAAAAAAAAGTTGGGAGTGGGAGGATTGCTTGAGCTTGGGAGGTTGAAGCTGCAGTGAGCTGTGATCACACCAATGTACTCCAGCCTGGTGACAAAGTGAGACCCTGTCTCAAAAAGAAAAACAACCTCGACAACAAAAAACATGGGCAGTCACCAGCAGGGCCTACACTTCAAGCATTTTGCCAAGTAGTGAGATAGGGTTGGGCCAGGCACCCTATACCTCAGGAGATCAGTGGCTCACCTTTGGAAGGTTACTGGGCAGGGGACTTCAGATGGGGAATAGAGAATGCAACCAGCAGTGGGTACTCAAAACCGAATTCATCAATTCACTTAATCAGGGCTCACTCACTGGTTCATTTTGCTACTTACCAATGGCATTGTTAGCATTGTTACAATCCAACCTGGCTATCAGAGCTGGGTGAAATCTTAGAGATAATTTGGTCCAAGTGTCTGAGGGCTCTCAGAAATTGTATGCAAGATTTTACACATGAACACATTTCATTTTTCTAAGTAAAGGGTCCTTCACTTTTATCAGATTCTCAAAGATAAAATTATGATCCCAAAAGCTTTGAGAGTCACTGATCTGACCCAGTCTCTCATTCTACCCATATGGTCACTGAAGAAAAATAATTTACCCAAAGTCACAGAACTACTGGGTGGTATATCTTTCTGTTTTAATTCCTTTCTTGAAGTGTTCTGACTACCTTGCCCATTGCCAATCTCAACCTTAGTGAGCGATCATTTTTCTTGATACTATCAAATCCCATAGGTGGCTGCCATGGGCTAGTCGATTGGTAGATGATGTATGATTATCAGCCAGGCACCCAACACAAAAGTTATATTCCAGGAGGCTCCAGGGAAGTATAAGCACAGTTCCATTTTCAGGGAGTTTATAACCTAATAAACTGGGGATATAATACATCTGAACATCAGTGCAGAAACAGTACCTCTAAGGACCAGCAGGAAGCCAGCGCAAAATAGCACATTTCAAGAACTGTATTTGAATAGGTCACTGTGAACTAGAATCCTGAGGGAAGTCTAAGTCCCAGAATCCACATCCTAGGGAGACATGGTTCTCTACGTTGATCACTGGGCAGAAGTTGCTCTTGATCACTGGGCAGAAGTTGCTCTAGATCTATCTCCACTTGATACAGAATCCAAAGAGTGGGTACTGCTGGCTTAGGTGGAGGAAACTTAGTAAGGATAGGATGGTGTCTTTACATAAGAGACAGACAAATTAAGATGGTGTGGAAAGCTTCTGTGTTTTCCTTGTTGGACTAAGAGGCCCAGTGGTTTCTTACAGAGAAGCCAATGGCAGGAAAACCTTTTGATGTCCATTAGGAATGACTGACAATGAAGCTGACTGCCTTGGAAGGGATGAGCTGTGCCTCGATGACTATATTAAAGCAAAACTGGGTGGTCCTCAATCAGGGATGATAATGTAACAAGTGACTTCCTGATCAGGGTGGGAGCTACTTAATTCAGCATCTCTGACCTTGACTCATAGTAAGTAATACATTTTTCCATAGTAAATATACCTATGCACATGAATATGTATATTATATATGAGTACAAAGCTGAAAAAAGTTTCAATAAAAAATATTTAGCTTTACTACCTTATTCATGTTTCTCCTTTCTTTCTCTCCTTTTCTGTTCTTTTCTACTTCTTTAAAAAAACAAAATGCTGGTAAAGGACCACTAAATTGATCTTGCCCCTCACTGAAGTGCTGTGGCCCATAATTTGAAACACACTGCACTAAACTTTTCCTCCTAGAATACCTTAGATGGCATTTCCAACTCTACAATTCCAAAAATAAAGCGGGTGTCATTAGCCCCTGAGAGGAATCTGTTCCTTGAACTTGAATTCAATACCAACACATGGCAAATGAAGCCTGTTCAACCTCAAACATGCTCTGGATTTATCACATATCAGAGCTGTTTTTGAATGATCCACAGTAAGATATACACTGGACATTGTGACCCAGTAAACACCACACACACACACATACACCTGAAACAAGTTTCACAAAATGATTCTCCTTTTTACTGTGCGTGAGAGCCTGTGGTATTCTCTTTTCTATCCTATTTCACCGCTCGGTTTGAGAACTGTTCCAGAAAGACGGAGCTGAGATGAAGAGTGAAGCTCAAGCATGTCATAGACGTTAACTAGGAAATTGCTAAAACTGGTTAAATCCTGCTAGGAAAATACTTTTGAGAGTGGAATTTGTTGGAGCAGGAAACTGTCCTCTAGAGGATACAGCAGAACGTCCAGAATAGCCTTGACAGTAGAGGCCACTCTACTGGCCTTAAGAGGGAGGGGACCAGAAGCCTAATTGTAGCACAACAGACACCTGTGGCTTCCTTCTTTCCACATCGAACCTACCAACCCACAATGGGATGCTTTCTGGAAGATGTGGGGTTACTTGATGGCTCCCTCCCTAAGTATTTTCTCTCACATTATTCCTTCTAAGCATCATCTCGGAAACAGAATTAAAAAGACTTTCCTCCAGACAATCCCATACTACCACACTGATTAGATCACCTTCCAGTATAATTTTATACTTCTGTCTTTTCTCCGTGGCTGTGAGCTCATTAAACATGGTGACTTTGTCTTCTTCATCTCCGTGTTCCTCGAGATGTCTGCATGATCTTTCAAAGACTGGAACGCTACCAGTCCCTTTCCTGTTTAACAACTTTCCATAGTTCCCTATTCCCTTCAGGATACATATGGGCTCCTCCATAAGGCCTTTGTTTGGTGTGATCCTCCCTACCCATCTCTCACCCCACAGAGCTCCAGGCTTTCTAAGCAATTCCAGGAACATTTTCTTCTTGCCTCCAAGCCATTGCTTAAGTGGCTTCCTCAGCCTAAGCTTTTCATGTTGCTTCCTCCCTCCCCTTTTGCCTGGTAATCTCTGATGTGTCCTTCTTTGCTCTCATAAGAAGCCTTCCTTCCTTCAAAACTAGGTCAGATCAAGCTTATGTTTCTCTAGGTTCCTGGTCGCCATGCCTGCCTACAACACTCACTACTCCTCTGAACTCTGTCCATCTGCATTCCCCAGTAGACTGTCCAAGGATAGAGTCTACAGCTTATTTATTCATCCCTAAATCTCTTGTATGTTTTTCACATGAGATGCTCAATACATACATGTTTGTATGAACATATGCTCATAGGAGGTATCGAATAAAGGGTGATTGAGCTGAATTAAAATATCTTCAGAATTCAACTTAGAAATAGCATGACGCCCTAAATCAGGGTTGGCAAATTTCAGCCAGCTGCCAGTGTTAGTAAATAAAGTTTTACTGGAACACAACCACACCCATTTAGGTACTGTTTATGGCTGCTTTCTTACTACAGTGGCAGAGTTGAGCAGTTGAGACAGAGTTCACACAGCTGGCAAAGCACAGAATATTTACTATCTGATCCTGTGAGGAAAAGTTTACCAACCCCTGATCTAAGACAACAGCATGCTTTAACCCGGCTTGTGCCACTCTGACAATCCAATGAAGCCTATGAACCCCTTCTCAGAGTGATGTTTTTAAATGCATCAAATATATAGGTTCACAAAGGAAATCAATTGTATTGTAAAGAATGATCAAAATAATAAAAATCATGAAATAATATACTTCTTTATTAATACATTAAATTTTAAAACCTAGCAATGGATTTAATAACTATACTAATTCCAAAGTCGTGATAAACATAACTGCTATTTCAAGATATGTGCGACCATTGTAACCGGACGGTTATCCGGATGTAACCAGATAAGAAAATACCTGTGATTCTAATGTTGATAGGGTCACAAGAATTGTTAATACGATTGTGATTTATTGTCTACATTCATTTTTGAAGAAACTGTTAAATTTCCATTGGTAAAACTAAGGATATATATATTTTTTCCAATCCAAGTCCAGGGACCCCTTGAATTCTATCCAGGAAACCCTTGGGGATCTATGGACTGCCGGTTAAACACCCTGCTCTAAGAGAAGAGATGCGATCCCATAGATTACCCAGGGCAAACACAAAAGGGTGAGAGAAAACCTCCCGCTCAGAAAAGCCTCTGACTCTGTCAATTTTACAGACTGGTTTTATGCAGGATTTGCTCTACACTAAATGAATTGCAGAGAAAAGTCCAAAACTACTCAGTAGTCAAAGATGAGAAAAAAAAAAAAAGATGTATTATTTGACCTTCAGCTTTCAGCCTTCTTTCTTTAGGTACAAATTGGTTTAACCAAATGACAAACAGATGGATACAATGGGGTTATGATAAACTCAGCTGGCAATTTGTCCCAGGTGGGGCAATAGGAGAGCACACTTCATTTACAGTTTACAGATGGCTCCCAAAGCTGTTTCATAATTCAATTTATGTCAATTGCCATCAATCTAACCAGGGATTATATCAGGAATGCTTAGGGTAGGAGGAATGGAAGCTTTACGGGATCAATTTGCCAAACTATAGGCTGGACTTCTTTAAATCCTTTAGAGTAGCCCTTCCATTAGGGCCTGAGCAAAGGGACTTGACAGCTTCCAGAATTTCTAGGACCAGGTGCCAGGCTAGAAGGTGGTTCTAAGATTTTCAGTTTCAAAACTAAAAGTATGGAAAAGAATTCTTTGTGAAGCAGCACTTGTTGCCTGTCATATGAAATCCCAGCTGACATCCAAGCAAGCTCATTCTTGCTTATATCTAATTCTATTGCTGATGGTAATGAAAGCTCATACTCAAATAGCAAAACTTCTAACACTTTTTTTTTGAAAAGAAAGGGAGTTTGGGGGGTTGTTTTCTCCCATTTTCCCCCAAAATTAACTGTATAAGAATAATTCTTTAAATATTTTCAATTCTAACTTTTGGGGGCTAGCAAGCCAACCTCAGATTACATCACTCTTAAATATTGCAGTCATATGCCCAAGTTTTGCTATATATTCCAGTAAAATGCTATGAAGAATGGTGGCAGTTTACTTAGTTACTATGCTGAGCTCTAGGACATGAATTTGCATTCCACATGAAATAAAATCACAGTAGGAACTTTCAAGTTAGTCATACACATTTAGGTATCATTTGAAGATTTACCACATCTTGAGATTACTTTTATGATGAAAAACTGATAGCAATAAATAAACTTTCAGTTGGGATTGAAGTGGGGCATTGGTGAGGGGTCGGGGGATGCATATGATCCTTGTTGGCTCTTACATGGTTTTTATTTCTGTAGTGGGTGAGGTCAGATGTTGGTTACCATTGTGGCCTCTGATATTGGTGGTAAAGGATTCACTGAATTACTTGGGGGTAATGCTTTTTACATTATTTACTCAAAAATAAGTAACTGTTAGTGTGAAGATACATTTGCATGTGGCTCAGGTTAAAAAAAAAAAAATCAAAAATCCTCCATGAGCCATTCTTCTAAGTGCTGTACAGACCTTCTCATCTCTGCAACCCTTCTGAGGTAGCCACTATTACCATCCATATTTTACAGCAGAGGAAAGTAAGGCTTAGCAGGACTAAGCGGGTTGCTCAGGGATCCAGCTAGTTGCTGGTATCCTCTAGATCAAGCTTGTCCAACTCACTGTCTGAGGGCCACATGTGGCCCAGGACAGCTTTGAATGTGGCCCAAAATAAATTTGTAAACTTTCTTAACACATTATGAGATTTTTTTTTTTTAGTTCATCAGCTATCGTTAGTGTGTTTTACGTGTGGCCCAAGACATTTCTTCCTCTTCCAATGTGGCCCAGGGAAGCCAAAAGATTGGACACCCCTGCTCTAGATCAATCCCATGACTACCGGTGTCCAAATGCTTACCAGCACCTATTTGACATGTGGTGTGTTTACAGTGCTATGTGCTATATTCCAAACAAAGGAGCAAGGTAGACGTTGCCTTCATGTTCCAAGAGGAAGACAGACCTTGAAAAAGTAATTAACTACGAGTGTGCTGAGTATTGAAAGTAAATGTTGGAGGTATAGCTAACCTAATCTGGGAGTAGGTGAACGTAGTCAGGCAGAGCTTCCTGGAGGAAGTGACGCTTAAAGGGGAGTCCTGAAGGATGAACAAGAGTTAGCTAAGTAAGGAGGTAGAAGAGCTATCCTGACAGGATAGCAATCATAAAGACTTGTAGCCAGGGAGGGTGCGGTGGCTCATGTCTACAATCCCAGCACTTTGCGAGGCCGAGGTGGGTGGATCACTTGAGGTCAGGAGTTCGAGACCAGCCTGGCTAACATGGTGAAACCCTATGTCTACTAAAAATACAAAAAAAAAAAAAAAAAATAGCTGGGCATGGTGGCACATGCCTGTAATCCTAGCTACTTGGGAGGCTGAGATAGGAGGATTGCTTGAACCTGGGAAGTGGAGGTTGCAGTGAGCTGAGATCACACCGCTGCACTCCAGCCTGGGTGACAGAGCGAGACTAGATTCTATCTGAAAAATAAATTAATTAATTAAATAAAATAATTTGAAAACACACTTGTAGCCAGGAACAAGCAGGTTATGTAGGAAAGCAGAAAACACCCACTGAGAAAGCCATATAGGAATAGTTTGCATTGATTGAGCACTTACTAAGGGCTCAGTGCTGTTCTAGGCATTTCATGTGTGTCAACTCATGTAATTTCATAATAACCCCATGAGGCAAGTAAATTATTATCCCCATTCTGTTGTCTGAGGCCCCGAGAAGTTAAATAACCCACCAAAGATCACACAGCTTAGAAGTGGTAGAGACAGGGTTTGCACTAGGGAGTCCAGCCCAGAGCCTGTGTGTTACTCTATCCGTCCATACTGCCCTCCCCTACATCTTGATACTAGACGAGCAGAGTCACAGGATTTGAGATGTCACGCATCCAGTATGCCTTAATTTGCAGAGAAAGAAACTGAGGACTGGAATCAAGCAACTTCGCCAGGCTTAGAGGCTGGTTCAGAACTGTCTCTTCTGATTCCACATTTGGACACACTTAAACCTCAAGAGATGATACCATGAATCAGGCTGTAAGCCTCAATTCTGAATGAGAAACTCCTTTAACCTTCACAGCTTTTGACCTTGACCATGAGTCAAATCACATCATCCCTTACAACTGTTCAAAGAAAATCCATCCTCTGTTCAGCTTCCATTCTGAATCCCAGACTTGATCTTCATTTCAGTAACAGCCTTTGCAGGGTCACTTCCTGTGAGAAAACTAATTAAGTTCCTTTGTTACTTACAGAATATGGAAATCTATGATGAGATGGAAGGAGAGATGACTTTTAACAAAAATATCAATTTGCGAGTAATACTTTAAAAAACCCACCCAGGTTGCATGACCTTGAAATTCTCAAATGAAACCAGTATGTAGGTGCTGCAATCCACCTAGAAGCAGCCCTGTGTGAAGATGAATTCTTCAAGTCTTATTATGGAAGGCATCTGCCAGGGACCAGAGAATTATTTAGGCAGAAAAGTCAGAAAGGAAGAAGCTGAGATCCGGCCACTGCACTCCAGCCTGGGCGACAGAGCAAGACCCCGCCTCAAAAAAAAAAAAAAAAAAAAAAAAAAGGAAGCATTGCTCCTTCTCACTTACTAATATAAATATCTTATGTTGAGATTTAGAGATCAATGTTTCTTGACCTGAATCCCTAAAACATACAGAGACATGTTCTGAACTTTCACATGTACCCAAAATAAACCAATAGTAGACTTTGTGTGTGTGTGTGTGTTTGAGTCTCACTCTGTTGCCCAGACTGGAGCGCAGTGGGGTGATCTAGGTTCACTGTAATCTCCGCCTCCTGGGTTCAAGCAATTCTTGTGCCTCAGCCTCCCGAGTAGCTGGGATTACAGGCGTGTGCCACCACCCCCGGCTAATTTTTGTATTTTTAGTAGAGATGGGGTTTCACCATGTTGGTAAGGCTGGTCTCAAACTCCTGGCCTCAAGTTATCTGCCTCTTTGGAACTGGGATTACTGGGGTTACAGGCATGAGCCACCGCACCTGGCCAATGGTGGACTTTTAAACTAAAAACAACTGTTGCTGAGCTTTAGCCTGCCCTGTCCAGCAGGTAACAATGCAAAGCTCTGAAGCAGTTTTAGCCAATAAGGTGACACCTTCAGAAAAACTGTAGGTAAGTTAAAAGAAAACTATTTTTCACCTTCATCCAACTCGATAGACAGCATACGACAGGCATGGCACCCCAATTGGAACTTCAGTGATGAGGACCGTTTTTCCAGGTCTTTGGTTTTCATTGCCACCATACTATATATTATTTGCTTATGAGAAAGGCACTTACCCTGGGGAAATTCTTAGGCAGATGGAGGAAGGTTTCTTAGATATTTATAGCCAAGATATTTCAAAACATACGTAGCTATATTTATGCTTGGTTCTTATTTTAATAAACACTAAGCATTGCTGCCCCCAAAGAAATTTTCAGTGTCACTTTAGAAAAGAAATATTCTCCTTCACCTCAAATACATGGCTTTTGTGTTTTAAAAAAGCAAGTAAAAGTGTTTAAAACACTGCAAAATATGTTACAGCCTGAAGGCTGACTCAGAACTTGCCTCTTCAGATCTTTTCTGAAAATCTATGGCTACAAAGAAAGCTAACAAATAGCCTCCAGACCAACTTTGGGGGAGATCATGAAGACTCCTGCCATCTAAAAGCTTTTATTCTGCCTGGGCCTGAGACCAAGCTCTTCTCTGAGGCAGTTACTGAGAGCGCCTTCAGGGTGCTCACACCTGAGGTGTCCTCTATTTGGGGGGTAGTAGAAGCTGGATGAAGAACAAAAATTTGCTTGGTCCTAAGCCCCTGACTCAAGATATCATCATATTATGCATAAGGTCTACTTGAAATATCATGAAAACTAGCAAATAAGTAAGTAGGCAGCACTCCCATACCCTGGTCTCATAATTTTTCAGGTTAATCTTCTATTAACCAGAGGTCTCACTCTGTTGCCCGAGCTGGAATACAGTGGCACAATTACAGCTCACTGTAGCCTAAAACTCTTGGGCTCAAGTGGTCTTCCTGCCTCAGTCTCCTGAGTAGCTGGGATTTCAAATGTGAGATAGCTTTCCTGGTTTAGTTGAATATTAAAAAAAAAAATTTCACTTGAACCCGGGAGGCAGAGGTTGCAGTGAGCTGAGATCGTGCCACTGCACCCCAGCCTGGGCGACAGAGCAAGACTCCATCTCAAAAAAAAAAAAAAGAAAAAAAAAAAAGAAAAAATTTGTTAGACTATCTCCTAACAATGTCTTTGAAATCTTTATCTCCATCGAATGGCAAATAAGAAGAGTAACCAATGTAGAAGTGCCCATCAAGACAGAGAGAGGACTGGAACCTTACCTTCCAGTGACAGAATTTAGACAAGAACTTCACATTAAGCTATCTGAATCTGAGGATAACTTCGGAATCTAAGAGTCCTGCCTCTTACATGTATAATAATAAGGACCTTTTGGCTCACACAAAACCTGTCATGTGTATTTCTGTACACAGGAAGTAGAAAAAGGAAGTCACTATTAAACATTAAATGGACCTCTCTGGGGAAAATAAAATAACTGAAGACAACGGTCCCCCCACCCCCCACCCAAAGCCTTTCATCCTTTCTTACTGTCTGAGTCTCTTTGGACTGTTACAATGAATACCATAAACTAGGTAACTTATAAACAACAGAAATTGATTGCTCACAGCTCTGAAGGCCGGGAAGTCCAAGATCAAAGTGCCAGCAGATTCAGTGTCTGGTGAGGGTCCATTGACTGGTGAGGGTCTGCCTTCTTTTCTTTTTTTCTTTTCGAGACAGGGTCTCACTCTGATGCCCAGGCTAGAGTGTAGTGACATGATCATGGCTCACTGCAGCCTTGATCTCTGAAGCTCAAGTGATCCTCCTGCCTCAGCCTCCTGAGCAGCTGGAACTACAGTATGCAATACCACACCTGGCTAATTTTTTAATGTTGCCCAGGCTGAGGGTCTCCTTTCTGGTTCATAGATGGCATCTTACCACTGTGTTCTTACGTGGTGAAAGGGGTGAGAGACCTCCTGGGCCTTTTTTACAAATGCCACTAATCCTATTCCTAAGGGCTCTGCCCTCATGACTTAATCACGTCCCAAAGACCTCATTCTAATACTATCACCTTGGGTGTTCGAATTTAACGTATGAGTTTTGTGGAGGACATAAACATTGAGACCATACATAGCACACACAAACTACAGTTTCAGAGTTAGAGCCCAGGAAAGCTCTTTCTGAACATACATTCACTCACTTATAATGGGATAGGCTCCGAGATGTTTACAAGTGGATTTATTTTGCAGCCAAACATTAAATGCTGCAACAAGCTATGGAGGCTTTCTTTCAGGAATACATCAAACAGCAGCCTGAGATGAGGTTTCTCATTTCCTCAGCCAGCAGGGCTCTGGGCAGGCTGGGTCTAAGCTTCCATCTCTGAAGGTGAGTCACAAACATGAAAGGACATGGGGATTCATAAAAAGAGCACTGGGCCGGAAGTCAGGAGAATTCGGTTCTAATTTTATTCTGTCCCCAACCAGTCATTTTTATCTTGGCAAAGTAACTTATGCAATGGAGTCTCAATTTCTACTTTTGTGAAAAGGAAATAATGGGACTGTAGGATGGAAACAGATACACACTGAATGTCTACATGTAGAGATACTTTATGAGGAGTATAAGCAAGAGCTCTGCAATGAGGGTTGCACTTGCTTGATATTATAGAGGAGGAAATAGGGGTTCTGAGAAAGGATAACTTGGCTGAAGTTACAAATTCTGGAAGAGATAGAGGCAGAATTCCTAGCACAGGGGATGTAACAAGCGACTGGGCCTTCCCATATTCCCATATTCCATTTAGAATTCAACGATGTACGAGAATTCTAAATTTGAAGCTAACCTTCCAGACACTGTGAAGGTATTTGTCAAGGTAAAGAGATAAATATATATTAGCAGTTGGTTGGAACGGCATACAATTTTAAAATATACATAAGAAGCCAGGCACGGTGGCTCATGCCTGTAATCCTAGCACTTTGGGAGGCCGAGGCGGGTGGATCACCTGAGGTCAGGAGTTTGAGACTAGCCTGACCAACATGGTGAAATCCCATCTCTACTAAAAATACAAAAATTAGCCAGGCGTGGTGGTGGGTGCCTGTAATCCCAGCTACTCAGGAGGCTGAGAAAGGAGAATCACTTGAACTTGGGAGGCAGAGGTTGCAGTAAACCAAGATCATGCCGTTGCACTCCAGCCTGGGTGACAAGAGTGAAACTCTGCCTCAAAGTATACATATATGAATTTGAGACCTTGAGCCCCTAGATATTAGAGAGCTCTGAATGTTAAAATGCATTTTAATTGGAATTATAGTTGTACATAACACCCACATATACCTTATACTTTTGTAGGTTTTTAACATCCACACAGCTTTTTCTTACACAAAGCTCTTTCTCTTTCCCATATTTTCAAGAATATCACTTGATCCTCCTAACCATACACTATAAGGCTGGAAGATGTCATCGCCCACATTTTATAGATAAGGAGTTTATAGCCGATGCCTCTGGGGTCATGGCACCTCCCCTTGTCCTACTTCTGATTTCAGCAGCAGCTGTGGCGTGGACAGTTCTTGGAGGGCTCAGACTCGCCTCCTGCAGCCAGCATGTGACCTCAGACATATGCTGTGCTCCTGTTACTCCTCACCTCTCCGGACTCCCCGCTTCATCATAAAATGTGGGGGAGTTATACCCTCAGGGGCAATGCTCAAAGTGGATCCATGTCTCCTGCCTTTTTCATGGTCAACGTGAGAAGAATTCTGTGGGTTTCAGAGAGATCTCAATGGAATCAAGACCCCAGTGAAGACCCCATTGCCTACAGCAGTGACTTAACTAACACACCCTTATATATATCCTCCTTTCCTGTCTCATTCTCCCCACTCTCTCATTCCCACTTCCAAATAAACTATTTGCACCCAAGTCCTTATCTGCAGCTCTCTTTTGAGGGGACTCCACACTATGAGAGGCATCAAGGCTCAGTAGGGGAAGTAACCCGTGCGGGGCCACACGGCTGCCAATAGAGAAGGCGGCACTCTCTCCCAGTTCTTCTGTCTGAATCCAGTGACTCTCTTTCATCTTCTATTTTCAGGCATGCACACAAGGTTAAGAAACTGCCATTTCTACCTTATATAGATATAGAGAACATTTTAAAAATACGTGTTTGAACAAAAAATTAATAATAAATAATGCTTACCGTTGCTCAGGGTTACATGGATTATCTTCCAGGCTACCATAAAAACATAAAAAACTGTGCTTTTTGGTTTTTTTTTTTTTTTTTGGAGACAGAATCTCGCTCTGTACCCCAGGCTGGAGTGCAGTGGTATAATCTCGGCTCACTGCAACCTCTGCCTCCTGGGTTCAAGCAATTCTCATGCCTCAGCCTCCTGAGTAGGTGGGATTACAGGCATCCACCACCATGCCCGGCTAAGTTTTGTATTTTTAGTAGAGACGGGGTTTCACCATGTTGGTCAGGCTGGTCTCAAACTCCTGACCTTAGGTGACCTGCCTGCCTTTACCTCCCAAAGTGCTGGGATTGCAGGCATGAGCCACCACGCCTGGCCAGAACTGTGCATTTTTCAAAATTTTAAAGTATTACATCTTCCTTTGCTGGTGTTGTCTAATGTATCTGTGGTAGTAAATTATATGTCAAGTTTTGCCCCAAGTTTTACAGATGAGAAAGCTGAAGTTTTAGGATTTTCAGTGTAGCACATTTAACCAGTATTGGAACCAGGATTAGAATCTTTTTTATTTTAGGGATATTCCAGGTTTTGCCTACAAAATCTGTTCAATGGCAGGGGTGTAGATTATCTTCAATGCAAAGCATTGTTCTGGGGCTTTGCAGTGGGCATTATAAAAAAAAGAATTCTTAGAATCTGTGCCCCCTTTTTCCAGTAATTGTACCACGGTTTTCCTTTGAGGATCCAATCCTCTTGAATACTCAATCCACATAATCCAGGTTTGAGTGAACAACCCGCTGTTAATTCCACTGGAATATGACCAGTGCCTGACCAATCAATGAATTCTCCCCACACGGGCCACAGTGACTTGTGCAAAGGATGGAAAGGGACCTCAGCTTGGCGAATGAGAATAAATATTGAGATTTTGCTGGGTCCATGGAGAAAGCCACTCTCCTTCCTAGGGAGATAGGCTGGTCACTGCAGGTCTTGACTGCCTGGTGGCCATTTTGCCACCATATAGGAAAAGTCCATCTAAATGTGAAGCCACTAAAGCAGAGAGGTGCATGGAGTCATACTGCTGAATTGACACGGATCTAGCCTCCCCTGAATTTAGATTTGCTGCTGGACTTTACAGTAACAGGAGCTGATGCATTACTGCCTCATCTTCTCCTTTCACGCTTCTGACACTTGTAATTTAACAAATCCTGTGTGAAACACTCCGTACTCAAGCATTAAAGAGATTCAGTGCAGTACCTCACCTCTGAAGAAACAAATATCTGCTTTCCATTACCAAGGAATAGGCTAGGAAGTCAAACACAGAAGTAGAGCTAATCAAATCTTGGGAGAATCCTTTGTCCCCGTTTCAGAGAACCTTAGGAATGAGGTCCTGAGTCAGTCTCTTTATGAATGCAGAAAGCAGCAGGCCTCAGACAAGCCTCATCACCTTTAACGTAGGGAATCCCAACTCTACAAGCATTGTTTTCAGACTCACTCACCAGCCACCGCTTCCATTCAAAATCAAACAGCAACTAGAGTTCAGAGGAAATACCTTAGATTGGGAATTTTTTGTTGACCTTTGTTTTCCTTTCTCTCTTTCTTTAAAATGACATAGCAGTACTAACTTGAGAAAAAATGCTTTAATATCTATAAAAAATGTCCAGTCACTCTCTACCCTCTGTTAAGCTGAATAAGAAGAAATGGAGAGGTAGATGAAAGAAAAACATTGAGGCCAAACCAAGACACTTGTCCCAAGGCAATACGGACGTGAAAGAAACAATGGGTTGTCCTTGTTTTTAAAAGATTTTCCCCCTGCTCCTAAGAAACAGCATCATCAAATATTTACTTTGATATATAATATTTCAAAGCCAAGAGGGCAAGGCTCATGCTTAAAATGTAGGCAGGCTTATCGGAAATGGTACCTCAGCAGTTTTCAGAGCCTAGAACAGTCTCTGACTGTGCCAGGGAGATGAGGAAGAGGTATGTGATACAGAGGTATGTGATACAGATACCAGATGACCCACCAACAAAGAGGTGTGGGGATCATTACTGGCCCAAGTACATACATGGGCTTCCAAGCCTGTGTTCGCTCTTAAATATACATGCGGTAGAGACCTGGAGGTGACTCTCCTCATTGTCTTACATCAGGCTTGGAATTCTGACATCTACACATTTTTTTCTTCTTTCTTTTTTTTTTTAGATGGAGTCTTGCTCTGTTGCCCAGGCTGGAGTGCAATGACATGATCTCAGCTCACTGCAACCTCCGCCTCCCAGGTTCAAAGGTTTCTCCTGCCTCAGCCTCCTGAGTAGCTGGGATTACAGGTGCACGCCGCCACGCCCGGCTAATTTTTGTGTTTTTAGTAGAGACAGGGTTTCACCATGTTGGCCAGGATGGTCTTAATCTCCTGACCTTGTGACCCACCCACCTCAGCCTCTCAAAGTGCTGGGATTACAGGTGTGAGCCACCACGCCCGGCACACATTTGACTTTTGAATGTGACATACAGACTTACCTGATGAATTCCACAGAATAGTACTGAATAGGGGCGCTTCCTTCACTTGCTCCAGGTTTCCAAGACAGGGCCACCTCAGAATCCGAAACCACAATGACATGTGGCTGCTGGGGAGCTGCCGGAGGCAGGCAGGAATCTAGGTGGGACAACAAACACAACCAGACTAGGCTGGTGGTCTCAGCCGTTGGAGAGGTTTAATATAATACATAAACAGCACGAGTGCTTCCTATACCCAAAATATCTCTGTTCAGAACAGCCTCAAAACCCAAACCAAACAAATACAAAAACGTAATCACAACTTGATCACTGTGTGAGGTTCGAATCAATGAGAGCTGGTCTTCCCTTTTCCCCGCTGCACCCCTGACTGCAAATCCAATTAATTGTGTCCCAGTCACTAATCCTGGGACACACAGTGGTTAAGTTCCCTGGAAAACCTTCTATCACATTCTCAACTCCTAACAGCCTTCCATCTGTGTTTGCATTGTCAGAACTGATATTTACCTTCAAGGAAAATTAAATGCTTACAATCACTGCCAATCATTCTTTTATCTGTGTGTTTTGCCCCTGACAATCAGAATGCATAGTAATGGTAGGTCATTTGGGAAATGCCCTTCTACGTAAAGAGGCAGGAGTCACCCATGAGCCCATCACCTTAAGTGACCGCTATTTCTGATCACATCCGGACACACACATCTCCTAGCCTTTGTTCACACTACTCCAACTGCCTGGGAGACCTTTCCTGTCTTTTCTTCCTAGCAAAATCCTATGCATTTTTTTGTAACTCAGGCCAAAGGTAGGACTCCTTCTGAAAGCCTGTGAGGCTGGGGCAGAGGAAGTGTGCCCTCCCGTGTGCTCCACAGCCTCCGGTGCAGTCCTTAGAAGTGCTGCTGTCACCAGGCGCAGTGGCTCATGCCTGTAATCCCAGTACTTTGGGAGGCCGAGGCAGGCGGATCACAAGGTCAGGAGTTTGAGACCAGCCTGGCCAATATGGTGAAACCCTGTTTCCACTAAAAATGCAAAAATTAGTCAGGTGTGGTGGCGTGTGCCTATAGACCCAGCCACTCGGGAGGCTGAGGAAGAAGAATCGCTTGAACCCGGGAGGTAGAGGTTGCAGTGAGCCAAGATTGCACCACTACACTCCAGCCTGGGTGACAGAATGAGACTGTCTCAAAAAAAAAAAAAAAAAAAAAAAAAAAAGAAGTGCTGCTGTCACTCATTTGTCATTGGCTTCTCCTTCCACAAAAAGCTCCTTGCCAGCAGTGACCACCATCAACCCAACTTTGTACCCTACTGTCCAGCTTGGTGCCACCTCTAAAAACATTAGTTGCATTCCCTTTGCCTATAAATCTCTTCTCCCACTCCCCTTCCTCACCTTCTTAATTCTTACTTACCTGTCTCCACCAATTGTCATCTCTTCAGGGAATTCTTCCGTTATCCCTGTGTTGTATGTTCCTACAGTGCTGAAGCACCTATCACACTCTGTGACTACACACTAATGAGGGAATGTCTTGACTTACCCCACTAAGTTCTGAGAGGGCAGGGGCTGTGCTTACTTTTGTTTTCTACTGAATTGCCAGAGCCTAGCACAGTGCTTGGCACACAGGAGGTCCCTATTGATATTTGCTGAATGAAGGATGCATGAGCAGCCTGCCACCTAATAATGAATTTGAACCTACTTTACCTTCGGACAAAGTGGTGACACGCCGAGGAGAGCTCAGCCGCCCTTTGCCAGCCTGGCTGTAAGCTGCTATGCTCACGCGATATTCAGTGCCTGGTTTCAAGTCTCCAATCACTTCCTCCTGTCAATGACCAAACAAGAAAGATGCCAACAATCAGAAGATTTGTTTGAGCAAATTGTATGATTTCCATGAGGTTTATATCTCGAGGTCCCTGTGAAATTGCTTGGCATAGAGAATGTTTTGCTTTATCTAGGACTGGCCCAGTTTTAAGCTTTGCCAAGAAAAAAATGACCATGACATATTTTCCAAGACTGGAGGATGGCCCTTTATTGAAATCTATCCATGGTCCTAGAACTGGATACATTCACACTAGCAAATGTTACTGTGAACATCAGAATTCTTTGATCAAAGTACAGGCTGCTGGAGGGCAGGTGATGATTCTTTCCAAGGCTGGAATTCTCCAGTTCCTTCTTTCCATTCGCAGATTTCAGATGCTCAGGGAATAGCTACAGCTGCACACTGAGGTCTTGATTTGTACCTAGAAAGTAGGGACTGGAATTTCAGTTCTCAAATTTTAAACAGCATTAGAACTACCAGGAAGACTTTCTTAAAAGTGTGTCTGTGTGTGTGTGTGTGTGTGTGTGTGTGTGTCTGTACTTCCCCTGCACAAAGGGCCCCAAGCAGGAAGCCCCAGCCGAAGAGGGCTTTCTCCACCTTGAGCTTTGGCAAAAGTGGTGTGTCCCCAAAGCTACAGTGCTACATAGTAACTGGGAGACTGGTGGGAAGCAGCAACCCATTGTAGTGGAAAGGCACTGTCATTGTAGTCAACCAGCCCTGGGCTTGAATCCTGATTCTGCCACTTATTACTAGCTGTGTCCTTGATATTAAATTCATTAAGCCTCACTTTCTTCTTCTGTAAAATAAGCGTGACATATAACCATCTTGCATGATGGTAACATTTGAGATACTGTGTGTAAAGTAGCCGGTATGGAAGATGTGCTCAGGAAATGAGTGGTCATGACTATTGTCTTGGGCATGTGGGAACCTTCCTCTTCTCTGCTTACCTAGGCTCCCGAACTACTCCAAAGGCCAAGCTCTCCCTTTGACACCTTCCCTGACCATGCAGGCCTGGTGATCTCACCCTACTGAAAATTGTGCCACTACTTTAACACATTTACAATGTATTTATTTAAAACTATTACTATTTCTCCTACGGGATTATAAGCAACTTGAGGGCGGGGACCATGTCTTATAATTTCTTCACAACCTCTTTTACAGATGTTTGAACATTCATTGTTGCTAAGAAGAATTAAGGGCATCCCTATGATTTTTTAAAGCATTCAACAAATAATTATTGAATACTTAATACAGTAGTTCTTAAACCCTGATTACACATTAGAATCACTCGTTGATCTAAACGACTGATGCCTGAACTCCACTCCAGACCACTTAAATCAGAATCTACAGGTGACAGAACCAGGCATCTATTTGTTTAAAGCCCTCCAGGTGATTCTAATGTGCAGCTGTTCTGTTCTTGGGCTTGGCTCACCTCTCAGGTCCTGAACTGCCCCATCTGTTCCCCCTCCTCTCATTGTCCTGATCCCCCTAGATCCAGTATCTACCAGATCCTTCTGTATTTACTATGCTCAAGACCCTCACACCTTAAAAACAGTAATTCCCTACCACATCTGCACCCCTAGCTCCTCTCCTCAGAGGCAACCTCCTTGGAGTTCTCTTTGTTGCCTCACCTCCTATTTACTCCTGAACTTACGCCCACCTGGCCACTCTCACTACAAACCTATTGAGATGTTCTTACCAAGACACCGTAACAACTCTGTAGTGAATCCAGTGGGTGCATCTCAGTCTTTAATGACTCGTTGCAGCTTTCAACACCATTGTCCACCCTTGCTTCTTCAATCTCTTGGCTCCATTGGAAATCATGACTCTGCTCCTCTGTGGTCACCTTCTACTTCTCGTGTTGCTCATTTCCAATACCCTCCATCCACCCCCCTTTCTCTGCTACCTGTAAGGATTGGTCTTTCCCAGGATTTCACCCTGTCACCATCTTCTCTTCTCCCTCATAGTCTTGCTTAGGTACGCTCCTCTCCCATTCTGTTAGCTTCTGGCACCACCTTCAGGGCGACATCTCCCAACTCTGCACCTCTAGCTCTGGCCTGCCTCCTGGTCTCCAGGCATGGAGTGCCTCTTGAACATCTCTACCCAGAGACTACCAAGCAACCCAAGTGTAACACAACCAAAGCTCAACTAATCATTCCTCCTCCTACTGCCAAAACCAAACCAAAACTTAGCTTCACTGCTTGCCCTCTCTCTCTCTCTCTCTCTCTCTCTCTCTCTCTCTCTCATTACCCAAGGCCAGAATTCCTGATGCTTTCCTCTATGAGTTCACCCTACACCCCTCACCACCATCTAATCAGTTACCCATGCAGCAGATTCCACCTCTTTCATATCACTTGAATGTGTTTCTGCATTTCATTCTTACAGCCCTTGAAGACCAAGTCCTCATAAATATGACAATGGGCTCTGATTCCCCTGCAACCAGTGCTGCCCTGCCTGTACCTCCAGTCTGGACTCCACAGTGCTATGCTAGTTATCTTTCTAAATCCGCAATCTGATCACATACTTCACACTTTAAAACCCCTCAGAAGAGCATGTTCGTGTCCCCCTGTTTATCCTTCCAGCATCATCCCGTACCATGTTCCCTCCTTACATTCTACATTCCAGTCATACTTAAGAACTTGGCAGGGCTCAAATTTATGCCATTCAATGCCTCTGGGCCTTTGAACCTGCTGCTCCCTCTACATGAAATGTCCTTCTCCCTACTCCTGCCTGGCTCACCCCTACTCATTCTTCATGACTCAGATCAGCTGAGACATTACCTCATTTCTCTGGCCCCGCCCCAGTCTGGTTAGGTGCCCCTTCTCTAGGCTGCCCTGGCGTCCTTGGTGCACCTCAATCTGAGCAACGCTCACCTTGTATTTTAATTATCAGTTGATTTGTCACCTTGTCCCCACCCACTTGAAGCCAGTAAGCAAGTTCTTATTCCTCTGGCATCCCAAAGCTTAGCATAGTGTTACCAGGCATCTAGCAAATGCTCAAGCAATGCTTCTTGATGAATGAATAAATGAACTAATGAATGATGAAAGAAAGAAATCAAGCCAAGATGTCTCATGTAAACAGATGACCTCATCAAGAAGCCAGCTGATACTACTGACCCTGCATCTTGACTCACAGCATCAGTACCCCTGCCCCAGGCCCTGGATTAGCACCTCCTGGGACAGGACTGACTCTCCTGCCCACCTCCTTCCAGCCACCCCACCACGTCTTTCAGACCTGCTCCCTTGTCCCATTTCCACCTCGGTGCCTGAGTTCCGGCCCCTTTGACTCCTTGCCTGGGTCTTCAGTCTGCCCCACCCTCCCTCCCTCCCTCCCATCTCCACTCCATTCTACATGTGGCTTCACAAGGGGCCTCTGCTGCACATGTGGACCTGCCTTCAGATCCCCTCTCCGGCTCTACTTCCTCGCATCTGTGCTCCTGAGCTTCACCTTCTGTCTCCAGGTTTCACATCAAGTTTGGTGGTTAAGAGACTGGAGGCAGCAGGTGGATCCAACCCTCTGTTTTCACTCCTCTCCCGACTAACGCTCCAGGCTTTCCTCATGGAAGCAGAAACACTTTCGAACCAACACAGCACTCTCCCAGGCTTCTGCTTTAGGGTCCTTTACTCCTGGGAAGTCATGATGCTGGATGAAGTGTGGGTGGTGATGTGGATCCAGAGAGTATTGTAGATATCGCTCAATACCAAGCACAGCTACCATTAACTACCAGTGACGGGTGTTTTCTCTGTTTCAGGAACAAAGGGAAAGAAGGCTATGTGTAGCCTTATTTAATTCTTCCTTCAGTTTCGTGAGGTAGGTATCACTCTTATTTTCATTTACAGAGGAGAAAACCTAAGCCCTGTAAAGTTCACAATTTGCTCAAGATTTAGTCAGTGGCAAAATAGGGATTTGGGCCCTTCTCCATTTGACACCAATGCCCAAGTTCTAATTGGCCAGTACATGTACAAAAAATATTAAATAATGTTTAAATCAACAACAAACAATACTTACCATAATCAGAGAAAACTAGATTATGACTACTTTATGACCACGGACGTTAATGTATCAGAAATTTAAATGTTACCACTGAAAACCAAGCAAAATCCTATTTGTAGTTCCATATATAGATTAAAAAATACTGGAACTCTTTATTGGATATGGAAGATTAGTGCTACCTTCAGCTTGGGTGCATTCTGAGGAGTAGAGGGTGACCTTCCCAGAAGCCAGCTGTTTCCTGTCTGTCTCTTTTTCTGCACTGACACTCCGGAAAGTGGCATAATGGTGAAAATCAAGGGGACTGAGCAGTAAGGGCCACAGAAACATGTTGAATTCAGCGATTTCACTGTCACTTCCTCCCCTGACATCTCTCCTCTCAAATGGAATCCTCAATGTAATTATAACTTGTGATAATCCTTGCAATTTGTAGTAAAATACCACACACCTTAAATCTTTGTATTTCTGTCCTTAAAGGTCTTACCATCACCACTTCAGGCTTGCATCAAACTAGGGCAGATGCTGAACATGCTCTTTTCAAAGTACAGAAACAGTCTTTTGCTTTGTTTCGTTGCCTTGTGGAAGTCTGAAGACAAGTCAAGATGTTTATCTCTCCTGAACTTCATTTCTCCACAAGTTAGTGAGGAACAGAGTGGGGGAAATTGCTTTCCTGGAGTAGAGGCCAGAGGGACCTCAACAGTCTCCCCCAGGTCCTTCCCCCACCATTTTTTGGGTGAAGCTGAGTGCTTTGCTGCAAAATACCCCCTATTTTGTGTTTGCCTAGTTCTTTCTGAAATGCAAAACCCCTTTGTCTGCTCAACACCGCTGTTGAGCGGCTTCATGCGAGCAGTGAATTCACATCTATAGAAGAGAAAAGCAAGGCTGGTCACTGAGCCCAGTGAGAAAGCTCGGGCGACTTTCAGGACTCTTGCCTTCTTCACAGATTGCCAGAACAACAAACTTTCATCTTACAATTGGTATCATCATTATAGTTTTCATTTATATAGCATTTTGGAATTTATAAAATCTCTGTACACCATTATTTCCTTTAATCTTCACAACTCTAAGAGATCAGTCCTATTGTCTCCATTTTGCAGACAATGAGACTGGATTCAGAGAGTTTATATAACTGCGGGCAACCATGGGTCTGATTTCCCTCATGAAACTTTATATAGTTCTAATCACCTGACTCATAGACACAGCATCACTAACTAGTTCTGAAACGGGCACCTGGTTTTTCCCATGTTCAACCACCTTTTCCATTCCCTCCATTCACGGTCTGTCACCTGGATGACTCATCCCATTCTCTTCTTTCTCATGATAGAATCCCTGTATTTCAGTTGGGCCACTCAAAGACTACATTCTCAGCCTCCTTTCTCTCCAGGTGTGGCCCTATGGCTAGATTCTGTCCAATAGGTTGTGAGTGAGAATGCTGATGCCAACTTTTGAGATCTCCCTTAAAAGGAAGGAGTGTGTTTCCCTTCCTCTTTTCCTTATCTATTGGCCAGAGTGTGGATGTGGCAGCATAAGCCATTCCAGACCATGGGCGGGAGGGCACAAGGGGTTGGCAGAACAATGAGTTGGAAGGAGCCTGGCTCTCTGATCAAGTGAAGCCACCAGAAGGTGACATCCAGACAGTTCCATGGGGGGGAATGTAAATGCACATCTCATTAGAAACACTGTTAATTTGAGTTTCTGGCCTGCTAGACTTATATCTATCTAATACATGGCCCAATATACAAAACCAACCTGGGTTACCATGTAAGAAGAGCCCAAGAAAAGATGAGACTCTTCTCTTTTTTTGAGACAGAGTTTCACTCTTGTTGCCCAGGCTGGAGTGCAATGATGCGATCCCAGCTCACTGCAACTGCCTCCCAGGTTCAAGTGATTCTCTTACCTCAGCCTCCTGAGTAGCTGGGATTACAAGCATGCACCATGATGCCCGGCTAATTTTTGTATTTTTAGTAGAGATGGGGTTTCACCATGTTGGCCAGGCTGGTCTCAAACTCCTGACCTCAAGTGATCTGCCCACCTCGGCCTCCCAAAGTGCTGGGATTAGAGGCATGAGCTACCGCACCCAGCAAGGCTATTCTTTACTACATACTTTTCACTCTGCATTGACAAAATCATGTTGAATTGTTCTGAACTGAAGTCTCTGACTCTGATTTCAGACATCGCCTTTACCTCCTTACAGGCTGCTGTTCTTTCTCCTCCTACTGCCTGAAATACAGATCATTTGGCTTCAGAAATAAGTCTAGAGGCTGTCCTATTCATTCGTTCAGATGAGCACAGTTGAGAGGAGGCATGAATTGAGTAGAGAACTGGACTGGGAGCCAGGAGACCCAGGTTCTGCTGCTAACCTAGCTGTGTGGTCTTGGGGATGCCACTTAGCTTCTCTGGGCCAAAGATTTAACACTGAAGGTCTATGATTCTTCTAAAACAACCTTCATTAATAGCTAGTAAACTTGGATTCAACCTCACAGTTGACCCTACAAGTCAAGGCTAGGCCCCAGTTGCCTTAGTGGAAGTTGGGACGACCTAGCATCGTCCAGTGGAAGGCACCAGAGAAAGAGAAAAGTGCTATCTTCCAAGCATCCTTCCTCCAATGCGCTGAGGACGGCTGTGCAGAGCAGGGTGGAGGGAGGAGTTGTAGGGATTTCTATTCTCTGGGTGGTCACAGGAAGTTATTTTCCAGAGCTTTGCTGCAGGGGCAGCATTAGCTTTGGAGGCTGGACAAATCTTCCTTATGTGGATCTGTCCTATGTACTGCAGGAAAGTTAGCATCCCTGATGCTTGTCCACCAAAATGCCCAGGAGGGGACAAAGGCACCCCCAGCTGAGAATCATTGCTAGTCCATCCCTTCTTTTTTTGTTTTTTTGTTTTGTTTTGTTTTGAGATGGAGTTTCACTCTTGTTGCCCAGGGTGGAGTGCAATCACGTGATCTCGGCTCACTGCAACCTCTGCCTCCAGGGTTCAAGTGATTCTCCTGCCTCAGACTCCCAAGTAGCTGGGATTACAGGTGCCTACCACCACACCCAGCTAATTTTTTTTTTGTATTTTTAGTAGAGATGGGGTTTCACTATGTTGGCCAGGCTGGTCTCGAACTCCTGATCCACCCATCTCGGCCTCCCGAAGTGCTGGGATTACAGGCATGAGGCACTGCGCCCAGCCCCATCCCTTCATTTTACAGTTGAAGAGAAATTCAGAAGAGCTCAGTGACTTCACCTCAGGTCACCCTTGCTCTGATGAGAGAGCAGGAACAAGCCTTCTGATTCCTGGTTAAGTTTTCTCTCTCTAAGTTCTGGGTCAATCAGTGGACTCTAAAGCAGGGTGGTGGTGCATCCCCAGGGACAGCAAGACAACCCACTGAGATGCCAGAAGAAAACACAAGAACTCTCTATTTCTGTTTTATCTCCTCCTTTAAAATTCTGTGAGATTTTATAATGTACATAATATATTAGTAGAGTAGCAGATGTATAATTTATAAATACATAAATATACATATATTGGTGCATGTTCAAATATTTTTAACTGATGGTATGCATGATCAAAAAGTGTAAAGACCACCACCCTAAACATGCTTATCTATTTCTAACTCTAAAAAATTTGCCAAATTGCCCTGATTTGTTTTACTATTTTGTTTTCCAGGAGGAAACCTGGAGGGTATTATTTTAAGAAAAAGATAAGGTGGGCTTGAAATGCTGCCAAATTGGAAGCTTCTAGAAGGCAGATTATCAAACAATGCAGCCCAACTCCACATTATCAGCCAGGGTATTTTGGTCATTTTATCAGTCAAATCAGATTAACCATTTGTCAACCCACTCCCCACTTTGGTATTCAATCCAGAAAACCAAATCTATCGGTCCTATCTTACTGAAAACACAATCTGGAATTGTCAGAGGAAATAAGGGAGTGAGAAAAGAGGAGGTAAAAGGAGCGGGAGCTACCTCCAGAGAGGTGCTCACTAGTTAAATATTTTCTCTCCTTTTCAATCTGTTTCACCTACTCTTGAACCAGAGCTTAAATTACTTCAAACTTCAGAGAGGTTCCCCTTAACCCTACCCTGCTGTGTGAGATGAAGAAGTACATGCAAGGATAAAAGTGGCTTCCTCTAAACGATTAAAAATTCACCTTGTAGATTCAGCTGTCTGTGCTTACACTAGAACTAGGCACTCTCCACTGAGCCTTAATCAGCAAGAGGGAGATGCAGGAAAATCAACATTTTGATGAAAAGACATCCCCTGAATCCTGGGGTGGGACAGGTATTTAAATTTTCTAAAACATGCTTACAGAAATTGCCTGATGATCAGGTTGTCCCTGGAGAGGGGAAAAAACAGAGGCAACTTGAAGAGTAAAAACAAAAACTTGCATGAATAAAACAAATCTGTATAGCACCTGCCCCTTTTGCCATGCACAGCCAAGGGCAGCAAACACACATCTTTGAAGTATGAATCATACTGACCACTTACTAAGCTCTCATTCTGTGCCAGGCATCGTGCTGAAGGTTCTACAATCATGACCTTATAACTCACATCTTTATCTATAGAATGATATGATATAATAACTCACATCTTTATCTATAGAATGATATGATATAGTACAGAGTTCCTAAAACTTTCTCTGTTCTTGCCACTCTTAGTGTGTCAGTAATATTTATAGCATCTCAATGCCAAAAGAAATGCCCATTTATTAAGTAGTTATATCCAAACAACTTGGTAATAATAGTTGATATGGTTTGGCTCTATGTCTCCACCCAAATCTCACCTTGAATTGTAATAATCCCCATGTGTCAAGGGTGGGACCAGTTGGAGGTAACTGAATCATGGAAGTGGCTTATCCCATGTGGTTCTCGTGATAGTGAGTGAGTTCTCACAAAAGCTGATGATTTTATAAGGGGCTTCCCCCTTCACTCAGCACTCATTCCCTCTCCTGCCGCCCTGTGAAGAGGTGCCTTCCGCCATGATTGTACGTCTCCTGAGGCCTCCCCAGCCATGCAGAACTGTGAGTCATTTAAACCTCTTTTCTTTATAAATTACCCAGTGTCAAGTGCCTTTATTAGCAGCGTGAGAATGGACTAATACAGTAATTCACACAGATGTTGCTGTTTTCCTCAAAAATGTTAAATATTCTACTGTGCCCCTGTGAGCCTGCTGCAGAGCCCTGGAGCACCCTGGCACATGGTTTGGGAACCACAGACACACTATGATATAGATATTTTTGGGATCCCTGTTATGTCAATGAGGAAACTGAGACCTATAAGGTTAAGCAGCTGTTTTGTTGAAATGCAGAAATCTGAACACAAGTCCATCAGAATCCAGGACACATTCTGCTATATCAGACTCCTCCCACTCCCTTGCTGAATCACTGCCTTTATGTGTAGTCATGATTTCCTCTTTTCATTCTGTTTATTCTGCAACTCTCCCCACCCCCAACCCTCCCTACCCCCAAACACACACACACACACACACACACACAGAGAGAGAACAAGAGAGAGAGAGAGAGGCATGTGTGGACACATTCATGCTCATTCATTCCCTGGGCTCAAACCATTCCAACTGGGATGTCCCTCCCTTGAGTCTGCCTTTCCAGAAAGTTCCTGCTTCAGTCCTCAGTCCCAACTTTCACCTCTTGACCACTTGTTCCCACACTCACCTCTCCCTCTTCAAACCTTGTCTACTAAGCAGCATGTTAATAACGACATCTGATCTTATGTTGCTCCCTAATTGTTTTATCTGTGTGGATGTGGTTTTCAGAAGACGGAAAGCTGCCCCCAAACAGGGACTGTGTGTTGTCTTATGTTGGGCATAGAGTAACCCCTATGCAAGTTTGTCAAAATTGGCAAGATGATCAAATGCAGAATTTGATAGCGTACTCTAATGCCTAGATGCTGATAATGGAGAGAATGTATTAACATATAAGTCATCGGGAATGATAACTACCACCCACGTGGCTTTTATTTGGTCCTCACAAGAGAATAATTATTACACCTCTATCACGGAAAAAAAGTTGAGGTTTAGACAGTTTAAGTGACTCTGACCAACACTACCCAACCTGTAAATGGAAGAAACAGGCCTAAAAGTCCAGAGTGCTGGTCTCCCTCCCAGCCCTGTTTTGGGTTTATACAGCAGTGACCTTCAGAGAGATGCCAATTTTCAGCCCAGGTTCTGTGATGGGCAGGATATCAATTTCAGAGGCACTGCCTAGACTCAAAGGCATGTGTCACTCTTGATACCTGAACTAGGTTCCAGGTCAAGCAGTGAGCCCTGCAGGACACCAGGCTGGGGTGGCTGGGGATACTACTAGGGACAATCAGGCTTCTTGGTGAGGTCAATGAGCTTATTGAAAGTTCCAACCCATCTCCCTCTCTTCAGACAGGGTAAACTATAGAGGCTGAGGTTGACAGCTTCTGCGGCCAATGCTGGATGCTTAAGCAAAAGTCTATTTTGAGCTTAAATGCATGTCATACAAAAAAAAAAAGCAAGCTGGAAATGTGCATCTATTCCTTCTGAGTCATGAGAGCTTTGGTAGAACCAGCAAGGGCAGGGGCTCAGAGGTCAGTCAGCTCTGAGTTTACAGTTGATGCTGTTACTCACTAATGTATGATTTGAGGAAAGTTACTTCACCTCTCCGAGTCTCAGCGTCCTTGTCCATAATTATAATGAGGTCATAGGATAGTTGTGAAGAGTAAGTGGCAAAGCAAATGTAAAGCAAAGGGTGGTGGCTGCCAGGTAACAGATGCTCAATAAGTGATAGTTCCTTATCATGGATGACAAACAGGTGTCTCAGGTGCTGCCGCCAGAAGGCATGGATCAAACAGGAGCTAGCACCACCACCACCGTTATAATAGTGTTATGAGCACTGGTGCTAACTCCTTGTAGAGCAATTCCAAAGGCTCTAGCCTGAGGTTGTGGCAGAATGAGGAAGGGGAGTGAAAGAAAAGAAAATACAAGATGCCTAAGGCCAAAAATTCACTCAAGAGACCTTGACGAGAAACAGAAAAGAAAATAGATGAGGACCCAACAATTGGCTAGTGGAAGGACGGGGTGCTGGGCTTGAAAAAAAAATAAACAACTTGGACCATTTAAATATACATTTCAAATTACATCCTCTTCTTCTGCATTGTGTCTTCAGGCAGCTGGGAAGATACAAATGCGTCATATTTATGTATAAAGCTTTTATTGGGATTAAGAAAAAAAACAGAACTGAACTTTGTGAAGAAAAGAAGGGGAAAAACCAGCTGTAAGGTGGCAGTTTTCTTGCATGATAAAATAGGGTTGAGTCCAGGATGGAAGCATTTACGCCAGGACCCTTTCGTCAGATGCCTGTTTTCCAGAGATGTAGATGGCATGGTTCAGAGGAAATGTACATGGATGACATTGGGAAATCCTAACGGACTATTAGAAGCATTAGTTATTATTACATGTACAGTAGCACACACACCAAATCAGCAAGCCACCCGAATAGCGCCCAGGTGCTTTTGAGGGGGCTGCCAGGATGGAGAAACTCACCGTGGTCGGGATGTCCCGGCTGAGAGGCACGCTGTGCGACTGCTCCTGCAGGGATTTATCTGCGCCAACCTCAGAGTAAAAGACCTTGAAAAGATGCAGACACCCCGGTGAGAGCAGAGCCCGTGCTTGTGTAAGATCAAAGGTTGTAATTGCACTCACAGTGGCAGCAGGCTCTGAGGTGCGTCGCCTAACGTCACGTGCACTAGTTCTGCGGGAACACACATCAGACCTACTTGGATTGGGTAGGGGGTGTTGCAAACTCAGAAGCCTGCGGAGTCCAGGAGGAAGACACATATCAATGAAGTGAGATGCAGAGGTCTGGACATGGCTCTTGTTATTTTTCCCAAAATGCATGAGCCGCCCGGGTAATCTTTCATTTTCTCACTTTCAATAAGACATGAGTCCAGAGATATATTCCTCTACTTTTAGAAAACAATAGGATGAGGGCCATTATCAATGGCTACTGTCCCTTGGTGAAATGGAGACAGCAGCAGGTGGTGGGATTGGGGTGTTACTGAGGTCTTACAGCTCATCTAAAAAGAGCAGCTCAGTTCCAGCAGGTGGATAGGAATGTGGACCCAGTGTGGCCAGCTCTCCCCATATCCCAGAGAGTTTACGATTCCAAACATTTATGTGAAATGTCTTGACTTCTCAAAGTTGACTCATTTCTAAAAACACTATTCAAAGAAAACATTTTGGTGAAAAGATATCAGCCCAATTTGCAGCCTCTGATAGGTAAGAATGCATTCTCTGCTGCTTCCTCCATCTTGCCTACCCACCTTCTTACTTTACATTATTTTGTACTTATTGACAACATTCCACAGTGATTTCCTCTTTCCCATGTTCATACTTTATTCTCCAGATTTGACTATAGGCAATTGAATAGCAACAACCACATCCTTTTAGTTTATATTTTCCCACAGCTGAACAGAGAAACGACTGGATAGATCCTAAGTGAGTAATGCAGATGTGATGTGACATTCAGGGCATTTACAAATATCCTCCAAAGGGGGACATCTCTTCTAGCTTTATGGAGGGAGAATGGGGCAGTTACTGATATGGAAGGACAGATATCTAGAAAAAGCAAGGATGAGAAAGACATACAGTCACACAACACACCCACTGAGGAAACTCCCGTGCCCGTGGACTCACAGTGTACCCAAGGATGGTGCTCCCAGGATGCCTTGGCATTTTCCACTGGATGCTGAAAGCCGTACAGTTCAATGCGCCCAGCTTGATGTCAAGAGGAGCCCCTACCTTGCCTGCCCCCAAACAAAAGAGATTGTGTTAGAAGCTCCACACATCCCACCTTGAGTATACTTACACAAGATTTAAGAGTGTGTTCTCTGATAGATGAAAAGCCTACTTAAAGATAATTCCAGAAATGCAGTCAATTTCTGATACACCACACCTATCTCAGCTGACCTCACTCACTTTACTATCCCCTCCCAACCTGGCTTCAGTAGATAAATCAGTCCAGCTATTGCCCTCATTCTCTCAGGTAACTTCTAATAGGTCAGGGACCAGCAAAGGGAGATTCAGGGTAGCACAGACCACAAATACTTCTGACTTGACTCTAAAAACTTAAAATGTATTAAAGTAAGATGACAGGCACATTTGTATTTACTCAATAGCATATATGTTGTATGTATACATTATATAGATGTGTTCGCTTATATAGCTAGGATATTCCTATTGTGGGACATTTCAAAAATATAGTTATGTATAAAATGAAGTCTAAAAATTTCAAATGCTTTACTATCTATTTATCTTAAGTAACTTCATAGTTATAGATGATAAGATTTATAATTATAAAATAATATATACAGGTTGCCACAATTTTGAAAACATAAAACATTATATCTAATTCTAACGTTCAGAAATGAGTCTTGACAGCATTGTGGTCTATCTCCTGTTGGTCACGTGCGATTTAAAAAAACTGTGTGTGTGCGCGTGTGTGTGTGCTTCTATACAGTTGACATCCCTTATCTGAAATTTCAGATTTTTTTGGATTTTGGAATATTTGCAATATACTTAACTGTTGAGCATCTCAAATTCAAAATGCTCCAATGGGCAGTTCCCTTGAGCATCATACTAGTGCTCAAAAAGTTGGATTCTGGAGCAGTTAGGGTTTCAGATTTTTGGATTTGGGATGCTCAACTTTGTGTGTGTGTGTGTGTGTAACTTTTTTTTTTTTTTTTTTTTTTGAGACAGAGTCCCGCTCTGTTGTCCAGGCTGGAGTACAGTGGCGTGATCTCGGCTCACTGCAAGCTCTGCCTCCCGAGTTCATGCCGTTCTTCTGTCTCAGCCTCCTGAGTAGCTGGGACTACAGGCGCCTGCCACCACACCTGGCTATTTTTTTGTATTTTTTAGTAGAGACGGGGCTTCACTGCATTAGCCAGGATGGTCTCGATCTCCTGACCTCGTGATCCGCCCGCCTTGGTCTCCCAAAGTGGGAGGATTACAGGCATGAGCCACCACACCCGGTCATATGTATGTAATTTTTAAATTGTTCTGTTATGTACAGTGATTATGTATATATACATACATGTTAACAATTTTAAGTCTTATTTGACTTAGTATATATATAGTACAAACAGCATATTTACAATCATTAAAATCATTATTTTTAATGGCTGTAAATTTTTCCATATAACACATGTGCCATAATAAACAGCATTTGTCATCCCACAATTATTAGGCAATTTATTCCCAATATTTTGCTGTCTTAAATAATGCTCCATAAAGGCAGGGACCAGGTCTATCTTGTTCAGAGTACAGAAAGTAGTCATGGCAAAAACACAATAAACATTCCTTAAGTGAATGAACATTCTGCAACTTGATTTTCCACTTACTAATATGTACTGGTGAGCTTTCTTTTTAACTATTGCATGTAATTCTCCAGCTTATCAGTTAGGATCCTTTGCAACTCACAGAGATCTAATGTATCTGTTTAAAGGACTGCTGCTAGGGCTTGTCATCAATGTTCTTAATAACAGAAACCAAAGTTTTTCTAATGGATTGAGAAATAGAAGCCCAGCGCTGTCAGCAGGAACCATGAGGCCAAAAGTCAGCTCCCCTCTGCCCCATATACACCTACGATTGTCACCACTCAGAGATTTAATTCTTAACGATCTCTCTCACTCTGCCATTAAATCGTTCACGATTTAATGTCTCATCTGATTGGCTAGACTTAGGCCACGTGGCTTCCTCTTGGCTCAACCAAGCGGCAGTAAGGAGTAGTCCTTTCTGGTTTCTAAACTGGGAAATGACCGGATGAGACCAGTTCTGGGAATTGTTCTTCCACCAAGCCCATCCACAGCAAAGAAGGAACCCCGCAGGACGATAGAATCACAGAAAAGAGTAGTGGGAGGTTGGATGGCCGAAACTCTGCTTTTCAGAGCATGCGTGTACATTAACTATTATTACTCCATTGATTGACATTGCAGTTATTTTCAAAATATCGCTGGTAAAAATAATGCTGAAAAGAACATCTATGTATGTGCCTTTTTGCGCACATGTGCCAGTGTTTCTAGGATGGATACCTGTAAAATTTATCGAGTATATACATTTTCATTTTTACTACTAATGACTTATTGCTCTCTCCAAAAGAGTAAATGAATAAATCTTTAGGTGCATTATAATTATTTATTTGGGTAAATTCAGAGCTCTTGTGTCTAAGATGGTATCTCGACCTTGACACTATTGACATTTGGGGCTGCCTAGTTTTTGTGGGGGCTGCCCTTTTGAATTATAGGATGTTGAGCAGCATCCCTGGTCTCTACCCACTAAATGACAGTAGTACTCCCCAACCCATTGTGAAAACTAATAGCATCTCCACACATTACCAAATGTTCCCCAAGGGGCAAAACTGCTCCCAGTTGAGAACCACTGATTTAAGGGAATGAATATTTTAAAGATTTCTAATAAATATCATCAAACTTACATTTAGAAAATTAACCAATTTAGAAGTTTATAGTGGGGTATGAGATGTATAAGTAACAGTGTAAAGTTACACAGCCCCACCAGGTCTTACTACTACCACTTTTTAAATAATTTTTGCTCAGAGAATGAAAACATTTTTTTAAAAAGCCTCAGACTAGGAGAAAATATTTGCAAAAGAAATATCTGATAAAGGTCTGTTATCCAAAATATGCAAATGCTATAGAGAAAACATTTATTTTCCTTCTAAAATTTATCCTTCTAAATTTCTAGAATTTCTTCTATTTATCCTTCTAAAATTCATATGTTAAACTCTTATTCCCAATGTAATCATATTTGTAGATGTGACCTTTGGGAGGTGATTAGGTCATGAGGGTAGAGCCCTCATGAACATGACTAGTTCCCTTATAAAAGATACCCTAGAGAGCTCCCCCACCCCTTCTGCTATGTGAAGACACAGCAAGAACACAACTGTCTATGAGCCAGGAAGTGAGCCTTCACCAGACACCAAATCTGTTGGTGCCTTGGTCTTAGACTTGTCTGCCTCCAGAACTGTGAAAAATAGATTTCTGTTGTTTATAAGCCACCCAATCTATAGTATTTTGATATAGCAGCCAAACAAACTAAGATAACACAGAACTCTTAAAACTCAACAGGCCGGGTGTGGTGGCTCATGCCTGTAATCCCAGCACTTTGGGAGGTCAAGGCAGGTGGATCACCTGAGGTCAGGTGTTCGAGACTAGCCTGGCCAACATGGCAAAACCCCATCTCTACTAAAGATACAAAAATTAGCTGGCTGTGATGGCAGAAGCCTGTAATCCCAGCTACTTGGGAGGCTGAGGCAGAAGAATCACTTGAACCCAGAAGGCAGAGGTTGCAATGAGACAAGATTGTGCCACTGCACTCCAGCCTGGGCAACAAGAGCAAAACTCCATCTCAAAAAAAAAAAAAAAAAACCTCAACAATAAAAATAAACAAACAACCTGAGTGAAAAATAGACCAAAAGATTTCATGGCAAAGACACCAAAAGCAATCACAACAAAAGCAAAAATTGACAAATGGAATCTCATAAAACTTAAGAGCTTCTGCACAGAAAAATAAACTATCAGCAGAGTAAACAGACAATCTACAGAGTGGAAGAAAATATTTGCAAACTATGAATCTGACAAAGGTCTAATATCCAGCGTTTATAAGGAACTTAAATTTACAAGGGAAAAATAACCCTATTAAAAAGTAGACAAAGGACATGAACACACACCTCAAAAAAAGACATACAGGCAACCAACAAGCCTATGAAAAAGAGCCCAACACCACTGATCATTAGAAAAATGCAAATCAAAACCATAATGAGATACCATCTCACACCCAGTCAGAATGGCTATTATTAAAAAGTCAAAAAATAAAGATGCTTGCAAGATTGTGGAGAAAAGGGAACCCTTATACACTGTTTGTGAGAATATAAATTAGTTTAATTATTGTGAAAAGCAGTATGGCAATTCCTCAAAGAGCTAAAAGCAGAACTACCATTCGACTCAGCAATCCCATTACTGGGTATACCCAGAGGAATATAAAGCATTCTACCATAAAGACACATGCATGTGAATGTTCATTGCAGCACTGTTTGCAATAGCAAAGGCATGGAATCAACCTAAATGCCCATCAATGACAGACTAGATTTTAAAAATGTGGTACCTATACACCATGGAATATTATGCAGCCATAGAAAGAACGAGATCATGTCTTTTGTGGGGACACGAATGGAGCTGGAGGATATCATCCTTAGCAAACTAATGCAGGAACAGAAAATCAACTACCCTATGTTCTCACTTATAAGTGGGAGCTGGATAATAAGAACTTAGGAACATAAAGAAGGAAACAATAGACACTGAGGTGTTGGAAACAGGCCCCCAAATCTGGCCATAAACTGGCCCCAAAACTGTCCATAAACAAAATCTCTGCAGCACATGTTCACGATGGCCATGATGCCCACGCTGAAGGTTGTAGGTTTACCGGAATGAGGGCAAGGAAGACCTGACCCATCCAGGGCAGAAAACCTCTTAAAGGTGTTCCTGAACCACAAACAATGGCATGAGCGAGCTGTGCCTTAAGGATATGTTCCTGCTGCAGCTAACTAGCCAGAGCCCATCCCTTTATTTCGGCCCATCCCTTTGTTTCCTGTAAGGAATACTTTTAGTTAATCTATAATCTATAGAAATAATGCTTATTACTGGCTTGCTGTCAGTAAATATGTGGGTAAATCTCTGTTTGGGGCTGTCAGCTCTGAAGGCTGTGAGTCCCCTGATTTCCCACTCCACACGCTATACTTCTGTGTGTGTGTCTTTAATTCCTCTAGCACCGCTGGGTTAGGGTTTCCCTGACTGAGCTGGTCCTGGCACTGGGGTCTACTTGATGGGGGAGAGTGGGTGGAGGGAGACGAGTAGAAAATATAACTTTTCTGGGTACTGGGCTTAATACCTGAGTGAGGTAATAATATGTACAACAAACCCCCATAGCACATATTTACCTATGTAACAAACCTTCACATGTACCCCAAACCTAAAATAAAAAGAAAAAAAGAAAACAAATAAAAGAAAAAGAAAAATGAACCAAGACTTTAACAGACACCTCACCAAAAAAGATACCATGATGGCAAGTAAGCATATAAAAACATGCTCCACATCATATGTCATCAGGGAAATGCAAATTATAACACCAATGAGATACCATCTCTGTATGCCTATTAGAATGGCCAAAATCCAGAACACTGATAAAACAAAATTTTGGCAAGGATGTGGAGCAACAGGACTCTCATTCATCACCAGTGGGAATGCAAAATGGTACAGCCCCTTTGGAAGGCAGTTTGGCAGTTTCTTACAAAATCAAACATACTTGTCACACCACCTGCATGTGCACTCGTTGGTATTTACCTAAAGGAGTCAAAAACTTATGTCCACACAAAAACCTGCACATGGATATTTACAGCAGCTTTATTCATAATTGCCAAAACTTGGAAGTAAACAAGAAGTTCTTTAGTAGGTGAATGGATAAATAAATTGTGGTATTTCCAGACAACAGAGTATTATTCAGTGCTAAAAATAAATGAGCTATCAAGCTACGAAAAGGAAACTTTTCCTTTTTCCTTCACTTAGCCTTAGAATAGGCTAAGTGAAGAAGCCTATTCTAACATAGTCTTAAAGGTGGCTGAAAAGTGGGAAGAAAGATAATGGAAATGATTTATCAGTCCCTTGTAGAACCATAAAATAACCAGTAAGCACAGCCTCATCCATAGTCTCAATCCTCCAAGTTTCCACGTCGAGGAAACCTCAGTGGTTATTCCTAAGTGAAAGAAGCCAATGTGAAGAGGCTACATACTGTATGATTCTAACTCTATGACATTCTGGAAAAGGCAAAAGTAAAAAAGACCAGTGGTTTCCAGGGATTAGGAGAGAACAAGGGATGCATAGGCAGAGTTCAGAGGGTTCTTAGGGCAGTGAAACTATTCTATATGATACCGTAATGGTAGATACATGTCATTATACATTTGTTTAAACCCACAGAATGCCCAACAGAAAAAGTGAACGCTAATGTAAACTATGGTCTTTGGGTGAGAATGATGTGTCAATGTAGGTTCACCAACAAATGCACCACTCTGGTAGGGGATGATGATGGCGGGGAGGCTATGCATGCATGGGGACAGGGAGTATATGGGAAATCTCTCTACCTTCCTCTCAATTTTACTATGAATTTGAAACTCTAAATAGTCTTTTAAAACCTTGGCAAATTTGGTTTTAAAAAGCTTAAATATTTTAGCATCTTTTTTGGCTATTTTTCTCCCTATTTTCAAGTATTTTGCACATATTCAATTGGGTTTTAGTTTTTTTCTCACTGATTTATACGTACCCTTAATATGGGAAAGATCTGAATTATTCACCTATTTTCTCCAGGTAGTTTTGTTTGTTTCCCCCTGTGTAATTATCCAGTACTGGCCATATTTATTGCCAAGTGAAGAGGCCTATTCTAACATAGTCTTAAAGGTGGCTGAAAAATGGGGAGAAAGATAACGAAATGATTTATCAGTTCCCTGTGGAACCATAAAATAACCAGTAAGCATAGCCTCACCCATAGTCTTAGGAGTATTTCTTGCTTCCTTTGCTCCGGGAAAAATTGCAATTGATCAAGGCGGTCTCCTTGGGTCACTAAGAGGGGAACCAGTTCTTCTATCCCTTGTGTATCTGCAATGGTTCAGTACAGAAAATAGAAATGTTCTAGGTATTTTAAACAGGAAGATAGTTATGGAAATTGGTAGAAAGAGTGGAGAAATTAATTCTGGAGTCTCCAATGGCTCTATTAGAGAGAGAGAGAGGGAGAGAAAGAATGAATGAGAGAATGCTCTAGTGGTGATTCAGAACCAGGACGCCTCTGCCTTCGCCCTCACTACTGGCTTTACTGCTGCCACAACTGCTTCCAGACGCCCACAAGACTGGCGATGGGCCCTGGAATGATGCGTTCTCATGTTTTCATGGCCTTGCTTGGCTAGAGATATAACAGCAGGAAAATGGCCTCCACCCCACTCTGCCTTCCCTCTCTCTCAAGAGTATATCCAGTTGGTGGGACCTAACTGACATCCAGAATATGGGCTACAAGATAGTCTGGAAAATGCAGTTTTTATTTTTCCAGGCTTTGCATTATAGTAATGGCATCTAGAAGGAGGATAAAACAGTCACCCAGAAGGTGAACAAGCCAATCTAAGGTATCCATGACCTCTTGGCACCCATAAAAAGCATGAATTATAATGCTATCCCCTTTACCTTCATATTCTGTAGAAAAGTATTTAAATCAGACCCTGCTGGGCCCTGGTTAGGTATGACTCCTATTTTATTGGCATTTTCACTCATTTATTTGCTCTTTCACACACCTAACATACATATTGAGCACCCTATACATACCACGCACTGTCAGTCTCTACGTTAATGATGAAGAGAGACACAGGGACACAAATTAGCAGGATATTACTATTGGGTGTGAGAATTAGGGTTAGGAAGTTGGAGTACTTTAGTGGCCCATAGCAAGGACATACCAGGCTCTGTGCAGTAGACCCATAGGAACGAGGCAGACAGAATAAGGAAGGGAAAAGGGTCCCAGGCAGAGAGAGCAGCATATACTCTTCCCCAAAGAACTGGCAGATGAACCACGAATATAGAACTATTGAGACTCCATGGCTGGGTGGATGTGGGTAGTGAAAGAGAGAAAGAAAGTAGAAATTAGGTGACTTCAAGGATTCTAGCTTGGGCAACACAGAGGAGGAGGATGCCAGTCACTCAGCTGGAAGTGACTCAGCTTGACCACCCATGAAGTTGTAGGTGTGGTCACCTGCAGCTGGTGAGTGACAGGTGGCCCAGTCAGACATTTGGACCAAATACCAAAAATATTCCAGATGAATCAGTTAAATATGGGATCTCAAATTATAGAAAATAATTGAATTTTGAAATTAGACTTTTAAAATTTATTTACTTATTTATTTATTTAGTTTTGAGACTGGGTCTCCCTCTGTCACCCAGGCTGGAGTGCAGTGGTGTGATCTCAGCTCACTGCAGCTTCCACCTCCCAGGCTCAATTGATCCTCTCACCTCAGACAACTGAGTAGCTGGGACTACAGTCACATGCCACCACATCTAGCTAATTGCTTGCTATTGTTATTATTATTGTAGAAACAGGGCCTCACTATGTTACCCAGACTGGTCTTGAACTCCTGGGCTCAATCAGTCCTCCGGCCTTGACCTCCAAAAGTGCGGGATTACAACATAAACCACTGTGCCCGACCCTAAACCCAGACTTTGAGGAAGAACCTTTCTAAGCTTAAAAGAGACTAAAAATAAATAAATTTTTAAAAAATAATGGAATCCACATCATAAAACTTTCATTATGCTGTTCAAAAAATTACGAAAGAAAAAATTCAGACAATAGATGGAGGGGTAAATAATTGCAGCAAAATGAGAGGCCAACGGGTATCTTTATTATAAAACTCATGCATATTAATCAGAAAATTCAGACCCTAATAAATAAAATATGAAGAGATAATTTGCAAAAAAAAAAAAAAAGAAAAAAGGAAGTATAGCTAGTAAACACACATGGGGAAATATTCAAATTTGCTAGTTATCAAAGAAATACACATTTCAAAAACTGAGATGTTTTCACCTACTAAATTAGCCAAAACATTAAAGTAAGAGTAATGCTGACAAGGGTACATGAATGCACTACTCTCAAAACATTGCTCGTGGCAGTATAAATGAGTATTCAGACATTGTGGAACACACTTTGGTGGCAATATGCAATGGTATCCAGGGCCATAAATCTGTTCTTACCCCTTGGGCCTCCAGAAATCTGATTGTAGACAGCCACAAGGAAGGAATCTTAAAAGAAGAGAAGGCTACTAATATGGTTTGGATCTGTGTCCCCGCATGTCGAATTGTACTCCCCAGTGTTGGAGGAGGGGCCTGGTAGAAGGTGACTAGATCACGGGGAAGGATTTCTCCCTTGTTGTTCTCACGATAGTGAGCGAGTTCTCATGAGATCTGGTTCTTTAAAAGTGTGAGGCACCTCCCACTTTGTTCCTCCTGCTCTGGCCACGTAAGACATTGTCTGCTTCCCCTTCACCTTCTGCCATGATTGAAATTCCCGAGGCCTCCCCAGCCATGTTTCTCGTACAGCCTGCAGAACCATGAGCCAATTAAACCTCTCTTATTTCTAAATTACCCAGTCTCGGGTGTTTCTTTATAGCAGTGTGAGAACGGACTAATACAACTACCCACATGCGGATGTTCTTCAGAGTACTACGTGTGATACAGAAAAACCAAAAGCAATCTAAATATTTAGAAAGAGAGAATAGTTAGGCCGAGTATGGTGTATCACCTGAATCTACTGGTATACACACAATAAACACAAGATGTGTTTGTGGTATCTTGAATTGTACCCTGGAGCAGAAAAAGAACATTAGTGGGAAAACCAGTAAGATGAAATAAAGTCTGTGGTTCAGTTGATAGTACTGATAACTAGTTAGTACTATCACTAATTCACTGTTTAGATTTGACAAATGTGCCATGGTTATGTAAGATGTTAACATGAGGAGAAACTGGTAAAAGGTGGATAGGCATTCTCTCTAGTGACTACCCAACTCTTCTATAAATCTAAATTTATTTCAAAATAAAAAGCCTATTTAAAAAAAGAGGCTTGTATGACACTGTGGCAAATTATGATGTAGTATTAAACAGAAAAGCATACTCAATGGCCACCAATACTATTATTACAGTTATTTAATATGTTCATTTGAAAAATAACTTGAAGGTAACAGAAGAAAGCTAATTCATACATTAGGGTGGCTGAGATGAAGGATAATTTTTCTCCCATATTCTTCTATTTGGCAACCTTTCCAGAATGTTACATTGTTTTCCCAATTTTAAAAGTTCACTTTCAAAAATATTTTTACATTCAAAGATCAAAAGACATGTGGGTGCGGGTAACCACACTCCTTGGTTACTAAAGGAAATCTGCAAAATAACACTGCTTCATGAAGTTTGCACCAGTTGGGTTGGAGCAAATGGTGCTGTCTCATGTTTGCAGTCTGTTTCTCTGTATTTCAGGGTATGGCTAAAAATAGTTTGTGATGAATGATGCAGATCTTTTAGCTCTCAATAACAACAGGTAATATACCCGCATAAAATACCCTTATCGGCCAGGCGCGGTGGCTCACACCTGTAATCCCAACACTTTGGGAGGCCGGGGTGGGTGGATCACCTGAGGTCAGGGGTTTGAAACCAGCCTGGCCAACATGGCAAAAGCCCGTCTCTACTAAAAATACAAAATTAGCCGGGTGTGGTGACGCATGCCTGTCATCCCAGCTACTTGAGAGGCTGAGGCAGGAGAATCGCTTGAACCCAGGATGTGGAGGTTGCAGTGAGCCGAGATCGTGCCATTGCAGTACAGCCTGGGTGACAGAGCAAAACTCTGTCTAAAAATAAATAAATAAATAAATAAATATCCTTATCAATGGACACAACAAAATGAAGATGCCCAGGAAGGAGGCTGTTAGTGCTGTGAACAAGGCCACAGGGAACTGTCAGCGGACAGTGACCAAAGCACCATCAGGGAGGACCTGATTATAAAGAGCACGGAACAGGCGGCCCCTTGCTCCTCTCTACTTCCGTGGCTGCTCATCAGCTAGAACAGGATTTTTCAAATGTTTTGCTCTCTATGTCCTGGATTCTTGAGGGCAGTTCTGATTCTGAATGATGTCCCACCATCATGACCCTTTGGGTCCCTATCATAGCAGTGGAAGCTAGAGGGGGACCACCGCTGGCCCTCACGGGAAGGTGGGCCAGGTCTGACAGTGTCTGGGAGAGCAGAGACAGGCCCAAGACCAGGGCTCCGGCGCCACGTCCTCATGAAGGTTCTGAGCAGAGCTATGGGAAGCCCGGTGCTCCCAGCAGGCTGTCTTCACACACACTCACCTGTCACCACATACCGACTGGAAGTTTTTTTCTCTTTCTCAAATTAATATTTATAATATGTATATACATAAACATATTAATATATACATAAACATAACATTTATATAGTTCTATAATTATTATAATTTTAATTTTCAGGGTTTTTAAAAAAGAAAATAAAGGTAAATAAAGTACAGCTAAAATTTCATACTGCATCTCTTTCCTCCTTCCTCTCTTCCAGAGATAACAACCATTCTGATGTTATTGGATTTTATCCTTATGAAGTATGTACTTTTATCTGCATGTTTATTTTTCCTGGAATAACCTAACTGCTCATGAGTAAAGAGATGGATAAATTATGGTTTACCCATACAGTGCACCAGTATCTTTACCACTTGAATTTATTTAAAAAGAGTATTTTGTATTTCCTTAAAAAGAGGAAGATCTATTTGAGAGGACAGAGAGAGGGAGATGCCTGTGTAAATCTTAAAGCAATGCTCAAACCTTAGCCCACTTCTGATCTTTGCCTCACTGCTGGCCTAGAAATCACCTTTCTTAGGTTTCTAAATCTGTCACCACTTGTCCATGCACATTTTGGTTTCTCAAACGTTATTGCTGCCATCTTTGTCTGTTTCCTTTGTCCTGCTGGTTACTACTCTTCCCAATTTACAAGCATTTTAATGGGGACTAAGGGACCAGTAGTAAGTATGTTTCTTCAACTCCTCATGTTTGCTAGAGGTAGTGGAGGAAGATATTTCCACTCTACAGATGAAGAAACTGAGGTCTAGAGTCTGTTGAATAAGGATCTTGTCAATGGGACAGTGAGAAGCCAGGTAGAGAATTTCTTCCTCTCCGCTCCCCTTCATGTTGATGTTCCTGGTGACTCTGCCCAGCCTCCCTGTTCTCAGCTCCCACTATACCCTCTTCCCTGCCAGTCATTGCCACACATATGCTGTGGCTCCTGTACCCATTTCTCCAGCCCAGCCCTTCCCTTCAGAGGAGCAGGCCTATATACCCAATGGCCAGGTGGACCCAGGTGACACTGGGCCTCTCAAATTCCACATAACAGAACTGAATTCATCATCTTTCTTTTTGACCTGAGCCCCTCCTGTAACCCTGGTAGATGGCATCACCATCCACCATGACTTCCAGAAACCTGCAAGTCACCCTCTGCACCAAATTGCTCACACTGTCTCCATCCTCTCCTCTTCAAGGAAGCCTCAGAACCCTGCTCAACACTGGGCCTGGAGCAGCACTACTAGTTGTTCAGAGCTGTGCACGCAGTGCAACCCACTGCCTTCCCCCGATCCTAAGAGATATGATTTCCCTCTCCACAGCTTTTGCAGCCTCTTTTGAAGAATGTGTGTTTGTAAATGAAACTTTTTTTTTCTGTAAAGCAGTTGAGTGCAGCACAAAAGTTGGGGCCATTGGATTGGGACCTCTAAAACTTGTGTGGAGAAGGCCTTATAAATGGCAGATAGAAGGAAGTACCAGAGGCTTTCTCAAGCAACATTTGCATTTTGAGGACAGCATTTTTTTATTTGTGTGTTTGTTTGAAGTGTCCTTGACAGCAGGGCAGGACCCAGTCCAGGCCCATCTGAAGCTATATTTGCAGAGCAAGTATATTGATATTGTGTTATTGGGGTATATGTGGAGCGGCGGCAGGCTAAAGGGAGGAGTAAGCCACCAGTGGGACCACCCATGGGCTAGAGGTAAGTTCTAGGTACAGAAACGTGGTGAACCCAGAAAGGCCAGAGAAACCATCAGGCAAAGTCATGGCACATGGTCTGGTATCACCATAAGAGACGCAATGGGTATAGTCCCAACTGCGATGAGCAGATCAAAGTAATTCTCTAAATCTCTTCCAGCTACCAGAGAGAAACATAAGAGGGAAACCACCCAAGGCTTTCCTCACATCTCTACAATGTCTGAATCATCAGGAAAAGCTTTGGCTAGGGCAAGGAAAGCTTTTTTTTTTTTTTTTTTTTTTTTTTTGAGATGGAGTCTCATTCTGTCATGCACGCTAGAGTAGTGGCACGATCTCAGCTCACTGCAACCTCTGCCTCCTGGGTTCAAGTGATTCTCCTGCCTCAGGCTCCAGAATAGCTGGGATTACAGGCAAGCACCAACACGACAGCTTAACTTTTATATATTTTTACTAGAGATGATGTTTCACCATATTGGCCAGGCTGGTCTCCAACTCCTGACCTCAAGTGATCCATGCACCTTGGCCTCCCAAAGTGCTAGGATTACAGGCATGAGTCACTGTGCCTGGCTGAAAAAACTCTTAATTAAACAAAAATTTTTAAATAATGGTTATAACTCTGAAGTCTTCTGGGATCTTATCTATTACATAGAAACATGCTAGTGCTTCCTCAATATTAAAAAAAAATCTAAGCAGTAGGCCATTTACGTGTGAGACAAGTAATATTAAGCAGTTAAATACAAAAATAACACTTGTTTCACCAATAACGGTTACAAATGATGGAAAAATATGGTACACAATAGAAAACTAATTTTGAAGAAACACAGCATTTGAAACTAAAATAATGCATCTATACAATATACCCTGAAGCTGTGTTCCTGTAAACTAAAAGCTATACTGCTTAAGAGATAAATAAATAAAAAGGGTGTTTCTTTGCTATGAGGGAGCGTATGCTTGAGTTTTTTTCTCTGGAGGACTTTCAAAACTGTATTAGGCTGTTGCATTAGAAACTTCTGAATAATTAGGTCAATTTCTTATGGAAATTTTATTTCATAAAATACTTCAAGTTCTGAGCAAAATTCATCTCTGATTCAATTAGTTTTGTAATCCAGTTCATAAAAACACTTCAAAATGCAAACAAAAATATCATCTGTGACAGAAATACATTGCTAGCTTTTTAGTTATTTGATTTTCACAGAAAAAACCAAGTTACATTCACTGATGCAACAGAGAATGCCCAGACTAACTAAAAATAGTCAGAAAATTCTGAACAGAAAAACAAAAACCATATTTCCATCTGTTTGAAGCTTGTTCCAACTATTATTATTAAAGTAGCACTATGAATATGTAACCCCCAAAAAAAGTGGCCACTGGAGCTACTTCCAAGGTGATGCCTTCAAGGCAGCAGTGAAAAGGTGGGTTTAAAACACAGAACAGTGTTTGTTCTAGTTACCAGTGGATTAAAGAAGTTGTCAGTCACTAAGGAGCAGCAGGAAGAGTTTTCCAGATCCCTGCTGGCTTTTCTCTGTGGAGCAGTTACCCTGCACATCACAATCATGCTTCCCTTTGAAATTCATCATGCCAGAGTGCAATTCCAAAGAATAGTTTGCCACTCCAGAGAGTAATCCCAGAGAGTGATCCATCATTCCCGAGTGTAATTCCAGGGAGTAATCCACCTTTCCAGAGTGCTTCAGTTTCCTCATGTCCTAGCCAATGGGCTGGATTAGATGATCATAAATTAGAGTTCCTCCCTAAACACTTCATGGGGAAGTATCTGCAGAGCACTGGCGGTGAGCAGGAAAGACAGTCACTCAGAACAGCTCCTCAGCGCAGCTCCCTCAGACCCAGGCAAACGTGGGCCCTGTTTTAGAAGGACCAGTTTGGGCCCGGCGCGGTGGCTCACGCCTGTAATCACAGCACTTTGGGATGCCGAGGCGGGCGGATCACAAGGTCAGGAGATGGAGACCATCCTGACTAACACGGTGAAACCCCGTCTCTACTAAAAATACAAAAAATTAGCCGGGCGCGGTGGCGGGGGCCTGCGGTCCCAGCTACTCGGAAGGCTGAGGCAGGAAAATGGCATGAACCCGGGAGGCGGAGCTTGCAGTGAGCCGAGATGGCGCCACTGAATCCAGCCTGGGCGACAGAGCAAGACTCCATCTCAAAAAAAAAAAAAAAAAAAAAAAAAAAAGAAGGACCAGTTTGGATCCTCCTCTAGCCATACCACTCCCCATGAGTGGAGTGTGGAGTCCCAAGCTAAGAGGACATTCCTATGGAAAGCCTATGCTCCATCCACTCCTTGGGTACTCATGACCCTGGAATTCCCTGCCCAGAGAGTCCCGAGTCCTTTTCCTGGTCCTCAGTGGCCTTGTCCCTGGGCGTGTCCTTCTGAGGGGGGACTGCACTGCTAGCCATGTGGGCCCTGAGGCAAGAGGGTGGCCAATGGGTTGCTGTGCTGCAGGACGGGCAGTGGACAGCACTAGCTAGGGTTGTGGGCAGAGGTGTCCATGCCTGTGCATATGAACATCCTTCAGGGAGGGTCAGGGCTCGGCTTGGGGCAGACCAGGGCTCCGCAGGGCAGTTCTCTCCAAGTAGAAATAGAAGTTGCCTCCTTTCGAAGTAGATATTCAAGGAGTCTGAGAAATTGGAATTGGAACCTGCTCTTTCTAGTCATTATGAAAGTGTACTGTATATTTGTCAGGATAGAAGGAGAGAAAATATTGTGTCTAATGATTTGTTAGCCTGTTTAATGACTTGTAGGTTTTAAGACAAATGTACGTGGGCTTCTATGGGAACTCTTGTGCTCCGTGCACCAGTGTCAGGGGTAGGTCTACACCTCTGGGTGTCACACGGCTCACAAACTGGACTCAGCTGGGTTGTAAAGGGATCTCACAAAGGATTCTTCTGGCCCACGTGTTGACTTCAGGCAGAGAACAATCCATGCTGAGAGCCTCTAGCAGTGGTTCCTATTTAGACTCAGTTGGAAATCCCAGGGGAACACGGATGCCACAGATCAAGAGCTGCTGGAGACAGTGGCAGCACCAAAGAGTTGACAACCTACTAGAGTGATTATCAGTCAACTCAGTTACGTTAGAGATGGTAAAGGCACAAAACCGCTTCCAAGTACCTACTCTGTGTGGGAGCCTGCACAGTGTGACCTGTTTGTGTCACCGACTCAAGCACAATTCTTACATCACGGCGCCCCAATCCCCAGGGCCATGGACCAGTCCCGGTCTGTGGCCTTTTAGGAACCAGGCAATACACAGCAGCAGCTGAGTGGTGAGTGAGTGAGCCAAGCTTCGTCTGTATTTACAGTCACTCCCCATCACTAGCATTACTACCTGAGTTCCGCCTCCTGTCAGATCAGCAGCATTAGGTTCTCATAGGAGCGCGAACCCTGTTGTGAACTGTGCGTGTGAGGAATCTAGGTTGTGCACTCCTTATGAGAATCTAATAATGCCTGATGATCTGTCGCTGTCTCCCATCACCCCCAGATAGGACCCCAAATTCTCAGGGGGGTCCCAGGTTGGGGACTGCTGTCTTACATCATCTAAGGAGGCAAGCAGGAAAGCTCTGCATCTCCACCCACCAACCTCCTATCACCACACATATACACACACACACATAAGCATACACACACATGCAGACACACACATTCATAGGCATATTCACAAAGCACACATCGTCCACCTCAAGAAGAAACTGACTTACAATCATTTAACAATTGGAGGAGGACAAAGAAGCACAGACTATGAAATCTGACAAAGGCATCTGAACAAGAATATGGTGTCGAAGTTTTAAGGCTAGAAGGGAGTTTCAAATTCATCTAAACCAGTGGTTCTCAAACTTCTTTTGGAAGCATCAGAATCACCTGAAAGACTTGTAATAACCGCCTGCTGGACCCCACCCTGTTTCTAATTCCTCTAAGTCAGGAAGGGGTTGCAAGAATTTGCATTTCTGAAAAGTTCTCAGGAGATGCTCATACTGCTGCCTCTTGAACCACTGGTGTAGTCTAATCTCAGATTTTAATGATGGGAAAATTAAAACTCAAAAAAGCTAGTGTCTGTGAGACGAGAGTAGCTAGGGAAGAACTGGAACGAAGACCCTGAGTCCCTAGCCAGGTGCTTTCTACCACCTAGCATGTTCTTCCAAATTTTACACTGCCATGATGGCTTCCAATTTTACCTGGGCCCTGTTCTCCAGTCATATAGTGACTCCCAAGCCTTGTTGTTGCTTCAACATAGACAGCCTCTTAGAAGACACCTCAATGGTAGTGATTCCTAATTGGAGAGGGGGCCCTCAGGCAGTGTTTCAAACCTCTAAATGTCTGGATCAAGAGCATTGCTTCATGGAGTTTAAAGAAGCTCCCCAGGTGGTCCTGACATGCCCCTGCTCCTGCCTGAACCCCACTGTTAGTCCCATTCTGCCAGGTGATCTCACCCATTTGTATAGTGTTCCCAGGCACCTGCTAAATGTGTCTTTTCAAGTACACTATGCATATCTAACTAGACACTTCAGCCTTGATGGCTCACAAACACCCCAAATGCCAAGCATTCCAGACAGAACCCATCATCTTCCCCATTCAGATCTCTGTCTCCTCCCACATTCCCCACAGTCCTGAAATCTGGGTTGTTCACACCTCCTCTCTGTGTTCCAGATATGACTCTCCAAGTTGCCCTCAATAGCCCGTAGAATGCAAACTCCACGAGGGCAGGGACTCTTGTGTTCGCTCTTTATTCCTGGCAGCTACAATAGTTTCCAACCCTTAATAGGCATTCCATAAGTATTTGCTGCCTGATTGACTAAATGGCTGACTGAATAAATCCCTGTTCACCTTCTAGCCCTACCGCTGTGACTCTATCCTGCCTCCCATCAATCTGTGCTGACATCCCTCAACCTGAATTTTCTCTTCTAGGTTCAAAGCCCACTAGGGAAAAGAAATCATGGCGCCAAGCATGGGTCATCTCTCCACATCAGACTCCTGTCTTGGTTGAGACCAGGCTCAGGTTCCAGGCATCCCCAGTCTGAAGGTCTAAAGACAATGTCTCACTCCAGAGAGCCCTGGGAGTCGGGTGTCTGGTAAAGGAGACAGGGCTCTGGAACAAGGTCACCTTTCCAAAGAAGGTGTGGAGGAACCACTGGAGAAAGGCCAAGGTGATATTTACCCCTAATATTAATTCTCACCATCTCATGGGCCTGGAGCACAACCACATAGGAACTCCTAGTGAGGACTATGGACTATAACATCTGCAACCAGCCTTCTAGAAAGTTCTCTCAGATAACCTCAGGAATCATGGTTTATTCTCTCAGAAAGCAGCCCTCTCTGGAATTCCTCTGGTTCATTGCTAGATGAGTGGCTTTTTTGAGTTATTGTGACCATGCTGAGAGTCTTTCTTGAGGAAAGAGAGAATCATATTAAAACACCAGAGGGCAGGCATGGTGGCTTATGCCTGTAATCCCGACACTTTGGGAGGCCGAGGCAGGTGAATTACCTGAGGTCAGGAGTTCGAGACCAGCCTGGCCAAGACGGTGAAACCCCGTCTCTACTAAAACCATGAAAATTAGCTAGGCATGGTGGATGCCTGTAATCCCAGCTACTTGGGAGGCTGAGGCAGGAGAATCGCTTCAACCCAGGAGGTGGAGAGGATTACAGGCATGAGCCACCAAGCCCGGGCTCTGGTGTTTGAATAATTTTAGACTTATAAGAGAGTTAGTACAGTATAGTATACTAAATAGTATAGTTAGATAGTACAGTATACTATACTATCTAGCTAGCTAGATACTAGACTAGTATAGTATAGTATATATAGTATATACTATGTTATCTAGCTATCTAGTTGGATAATATAGTACATACTACACTATCTAGCTATCTAGTTAGATAATATAGTATACTGTACTATATAGTTAGTATAGTATACTATAGTTAGATAGTACAGTATACTATACTATCACCATAACTCTCCTATAAGTCTAAAATTAATCCAAAATAAAACAACTGAAAAAAAATGAGGGTCCTTTCTTTCGTTACCACAATCCCAGCAGGAGACTCTCTTCCATGAGGCAGGGCCCATTTCCCCAGGCAAGGGGAGCAGAACTGTCCTGAAAATCAAAACAGAAACCTGGTATCTTGACTGAGTGCCCGCTCACAGCCATTGAACAACCGCATTAACTCATGGGTGAGAGCACCTTTCCTTCTTTTTCTCATTCTCAGGATCGGGTTTCTCTCCAATTTCCTCCTGCCAACACTGGCCTCCAGCACGTAAGTCAGCACATCTGGTGAGGAGCTGTCTAATCCACACCTGCCTCAGGCAGCAACTTCCTTTCCCCTTACCCTCATACTGCGTCAGAATCTGGTCTCTGCAATTCTCTTGACGGAAGCTTGAAACATTTTGCCAAGTCTTCACCTGTGGCTCCTACCTGTAAAGCCACAGGGTTAGAAGAACATGGGGTTTAATAATTTAATAAGCCATATAACCTTGTATGTAGTACAAAAGGCTTGACATTTCCTGTCTTTCAAAGACTTTTTAAATGGAAAACAAACCACATCCCTTTTCCCAAAATGCTGGAAACTTTGAAGACTCATGGTTATGGTATGCACTTGCTAGGGATGATAACAGCTATAATTTATTGGCCACCATCTCTAAGCTTGGCACTCTTTGGCATTTTACAAAGACAGTCTGCTGCCCCAAAGCCTACAGGCACAAATTTGGAAAACAGAAAAAAAGATTCCCCTTCCTGGCAGACATAGAGTCCAAGGCCAGGCACAAGGCGTGGTGAGAGGATGTAACCCGCTTCCAACCCTCCATCCCATCTTCACCCTCTCCCTGCCCTACTCCCTCCTGAGCAGTTTTAGTCTCAACAGCTCATGGCTTAACAAGATGATACCCAGCTAAATTGCAGATCTCTGCCTTCTCAGCTGCACACAACGTTATATAAGTTAGTCTTTTCAATTCTTTCAACAGCTCTGCAAGGTAGGTATCAGTAAACCCATTTTTCAAATGAGGAAACAGAAAACAGACATTTTTTTGACATGTTCAAGATCATAGAAAGTAATCTTGCTGCATCCGTGTGCAAGAAGTCAGGATTTGACTGTGGGTCTCTCTGACTTCGCAACAGATGTTTCCAATTATTTCCAGGATCACGTGATAGAATGGACACTGGAACGTTGCAGGAAGCAAGCAGACTACCACATGGGGCAGTAATTGCTGGCAGAAGTCACATCAACCACTCATCCTGCTCATTCTGTCCTTGGCCCAAAGCAGCAAATCTTCTCTTGCTATCATTTTTTCTTGGTAAGAACTTAAAAAACTGACATAGGAAAACTGAGAAATGTGACTTCCTCAGATTTGGGGTTGAGGAGCAGACTGGCCTGGCAAGGTTATTCTCCAGAAGAGAAGCGTGGGAGCAGCTGAGTTGGAACTCATGTCCCAAGGGTGTTCAGGGTGCAGTGAGGGGCATGCTGTGAGCACATGAGCTTTGGAAGTCAGTGCAATGTCATGGAATTGAGTCCATAGTATGGAAGAGATGCAGAATCTTTAATAAAAATTGCCAAAATCACAAAAATGAGGGAACGAAGAATCATCATAGCTAAAATGTATTCACTAATGTCAACATCAGTTCTAGGAGCTTTGGATGTGTTAACTCATCAATCCTTACAACAACTCTACAAGGCAGGCACTATTATTGTCCTATTTTAGGAATGAGGAATCTGAGAAACGGAGAAGTTAAGTAGCTATTCCAAGGTAATCCAGACAGACCATGAACCAGGACCACTCCAGAGCCTGGGGCCCTTGGGGAGTAATACATGGAGCCTAATGTTTGCATCTGTGAGGATGGAAATGACACAGTCATGGGGAATGGAGCTGGCGACAGAATCGCACTCCAAAGAGGTAAAAGTTTCTATCAGAATCCTAGAGAGAGCCTGGAGTTGCTCTGAGCCCTGAAATAAGGATCCAAGCCAACCAACTAACCGAAGAACAGGAGGCACCGCACGGGCTATAGTAGTAATAAAATTAAATAAAAATATCAATAACTGCTTTAAGGACCAGATTCTGTGCTTAGGCTTTTTTTTTTTTTTTTTTTTTTTTTTTTTTTTTTTTTTTTTTTTTGAGACAGAGTCTTGCTCTGTTGCCCAGGCTTGAGTGCAGTGGCGCTGTCTGAGTTCACTGCAACCTCTGCATGCTGGGTTCAAGCAATTCTCCTGTCTCAATCTCCTGAGAAGCTGGGATTGCTGGGATTGCTGGCACCTGCCACCACACCTCGCTAATTTTTTGTATTTTTACTAGAGACAGAGTTTCACCATGTTGGACAGGTTGATCTCGAACTCCTGACCGCAGGTGGTCCACCCGCTTCAGCTTCCCAAAATGCTAAAATTACAGACGTGAGCCGCCATACCCAGCCTGTGCTTAGGCATTTTAAACATATATTCTCATTTAAACTTCACAAGAATCCCATTGTACAGATGAGGAAACTGAGGCTGAGAGAGAAATTAAATAACTTCCCCCAGTCACACACCTCATAGGTGGCAGCTAGGAATCCAGGTCAGAAACCAGCCTCTCACTCACTGGCTCATTAATGCTCTCTCTTGTTGGGGAGGACACCAGTTTCCTCTCAAGCTTCTAATTTCAGAACATCTCCATAAGGTCTGTTCAGTTGGGAGCAATAATATCTTACGATTAATTGAGCAAGCATAACAGCAGCATGTCATATATAAACTTTTTAAACACAAAAATGCACTTATATATTGTGCAATGAACAGTGGTATCGCTTGTGAAGGGACAGAAGTTTCATAACATGGATGGTGCCTATCAGGACTTAGAATATCAGTAAGGGGAAAAGGTATGCATGACTGACACACTAAAGCGTGATGAGTTGTCTATTTTCTGGCACAAGCAAATCATGTCACAGGGAGTAGAGAAGAGGGGAACCACAGAGGCTGGAATCACTAGGGATTATAAAATCTAAGTTAGAAAATCAATACCTAGTAAATGAGATTTGAGATATGCAAAGTCACCTTAAAGAGATAGGATAATGAGACTTGAAAAAGGTGCAAGGCTAAATCATCCTGGATGCACCTCCTCTTGGTGTCCTAGCTGGTATCTATGTTGATTTTAGTCAGTGCTCATCTTATACCAATTGTTAAGTATTTTGACTAGCCTCCTGCTATTAGTCAGGATAGCCTAGGTTGTCTATTATAGCAAATGACCCCCAAATACAGTGGCTTATGGCAAGAATTTTTTTGTCATGCATTGTAGAAAATCACCGAAGGTCACCTGCAGCTCCGCTCCATACTGTCCCCACTGTGGGACCCACGCTAGTGGAATAGCCTCATCTGGAGCACGAGGAAGCATGTGCTCACTGTTCAAGCTCCTTCCCAGTAATGACACAAGTGACTACCACTCACCTTTCATTGGCCAGAGATAGTCATATGGACCTACCCGAGTTCAATGAGTCACATTACGGATTAACAATAGCATTCTGCCAACGTGTGAAGAAAAACCATGTCTTTTGGGTGGGCAGTAAGGTTTCATTTGGAATATAGAAAAATCTAAATCAGAGAGGAAAAATATGGCAGTGTTCACCTAGGCCCTGTCCAGGGGACCCAATGCCTGGGAGCCCTTCTAGGGTCACATCCACATCCCTAGGGATCCCTTTTCAACACAGCAATCACTCTGTGATCTGTTCAGGATCCAAAGACAGGCAAGGAGAACAAAACTATCAGGCATTTGTATACGTCCACTGCCCACACCCTCACATTCACATAATGGTTCTGGCTCTGCCTGACTCTCTCTTGAAATAGTGGACTTAAAATACCCTTTAACTGTAATTAAAACACCATGGTATTGGCATAGGAATGGACAGGAAGATCAATAGAACAGAACAGATAGCCTTGGAATGTATAAAAACTTAATTTATGATAAAAAAGACATCTTGGATCAATGGAGAATGGAAGAATTATTCAACAGATGACATTAGGACAGTTGGTTAGCAAATTAGAAGAGAAAATCAATTTCTAGCCTTAATTCATACTACACACTAATGTAACTTTAACTCCAAATGGAATAAAGAACTAGAAAAATACATATTTGTAAAGCCACAAAACAAGATTCTCCTCGTTCATACCCATCCACCCCAGCAGAATTACTTCTAAGTTTTTCTTAATAGAATAAATCATACACAAAACAAACAGATTATACAACAAATTTTTTAAAAACATTTCTTTCTGTCAAAACAACAACCAAAGTTAAAATGCAGCCTGGGAACAAATATCTACAGGCAGACAAAGATTAATATCATTTAACATATAAAGAATGAATACAAAATACGACAAAAACATTTTATGGTGCATAGAGAAAAACGGACAAAAGGCTGACATAGACAAGTTGTTAGAAAAGGTAAAATTTAAAAACACAGAAAAACATTCAAATATTTTACATGAGTAATTCAAATATTACATTAATAATTAAAGAAGTACAACTTATTGCAATCCTGAGGGCCATTGCTAATAAATCGAGACAAGTTTTTTTAAATGATAGAATCCAGTTCTATAAAGGGAGTGTTTTTATATGTTTTGATTAGTTATTTTACTTGGGAAAACTCTTTTGGAAAGTAATTAGGTGATGTATGATGACTCTTTAAAATACACTAATATGCCCTAGTATTAATACTTCTCACAATGTATCCTAATGAGATAATCTCAGATATGGAAAAAATACTTTATGCATGAGCATGTTCATCTCAAAATATTTGTAATACTTAAAATTAAAAACAGGGTGAATTCAGGTAAGGTGTTAAAGCAAATTATGATGACATATTTGTACTTGATGGCCTATTACTGAAATGATGCTTGCCAAGAATTTAAGATAACACGTGGAAATGTTTTTGTTATGATGCGTGTAAACAAGGCAATCTGTGAATTGAATGCATGTACAATATAAAATTATGTAGAGCCTCCCTTTGCGTCTGTGTGAGCTAAAAAAATTATGCAAAGCAAAATCATGAGATAAAAAAATCAGAAAAGATTATGCTTGGCTCAAAATGATTAATTTTTCTGTCTACTTTTCTGTATATTTTATTAACTTTTTATTTTTTGTTTTATTTTTATTTTTTGAGACAGAGTCTTGCTCCATCTATCACCCAGGCTGGCATACAGTGGTGCCATCTCAGTTCACTGCAACCTCCACCTCCTGGGTTCAAGTGATTCTCCTGCCTCAGCCTCCCAAGTAGCTGGGATTATAGGCACATACCACCATGCCCAGCTAATTTTTGTATTTTTAGTACACAGGGGTTTTCACCATGTTGGGCAGGCTGGTCTTGAACTCCTGACTTCAGGTGATCCACCCACCTCCACCTCCCAAAGTGCTGGTATTACAGGCGTGAGCCACTGCACCAGCCTGCATACTTTAACTTTTCTCTAAAGAGCATGAATTACTTTTATGACAGAAAATAAGCATCTTCATAATTGATAATAATAACTGAGTTTTGACTGTGTCAGGTGCCAAGTTTTGGGCACTTTACAAAATCAGGGCAAGCACCTACAACCAAAGGCAGAAGAATAACATCTAACATGTTTTAGATGCTAGATATATTCTAACTGATCCCATATATTTATCCTATAGATGTTATTATCATCCCTGTTTTACATATGAGAACCTGAGATACAGAGAGCTCGAGTAACTTTTGCAAAACCACACAGCTGGCGAGCATGTGATGGAACCACGATTTGAACCAAGGCAGATTGGCTCCAAAGCCAGCACGTGTAACCACACTCTACAGAGATTATTGCATTTAATCATCACAACACCCCTGGGAATAAAGTAACTGTTATTATACCGCGTTATAAATGAGAAAACAGGCTTTGAGAATTAAATGACGATGGTTACAGGGCTAGCAAGAATGGACTCAGGCACTCATACCCCAGAATCCCCTCCCCTTCCAAACCACTGGCTTAAATTGCATTGTGAAATAAACAATATCTATATATAGGTCCCATACTTCTCTGTTTTTTCCTCTGCTGCTCCCTTTTTCTTGGTTAAGGGCGTATAGCCTTAGTTGCTCAGTTTGTTGAATGTCCAAGGACCTCTTATACCCATTCCTTCCTTCTGTTTCTTTGCCTTTTTTGCATCCCCTTCTCAGTGTTAGCAACTCTAGGATTGCCAACTTCACTTCAAGTTTGTGATTTGTTAAATATCTTGGTAGGGAGGGAAGTGTAAGGGCTTTCCAATGTTTTATAGATGTCTTTATTTACATTCTTGCTGTCATTATCACCCAAAACAGAAGAAATGAAAAAAAATGCAAAAGACAGACAGGTTTGTCCGTTAATGGATGAACAAAGAAAATGCACACACACAATGGGATACTATTTAGCCTTTTAAAAAAGAAAGAAATCTTGTCATTTGCAACAACATGGATGAACCTGAAGAATACTACATTAAGTGAAGTAAGCCAGGCACAGAAAGAGGAAGATCACATTATCTCACTTACACGTAGGATCTTAAAAAGTTGAACTCACAGAAACAGAATAGAATGGCCGTTACCAGGCAGGGCCTGCAGGCTGGGGGATTGGGGAAATGCTGGTCAAAGGATACGAAATTTCAGTTAGACAAGAGGAGTAAGTTCGAGAAGTCTATTGTACAACATGATGACTATAGTTAATGTATAGTTAAAAACTGCTAAGGGAATAGATTTGAAATGTTCTCACCACTAATAAATGATAAGTATGTGTGTTGATAGTCTTCCACTAGCCATTCCACAGTGGCTGCATATTTCATAACGCCATGTTGTACACCATACATAAATATAATTTTTGTCAATTTTTAAAAATTTGCAAAATAGACAGGTGGCTGCTGTATAGGAAATGTGACCAACCCATCGTTCCAAGTGGGAGAAGGAATGGCAAGGAGCCAAGCAGAGGAAGGGTCGCAGGGCAGTGGGAGATTAAGGATGGGGTAGGCACTGAATCCTGCATCTCTCTAGGGCTGTCCGCATCACAAGGCTCTGTGGCATAGCCAAAGTGCCACCCTCAGATGATCATTTTTCAGTAGTTCTCACATGTGAACAGGTCTTCGTGAGAAGGAATGAGTTTATTGGCTAAACTGGCTTAAATAGTGGTGTGTCAGGTCAAGTGCCTGCGAAACAGGAATCTTAAGAAAGGTCTGTATCACTACATCTGCAACCTTGTGTTATGTTCAAAAATCACCTACAAATTCAGGCCACAAAGGTAGATATTGATAATGGCTTTAATATTTATGTTAAGGCATTAGGAAAAAATTGATACTTTTTTTTTCTTTTTGGGAGTTAAATTATAACAATCAGAGAGATTCCTAGAGAAGGAGGTAAAAGGGTGAAGAAGGTAGGAGGGAAGAAAGGAAATTGCACAGGAGGCAGGGTTGAATAGCTTCATGTGAAAATAGCTAAAGAATAATTTTAATAGTTTTTGAGCCCTCTCTGTGTCACACAGGGTCTGACAAGTACATATGTAAAACTCATTTAATCTTCACAGTCACCTCATGTAGTAGGTTATATTACTCCCAGGACACAGATGAGGAAACTCTGGTACAAAGTGTACAGCTAGTAAGTGAGAGAGCATGGATTTGGACTCCGACTCTGTCACCCTGGAGCCCACAGCTCACAACCACTTTCCTAATCTGAAGAAAGCAACCTCAGAGCAAAACAGTGGCTTACAATAAATAAATGAAGAGGAGGAAAGATTATACTGTTTGGGGATTTGGAGGATTACCAGCTAGAAAAGCATATGTGAAAGGCCATTCCAATCTGTTTAGCCGCTTTAAAAGATAAGACTCGACTGTTGCTCTAGGGATGAAATAGCATCTAGTGTCAACGCTTCTCTGTGTGTTCCTCATGCACTCAGCAATCCTTGAGGTCCTGAATGGTGCTAGCAGCTTGGAATTCCCCATTATGGCCTACTTGAGCCATCGCTGTCATGGCTGATGCCATCGTCTGGCATTACGCCAGTGGTGGCATTTGGTGTTACTGTGTAATATTGGGTCGCCGTCATTTATTAAGATGTAGGCAAGTTGGATTTTGTCTGTCCCCCAAAGAGTTAAATTTACTGTCCTGAAGTGAACTGACTGTCCCCTTTTGATGTTGTACCAGAGTGAGAGGGACAATTAAACAAAAGCAAGTGCCAGGCTGAAATATAAGCATTCTCAGGCCACCAGCCACACAGGGAGCTGCAACCTTCATGTATGCTTTACGGTACAAACACAGTGCTCTTGACTCAAGGCTTTAGGTCACATTGTCCAAGTGTTCCTTTGCTTACACTGAGTATACACAGTTGATGGTTGTGGGCTTCTCAGTATGGGGTACATTGGGCTCAAAAAAATACAGAAAAGGAGAGAGAGGGCAGAGCAATCTACACCACAGGCTAATGGGGTGGGGCAAAATCTCACTGCCTTTCACTCCCTCAGTTTCTTTTCCCTACTAGTGCTAGTGATGGGCTTAAATATAATCAACATATAGTGGGTTAGAGAAGAGTGAAATGTTTTCATTACTGTTTGCATGTCTCAACCTTGCCTATACTCAGTGGTGTGCTGGTAAAAGTTTTTCTGAAAGCCCCAATTTGTAGTGCATACCAATTTCTGTGGTGTAAATACTCACATCATGGCCAGTTTTAAGTTACCATTGTAATATCAATGAACACGACTTTGGGAAGAGATGTGCAGTAGCACATTATGTAGTATGTACTTCCATGGTACAAATAGTAGATGTAAATAACTTCAAGAACACAGACAACACAAAAATGTACTAAAATAATTAGTAAGTGATGAGTTTTGAGCATTTGATGGTAAATTCATACAACATAATTTAATTTTTAATAATGGCTATGTTGGCAGCTGGCTTGCAAAATCCCTGAAAGTTTAACAATTGGCTCTTGTGAGTCTGTAGGAGCTGTCTCTAGTACACCACTGTTCCTAATCCTATACAGCTACCAACACAACATTTCAGATTCCTAGGCAGTCAGAGCCCACATATTCTTGTACAGTTGGGCAATGCAGTGCACAACCTGTTCAACTCAACACATCAACCTTGTAGGTAATATGCAAACCAGGGCGTATCTTGGTTTTTCATTCCAGATTCTTTCTTCTCCCACAGTCCTCTTCTGTCTGACTACCTTGGTGAGATGGGCCTGATAGAAAGAAGCATTTAAGAACTCTCTGACCTCTATCTCTTTCACTAGAGTCAATCATCATCCTCATCTTCCTTATTGCTACCTTTTTTTGGAGCATCCATTCTAGTTCTGAGTTCTTAACATTATTTACTTTTAAACCTTGGAGTGACCCTAAAAGTAACCATTCAATTTCCTAGTTTTTGGATGAGGAAACCCAAGAGAGGTTAAGTAACTTGCTTAAGGTTATGCAGCTAGAAAAAAAAATGCCAGAGCCAGTCTTCTGATCCAGATCTCTCTGGTTCCAAAATTGGTGCTCTTCCAATGACACCAAGTTGCCAAGTTTCTTTCCCTTGGTATATCCCAGCCTTCAGCATGTGGACGTTCTCACGAGCAGAAGTCACCCAGTCAGAGCTTCACCAAGGGAAAAGAGAAAGAGCAATAAGGACATTGACAAGTGGCCCCATTGGTGGGCAGGGCCCCACAGCTCTGTGAAGGAAGTAATAAAAGGGACAAGAGTAGGCCTGGCTGATTTTAAAATGTTAACAAGAACTTCGTGGCTGTGCCACTTTGGTGTAGTAAAGGCTACCCTTTTGTCTTTTATTTAGCAATTGTGAGAGGGGAGAGGTTTTGAAAGGGACTATTTAAAAAGCATGTAGAGGAAGAAGTCTGTTTATTCCTAAGGGGACATCTTTCCAACAACATATTTTTCTGGGAAACTATTCTTTCCCACACACCGCTATGGTGATGGAATAACCAGGCCTTCCCCAGAAGCTCAAAAGGAAACAAACTGAAACAAACTGAGACCCAAGAGTCAGAGCATACCAGAGAAACATCAAGACGGCAGTCAAAGCCAAGAAAGCCATGACCACCCCTCAGGCTGGAATAGGCAGCAAGGCCACAGGTCAGTGTAACTCTGGGGTCAAAAATGTTGGAAAATCCTACCCAGTGAATTTGTAGATCTTTAGGCATATGGTCCCCTGCATATCTAAGCAGTTTCAAATATTTCTTTAGTTGGACAGACATGCAAAGAGAAAGATAAGTGCCAAGAGAATAATATGCAAAGAGTAATAGGAAGAAGAGCAGCAATTTTTTCAGAGCTGTGTGACAAAGTGGAGCTCAGCAGAGATTTAGGGTCACACCAGGTATGGATTAGTCCATTCTCATGCTTCTACAGAGAACTGCCTGAGACTGGGTCATTTATAAAGGAAAGAAGTTTAATTGACTCACAGTTCCATGGGCCTGGGAGGCCTCAGGAAACTTACAATCATGGCAGAAGGGGAAGCAAACATGGCCTTCTTCACATGGTGGCCGGAAGAAGAAGGGCTGAGTGTAAGGGGAGCCCTTTATAAAACCATCAGAACCATCAGATCTTGTGAGAATTCACTCATTATCACGAGAAGAGCACAAGGGACACCATCCCCATGATTCAATTACCTCCCACTGGGTCCCTCCCATGAAATATGGGGATTATGGGAACTACAATTCAAGATGAGTTTTGGGTGGGGACACAAAACCAAACCATATCAAGGTACCAGGTACAACAGATAGACAAATAAACAAAACTAGGAATATATTATCTGTTCCTGAAAACAACCCCAAAACTTAACAACTTAAAATAATGAAATTATTTATTTATTCACAATTCTTCAATTTGGGCTGAGCTTGGTGAAAACAATTTGTCTCTGCTCCACACAGCATCAGTGGGTTGGCCTGACTATGGCTGGAGGATCCACTTCCAAGACGACTTACCCACACTGGGGACTAGGCACTACTGCAGTTGGCTAGAAGCTCAGCTGGGGCTAGCGACCCAGGGCCTTGGTTCTTGTTCTTGCTGCCAGCTGGGCTTATTGATTCTCCTATGTGAGGCCTCTTAAAGTAGTAGTTACACTGAGCTTCCCCACTGTATAATTCTCTTAGGGTACTTAGATTTCCTGTGTGCAGAAACTGTCAGAACTTCGTAAGGCTGAGGCCTGAAATTGACTAAATAGCACATCTTCTGCATCCTATTGATTAAAGCAAATCACAGGGCTAGCCCCTGTCCAAGGAGAGGGTACTACAGAAGTGTGTGCATACCCACAGGAAGTATCATACCTTGGGGAATCACTAATGTAATAGACAAAGGGTGATCTTTCTCACTAGTCTGATGAAAATTGTATATTCAGCAGTGTAACTACAATGTATATATAAACAAAATAAACTAGAGTTACATGAAAGCAAAAAGAACATAAATCATAGAATAGCAACAATAGCTGCAACTGCAATTCAGTAAAATGGCCCCAAACAGGAGATACTAAACTATAATAGCCATCATGGGGGAGGAAGGGTAGCTTCCCTGTGAGCCCAGAGGCCAGGCCAGGCCAGGCCACCAGCAACCAGGACTTCAGCCTAGCCAAGCAGCCCTCTGGTGGAAAACACATGCTTCTTCTGGGGTCCATTGTCTTAGAACAGATACTACCAAGTGATCAAATGTTGAACTTTGATATGTGAGTTGGCTAACAATTTGGTGCCCCTTCAAAGTGATGCTCTCTCTTTTTAAAAAGATCACAGTAATTCAGGTAAGATTTCTTATTCATTAGGCCTAGAACTTTTCCACTTTTACAAATCAAGGAATCATTTATTAGACTGCTCATCTACTTCAGTCATAAGGACACCATGGTGAACTAGCCAACACCAAAGAGCTCTGTAGGTCAGGCCATTCTGATAACTGCTTGGCTCTACTGCCAATTATCATAACCATGGTCACCCACTCAGTTGCTAGTGATTAAGTGCTACCTCTTGGCTCATATAATGCAGGATCCCATAATCCCCACTGAATTTAGGGAGCCCACTTTGATGCAGCCATTTACACTCTCAATTCTTGCTTACACAGAAGAAACCACTACCAAGTTCCTTAAGGATGCCAGGACACACCTAATGAATGTTTGTCCTACTGCCTTGGTGAAGGACGTGTCCTCTGAACATTTCTGGGGTCACAGTGAGAGGGTGACATGCACAACTTACATAATAAATTCACTCCACTGTTCTAATCTTCGCTAGTTTGGATTCCCTAGGAATAATACAAAATTTGTACTTTTGCCAGTCTTTTAAATCTCTTCTCAAGACATTCAGACATGTCAGATATTTTATCAACGTTACTTTGCAGAGTAAGTTTCATCCAGAGCCTACTGACCTGTTCCAGTTGGACTGGCTGCCTTTTCTATCTAGTAAATATTGGTCATTCTAGCATCTCCTTCCCACTATTATTCTGGGGACTCCTTATATCCCTCTCCTGGGTTGGATCTTCTGTCTCCTGCACCTTTGGTCCTGCATCGTGGTTCTTTCCAAGTTTTGGTAAAGGTCATCCTCCACCACCTTCCTGAGAAAAGATGCAAAGGAGGTAAATGTATTAAGAGTCTTCTCATCCTTCATTGATAGTTTGGCTGGGTATGGAATTCTAGGTTAGAAATAATTTTCCTTCAGAATTTTGAAGTAATTGCCCTACAGTCTTCTTGCTGCCAGTATTGCTGGTAAGTCCAAAGCCATTTTGATTCTTGACTTTTCCTGTTTTTGTTTTTACTTTCCGGAATTTTGTAGCATTTTGTTTTCATTTCCTGGCTTGGGTCTATTTTCACCTTTTTGTATATCTGAACTATTTTATTGGTAATATTTCCTTGGTTTTTTCTCTTTTCTTCCTTTGTAGAACGCCTGTTATTTGTACAGTTGATGTCCTGAATTAAGGCACTAATTTTCTGTTCTCTCCTTTTTGCCATCTCTTTATTTTTTGTTCTACTTTCCAAAAGATTTCTCCAAATTTCTTTTTAATCCTTAACGTGAGCTTTCCAATTCTGATATCATATTTTTAAAATCCCAAAGCTCTTTTTGCCCTTTTATTATTATGTATTTACTTTTATACACTATCCTGCTCATGTTTACGGTTGCAGTATTTTATCCGTCTAGGGATCTAAGTGAATACTGGTTTTTTTGTTTGTTTGTTTGTTTGTTTGTTTTTTGGTGTGTTTCTGTTACATTTTCTTCATTTCTCATGGTCTCTGTTTCCTCCAAGATATTTCTACTTTATGCTGTTGGCTTTTATCTTTCATGTTAGAGGCACTGTTTAGATGTTTGAGAATCCTTGATTATCTGCTCATATTTAAGTATTCGTGAATAAAAAGCTCATTGTAAACTTTGTGTGTGTGAGAGGGGCTTCTTGACTGTGAACTTTACTGTAGATGTTTTGAGAGTTTTCAATATCAATATCATTATGTTTTTCCTTTTAGGCTGGTCAAATCCCAGGGAAGATCTTTCAATATCCTACCTAAAGGAACAAGTCTGACCAAAATATGGAAACTGAGCAGGGAAGAAGACTGAGGTCTCCACATCCCATGTACATATACTTTGCGGTATGGTATCCATATCCCCAATTGTGATGGATGCCCCCTGTTCACAGACCTTTTGCTTTTAACTAGTCTTTTGGGAAGAGGGAGGGGATTGTCTGGCTATGCAGATATTGGAAAGAGATATGGAATTCTGACTGCTTCTCAATCATACTTTCAATCAGTCTTCTTTCTCTTCTCTTTTACCTTCTACTTCCAGAAGTACTTGGTACCAAACTCTGAGAATTTAGGGGATTCCAAAGTGTAAATCTGAAGGCTCTCAGTGTTCCTTAATGCTAGCTTTAGATTCTCTTTTATTTTTATTTATTTATTTTTTTTGAGATAGACTTTTGTTCTTGTTGCCCAGGTCGGAGTGCAATGGCGTGATCTTGGCTCACTACAACCTTCGCCTCCCCAGTTCAAGCGATTCTCCTGCCTCAGCCTCCTGAGTAGCTGGGATTACAGGCCACACCTGCCTAATTTTTTGTGCTTTTTAGTAGAGATGAGGTTTCACCATGTTGGCCAGGCTGGTCTCAAACTCCTGACCTCAGGTGATCCACCTGCCTCAGCCTCCCAAAGTGCTGAGGTTACAGGCGTGAGCCACCATGCCAAGCCTACATTCTGTTTTCTTATGTCTATTAAGTCATTTATCACTTTTCTATCTACTTTCCATTTTGAAATTTTATGACGGTTATCATTTTTTTTTGGAAAAAAAAAAACATTTATAGTCATTTTCGTGGAGCTTTGAGTAGGGGCAAAAATAGCCATGTGTTTAATCTACCCTCATTGCCTTCAACATTTCAGCAGAAACACAAATAAATATTTTTTACATATATAAGCAATACTTATTTAGAAAGCTAGGCTGCTCACTATTTTAGGGAAGACAAAGAAGGGTGAGTGATCCACAGCTTCAGTTTTATTGCCTAGCAATTCAGCTCCGGCCCTAGACTTGCCTAGCTCTCTCAGCAAAACTTAGAAGCCCTATAGATAACTGGACTCATCTCCCCTACATAGCATTTTACAAACTCTTTTGTTAACAAGAATTCCCCTTGAAAGTTTTATCCCATTCACTCCTCCCAAAGCATCTTTATCAATATTTATCTTCCAGTCATAAATTACTGTCTATAAGAGGTGTTCTTGTAATTACCATTGTGTTCATCTTATATTTCCAGTGAAATTTTTACTTCCTTGTGATATTTTAGCATTCTTCAGGCAACTGCTCAGCTGCCATCTTCCCTAATTTTTCACTGATTGAAGATTGATGAGAATACTATAGTAGACTTGGGGAGAGAATTCAGATTGGGGGAATGTTTTTCTTTAATGAAGTCCTTTGAAGAGTGTGCTGGGTAAATCCCAAGGACGATGGGTGTATTTCTGCTCTTCCACAACTACTACATGCTTTTCTTCCCTATGAAATGGGAATGGCAACCCTTCCCTATCTTTCCTCACAAGCAGCTGCACAAACTGAGTTAAAAGACACCTGCTAAACCCTGGTATTCTAAGAATCCAGAATGAGCTCATTATTGAATCTGGGCTGTTAGGGCATGATGATAGCCAGGAGTAGTGAGGATGGAGGTTTCTCATGAAATCCTCACTCAGACACTTATGGCCTGTTTGGAAAAAATACTCAGAAGCTAAAATAACTAAGGTTTGTCTCTTACCAGGTATCAGCGAAGCTTTAGAAAAATCTATATGGTCTACTTTACAGCTACTTAAACATGGGAGAAAAGGCTTGTTTTCCACGTGCTCGTTTTTGATTCTCAGACACCTTATAAATAAATCTCTTAAAGAAACAGTCTGAAATGTCAAGAGTCTGTGTGCAGAAGTGCTTCTGAACTGTTGGGGGAAAATGAACCCAAGAAATGGAGATAAAGTTAATTTATATTTTAGAAAGGAGACACTTCTTTTGCTAATTTACTGGCCATTTGTTTCATGTCGAAATTTATATTTACATTTATTCTATCTTTGAATTCTTATAATGATTTTATGAGGTAGTCATTATTATTGTCCCCATAATGCAATTAAGAAAATGGAGGCTCAGAGACTTGCCCAAGGTCATGGAGTAGGAGGATGGCCCAGCTGAAATGTGAATGCAAGCTTGTCTGATTCCCACACCTATGCCATGTTTGTCATCATTATCCTCGAGGAACTCTGACTTTAAATAACCTGTCTATGTTACAAAATCTACATGTGTGAATGAGACTGATTTTTTTTTTTTTTTTTTTTTTTGAGACGGACTTTCACTCTGTCACCCAGCCTGGAGTGCAATGGCACTCTCTCGGCTCACTGCAATTTCTACCCCCTGAGTTCAAATGAATCTCCTGCCTCAGCCTCCTGAGTAGCTGAGATTGTAGGTGCCCGCCGCCATGCCTGGCTAATTTTGTATTCAGTAGAGACAGGGTTTTGCTATGGTGGCCAGGCTGGTCTCAAACTCCTGACCTCAAGTGATCCACCCACCTTGGCCTCCTAAAATGCTGGGATTACAGGTGTGAGCCACCGCGCCTGGCCTGATCTCCTCCTATTACAGGATTAAGCAGGGCCTTTGAGGCTGTCAGGGGAGGGAGATATTGGAGATTGATGCCAACTGCATACCAGGCACTGGACAGCAAACTTGCCTGGCATCAGAGGCTTGGGTTGATTTAGACATGACTGGTAACCAGCTTTTCCCAAACTCTCAGAATGTAACAAGTTTCAACCTTAACATAGCTCTTTTTCTTCCCATTATTATTTTTATCTCATTCCCACCCTACTCCACTTCAAGCTCCATGACCCAAGCATAATTCTTGGGTTTTCTGTGTTAACCCTAGCACAGAAAGATGTCATAATGTTATTTAAAGAACCTGAACTATACATCACTTAAACCTACTATTATTTTTCCCATCTAAAAAAATTCTCCTGACCCTGTTTCTCCAAGCAACTACCACCCATTTCTTTCATCCTCTTTCCAGCAACCAAGAGTCATCTTTACTCACTGTCTCCGATTCCTCCCCTCCCATTTTCCTTTAAACTCCCCTCAGTCAGTTTTCACCCTCACTATGCCACTAAAATACCTTTCTTCAAAGGCACCGGTGTCCTCTGCCTTTGCTTAAACCCCATGACCAGTTCTCTGTTCTCACCCTACTTGAATGCTCAACAGCATGTGCAAGTCGATCACTTGTTCCTCCTGACAGTCTTCATTTGGGTTCCAGGTTTCCTTGGGAAACCCTCTCCTGGTTTCCTCCTGGTTTGACCTCATTTCCCCTGAGAATCTCTTGTGGGTTCTTCTTTATCTCTCTGGCTTCTTAATGTTTTAGCACCTGGTGACCTCAACACACTTGGCTTTCAGTACCATCGTTCCGACCACAGTTTCCCCTCGAAACTCCAGACTTGTACATTCAACAGCCCTCCTGACACATGGATTTCTAACAAGCATCTCACATGTAACAACACCTCCAAAACAGAACTCCTGATCGCCCAACCACCATCAACTCTGCTTCACGCGGTCTCTCTCATCTGACTTGACATAAAGTCCTTCCTTCTAGTTGCTCAGGCTAAAAATCTCAGCATCATTCTCTACTCCTTCCTCTTTTACTCATAACTCATCCACAGGCTCAGGAAATTCTGTTAGTTTTATCTTCAAAATATTGTCCCAATTTAATCACTTCTCACCACCTCTGCTGCTACTACCCTCAACTGAGCCACCATCTTCTTTCTCCTGGATTACCGCAATTACCTCCTAACAGATTTCTCTGTTTCTATTTTTATTCTCAACACAACAGCCAGAGCTTTACTTCAAAAAGAAAAATACAGCCGGCCCGCGATGGCTCACGCCTGTAATCCCAGCACTTTGGGAGGCCAAGATGGGTGATCACTTTAGATCAATAGTTTGAGACCAGCCTGGCCAACATGGTGAAACCTCGTCTCTACTAAAAGTACAAAACTTAACCAGGTGTGGTGGCACGTGCCTGTAGTCCCAGCTACTCAGGAGGCTGAGGCAGGAGAAGCATTTGAACCCAGAAGGCAGAGGTTGCAGTGAGCCGAGATCGTGTCACTGCACTCCAGCCCGGGCTGAACAGAGTGAGACTAAATCTCAAAAAAAAAAAAAAGAAGAGAAGAGAGGAGGAGAAGAGAAGAAAAATACAACAGGGTTATTCCTCTGCTCAAAACCAGCAGTGGCTCCTCATTTGACTAATGTAAACATGCCCCTTGGGACCATGCGTGATCTGACCCCGTGGTGCAGCCACCCAGGCCTTTATGTTCCTAAAACAGGACAGCCACACCCCTACCTCGGGACTTCTCACTGGCTGTTCTTCATATTGCTGACTACCTCACTTCCTTTAACTCTTTAACATTCTCAGTGAGGCCAATCTGACCACTCCATTTAAAACTGCAACCCCTCTCTCTCTCTTTGCCTAGCATTCTTTATCCTCCTTACTTGGCAACACTTCCTACTTTTCTATAGCACTACCCATATACATTTGTGTGTTTATTTTCAGATTGTTTATTTTTTCCACTCGAGAACAAGTTCTATGACAGCAGAAAACAGTGTCTGTTTTTGTTCATTAAGGCATCCCAAACACCTAAAATGCTGCCCAGCACTTATATAATAGATGCTCAATAAATACATGTCAAGTGAATCCTAACACCTTTCTGGGAGGCTGGCCATCAGAATTTGCAGCTTTCAATTATGGCAGAAGGCAAATGAAGAACCAGCATATTATCTGGTGAGGGCAGGAGCAAGAGAGAGTGGGGGAGGCGTTATGCTCTTTTAAGCAACCAGATCTTGCATGGACTCAGAGTGAGATGACCTCTGGTAAATAATAGAGTATTTAATACCATCTCAAAACCCCAACACAGGCGTTTCTACAAATGATTTAAAGGCCCAGAGATGATGCAACGATCTCAGAGCAAGACCTCACTCATCACCAAGGCAATGGTGCTAGGCCATTCAAGAGGGATCTGCCCCCCATGACCCAAACACCTCCCACCAGGGCCCACCTCCAATACTGGGGATTGTATTTCAACACGAGATTTGGAGGGAACAAACACGTGCCATAGCCAAGCCTCACCTTGGCTCACTGTCTTGCCACAGTGTCTTGAATTCTAAATTCTCACTGGGCTGTGGCTTCCTTATATAAGCCACATAGTACATGGATACTTTTAGGTAAATGAGAATGAGTAGGCAAAAAAAAGTTGTATTTTTCCACAGTAATGAGCATCTGAGTAGGGAGAGTCTTGTCTGTCCTCATTCTTTCTTGTGTGTTGCAGAATAAAAGCCATGGCCGAGGGGCAGCACATGGTAGTGACCAAGAACAAAGTCTCTGGACCACAGAACCTGGGTTCACAACCTGCTCTACCATTCACTAGTTATAATTCCCAGGGGTAATTTCCTTATCTTTCTGTGCCTCAGCTGTCTCAACTGTTACATAGGAAGAAATTGTTGTGCCCATATCCAATATTGTTTTAAAGATGTGCACTTTAGGATTAAGGTAAGAAATATATAAGAAAATATATAAGGTAAGAAATGTGACACTTTGGGAGGCTGAGGCAGGTGGAGTTTGAGACCAGCGTGGGCAACGTGGTAAAAACCCTGTCTCTACACAAAATACAAAAATTAGCTGGGCACGGTGGTGTGTGCCTATGGTCCCCACTACCCACGAGGCTGAGGTGGGAGGATCACCTGAGCCCAGGAGGTTGACACTACAGTGAACCGTGATCACACCACTGCACTTCAGCCTGGGTGACAGAGTGAGACCTTGTCTCAAGAAAAAAAATAAAAAAGATAAGAAACTTAAAACAATGCTTAATACATAATAAACATGCAATAATCTTAGCTAATGTTTGTCAAAATATTTACATATTGTATTGATATTTATTTTGGTGATTCAGTGGGAGGTTTAGCTTCAGTGTTCACAGGCATTCAGATAGGGCTGTATAATAGAGTATTTAATACCATCTCAAAACCCCAACACAGGAGTTTCTACAAACGATTTAAAGGCCCAGAGATGATCCAGCGAATTGGGGCTTGTGGAAGTGTAAGCTCGATAGGACTAAGGGAGGGAGCTATTTGTACAGCAGCATGCTCCTAGGGAGCGGCAGAGAAGGTACAAAAAGCTGAGATGTTTTACATCTTTCCTAACTAGAGAGCCCTGGAAGACAGTACCTAAAAAATTACCTCTAATGATGACTCTGACATTGCTCAAATTCAGCGGGAATGATAGTCTATTAAAGCCAAAGCCTTTAACAACGCCAATTGCTGTACAGGCGGGAAAGAAGAAAATGTCAAAGAAAGACTCAGTGCTAGTAACGGTTCCCAGCCTTAGCATGTCGGAAAACCATTTCCCTCCTTCTCTAAGTAGACAACAGATCCCCTCTTATCTACGTTGTCAAGCTTAGAGATGTTTTCCGAGTCTTCATAAGCCCTTGAAGTCTTCAGTTTTCTCCAAGCCGCTCTTCCCAGGGTGTTCTCTATGTGATGTGTGGATTTTGGCTCAAGGACGCTGGATCCTGACTGAAATGTGCTCAAGCAACATTGTCCTTACGACAGTAACGGGGAGTGGATCCCAGCTGCAAGCTGTCTCCTCCTTGGCCACGTCTCTTTACAAAATGATTTAGGACCCGGGGTGCCCAGAAATAGCTCTGAATCTTTGGTGAGAGGTTTTCAGAGCCGAGAAATTACTGGTACACCTCCTACTGCTGTTATTGGGATAGTGAGCCCAGGGACAATAAGCGTGATCCTTTGGCGCTAATAACACTTACTAATGAATGACTCTTGCTAGCTTTTTGCCTGAGAAGTGTGACTTTAAAGACCAGGTAATTGCTGCAGAGGACAGGCTCAGGGTCAAGCAAGTTTGGATTAGGACACAGCGTTCTTAAAAGCTTCCTTTCCATTTCAGATGTGATTTAATCTTCATATAACCTAGGCTTTAGAAAAATTCCAAAATCCACAGTGCAGAATCCAAAGGAATAAAATATCCAACTGCCAGTTTAATGCTAAACCAAAATTGTGTGATTTGAAATTCATTGACAAGAGATTAGATATTTTTAAAATTCTAGGAATATCTATGTTTCTGGATAAGTAAATAGTGGAAAATAATGGCCTTTATTTGGTACGAAGATGACTCTCTAAGTATACAATAAGATCCCTGACCTCTCTTAATTTAACTACACCATTATCTTTAATTTTTTAAACTTTTTATTTTGAAATAAGTTTATACTTACAGAAAACTTGTAAAAATAGTAATAAGAGTTCCTCTATACCCTTCACCCAGCTGCCTCTAATGTTAACTCTTATATAACCATAATACAATGGTAAAAATCCAAAAGAATTAACATTCATACAAATTTTGTCAGTTTCCCACTAATGTCCTTTTTCTATTTCAGGATCCAATCAGGATCTCATATTACATTTAGCTGTTATGCTTCTTAATCTCCCCTGATCTGTAACAATTCCTACATTTTACCTTGTCTTTTATGACTTTCCCACTTTTTAAGAGTACTGGTCAGTTGTTTTGTAGAATATCCCTCAATTTGGCTTTGTAATTTTTTTTCACAATTAGATTGAGGTTATACATTTTGAGCAGGAATACCACAGAAGTGCTGTGCCCCTCTCAGTAAATTATATCAAGGGGTACACAGTGTCAATGTGTCTTATTACTGGTGAGGTTAACCCTAGTCACTGGAATAAGGTGATGTCTGCCCACTCTTTCCACTGGCAAGTTACTATTTTTCTTTTGTAATTAATAAATATATTTGGGTGCAGACTACTTTGGTATTACGAATTATTCTATTTCTGTCAAACTTTTGCCCACTAATGTTAGCATCCATTGGTAGATCTTGCCTGCCTCAGTTATTATTGCAGTGTTTGCCTAATGGTGATTTTCTATTTCCCTCATTCCTTTGATGTTTATTAGTTGGAATTCTACTGTAAAGAAAATGCCATTCTCTTTAAGTGACAGGCAGCTGAGTATCCTGTGAAGCAGCTGAATTTAGATGAAAGAGCATGGACTTCAGAGTCAAACTGGCTTCTGTGAGAATCCAGACTATTCAACTTATGGGGCTGCATATTTGGTAAGTTGATTCTATCATCATCACCATCATCATCATCAAATTAATGCTTACCTGCTATAAAACAACTCTTTAGCTTGGTTTAGAATAGTTATAGCAATAAAAGTCAGAAGACTTTCTTTCTGCCTTGGCTTCTCCCACAAAGAGACTGGAGGGAGACCACTCTTCTTCCTAACCTGAACCCATCAATACCCTATGGACCCTATTTTCCTTTTCTTTTTTTTTTTTTTCCTATACATCATTTCTCATCCCCACCCCAAATCCCCATGTTGATCATACACAACATTTCTAAAACATTTCCAAAACATTTCCTAGCCAGCAGGGTTAGGTGTAACCAGGAATCAACAGATATGGCAACCTGTCCCCAACCCACCCACCAAAGTGCCGTAACAATTATTTTGAGACTTGTCTCCGATTGTGCTTTGCAGTTTAAATAGCACTAATCCTAACTATATAACAAGTACTCCTCCACATTTCAGGATTGCAAATTGTACTACCTACACTGTGATATTTGCCTTCACAATATAGAGTTAAGGTCTTTTAACCTACTATCAATTGAAAAAGGAGGTCTGCTTAAAAATGAAATACATTCTGCTTTACACAAGCATTTTTTCCTACTACAAGTTTGGAAGGGAGACAGGTTTTACTAGTTGCCTAATAACCATAATCTTATTTTATTGTTTCGTACATTTTGAGGATAAGGGAAGTTATAAAGGGGTAAATTTCACATCAAGATCTATCTATCCATTCTAGTTTAAAATTTTAAAAATTATTTCTATTTTTAATCAATTATATTCTAGATTTTCCCATGTAATGAAATAATGAAATAACGAGACGCTTCAAACCTACATCTGGAGCAAGGAAAAGGGGTGTTGTGTTTGGTAATTCCTTATTCAGCAGTTTGTCAATCTAAACTTTATTCACCAGCCATATTTTTTTAAACTTTTTCAAATATATTATGTAAAAACATCCATTTATTTGAACGACCTCTCTCTGTCTTGGCTACTACTGCAAATAGGCTTTCCTCTCCAAATCAAACTGATAAAAAGTGAATTAAAAAGCCCTGGTCGCTGCAATACTCAATAAACTTTGTATTATAGTCAACTGTTCAGATACAGTGGTTAGCAGAATCTAGCTGTGCTTCTTAGTCATGATGTGTTGCCATCAGCGTGAGCTTCATTGCAAGCACCTTATTACTAATTGTACCAAAAGTACCAAAGTTTAAGAATGAGTTGCGGCAGGGTGCAGTGGCTCACACCTGTAATCCGAGCACTTTGGGAGGCCGAAGTGGGCAGATCACCTGAGGTCAGGAGTTCGAGACCAGCCTGACTAACATGGAGAAATACTGTCTCTACTAAAAATATAAAATTAGCCGGGTCTGGTGGCATGTATGCCTGTAATCCCAGCTACTCAGGAGGCTGAAGCAGGAGAATCACTTGAACCCAGGAGGCGGAGCTTGCGGTGAGCCGAGATTGTGCCATTGCACTCCAGCCTGGACAACAAGAGCAAAACACTGTCTCAAAAAAAATTAAATAAATAAATAATAAAATAAAATAAAATAATGAGTTGCTTTTTAAAATAAATCGAGGTAGATTTTAAGTTAAACCTTAATTAATATGATTTGGATTCAAATTATAGTTTCTGGAAGGGAAGATGAATGGTAAAATTATAACTAGAACCAAGATAAACCTGTAAAACCTATAACCTTTCTGATTTTTTTTTAACAATGAAAATTATGCTGTATGGGAGCATCACCCTGTGACCATCATCTTCTATGTCATTTCAGCATTGGAGAGGGGTACTGGACCTTCTATGCTTATACTATAAAATTATACAACACCTATGTATTTACTTATAGAAACTCAACTATATGCACTTGGCTATAGGGATAGGTTAGATTATTGATAAAAAGTATTTAATCTCCTGCCCAACATGGAAGAAGCATACTTCTCAGCCCCTTTCACACTGGGGATGGCCATATTATTTGCTTTCACTTCATAGTAAGCAAGGTATATATACATCCCCACTCCTTGTGTTTAAGTTTAAAGATATTACTTGATTTGACCAGTGAGATGTTAGCAGGTATGATGCTTGAAGTGTTCTTGCACACTTGGGCTTCCCTCTTGAGCCTCTGTCATTGCCATGAGAAACTGCTGCTCCCTCGGCCTGGGTCCTAGAATAGACATACGTGGAATAGACCTGAGTTTAACCTGTAACAAGGAGTCCAAGCTCATGAGAACCTGCAGCTTGAAACAGTACTGCCTAGCTGAGCCCAGCCTAGATCAGCCTGACCACCGCTAATCTGCAGAAACATGAGTGAGAATAAATGATAACTGTTACAAATCATTGAGTTTTGGTGTGGTTTTCCGTAAAGCAATAGCTGGTTAATAGAGTAATTTTAAAAAGAAAGAAACAGTAATATAAAGAGTGCTTGATGAGTGAGCACCTGCAGTGAGTATGAGCCAGGAGTCCTGAATTTACTGTTCTTTAATAGGTCTTCATTCCTACGTGCATCTCCCAGTGTGAGAGTCAAACCCTGAGTGAGATTTTGGTGTTTAAAGAGAAATATTTTTCCTACCAATGGCTCCCAACATGAAAGTCATATGTGTAGACACCAAATCACATATGCTATATGAATAATCATAATAAAGATTTTCAAGAGTAATGTTGATTTCTTGCATAATTTTTATATAATACAGTGCATTATATAACCCTATAAAACCTGCAACTCCACCATTTGTATCTTGAAGAACCGTATATAAAAACACTTTGGGGAACCAGTAAACAGCTAAGGAAAAAATATGTTTTCACTTTTTGTGTGTGTGGATAACTGTTTATGATTGAAGTATTTCAGTTATGGAAGAAGATCTTAAAGGAGGAATTCTTGGCAGCCAAGTCTCCATACTGTGCCAGTACAATAATAGCAATGATCATTGTTTTAAAGCCACTTAAAATTTATACAATGCGCATGAATACATTTAATCCTCACTGTAATTCTGTGGGCAATAAGTATTGTTATCCTTATTTAATTTATTTTACAAACAAGAAAACCGAAGTTCAGAAAGGTTGAAGATTCTGTCTTGATGACACAACTGAAACTGGTACAGGAACTGGGACTCAAACCCAGGTTTTCTGATTCAAATCCTATGTTCTTTCATACAAAAACAACTGCTATACAGCACAGATTAGAAAGTCAAGGGTCTTCATAGTTTGAAGCACCAGATGAATTAAAAGGTTACAAATAAAAAGCCTTATTAGACTAGAAGTTCTCAGGCAATAGTATTTCAAACTTCTCCAAGTGGAAATGAAAAACACATGGAGTCAGAGTCTCAATGGCAGAAATAAAAGCTGCAACCTAAAAACAAACAAACAGAAAACAGGAAAAGACATTTCCAGTGAAGCTGCTTTTCGCCAGGATAACTCTGTTTTATGTTCCATGGTGAAGAGAATAGACAGAGCAGGACATTTTTTGTGATGATTAATGGTTCCCCATAGAAACTCTGACTTACCTCATCTAGTGTAATAATTATAGTTGTTCATATGACTCTTTATGCTATTATGTCTTTTCCTTCCAACACTGGCACAGAATTTAACTCCTCCAGAAAGTTCTCCTTGATTAATCACACATGCTACCCAGCCTCCAGCCCTGACAAATCTTCTTACACCTATTTATACAAAATTTTCATGATAGGAAGACATACTTTTCCATAGTATACTTAAATTGCCTATATGTGTATAGGTGGGTACCATCCCTTTAGTATACCTGGAATCATGCAATTTTTTTTTCTTTTTTTTTTAAATTTATTTATTATTATTATACTTTTAAGTTGTAGGGTACATGTGCATAACGTGCAGGTTTGTTACATATGTATACTTGTGCCATGTTGGTGTGCTGCACCCATCAACTCGTCATTTACATCAGGTATAACTCCCAATGCAATCCCTCCCCCCTCCCCCCTCCCCATGATAGGCCCCTGTGTGTGATGTTCCCCTTCCTGAGTCCAAGTGATCTCATTGTTCAGTTCCCACCTATGAGTGAGAACATGCGGTGTTTGGTTTTCTGTTCTTGTGATAGTTTGCTAAGAATGATGGTTTCCAGCTGCATCCATGTCCCTACAAAGGACACAAACTCATCCTTTTTGATGGCTGCATAGTATTCCATGGTGTATATGTGCCACATTTTCTTAATCCAATCTGTCACTGATGGACATTTGGGTTGATTCCAAGTCTTTGCTATTGTGAATAGTGCTGCAATAAACATACGTGTGCATGTGTCTTTATAGCAGCATAATTTATAATCCTTTGGGTATATACCCAGTAATGGGACGGCTGGGTCATATGGTACATCTAGTTCTAGATCCTTGGAATCATGCAATTTTGATACAGGAATCATATCAGCTCAATGACCTGGGTGTTCAGTTAGCATTCAGCAGCAAACTGGGGAACACGTGATTAATAAATGGAATGATTTCAGAACCTGGAAGATGAAAGCAAACTTTTAGGTTACCTGTACTTGCAAGAGACCGCCACTGGGCAGCTGACTTTTTCAATGTTTTCCTTTTAAACTTTTAATTTAAGCAGCGGTGACAAACACATGAAACACAACAAAGTCATTCCTCAAACAAACTCTTAGCCATGTAAGAACAAAGAGGTGGACAATGAAATCAGAAGGCAACTCATTTAACACAGGTAAAAGAAAATGCTTTTTTTTTTTTTGTCCACTGCATAATTAACTTATAAATTTGCTGTGCAGGACATTGTTGAAGCAAGTAATGTGATAAGATATTGTTAAGGGTCTGATTAGGAATATTCTGTTTCTGCATATCTTGGGCGGGGGAATGAGAAGGGCCACTTACCTTTGGTTAGTGAATCACCATCTGTGGCCAGAAGTTCCTGTCTTGGACTCAACATTTCAAACTGAAGTTCAACACTAACAAGGAGGGGTTGGGGTTACCATGTTAGAAAACTTCACAGGTTGCAAAACCCAGAAAGTGACTCCATGGATGAGGCCGGGGCCATTGATTGTGCTGCTACTTCTTGACATAGAGTTCTGCAGTGCAATGGAAATCTAAAAGTCATTCTTCAGAAACATGTCAGTGAGGAAGAACCAGGTGGAATTTCCCTCTTCGGTCCATGCCAATTTTTCTTAGACTATGAAAAGTGCAACTCTGAATATCAGGTGACAGCCCTGAAGAGTCGCTTCCTTTTTCTAGCCCTGAACCAAACAAAGCCAAAGGTTTTTGTCGCCTCCTAATCATTAGCAATCCTTGGCATATGGCTGAGCGTGTACAGATTTCTGGGCAGTTTTCCTTAAGGTTAATTGCATTCTCTTTGTCATGTCCTCAGAATGAGCAAACCATTTTCATTCCACTTCTATTTCTAATGGGAATAATGACAGGTGCACATTTCCAGATACGACACGTGGAGACACATGGAGAGGAACCTGCTGCAAATTGCTGGAAACCACCCTGCCCTCATTAGTCAGCTCCCTCTTCTGTTCCTACTCAAGCGTGGAAAGTGCAAGTAGCCACACAGATGCCAGAGGTTGGGTGAGTAGAGAAGCTGGTAGTGGTGCAGGAAGCAGAGAAACAGAAAACCTTCTCCTCCCCAAATCCAGACTTCAGAGTGACCTCTGGGAAGGTCAGCCAACATGGGCTGAAAATGAAATGGATATGCATATGGATATGTGTGTGCACATTTACAGTCATAGTTACCTGACTTATTCCACCAAATGCTTGAAGCAACTTAATAAAATACGGTCCATGCCCCCAAGGAGTCTACATCCTGACTAGATCCAGAAAAAGATCTCTAAGTGATAGTATCCCTGCTATGCGGGACGCCACAGAGTGAGTGTGGCAGGAGCATAACTGATCCCTGTAGGGTTTTAAAGGAGAGAGGCAGCATCCCAGAGGGCAAAGAAGGCTTCATTCATGGAGAAAGCAACTGAGCTGGGCAGAGCACAGACAGAATTTGCACTGGAGGCCAGAGGCAAAGGGAACTCTAAGTGGAAGAAGAAATGGCACAAACGAAGGGAGGAAGGAAAAGGACAAGATGGTTTGGAGAGAGGTCAGTAATACAGTTTGGTTAGAGCGTAGTAGCAAGTAGTAAGAGGCCAGTGTGAACAGACAGTGGGTTTTGGAACAAGACTGGGTTTAAATCTTGCCCACTGCATTGTTCTGTAACAGATGCTGTCAATGCTCATATGCCCTCAGGTTATCGGCACAGTTCTAGAAAACTGACAGCTTCCTCGCCTCTGCCTATGGGTATATCCTGGCTGACAGCCTGTGCTTGGCTTGTGGCAGGGCAGGTGGACTTGCTGGGGAGTTAACATCTCAAGAACAAGTCTCAAGCAAGGAGGGATAGGAATCGGTGGAAAACTAGTCCAGCTCCTTGGTCTACCGTTCGGAGCTCTGTTCTGCAGGCTCTCAGAGGGTTTGCAGCTGTGCTGAGCCCGAACTGCTCACAGTGGTGACTCACTCACCACATTACCGACCCTCTACCCTGACCCCTCCGTGGGTTTCCTGGCACCCAAGTCTTCATCTCTGTGGTCTGATTTTGGAAAAATCCAAACTAAGACACTCTTTAATGCTCAGTTTGCTCATCTGTCAAATGTGGATAATAATGCCCACCTGAATAACTGTTGTGGGATAAGATAATGGATATAAAGAACCTAGCGAAGTGCCTGACATAGTAAGTGCTTCACAAATATTGGCTATTCAATAAATGTTAGAGATCCCTGCATTCTGGGCTGTTTGATACTGGGAACTGCCAAAAGACTTTAAGTAATGGAGTGCTTTGAGGAGACTACCATGGCCTTCCTTAGAGGACCCTGGCCTTCTTTGGAGAAACTTAGTCTTGAATGGAGGACCCTGGCTTTCCTTGTATATCCCTAGTCTTCACTATAGAATTCTGGCCTTTATTGTAGGATACCTGATATCCATTTCTCCACACGTTCCAAGCCCATGAGAGGTTTACATGTTTCTGCCACGTGACTGGTTCTGGCCAATGGTTGTGAGTAGAAGTTAGTGTGTCCTTTCTTGAACAGAACATATGTCAGTGTGAGATCCTTCTGTCCGCTTTCCTCCTCTATCAGAAACTGACAAAATTCTAAGTAGTGGAGCTTGGGTCACTGAGTAAAGATGCTTCAGAGATCGGCCTCTTATAATCTACCATGGCAGTGCAGCATGAACCACAAGTAACCTTTGTTTCAAGCCATTGAGGTTTGTGGCTGCTTGTTGCTGCAGTATAATGTACCCTACCCTGACTAATGCAGATGGGTAGGAATCAGAAAGACTGAAAGTAAGTTAGTTAGGAGTCTATTACAGGTTTCAAGTAAAAAGAATCTGAAATAAGACCCGGAAACTGAAATGTGTGTTGGGAAAAAGAAAGAGTAATTGCCAAGGAAGAAGAATTAGCAGGTAGAGAAGGAGAGGAAAGGAATTAAAGATGACTCCAGGACACAAGCTTAGCAAACTGAAAGGAAGATGATATCATAAGAGAAAGAGGCAAGAGTAGAAGAAAAGGTGTGTCAGGGAGACTCGTTTGCTATGAGACCTGAGTTTAAAGAGGTTCTGCTTCGTACCACCAAAGGAAGCCTTCCTATTCCCACTCCCCCAAAAGGGCAGGAATTGGGGGATTAATAAGGAGATGAGCCACAAAGGGTTTCTCTAAGGTTACCCTTATAAAAGCATGTGGTGATCACAGACCCAGTTATAGAACATAAAGGTGGGGTAGCTTCTACTTGGGGCTTCTACCTTATAATACAGTGCTTTCCCTACCACTCAAAACCAACCCAATACTGAAGAAACAACACACATCTGGTCTACAGAGGCAGAGGAGCAGTTGCTCAACAATTTGGTTAATTTAATATTGTCTAGACAACTGAAATATGTAACTTGTTAAAGAAAAAACAAATATTTGTAATCTTCTCCTTTCTTATAGTCTGAGAGCGTTTTACCGCAAGAAAATTCGCATTTAGGCTGTCCTAAGCTTCATTATGCAACTGAACAATACCACTTCTCTCCGATAATGGGTAAGAGCCCTATATTTTCTCAGCTTATGAACCAAAGCGTGAGGAACTCAAAACTCCACTCTCAAACCTTAAAAGTGAACTATTCAGTCAAACTCTTGGCTATTATAAAGTTTTATGAAATCATTTAGTTTTTCTAGTTAAAGTACAATTGTGAAAGGAGGGCCTTCTATTTGATCAGAAGGCTAATAATAATATGCATAATAGATCATATCACAGTGGAGACCCTGTCTTTCCTGGCAATATGTTTTTTTTCCATTTTCCAGTTTTGAAACTGACCATCTTTCTTTCATAACCCCAAAAGTTACAGTTATTTTACTAATTATATTGAAAGTGCTAGAAGATGTCATGAAAATTGGATAATACAATAAAACAGCCTTACCACATATTTAAGCCCTTTTATCTTTAACAGTTTTTTAAAATCTGCAGACCATCTAACCTGTGCAGTGAATTTTCATTTATATAAAACTGCTGCATTAATAAAAATCTATATTAAGAAATTACACTGAAAAAGCAGTTCATAATGTACCTTTCAGCTTTATAATTAGTTCTGTAATCTTTAATCAGATGATTTAGATCTAATATAGTTAAATTACAAACTAAGTAATTTCTGTTTCCAACAGGAATCATTATATCTTTGGAATTTTCCACAGCGTTAATGAGTTTTAGAGAAATCATTGTATTTCTCACTCACTATGTTCCCAGAAGTTCGCACAATACCTGGCATATGGTACTTAAATAAACAGTTGCTAAATGAATACACAGATATGTAAACATGAATGAGTGATTAGCAAAATCACATTGATTTGCCATTGTCCCCACTTAGGGCATAAAAGATACTCATTTCCACATCTCAGCTTAGAACATGGATCAACTTCTTTCTGACTGGTTGGGAGTTCATTCCAACCAGACGGTACCTCTACCTTATCAGTCATTAAATAGACATATGCTTGTCTTGGCCAGGTGCACTGGCTCACCCCTGCAATCCCAGCACTTTGGGAGGCCGAGGTGGGCAGATCACTTGAGGCCAGGAGTTTGAGACCAGCCTGAGCAACATGGCGAAGCCCCATCTGTACAAAAAATACAAAAATTAGCTAGGCATGGTGGTGCACACCTGTGGTCCCAGCTACTCGGGAGGCGGAGGTGGAAGGACTGCTTGAGTCCAGGAGGCAGAGGTTGCAGTGAGCCAAGATTGTGCCACTGCACTCCAGGTTGGGCAACAGAGAGAGACCTCATCTCAAAAGCAACTGAAAAAAAAGGAGGTCTGCATTGAACCTACTGCCAACTAGGCTCTGTGCTAGGCACATATATGCCTTAACCCCTAGTAGCATTATATGCCATAAACCATAAAACCCCCAAAGGTAAATGATTTATCCCCATTTTACAAATGAAAGAAAAAAACTGAAGCTCAGAAAGATTATGGAAACTGACCAAGGTCACAAATCTAGGAGGTAAGATTGTAAAGTACATCTATCTGAGTTTAAGATCTGTTACCTAAGACTAATCACATTGTCAGCAATAGTGATCCTGGGAGATACGAATTTTGTAAACCAAAGTGCCATACAAATACAAAGCTATTGTTATCATAATCTCTCAATTTCCTGTATTTCTATCATTGCCCTCACAGACTCTCTTGTCTGAAGTTGATGAATACCATTTAATATATCAGTCAAGTACTTTACTTTGTCAGGGTCCTGTGGTAGGCTCTGGCCAGGCCTGCTGTGTTCAATCTCCTCTCAGTCTGTTTAGATTGGACATGACTGCCTGAGTATATTCACACAGTGGTCACCATCTCATAGGTGCAAAACTGCTTTTCGGGAGTGATGTCTACTCACTATTTTATAATCTGTGTAAAGTATAGCAAGATGGTGCTGATGGCAAAGTATCCCAAACTCAGATATTCAATCCAGAGATATAGCTTCCTAATGGCAATATATCTACAAAAGGTAAGTTGGCTGGAGCTTCAAGGTGACAAGGCTAAGGATGATATATGCTTGGTAAACTACCTAGGGCTTTCCATGCCCCGACAAAACCTCATTCCTGGCGGGAAGTCTACCATGCCACTAAGTCAAGTATTTTTTTCCTCAAGGAGCTGGATAACTTGGGAAGGTGTGCTCACCTCTTACTTCCCCTAGGCTGACACCTCCTGATACATTTTGCTGAGAACCTATCATGTGTGCTCATTGGAATAGACTGTAAGATGTAAAAGATGTGTGTGTCACAGTATTCACTTGGGTCATGTCTCCAATCCTCCTTCTGTAGAGCAACTTCAGCCTGGAAAAGCAGAAATGAGAAGCAGCCAAAAAAAAAGGCTCTAGCCCAGCCTGCCTTGGTTCTAACCCTGACTGTTGCTTAACCTCGTTCTGGCTCAGTCAAGAAACTTGAGCACTGCAAGATGATCATGCGGAATACCCACTTCAAAAGGATGTTAAGAGGAATAAAAGTGTTCTTGTTTCTAAGCGCTTGAAATGCAGCTGGCATATAGTTAAGCTATACAAATGTTTACTATTTTTTCAAAATGCTGAGTTTACTGATCACTCTAATTTTTACATATGTGTGTCATTACAGAAGATTCGGGCTTTAGCGATGACTCTAGTCATCGCTGACTCCAGCGATGACTCTGGTCTTTTGCTGGAAAGAGTTTCATCAGTTGGAACTAAATCATAGTGAGCAAAAGAAAGTCTACCTAAGTGATATGGTTTGGCTGTGTGTCCCCACCCAAATCTCATCTCGAACTGTAATTCCCACGAGTTGTGGGAGGGAGGTGATTGGATCATGGGGGCAGGTGCCCCTATGCTGTTTTGGTGATAATGAGTGAGTCCCCAAGAGATATGATGGTTTTATAAGGGGCTCTTCCCCCTTCACTTTCTCTTCTCTTTCCTGCTGCCTTTTGAAGCAGGTGCCTGCTTCGCCTTCTGCCATGATTGTGTTTCCTGAGGCCTCCCCAGCCATGCAGAACAGTGAGTCAATTAAACCTCTTTTCTTTATAAATTACTTAGTCTCTGGCAGTTCTTTATAGCAGTGTGAGAATGAACTAATAAGTTCTTTCTGAGTAGAAGTTACTTCCTGAGTAGACCAATGGCCTCCACTCCCTCTGTCAAACATATGACACTGACCCTGAAGGTAGCTTGGGCTGGCTGGGGATGCACTCCGTATGGCTCTGGTGTATCATCCCCCAGCCCACTTCCACCCTCCCCGCAAATGTGGAGTAGTGTGTAGAGTGCACAGTTACCATGAGGCCACTGTGATAGTCCTGGTCACTGTTTTGATCACATGACTTTTTATTTTGTAAATGAATGAAGTACAAGTACAACAAGAAAAAGTTCCTGTAAAAACTAAGGTGATTGCTTTAGAATAACTCCAAAAGGTGATTCTGAAACACAACTGCTGTGACTCTAAAAGATGGGGAAATCTAGAAGCATTCTGCACTTTGATCATGCACTGGGGCTGCAGTTTGTGCTTGAAGAATTACCAAGAGCTCCAACTGGTCGGCTCTCATTTTTTTAAAAAAGTTTCCATTGCTATTTTAAACTGAAAAAATATATAATAAAATCTACGTGAAAATCATCCCCTGAACTTCTACAATCAAATAACAAATCCAAATTGGACTGGACAAGAGCGTTTCTACTGTAATTATATGAAAACAGTTGCTCTTGATAACAATTGAGTTTTGTTTTTTCTTGATACAGAGCTATTGTCACTACTTTAAAATATGAGCAGAATGGGGTATGGATCAGGTCTATAAAGCTTTCTACGTAGTGTTTATGTATTTTGAATATACATAGTTATTACTGCCTATTGTCTACATCAAAATGGAGAGTTTATTTAGTGACGTTTTTATCTTCTCAAGATTATTTACAATTAAAGTGACTCCAGCTACTGCTGAAGCTAACTCCACTGCACTTTCTTTAGCGGCAGCATACATTTCAACCATTACAACAACCCAGTCTTTGCTGGTGCTTGAGAATTGAATCAATCTATTTGCCAGGAAGAAAGAGAATTTCGGCAGGAAAAGACAATGTTCACAATGTCAGTGATGAATGAGGAGACAACAGAGTAGGCACACAAAAGAAAGGTGCAGGCCAGCCAGGCGAGGTGACTCACACCTGTAATCCTAGTACTTTGGGAGGTCGAGGCGGGCGGATCACGAGGTCAGGAGATGGAGCCCATCCTGGCTAATACAGTGAAACCCCGTCTCTACTAAAAATACAAGAAAAATTAGCCCGGCGTGGTGGTGGGCTCCTGTAGTCTCAGCTACTCGGGAGGCTGAGGCAAGAGCATGGTGTGAACCCGGGAGGCGGCGCTTGCAGTGAGCCGAGATCGCGCCACTGCACTCCAGCCTGGGCGACAGGAAGAGACTCTTTATCGGAAAAAAAAAAAAAAAAAAAAAAAGAAAGAAAGAAAGAAAGAAAGAAAGAAAGAAAGAAAGAAAGAAAGCAGCAGGCCTGCTGGAGCGCCCTATCTGAAGGCTCGGGGTTCCAGCACTCTAAAGCAGGGTTCAGCAAACCACAGCCCACGGACCACATTTGGCCCTCACCCTGTATCCATTAATAAAGTTTTATTGAAAAGCAATCATGCACATTTATTTGCCTATCACCTGTGGCTGCTTTTGCTCTACAATGGCGGAGCTGAGTAGTTGCAAGAAAGACCCCATAAATAGAAATAAAAGTGAATAAAATATGTATTGTCTGACCTGTTACACAAAAAGTTTGTTAACCCTGGCTCTAAAGGATCCATTCTATACAAGACAGAACTCTATTATAAGGTATGACTGTAACTGTGTTTTTAAAAAGTTTTCTGGAAACTTGCCACAGTAGATTAATTCCTCAAGGTTATCCCCAACAATGAGAGGCAAGCCAAGTGATTAACTAAGCCACTGACACTGTCCTATGACACAAATTTCTCCTCTATTTCCCCTTCAGTAGCGCCTCACTTTGGAGTCGGCTGAGAAGATCATTCCAGACGGGAGTTTTGACACTGTACAAATGCACTGTCTTCACATCTACGCTGACACCCCACCTTTTACCTGCAGGTGTCTGTGGCTTACAAGTTGGTGCCTCTTACAGACCCTGTAGTTTGGAGCTTATGAAGAGCTGAGAAGGTAGGTTTGGCTGTGACTAGAGAGCAAGGACAACCTCTCCACAGGTCATTTGTTTCTGTAGGCATGGAACCGTCTTACAAATCTGGGCTCAGGGTTCATTGCCTCTAAATGTAGAAGCAAAGACTAAATTCAAAAGGCAAGAACTACTTAATGAAAACAGAAGCTCCACTACATATATGTTTCTTCTACCTACCCCACGCAGTCAGAGAGGTGGTGGATCTAGCAGAGACAGCTCTAGACCAGGGGTCAGAAGACTTGGGTCCTCATCCTGATTCTACCACTAACTAGCTGCATGAACTCAGACAAGTGACCTGTCTGCCCTAGACCAGGCAGGGTTGAACAGTTACCCCTAAAGTCCCTTCTAATGCTAAAATGCTAAGATTGTACCATGCCAGCCTTAGGAGGCTATGCTGTTACTACCAGTGCCTGGCACATAGCAGGCACTATATAAATGTTAATTATCATTATCGTTATGTAAAGGCACAAAGCATGCCTTTAAATGTAAACATGGATTCTTCTCCACTATAACAATGAATGATCTAGAAGCAAATTACAACAACAGGGTGTAACCATAAGCAATGAAGACTGTAACTCCTACTGGTCGTCTTCTCAGCACAAATGAATAAAGGTTTTTTTTCCCCCACATTAATTGTTGGAGGTGGTTCTTGTATCCAAATCCCAAGCCCTTCCAGAATATCTCCAATTGGAGAACTGGTCATTCAATCAAAGGCTGTAGATTGTACTGTGATGTAGATTTTTTTCTTCCCCATTAAAAATCCCAGGCCAGGCGTGGTGGCTAACACCTATAATCCCAGCACTTTGAGAGGCCTAGGTGGGGAGATCACTTGAGCTCTGGGCAACATAGTGAGACCTCGCCTCTACTAAAAATTCAAAAACAGTTAGCCTGGTGTGGTGATACATGTCTGTAGTCCCAGTTATTCAGGGGGCTGAGGTGGGAGGATCACTTGAGTCTGAGAGGCCGAGGCTGCAGTGAGCCCTGATTGCACCACTGAACTCAACCTGGGTGACAGAAGAAGACCCTGTCTCATAAATTAAAAAAAAAAAAAACAAAAAACTCAATGCAGGTTGGGAATGAGAACTGGGATTCAGGATTTTGAAGTTTCCTAATATATTTTGCCTTCTTTCCATGATTATATACAGTGTATAAACCTGGTAGGAGGAGGAAACAGTTGTCTATCAAAATGGTAAATGGCATTCAGTCTTAAGTTTCTAAATGAAGTTAGCAATTATGGGTATAGCCAAAATGTGAGTGCTTGCCATAACCTCTGGGACCTCACCATTTCCAGCTACCAGGATCTGCAACTTTTTGCCTGAGGGTTTTCTCAGAAGCCACAGAAACTGCTCTGCCTATTAGCCTGGGAGTGCCAGGGAATTAACACCTACCTTCCCACAGCCCTCTCCGCAGTGACTGATAGCACTGATATCAATACCCCAGCTTCACCCCTCAGGTGGGGTAACTGAGCTGCTTGTTCTATACCATGTTCTAGAGTTTCTCCCATGAATATAAGTTCTAATCATCCACATGTAAACTGCTTGATAAGAAAACCTTCATTGACTCCTTGTCTCACTTTTCCCTCCCCTTACTTGTTTTGTTTGCACCTTTCAAATAAACTATTTTCATTCAAATCTTTGTCTTAAGTTCTGTTTCTGGGAAATCCAAACTAAGACAATGGAGGTGACCTAATTAATTCTAAATTTTTAGCTTGACTAATAATCATTTTCACCTCTACTAATCAGTAAAATAGGAAGTATGAGATGCTGACAGCCAAGAAATCAGAAGAGTCTAAAACATATTGAGACCATAAAAATCAGCAAAAAGCTAAACCTAAACAGAAGTGGAAAAGAATCCAAGCTTACAGTGATCTTTCCCTTTAGGTAAAACTCACTAAAGTAGTATGAGGTTAGTTTGGGTTCATGATGACTCTCAGGAGATGAAGAATTCTCTTCCCTTTATTTCATATGCGTCCAGAAACCTTTGGATTCTTAGAATTATTTTTCCAGTTAGATTATTTGTATTAGAATAAGTAGAACAATAAAATAACTTTATCTTCTTTAGCAGCTACAGTGTATCAAGCACAGTCAATTTACTGTTGGCCAATCTTACAGAATCTGCAAGTCTTGTGTAATAAACCCATTTTACTGGGGGAAGGTGGTAAATCCTGTGGAAGGTTAATTTTCTGGCCCCATTTCACCGAGCTAGTAATGATAGAGTCCAGATTCAAATACCTATCAGTCCTCTTCCAAATGTCATGCTCAATTTCCCCCTGTGCCACTTCCACAAAAGACATATGGCTATTACCATCAGGCACAAGAGGCATTGAGACTGAGAAAACATAATATGACACATTACTGTAAGTATTATATGATTAGAGTTTGCAGATTTAGCAAACAGAAACACAGAATGTCCAGTTAAATTTGAACTTCAGATAAATAATGATTTCTTTTCTCGTATAAATATGTCCCATGCAATATTTTGGATAGCTCTACATTAAAAATTATTTGTTTGATCCAATGATTTTTTAATAAAATTATTTGTTGTTTATCTGAAATTCAAATTCGGCTGGACATCCTGTATTTTATCTGGCAACACTAGACATGATGCTTAGCTTATCTCTTTATTTAGTTCATACTTTAATCAAAACTTAGCATAATATGTGTAACAGGACTAAGTTTTTAAAAATATTTGTGGTAAGAGAACCTAAGTAGATCTACCCTCATAACAGATTCAGTATAAAATACGATGTTGCTGACTCTAGGCACAAGGTTGTATAAGGGATCTCTAGAACTTATTCGTAGAATTTCTACTGAGTCCTGGATACCACTGCAATCATTTTGCAACACCACACAGCTATCCCTATGTCAGTCTTAATATCCCCTTATCCAAGTGGTCAGATTCGGGCCCAGGGGACTAGTGCATCCTCAAAGATCACGGTTTCTCTTACACTATAGTTACTGCATGAATTTACAGCAGGCATCCTTCCGCTAGACCAGACCTAATTCTCAGAGAGTTCTGAATGCAAACTAAACACAAATCAAAACCTTATGCTTATGCCTAAGGAGGAAAATATAAATAGGTATATATTACAAAGCAGTAGTACCAAAGGTATCAATTAGGATCCCGGCAGGAAGAGGAATTTACTTAATCAAAGAAAGATTTCAATTAGAAAACTACTTACAGAGGTGTGAGCAGCTTTAAGGAACAACTAGGGACACTGATGCACCCAGAGACCCAGCACCAATAAGACATTGTTACTACCCAGGGCCAAGAGTGCAATGGGGAGTAATCTCATGGAGCCTGCCAGAGTTGGAAGCCGTGGAGGGCCAGGAGCTGTATGTAGTTGTAGAGAGACATGGCTGTGAGCAGTGAAGCTGTACCAAAGGAGAGGGGAATTGGGGGGAAGGGGGGAAAAGAAACAAATTCTCTCCCCTGCTTTCCTTGGATCTCCTTCAGGTGCCTCCCATTGGCTGAACCCAAAGAAGCCAGGGGGCAAAAGAGTAGGTGACACAGCTGGTGAGGTCAGGCCCCACAGAACACTGAGCAGGGCAGAGTAGAGCTGACAGTAACTGTGGAGTGAAAAGCGGGGCAATCATAGCAAACCCACCAGTATGTGGGTGCACAGCAGAACATGCCAGAAACTCACTATGGGTAAAGATTTGTAGTCATTTATGTCTTCAAACTGGTAGTTTCTTTTGTTGGTAGTTCATATTTTTCCATCATCATTTTGTTATAAAAATATTCAAGCATACAGAAAAGAAAAATAGTTTTCAAGTGAATATGTGTATATGCACCACCTGGTAGAATCTATACTGGCTTTATCGTATATCTATCCAACAATCTGTCCCTTTCTTCATCATCAGTATATCTTGCTTTATTAGCTTCTTTAAAATTTTTGTTAGTTGAAAGATCAAATTGTGCGTATTTATTGTGTACAACATGATGTTTTAAAGTATGCATACATTGTGGAATGGTTAAATCTAGCTAATCAACAAATGCATTACTTCACATAGTTATCACTTTGTTAGGCCCACTTAACATCTACTCTTACCATTTTTCAATAATACAATATATCATCATTAACTATACTCAGCAAGCTGTATAATAGATCTCTTGAACTTATTCCATCTAACTGTAGTTACATATCCTTTAGTCAACATTACCCTAACTCCCTTCCCCACTAACCACCCAGCCTCTGGTTACCACCATTCTAATCTCTAGTGCTATGAAATCAACTTTTTTCAACTTTTTTCATCTATGTTGTTGCAAATGACATGATTTCCTTCTTTTTATTATGGCTGAATAATATATCATTGTGGATATGCACCACATTTTCCTTATCTGTTGATGAACTCTTAGGTTGATGCCATATCTTGGCTAGTGAGACTAGTGCTGCAATAAACGTGGGAGTGCAGATATCGCTTCAAGGTACTGATTTCATTTCCTTTTGATGTATGCCCATTAGTGGGATTGTTGGATCATATGGTAGTTCTTTTTTTTTTTTTTTTTTTGAGACGGAGCCTGGCTCTGTTGCCCAGGCTGGAGTGCAGTGGCCGGATCTCAGCTCACTGCAAGCTCCGCCTCCCGGGTTCACGCCATTCTCCTGCCTCAGCCTCCCAAGTAGCTGGGACTACAGGCGCCCGCCACCTCGCCCGGCTAGTTTTTGTATTTTTTTTTAGTAGAGACGGGGTTTCACCATGTTAGCCAGGATGGTCTCGATCTCCTGACCTCGTGATCTGCCCGTCTCGGCCTCCCAAAGTGCTGGGATTACATATAGTAGTTCTATTAATTTTTAGATAAACCTCCATACTGCTTTCCATAATGGCTGTTCTAATTTACATTCCTACCAATAATGTATAAAAATTCTCTTTTCTCCACATCCTCACCAACACTTGTTATCTTTTGCCTTTTTGATAACATCCATTCTAACTGGGGTAAGATGATATCTCATTGTAATTTTGATTTGCATTTCTCTGGTGATTAGTGATATTACTGAGCATTTTTTCATATTCCTGTTGGCCATTTGTATGTCTTCTTTTGAGAAATGTCTATTCAGATCTTTTGCCTACTTTTTAATTGTGTTATTTGTTTTCTCACTATTGAATTGTTTTAGTTCCTTATATATTTTTGATATTAACCCCTTATCAGATATATAGTTTGCAAATATTTTCTCCTATTCTGTAGTTTGTCTCTTCACTCTGTTGAATGATTGTTCCCTTTGACGTGCAGAAACTTTTAGTTTGATGGATTCCATGTCTTTTTCTTTTTGTTGCCTGTGCTTTAACCCAAAAATTATATCCAAAAAAGTCATTGACCAGAGGCCAGGCACGGTGGCTCACACCTGTAATCCCAGCACTTTGGGAGGCCGAGCCAGGTGGATCATTTTAGGTCAGAGTTTGAGACCAGCCTGGCCAACATAGTGAAACCCCATCTCTACTAAAAATACAAAAATTAGCTGGGTGTGGTGGTACACACCTGTAATCCCAGCTACTCGGGAGGCTGAGGCAGGAGAATTGCTTGAAACAGGAGGTGGAGGTTGCAGTGAGCTGAGTTCATGCCAGTGCACTCCAGCCTGGGTGACAGAAAAAAAAAAAAAAAAATCATTGACCAGATCAATGTTGTAGAGCTCTTTGCCTATGTTTTCTTCTAGTAATTTAATAGTTTTGGGTCTTAGCTTTAAGTCTTTAATCCAGTTTGAGTTGATTTTTGTATATCATGAGAGAGAAGGGTTTAATCTCATTCTTCTGCATGTGGATGTCCAATTTTCCTGGCATATTTATTGAATACACTATCCTTTTCCCAAAGAGTGTTCTTACCACTTGTGTCAAAAATCAGCTGGCTATAAATGTGTGGATTTACTTTTGGACTCTCTATTCTGTTCCATTGGTCTATGTGTCTGTTTTTATGCCACTACCAGGCTGTTTTCATTACTATAGCTTTTTAGTGTATTTTGAAGTCAGGTAGTGTGATGCCTCCAGCTTTGTTCTTTTTGTTCAAGATTGCTTTGGTTATTTGGGGCCTTTTGTGGTTCCATACAAATTTTAGGATTTTTTTCTATTTCTGTGAAGAATGTCATTGGTATTTTGATAGGAATTGTAGTGAATCTGTAGATTGCTTTGGGTATTATGGACATTTTAACAATATTCTTTCTTCTAATCTGTGCATATTGGATATCTTTTCATTAATTTGTGTCTTCTTCAATTTCTTTCATAAATATTTTATAGTTTTTCAGTGTAGAGATCCGTCACCTCTTTGCTTAAATGTATTCCTCAGTATTTCAATTTTGGTATCTATTATACACAAGATTATCTTTGGCCGGGCGCGGTGGCTCAAGCCTGTAATCCCAGCACTTTGGGAGGCCGAGACGGGTGGATCACGAGGTCAGGAGATCGAGACCATCCTGGCTAACCCGGTGAAACCTCGTCTCTACTTAAAAAAAATACAAAAAACTAGCCGGGCGAGGTGGCGGGTGCCTGTAGTCCCAGCTACTCGGGAGGCTGAGGCAGGAGAATGGCGTGAACCCGGGAGGCGGAGCTTGCAGTGAGCTGAGATCCGGCCATTGCACTCCAGCCTGGGCGACAGAGCGAGACTCCGTCTCAAAAAAAAAAAAAAAAAAAAAAAAAAAGATTATCTTCTTGACTGTTTTTCAGAGAGTTTGCTAGAAATGCTACTGGTTTTGCATGTTAATTTTGTATCCAGCAACTTTACTGATTTTTTTTTTAATCAGTTCTAACAGTTTTTTGGTGGCATCTACAGTCTTCTCTATACATAAGATCATGTCATCTGCAAAGAGGGACAGTTTGACTTCTTCTTTCCAATTTAGAGCATTTTATTTCTTTATCTTGCCTAATCGCTCTGGCTAGAACTTCTAGTACAATGTTGAATAAGAGTAGGGAAAATGAACATCCTTATCTCATTCCAGATCTTAGAAAAAAAGCTTTCAACTTTTCCATGTTCAGTATATTGGCTGTGGGTTTGTCATATACAGCCTCTATTATGTTAAGGTACATTCCATCTCTATCTAATTTGTTGAGACTTTTTATCGTGAAGGAATGTTGAATTTCATCAAATGCCTTTCCTGCATTTGTTGAGATGATCATATAGTGTTTGTCCTTCATTCTGTTAATGTGAAGTATCACATTTATTGATTTGTATATGTTGAACCATCCTTGCATCCCTGGGATGAATCCTACTTGATCATGGTGAATGATTTTTTAATACACTGTTGAATTTGGTTTGTTAATTTTTTGTTGAAGATTTCTGTGTTCAAGTTTGCTGGGTATATTGGCCTGTAGTTTTCTTTCTTGTTATATCCTTATCTGATTTTTGGTATCAGGGTACTGCTAGCCTTGAAGAATGAGTTTGGAAGTGTTCCCTCCTCTTAAATTCTTTTAGAGGAGTTTGAGAAAAATAAGTATTAGTTCTCCTTTAAATGTATAGTAGAATTCACTAGTGACACCATCAGGTCCTGTGCTTTTCTTTGATGGGAGACTTTTGATTACTGATTCAATCTCCTTACTCATTGTTAGTATGCTCAGATTTTCTATTTCTTTATAATTCAGTCTTGATAGGTTGTATGTGTCCAAACATTTATCCATTTCTTCTATATTATCCAGTTTGTCGGTGTATAATTATTTATAGGAGTCTCTTGTGATCTTTGTGTTTCTGTGGTATCGCAGTAATACATCCTTTTTCATCCTGATTTTTATTTACTTACTCTTCTCTTTGTTTTCTGTCTAGCTAAAAGTTTGTCAATTCTATTTGTCTTTTTAAAAAACCAACTCTTTGTTTTGTTGATCTTTTTATTGTTTTCCTGGTTTATATTTCATTTATTTCTGATCTGATCTTTATTATTCTCTTCTACTAATTTTGAGTTTAGTTTATTTTCTTGTTCTTCTAGTTCCTTGAGGTACAATGTTAGGTTATTTAATTGATACCTTTCTTCCTTTTTTATTAGGCATTTATTGCTAAAATATTCCCTCTTAGAATTGCTTTTGCTTTATCCCATGGGCTTTGATATGTTGTAATTCTATTTTCATTTTTCTCAAGAAATTTTTTTAATTTATCTGATTGGTTTGGCTCTGCTTCCCTACCCAAATCTCATCTTGTTGCTTCCATAATTCCCATGTGTTGTGGGAGGGACCCAGTGGGAGATAATTGAATCATGGGGACAGGTCTTTCCCATGTTGTTCTCTTGATAGTGAGTAAGTCTCATAAGATCTGAGGGGGAGTTTCCCTGCACAAGCTCTTTTTGCCTGCCGCCATTCATGTAATACATGACTGGCTCCTCCTTGCCTTCCCCCATGATTATGAGGCTTCCCCAGTCATGTGGAACTGTAAATTCATTAAATATTTTTCTTCCCAGTCTCAGGTATGTCTTTATCAGCAGCGAGAAAATGGACTAATTAATTATCTTTTAATTTTTTCATTGACCCATTGGTTGTTCAGGAGCAAGTTGTTTAATTTCCATGTATTTGTGATTTTCCCAATGTTCCTCCTGTTATTGATGTCTAGTTTTATGCCATTGTGGTCTGAAAGATACTTAATATAATTTCAATCCTCTTAAATTTGTTAAGACTTGGTTTGTGGCCTAATATATAATGTATCCTGAAGAATGTTCCATGTGCAGTTGAGAAAAGTGTGTATTCTGCAACTATTAGATAGAATGTTCCGTATGTGTTTGTTAGGTTCAGTTGGTCTGGAATACAGTTTAAATCCAGTATTTCTTTGCTGATTTTCTGTCTGCCCATTGATGAAAGTGGGGGATCAATATCCCTTACTATTCATATTGCTGTATTGCAATCTATCTCTCCCTTCAGTTCATATATATTTGCTTTATATATTTATGTACTCTGATGTTGGTTATATATATTTTTATAACTGTTATGTCCTCTTGCTGAACTGACTCTTTTATCATTATATACTGACCTTTTTTGTCTCTTTTTATAGTTTTTGACTTAAAGTCTATTTTATCTGATATAAGTATAGTTACTACTGTTTCCTTTTGGTTTCCATTTCCACAGAATATCTTTTTACATGCATTCACTTTCAGCCTACATTTTCTTTACAAGTGAAGTGAGCCTCTTATAGGCAGTGTATAGATGGGTCTTCTTTTTCAAGCCACTCTATGTCTTCTAATTGGAGAATTTGATCAATTTATATTGAAAGTAATTATTGATAGGTACACACTTATTACCCCTATTTTAAAATTGTTTTCTAGTAGATCTTTTCATTCTTTCTTACCATATTTCTTTCTGGTTAAGCAGTTTTCCCTGGTAGTATTTTTGATTCCTTGTCTTTTGCTTTTAGTGTGTATATTATAGGTTTTGCTCTGTGGTTACCATGAGCCTTACAGAAAACATCTTATAATTATAACAGGTTATTTTAAGCTAATAACAACTTAACTTTCATTGGGGGAAAGAAAAAAAAAAAAACCTCTACACTTTAGCTCCACTCCCCCTCCACATTTTGAATGTTTGATGTCACAGTTTACATTTTTATGTTGCATATCCCTTAACAAATGATTGTAGTTATTATTATTAACAGTTTGTCTTTTAACCTTAATACTAAGGATGTAAGTGATTTATATACCACCATTACAGTATTAGAGTATTCTGAATTTGACTGTGTACTTACTTTTACCATTCAGTTTTATACTTTCAGATTTTTTTTATTACTCATTGGTACCCTTTTCTTTCAGCCTGAGGAACTACCTTTAGCACTTCCTGTAAGACAGGTCTGGTGGTGATAAATTTCCTCAGCTTTTGTTTGTCTGGGAAAGTCTTTATCTATCCTTCATTTCTGAAGGATAGCTTTGTTGGGTACAGTATTCTCAGCTGGCAGTTTTTGTCCTTCAAAACTGAATATATCATCCCACCCTCTCTTGGCCTGTAAGTTTTTTCCGGAGAAGTCTGCTGCTAGGCATATTGGAAATCCCTTATATGTTATTTGCTTCTTTTCTCTTGCTGCTTTCAGGATCCTCTCTTTGTCTTTGATCTTTGACAGTTTGATTGTAATATGTCCTGAGACAGCCTTATTTGTATTTAATCTGATTAGAGACCTTTGGCATTCCTGTAATTTGATATTTATATCTTTCTCCACGTTTGAAAAGTTTTCTGCTATTATTTCTTTAAATAAGCTTTCTACCCCTTTGTCTTTCTTCTACTCCCTCTTGAATGCCAATGACTCAAACATTTGCTCTTTTGATGCTATCCCATAAATCCTTTAAGCTTTCTTCATTCTTTTTTCATTTTTTCTTTTTAATCCTCACTGTATATTTTCAAATATCTTCAAGTTCACAGATTGTTTCTTCTGTTTAATCAACTTTGCTGTTGATATACTTTTCATTTTGTTCATTGTATTTTTCAGTTACAATATTTGATTTTTTAAAATATTTCTCTATTCAATTTCTCATTCTGGTCATTTATTCTTTTCTTCATTTCATTAACTGTTTCTCCGCATTTTATTGAAGTTCATTGAACTTCCTTAAAACAGCTACTTTGAGTTTTTTTTCAGGACGTTCATGGCACTCCATTTCTTCAGGGCTAGTCACTGGCGCCTTATTTTATTCATCTGATGATGTCATGTTTCCCTAATTGTTCTTGATCATTTTGGTCATGTGTCAATGTCTACACATTGATGAAGCAGATACTTATTCCAGTGTTCACAGTCTAGCTTTGTCTAAGAATGTCCTTCAATAGTAAGCCTATCTAGAGATTTTGGGCAGGTTGTCAGGGTGTTGTCCCCAAGACTCTGACTACTGCACACATTGCAGTGCAAGGGGGCCCTCTAAGCCCAAGTCTGTCACAGCTAGCACAGTGCCAAGTTGAAGTCCCATGGCTGCTAAAGCTGTCACAGCACGGGGCTAGAATCTCATGGCTGCTGAGACTGCTGCAGTGCTGAGGTGTAACCCAAAGCCCATGGTCACTGAAGCTAGTACAGCACTGTGGCATGCCCAAAACTCGCAGCTTCTGAGGCCTTCCTGACACTAGGGATTATTTGGAGTCCAAAGCCTCTGTAGTTAGCCAGCAGTGATGCAGACCAGAACCTGAGTCCATCTTGCAGGGGCTATGTGTTCCCATCTGGTGTTGGGATAGGTCTAGGGGCCATGTCTGTGGGTATCAGCCTGACATCAGGCTGCATAGGACTTTCCAGTGCTGGATTTTACTGTGGTGGGCCCAGTATTAGAGTGCAAAGCAAAGTCCTATGCTTATTTCTCTTTCTTTCTCTCAAGTGTATGGTATGTCTCTCCATGCTGTGCTGCCTATTGCTGGGGAAGCGGTGACATAGGTAATGTATAACTGTCCTTCCTACCTTTTTCAATGTGTCTTTTCTTATTGTTATGCTATAACTAGGTACAGTGATCTCCAACCTGGTTTCTCTAGCTCTTGGGAAGCATTTTCATGCGTGGATAGTTATTCAAATAGATGTTTATGCAGGGGAATGATTGCTGGAGAGTCCTATTCCACCATCTTACACCATCCTCCTCTTCTAAATCTTATTTTTTTAAATGTATTTCAAAGTAAATTTCAGATGTTGGTACACCTATCACTAATACTTCACCAATTCAAAACAATTTACTTAGTTTATTTTTAACTGCTATTGTAATGCAGGTTACTTTTAGGTTATACACGACACAGACACACACACATACACACACACCCCCGTCTCAAAATGTCAACTGATGAATGTTTCAGTCAATTGGTTGCTTTCAATAGGACTTACCAGGAGCATTCATTTTTATCAGGCATGTTGGTTCTTAAAAAACAAAGAATGAAAAATCCTTTGCAAACACTCTAGCTTTTGGCTGCTTTGCTTTCAAAGGAATATGGAATTGATCTTCATAAAGCAAGCCAGGGTCAGTACAATAAAATTGAAGAAGAATGTTGAAGAACTGGAGTACCGTTTTACTTATGACTTCACAGTCAGATCTCATTATGGTAGATTGTACTAGCTTTATCCCTTCTCCTGCAACTTGGCCTTTTCAATCATACCTCCCATGCCGTTCCCACACAAGCCTCTCTTTCCTTTGGTTTTAAAGACAAATGGGGGAAGGAGAATTGTTGAACATTGGACTATTTTAATCCCTCCCCACCTACTACTTTTCAATGTATGAGTAAACGGTATTGCCTTTGCTTCTTAGCCTCCAAAGACATGATAAAGCAAGTCTGAGGTAGCCCCATGCATTACTTCAGGCTCTACCTGTTCTCTAGGTATTGAAGATGAGATATTTCACAGCACAGACTCAATGAGAGTCTCCTTAAAACCCCACTATTCCAATAGCTTTTGGCAGCATGTAGGTGGGATTTAAATTATATATTGCTTCAGAGTGACTCTCTGGGGCATTCACTTCTCTGAATCATACTGAAATGTGGGTTTTCAAATGTCTGCATATGTTGTGCAAAAATGTTGGCACATGGAAGTGACATTTTTTCTGTATGCAATGAATTCAGAAGCTGGGAGTAGTATCAAATTAATCACACAATGTGAAAACGTATTTTCCCCAAATGAAGCCATTGTTTTCCATTCCATAACTGTCTGTGAAGGGCCAACCATATGTAAGATAATCCATTAGGCAATGAAGAGGATACAAAAGTAGAGAAACCATGGTGCTTTTCTTGACCAAGTTACATATCTAACAGAAGACATGAGTCAGGTATACAGATAATATAATATAAAGTAGAAAGGGAGAAGAGAGGAATGGCTTCTGGCTGGAAGAGTACACAAAGACTTCATAGAACTGGAGGTAACTGGGACATGCTTTGAAGCTTGTGTTTCCTTGGGTAGAGACAAGAGAAGGATATTCCAAGGGGTCAGATCAACATGTGGACAACATTCGGCATTGGGAAAGTGAAGAGGAGGTCTTTGGAATAGCAAATAATCTATCCTGGTTGGAATACAGGCATGTGCTCAGTGAAAAGACAGGAAAGTGAGTTGGGGCTATATTGTGACAGATTTCAGAGGCCCAGCTTTAGAGTTTGGAAAGCAGTAGTAAGCCAGAAAAGAATATTAAATTCAACAGTGATAGGATTGGAACTTCATTTTGGGAATATTATCCTGGTAGAGTATGGTTGAAGCAAAATGAAGATGGAGAACACATCATAGAAATAGCATCTTTTACATTTATTCTCTTAATATCACAGTAAAAAAGTAGCTAAAGAAATTTTGATATTCTAACTGCAAATAATGTCTTTCAGGGTAGGGAGCCATGCAGCTGATGCCTGAAAAATCTATTACTACTACCGTGGCCTGATCCTTTCTTCTTGATTTTGTACAAAGTCCAAAACAAATGTTGGGTGTTTTTATTAAACTCAAAGTTGACTCCAACTCTTTCATCAATATCAGAACTTTATGACTAATATAAACACCAAAAGTCTTCATTTGAGGAAATAAACTCTAATAATTCATGATATAAAATTAAGGAAATGAAATTCTTTTCATTTCCACTTTCGTGGATGCCTAAGCTCAATTATACATTTATGTCAATGTTGTCAATATTAGGGCTTACAATAAATATAGAAAAGTTAACTACCACTATATAAACTCTATAAACCGCAATGAATCTAGTTAATATGCACTAACATTGGAGTGCCCATTATGTACCAAATGTTTAGGTACTTTTGTAGGTATATCTTCTGTCATCATCAAAGTTTCTCATTTATTTATCACACAAAACCTTCGTAGTACGTATTATGGACCTTAAATTTCAGATGAAATATATAAGGCATAGAGAAACTATTCTATCTGGAATCAGACAGCAATACATTTTAAAGCTAGAATTCAAACCCAGGTCTGTCTGACTGGAGTCTTACTACAGTTCCTCCAAGGTGAAGGGATGAGTATTATGGGTATAGGTTGCGGCTAAGCTTGTCAATTACTTAAAAACGACTATCAAATGAATGCTTGTGGGTTTTTTTTTTCCAAACTAATGGTTTATCTAACTACACCAATTAGGAATTCCCAGAACATCAAAGAGATGTTTGAGAAACTAACAGAAGCCTTGAGACTGGAATGATAAACCTTGAAATATGACACATTGAAGGTCTAACAAATATCATTTGCTACTAAGGAGGATGGCTAAATTGTGGAGGGATGGAAAGCTTCAGAGCCAGGCTGTGTCATCTGGGTGGTCCTTGAGATCCCAAGAGGGTTTTCCATAGAAGACATCTGAAAAGATTTTGGGGATATCCTCCAGCTGCTACAGCTGCTTCTCAGTTGCAAACAGACCTGCAGTCATCCAGCGTTTTGTAAAATAAGCCACTTTCCCCACATACCAACCAGTGAGGAGCATGACTGAAAGCTGTCCCAGGTCACTCTACAGAGTGTCCCATGACACACATGGAGTCTTTCCACGTGAAGCCTGGATGAGGAGCGTGTCTTCTTGATGAGGTCCCTCCTGGCTGCAGAGCTAGACTCAAGCACATAGCAATAATCGCACTCTTATCCATTAGCTGCAGAAACACCTCTGGGTTGATGGGAAGCAACAAGGGCTAGAGGCTGGATGACCTAGGTTCATGTCCTGGCTATTCTTGTTTCCTTTTTGTTAAGTCATCTGCCCTGACTTCCTGGTAGGGCAAGGATTGCAAAGATCAAATGAGATCATTTTTAGAAGTGCTTTGAAAAGTGCACAGTGGTTCAACCAACTGTATCAATTTGTTTTTGTTGAGATCAGCCCACACCATCTTCATCTTCATCAAAGAAGGCTGTGGTGTCTAAAAAAAAGATTTTTTTATAATTTAAGAAGCAACTCTCACTGAATATTCTACCATGTCTAGTCAGTCCTTTTTGTTATGGTACACAAACAGAAGGAGTTTCTAGTAAACTAGGAGTGGGAGGGACTAGAGTTCTAGTTGATATGCCTTAGAAACTCACTCTATTTAATCCACTGGGTAGTGACTTTTTGGCTGTTTTTGTTGTTGTTGCTGTTGAGACAGGGTCTTGCTCCCATCGCCCAGGCTGGAGTGCAGCGACAGGATCATGTATCACTGCAGCCTCGACTTCCTGAGCTCAGGTGATCCTCCCACCTCAGCCTTCTGAGTAGCTGGGACTATAAGTGTGCACATCACCACGACTGGCTAATTTTTTGTATTTTAGTAGAGACGGGGTTTCGCCATGTGGCCCAGGCTGGTCTCAAACTCCTAGGCTCAAGCAATCCACCCACCACTTCAGCCTCCCAAAGTGCTAGGATTACAGGCATGAGACACTGAACCTGGCCAACTTTTTTTTAAAAGGGATTAATTTTACCTTTGTAAAATGTGGGAAACATATAGTAACATATAGCACATATGCACTTACCCATATACATATTTTTGAACCTTACTGCAAACTGGCCTAAATCAATTTGACTGCTTGGTTTTTAGATTCCTTTTTAAAATTGTGGTGGCCTCCAGCAAGTAAAAATAGATGGTAACTATTTGCTTTTGAACCAGGTTGTACACTACAATGAAAGCAAATTCCAAGTCAAATTCTGCCACATATACAAATATCCATGGGCAAGAAGCCACAAAAATTATCATACAACCTGCTGCTGTAAATTTGGTGATGTCTCCTCTTTGTCCTTTCAGGAACTCCAAAGCACTGCATCAGAGACAATCTACCACATCTGGTTCTTTTTCTTCCTGTGCACATTACTGAACCACATTTCCCAGAAACCTTACAGTTGGGTTGGGGCAACATGACCATATTCTGATTTGGCACAGAAAATCTCTAACAAGACTTCTTTTTCTTTACCTCCCACCCTGGAGGTCCATTTTAAAGATGGTGGTGTTATAAGATGGTGGTATTAAAAACAGAATGACTCGAGTCTTCCAGTCACCCTTTCGAGGAAGACAGTTGAGGCGGGCTGCCTAGAAAGAAACATCCACTTTGGACTATAGACTAAGTCCAAAAAATAAATTTTTTGTCAAGCCACCAAGATTTGGATTTGTTACAATAGGTAATGCTAATTACCCTAATTAATACAAGCACCTGCTTGAATCTGCTAAGAGAGATACATCAATATTCTCATGGCAAAATCAGCGAACCATCTTGCTGGGTGGGGCCAGGCAAACGACTACAATTGTGTAAGGGAAATGCAGAAATGAATGGAACTCTAGCTGTATTCAGCCGCTCCAAAGTAGCTTGATTTCTGGAGTTGTTGGATTCTTACTCTTTGTCCACGTAAAAATAGAGGGACATGAATAATCTTTCTAGTTAATCACATATTTCACCAATAAAAACATTGCATCTAACATAATCTATGCCAATTAACAAACCCTCTAGTGTGACTATCTGATAACATCATTCTAAGTATTTTTGCTGCCACTTTGAACGTCATAATAAAGTTCTTCAAATAATTACTAACCAGTCTGAATTCCTGCCTAAGAGAGAGGTGAAGTTCCAAATATTTAACCACCGGCATGGCACAATCACCAAGAGATGAAAATAGATGTAAATTCTTATGCCAGAGTGGTACCTTCTAGCCTGGATTACTTCAAGTGTTAACTAAGACCCCCTAGGGTAGAGATTAAAGTAATTCATACAGTCACTGTTTATATTGAAGTATTTTAAAAATAAATCACAGACAATATAACAGGTGCCTAATTCACAGCCATCACCCATTTTATTTATTTCTCTGCTCACTCCAAGAAGTACAAGCAAAGGATCATGGGATCTATTCCTAACGGAAAGATTAGATCAATAAAATTAGCCATCTGTCCATGGAAGTCTTTAAACTCAGGTTGTATTTAAGTATCATGTTTCCAAGTGCCCAGATGTTACAGAAAAGTGCCTGCTGATACAACTCCTTTTGCACAATGTAAGCCACTAAATGGCTAATATAAACTTATTGCACCAAGAAAAATAAATAGCATTAACATTGCATTAAATCTGATTGGGGATTTTGGTTGCCCTGTCAGCAAACACAAGCGTTAAAATTTAAATTGCTCAGGACTTGCAGAGTCAGACAAGAAAGAATTGTCAAGTGTCTTTAGGGGAATAGAGAAGGGGGATACTGGAAATGAGATCAAAGCACTGGGATGCATATCCTTGCTCGGTCTGGTTGGTGAAAGTAATAATAATTACTATGACTATTGTTAGATCATCTTCTGTCCTTAGGTAGCACTTCAGCTCTTTCAAAGCACTAGTCTGCTTTGGATAAGTGGGGTCTTTTGCCAGCTAAGGAAACATCAATAGGAAATGGACTAAGTGAGCCCGGTCTATCTTTCCATGTCCCTAGTAGTGATTCCTGAATTACTCCAACCAACTTATCAGTGAGCAAAACCTGGACCATTTCTTAGCTCTCTGGCTTTACGGAGACTTTCACTGACTCCCAGCAACATATCAGTTTGGATAATTCTGTTTTAGGAACAGTTGCTGCCCTTCCACATCCTGCAAAACCTCCCCCAAGACAATTACCAGGCAAAAATCATCCTCATTTTCCAAACCAAAAATCAAGGCATGTGGTTGACCAGAGAGTCTTTCTAATTTGTTAATTCATTTGTCTGAAAAATGTTACAATTCAATACAAATTACATCACATGTAACCATACCTTAATACATATGGAAAAGAATAAAAAGTACATAAAATCACAAATGTCTGTGTTTATTACTTCTGATGCCTGGAAATTAGAAATTCTTCTAGGTTTTTCTTCTTTGTCCAGATTAAACAATCCCAATTTCTCAAATATTGCCTTCAAATGTCAGTCTTCTAATCCTTTTTAATGCCCTGGTACATTACCATATTGGATCTTCCCTGGAACACTATATGGTAGGGTCTTTCTTTATCCTATTTTTACAGATGAGTAAACTGAGGATTATGGAGCATATATAACTGACCCACTGTCACCATGTAGCTGTAAAGTGTCAGAACTTGAACCCAAATGTGGGTAACATCAAAATATGTGCTCTCACGCAAGCCTTCATGCTCCACCAAGAGAAACCAGCCTTGAAGGCTGAAAGAACAAGCTTGGGATTGGGGGTGAGGGAAGGTAAGGGGGGAAAACGTTGGTTATATAGAGAACAGCGTGGCTTTTTTATTAACGCCATTGCAAGGTTTCCCTCTTTGACCAGTCAGCTTAGAGTCTAAGGGCAGGGTTGTTCTGGTTAAACAGAGATGCCCAGAGCAACGTGTTGTCGTCGTCAGGAGTTACAGCTGGGTGTGGTGGTAGGAAGTGGAGACGATCAGCATAACACAGAATACCTGGTTCGAGGTACCAGGGAGAAGTAGGCAGTAGGGGAGTCCAAACTCTCTTTTGGCATGTCTCAAAGTGTGCATCAAGTCATCTGAGGTTCTTGTTTAAAAAGGCGGGTGCCTGGCATTGCACTCTAAAAACTCACATCCACTTAGTGCAGGAATTACTGCTGAGGGGGGAGACCCGCGCAGAGCCAGCTCTGGAACGTGCGCCCTCTGCTGGCAGAAATTTTGTTTGACTCACCTAAGCCACTCTACATGAGAACCCATGAGGGGTTCTGCAAGGAAGCAAAAGTACCCCCGCTCATTTCAGGAGGCTGAAGTTACACCCTGGGGTCCTTCCTTGAAGGGGAGGTCCACAATCAAAGATGGTTTTGTGGAATTTCCTCTAAAAGCTGCCATATCTCCTCACCTTTTCCCTTTTACGATACCTGAAATAGCAGGTGCATCTCTAAGATGTGCAGCTTGACATGTAAAAACAAAGGCAAGGCACACGGGCCTTGAGCGACTCAAAAGATTTTCTGCTGCAATCAAGACATCACATCATTCAGTCAGCTGGGAAACACTACAGTCCCGTTTGCCAGGGTGTGAGGCATGAGAACACGAGGTAGCCACAGGATAGCCCTGGGCAAGCTGGGGTCCCACCTCAGCCTCAGATGCTGAGTCCCAGTCTTCCAGAAATCTAGCCAAAATTACTAGACCACTTTTGGGCTGTAGTAAGCCATGAACAGATGGACAACTATTCCCCAAAGAATGCTAAGGTTATTAAAGCCCTCGGCTCTGGGTAAGAAAAACAAAAAGCACCAATCAGCTCCTTTCTGGCCAAGCCACTCTTCCCTGAGAAGGAATTCAGAAAAACAAGTCTTGCCTCACATTAAACTACACTTACTCCTGACCTTGACTTCTCTGTCCCTTTACCTCACAGAGAATTAATGGAAAGAAAGAGTGAGACAAACAATGAGCGATGGAGTCAGAGAGAGAGGTGCTTCCTAATGAAGATTAAACACGATGTTGAAACCAATAGGAGGGGAGGCAGGCTGATGGAGTGAAGAATCAGAGGAAAACATGTCTGTCTGCCTGATTTACTTGGGGCGCTAGGAGTTGGGTGTTGGGGATGCGTGTGCTACGTCTCTAGCCCCTAGCTTCTAGTGCCCCATAGGTTTTGTGAGCTAGAGATTTCCCGGAGAAATGAGACAGCCTGAATCAGCACTGCGATATGGAGTACAGTGGACTGGAAAGCGGACAGGAAGGAACACACGGATGAGAGAATCTCCCCCAAAAGCCACGCTTTGGGTAGAGGGTTTGGATAAAAGCTATAAGCGAGGAAGTAACCAGTCTCTTGTGAATTCCAGGTAGATCAAGGTGGCATTGGGGAAGTAGACCAGGGTGACCCCTGATCCCTGGCCACCGCCCATTAGCCATTCAGCCTCACACTAGCAGCAGCAGAATGCCACTAGAGGTGCATGTATCTCTACCAGCAACCAACAAGGTGTATTGCCCACAAGCTAACTCTTCTCTTCCAGCCTTTTCTTTTTGCTTCCTGACTTTCCTTACATCTTTATTCTAGTTTGATTATACCACTAGAGAAATGTTGAGAAAGTGGAAAGAAAAAGATGAGAGAGCTGCATCTTGCTAAGGATGACTGTGGACGCCCAGATCCTCCAGGGAAAACCTTGAACTCTGAACACTGATTTGACCTTCTCCCACTGACCCTGGGACCTCAGGCAAACTGGACAGGCAGGAGAAAAGGCAGGACCCGTGCAGTTCTCCAGCTCCTCTAGTGCCAGAGAGTTAATAAATGTCAGGAGACTTGTCTAAATAAACAAAGAGCAACCCCAGGCTCTAGGCCTGGGAGCACCAGTCTTTAACCCCAGGAACCCTTCCCAGACATGCCACGGCAGTCAGCCCTAAGTCTGACTTCACTGACAGAAGCTTGTAGAGAGACAAAGATCTATACCCTATCTACTGCATAGAAATGAGGATGGCTTCATGGCGCCAGCCACTGTGGCCTGAGAGCTACAGCAAGGCTTCCAAGCTGGAGACGGCTTTGCCTCTGACGTAGCACCTCCCACCACCAAGCATAAGAGTGCTTAGAAAATAAAGCCAAGATAGCCATACAAAAGCAAATAAACCTCGACTTATATCTCACACCTCATACAAAATTAACTCAAAATGAATTATAGACCTAAATGTAAAACCTAAAAAACTTCTGCAATAAAACATAGGGAAACATCTTTGCAGCCACGGGTTAAGCTTTCAAAAAAACAGCGTGAGCTATTTAAAAAACTGATAAATTAGACCTTATCAAAATGTAAATCTTCTGCATTTTGAAAGACACCATTAAGAAAATAAAAAAGACAAGCCACATACTAGAAGCTGAGATTCACAAAACACAGATCTTATAAAGTACTTGCATCCAGAATATACGAAAAACACTTAAAACTCAATCATAAGAAAATAAACATCCCAATTTTTTTCTTTCTTTTTTTTGAGACAGTCTTCCTTTGTCACCCAGGCTGAAGTGCAGTGGTGCAATCTTGGCGCACGGTAACCTCCGTCTCCAAGGGTAAAGTGATTCTTGTGCCTCAGCCTCCCAAGTAGCTGGGACTACAGGCATGCACCACCAAGCCCGGCTAATTTTTGTATTTTTTGTAGAGCTGGAGTTTCGCCATGTTGGCCAGGCTGGTCTCGAACTCCTGGCTTCAAGTGATCCTCCCACCTTGGCCTTCCAAAGTGCTGGGATTACAGGCATGGGCCACCAAGCCTGGCAAACATCCCAATTTTTAAAAATCAGCCAAAGATTTAAACAAAGATTTCACCAAAGAAAAGATGGCAGATAAATAATTTTTTTAAATGTTCAATATAATTAGTCATTAGAGAAATGCAAATTAAAACTGTGATGACATACTATTACATGCTTTTTATAATAGAATCGCTAAAACAAAACGGAAAAAACAACTCTACCAAGTGTTGTAGAGGATTAGGAGCAGCTAGAACATTCATACATTGTATGAATGTAAGATGGTACAGCCACTTTGGAAAACAGTTTGGTGATTTCTTATCCAGTTCAACATACACCTGCCATGTGACGCAGTGATCCCACTCCTGTTTACCAAGAGAAATGGAAACATATATCTTCCAAAGACTTATATGTGCACGTGTCTAGGAACTATATTCATAATAGCCTAAAACTGAAGACAACTTAAAAGTCCACTAACTAGCAAATGGTTAAACAAACTGGAATTTCAACGCACAACTACTCAACAATAAGAAAGGAACAAACTTCCAATATATGCAAAAACATGGATGCATCTTCCGGATGCAAAATATGACATTCTGGAAGAGGCAAAACTGCAGGGATAGAAGTTAGATCAGTGGTTACCAGGGGCTGGGAGGGAGTCATTTTTCTACAAACGGACACAAGGGAATATGTAAGGATGATGGAAGTGTTCTATATATTTCTATTCCGGTGGTGATTACATTGCTGTGTATGTTTGTTAGGGCTCATCAAACTGTAGACTTATGAAATTTATTGTATATAAATTATACCTCAATAAATCTGACTTTAAAATGATAATAAGGACAAGAGTTAGCATTATGCCTGCGGGAATGAAGTGACTTGTTGCATGCTGGTTCCCTCAGTTGTCTGGATTTCCCCCTCCCTTCTTCCTGCCCCACCACAGAAGAATGGCAGTCCTCCTGCACTTTCTGGTGAGACTCAGGTGATGGGACAAGCACTAGGCTAGAGACCACTCAGGAGGGTGGGAGGTCTAGGTACTAGTTCCAGTTCAGCTTCTGATGTTAACTGGGGCAAGTCACTGAGTCACCCTCAACCTCACTGCAAAATGAGGATTTTTCACTTCCTTCCAGGCCTATGATTCTAACTTGGAGTCTGAAAAGGAATGAAGGCTATCCAACACGTTGTGTTTCCACACCGTGAAGGTCTGGGGAAAGGACAGGGCCCTAAACCCTCCCATTCTTCGGTGACCCTTTTTTCTACCTTCAGGTTCTCTAGTGGGCCCTCTGGCCCTCACAAGCCTTAATCCTCAGGAGTTCAACAAGAGAAGCAAGTGGTTCATCATCACACCATAAGGCCACACCCTGTGATTCGTATAAATGAGGCCAGTAGACAGTAGCTTCCAAAACTTTTTCAGTATCATAAGCGTTCTGTTGTGTTAGGAGGCATGGGCATATCCCATTTACAAGTGTTTAAGAGCAACACAGGATCCCCACACAAAACAGCAGCCTCCACCTAGCCTCCAGTGTCAGACCCACGGGAGCTCCACTCTTCAACCTCCAGGAAGACACCCTACAAGACATGTTACACACCTCTGCAAACACAGTGTTCTGGGACTCAGTTTCTGGTCCTGAAGATCAGAGCTGAAATTTCCATTCCACCGCTTACTAGTTGTGTGACCTTGAGTGAGATATTTAACCTCTCTAAACCACAATTTCTCCTTCAGAAAAAAAAGAGATAATAATAGTCCCCATCTCCCAGGGCTATTGGGTTGATTAAATAAATCACTATGCATCCAGTTCTTAGAACAGTGTAGCAAGCACTTAGTGTTCGTTATTATGATTTAATTTAACTTAATTTGAAAACTGTCATTTCTTGTAAGTCTTGGCAAATGCAGAGGTTTCTTTATTAATGTTCAGTGTCAAAAGATGAGCTATCTTGGGGTGAAGAGAAAGGTTGCTTGTGTTGAACCCAAACTAGACTCAGACTTGAAGCTGCTACTCGGTTTTTTCTCACCAGAGGTAGGTGGGGATGGGGAATTTGCAGGTTGATTTTGAATCCAAGACTTCTCCAACAATGCTGTACTTACCAAAAGTAGACTTAGGAGTATGAGAAGACAGGGAGGGTCATCCAAATAAAACAGAAGCGCTCCAGTATGCCTGCACAGTGGCCACGATACCTTCAAAGTACTATATATGAACCAATTTCTGTTGAGGAAACAAGGTACAAAGAAACTCCCATATGGATACTAGCAGGATTTGCTGGTGTCTGGGGAAAATTATAAATCAGCTGGTTGCTGCTCACATCAGAGCCAAGCAGGGCACATTCAGTTTTTTAATCTGGACCAATTTTCCGGATCAAAAACTAGTCTTTCCAAGGGATGTAAATGCAGGAGGGAAATTTCCCCTGAAGTTTATGAAGTAGCCGTCATTTTAATCTGAGAAGTTTTCCAACCTGAAAGCCAGTGTCTGGATAAAATTATAAAGTAATAAAAATAAAACTCTTCTAGGTTGAACCTAAACACTTCTATCTCAAATTTTATGTAATTAATACGCCAAAGTATTTAAGAGGTGGTGTTTCCACTATCAAAACCCTATCTATGCTTCAGATAAAACCAAAGAGGTCAGCATGGCATATACCTGATATGAATATCAGAATGAGACCCTGAATGAATCAGGTAGAAAATCTTTTTAGGAGAAGAACTACAAAAAATAAGAAAGAAAATATGGTGACCCATATGAGCAGTTTTATGCTACAGGTTTTTATAAAATACTTCTTAAAAATTCCCGTTAAATGGATTAAAATATATCCTTAAAAAAGCATTGCATACAATGTTCATGCTTTAAAACTATAGATATAACTATGCTTTGTTTAAAAATTGTGACAATTAATGGGTTATTTCATGTGAATAAATCTGCAAAATGCAATTGATCGTGATGTGGTTATCTTAAGGAGGAAAGTTAGAAAGAAGCCCTTCACTGAAATCCTTGAAGGTGTGTGTATGTGTGCATGCAGGAAGAGAAACAGTTTAATGTGATATTACCTTGGACTGAAGCTATTATCTCCAAAATGAATTGAAGAGCTCATCAGTGGAATGGCTCATAATTTAAATATGGTGTAGATTATGATAACGACCTTAGATTTCAAGGCAGGTAACAAGTGCTGGTAATAAGAGATACAGCGCAAAGACTGAGAGTGTTTCCAGAGCCGAAATGCAACAAGTCATATTTCCAGATAGAGAGTTCCAATGTGAAAATATTTAAGCATCCACATGGGATCCCGCTAAGACGATTTTCTTTGCCCTCTGATAAATTTTCCTAGCTTTGTCTCTTTCTTACAGAAACGTTTGTGAAGACAAACTGCACTTTCTGTGAGGTTTTGCAGACTGCATTCAAATAAAAGTTACATTGTTTTCCATTGTTCATAAGATATAATTAATCCCATAAGACAACCTCCCTTACAAAGTAAGCTAAGACAAAACAGATTTTTCAGAATTCTAAATATGGTCCCAGCAGAAAATAATAAAAATCATTATTTGGGAAACAATGTTTAGAACTTCATTGTTTAGAATGTTCTACTTTGAATAATCTCACAACATAGGCCAAATCAAAGTAGACCAAAATAAACGAAGACTTTTTACCTATATGAAGCTAGAGGAAATACACGTTATGGTTTCAAGTTCTCCCCCAATCCTCAATCCCTTATAACAAGCTGCAACGCACATATCTTTGTTTAAATAGCAGAGCAAAGACAGGAGTTCAAAACACGGTAAAATTAACCCACTGGGTGCTTCCTTCTGAACAAACGGCCCCAGAGTGGAAGAGGATGCTAAGAGCAGAGTCCACATCCCCGCACAGTGCGTGGACAGGACCGGAGATGGGCAGAGGGGGCTCCAGGCAGCCCTTAAGACACTTAACAGGAAATGGCTGAGCTCTGGACACTATGAATTCAGTAAGATGTTTGGAGACGCAGGAGGGGCCGGTTTGACTCCTCTGCACCGTTGCCATCCTCTGTAATTGAGACAGCACGATCGCTGTCCCAACTCTCAGCTCTCTGCGGTCAAACACGGGGACCACCACCTCTACCGTGTCTGGAAAACTGATCATTCTTTTAACAAATAAATACCCTAGAGCCGCCCGGGGGCGGGGGAGGGCGAGGTTCGCGTCTTTTCTCAGCTCCTGGCAGAGCTGAAGCGAGTTAAGCCGACGCTGGTCGGGAAGAAGGAGGCGGTGCGCTGCCGGCTCTGTGTCCTCGCCCGGGAGCCCAGCAGGGGCGCTCCGGGCGTGGTGGCTCCGGGCGGAGGAGCGCATTACCTGGTTTTCGGATGGCCGCTCGGAGCGACACCGCGCCGGGTCCGAGGCTGGAAGCCAGGAGCAGGAGCCGGAGCAAGACGCCTAGGATTAAATCCATTTTGCCGCCGGCGCCTGCAAAGTTTCACCAAGTCCCGGGCGCACAGGGAAAGGGCGTCTCCGGGGGCGCGTTGCGGACGCAGCCCCCGCGGATTCCCGGGCCAGCGCGAGGAGGTGGGGGGTTTCGGGGTCTGGGCCCGGAACCACGGGGCAGTTCCAAGAGGCAGGACTGCAGCCGGGAGGTCGGCGTGCGGGAGTGAAGCCTGCTGCAAGCTGCAGGGCTTTTCGCGGGGGCGGGGGCGACGAAGGAGGCGGACGGGGAGGGAAGGGCTGGCCGCGGGAAGGAGGGAGGCTCGACCGGCCCGGGGATGAAATTACAATCGAGTGGAATTGAGAGGGGCAGGCCCTGAAACGTTCACTCCTCGCCCACCTCGGAAGCAGACAGACCGCCCCTCACCCTCTCTAGCGACCCCCAGCGTAGCCGTTCCTGGCTGGTGACCTAGATTGGGGGCCTGGGAGGGACCGACTTCAAGCACTGGAGACGCAAGGCAGGAGTTAGGCGACTGCGGGTCGAGGACCCTCCGCGGTCCTCACCCTGAATCCTTGGGACGCCCCCCACTCCACTCGGGCCCTCCTCCTGCCGCGCCCCTCTAGGTCGCCTCCACCCAGCCTGGCGACTTTTTCTAACACCTCAAAGGTTGCTATAGTTCGTCCAGAGCACTTGGAGGAGCGAGGGGTAGACGAGGGTCTGTGATTTGCAAGTGGGGTGGGGGGTGAGAGGAAGAGGGGCTGGGCCGGCCGGGTCTGAGGCGCTAAGAAGATAAATGGGATTTAAGGCGCGCAGATGGAGAGCTGAGGCCAGGCGGCACAGACGCGGACGCCGGGTGGAGATTAAGGCCCGGAGCGGGGGAGTGGGAGCCCTTACCGGCAGACGAAGGCAACTTGAGACCCTCCTGGGGAGGAGATGAAACTCCAAGTTAAGCCTAGCTTCTCAGGGAGGGACGCGAGCTCGAGTCCTCCGGCGTACTGAGAAGAGCGCCCGGCGGCGCCCAGATGGGGCTGGGGCTGGGGGCCAGAGCGGGGTCCTGGCCTCTGATCCCGGGATCGGGCTTTCTGGGTTGTCTCCCTGAGAGGAGAAAGACTCTTTCTCTTCCGCTGAATTTGCTGCCCCAGTACTCAGTGTACCTTTTGCCAGATTTTGCGGTAGTGCCCGGAGAGGGGAAACCTTGGGACCCACGTCCCGTTGCATACTGGCGTTCTGACCTCCAAACCAGCGAGAAGAGAAAACAGATACAATAAATAAACCAAGAGGGAATAAACTTAGAGGCAAACGCGGCCCTCTCCAGTTCCTGGGGAAAGATCAAAGGCCCTAGGAAGTGCCCCGCAGAGGAAATCTGCAGTCACCAGCGAGAGGACCGCGCCCGCCCCCGCCACACCTTGCAGCGCTGCCAGGACTCGGTGAGCGCCCTGGTTCTTCACAGTTAGCCTATGTTTGGGAGCGCCGGAGGAAACAATGCTGACTGATATATTCTTCTCCCCTCCCCAGTCCCCCAAACACACACACAGGATTTCTACTCCTCTTTTAAGAATGAAATATCCCCTGGCTGGAGAGTTTGTAATGAGCTCAATCTTGTCAGTTAACAAAGCTGAGTATGTTCCCTTATGTGTTGGCATTTTCAAGTGTGCAACTGTCTGTTCCAAATAAATGCAAAGTCCCCTCCAACTTGAGTATTTGGAAGTCTTAGCTGTGACACCAGAGCTTGTCCTCTTACACAGAACTGGAGCAAAGTTCAGAAAGGACTATGCTCTTCACTTCCACGGTGACCATAAAGCCGGTGGCTAAGCTAAGCAAAGTGACTGCCTCCGAAGCTGCTAGTCTCTAAGGTACCAAAATCATAGACCTTTTAGCATTACCAGGAGCCCTAAAGGTCATCTAGGCCCTGCCTCCACTCCACACAGGATCTGCTTTCAGCATTGGTGGTGGGTGGCGCCACCTCCCTTTGAACTCCACCTGTGTCAGAGAGCTCCTCCAGCCTCCAGCGCCAGCTGGGAAGTTGTTGGAGGCCTTTCTTTAGGCAAAAGTGTTTTCTTATCTCAGACTTAATGTGGCACCCAGAACCAAGCGAGTGTTGCAATGCAGATGCCTCCCATGCTGGCTTTCCTACTTAAAAATGATTCTCTGTGATGCAGAAACTGGAAGAAATAATAATCATTGATATTATGCCTACCATTTATTTAACGTCTTCTATGTACCAAACCCTCTTTGAAGTGCATTTTAATCCCAATAACAATCATACCAGGAAGATACTGTTATTACTATTCTCGCCTTTTTTTAATCCCAATAACAATCATACCAGGAAGATACTGTTATTACTATTCTCACCTTTTTACAGATAAGGAAGCTGAAGCAGGGAAAGATTAAGAAACTTGCCCAAGGTCATGCAGCTCCCATGCAGTGGGGTCTGGTTCCAGCCTTCAGGCTTTTAAGAGGACAATGTGGAAAGTAAACACAGCAGTGGACCGAGAGGATCAAGAGATGTGGGTATTTAATCCTAGGCTCTGCGTATAGTGTGCCTTGGTAAAAATGAATGGGCTGGATGAAACAATCAGTAAATTCTAGGTTTTGCTTTCTCTTTATTAGCTGATAAAACAGCACCATCTAATCTAAGCTACCTTTAATCCGAATGTGCCTTTTAAAAGACCTGTGCAAATTGTCCATTGCAAATTTCGCAAGCCTGGGCTTCAGCCTTCTTGCCGATGTCCTCCACATGTGCCCACACCACCTTGGCATCCCTGGCCCTGTGCCTCCCTTCCATTTTTTGCAGATGGCCATAGGTGACTTGGGAAACAGGCTTGGTTTCTTCAGAGGCCCCTCTTGTTTCTTCCTTGGGGGCATTACATTAGATTATATTGTTGTACTTTACCTCTGAGGGCCTGCACACACTCTGGATTATCAGGCTATTGAGATAAGACCTTATTTCGCAAAATCCGCTTCAAATCTAGGGCACATGTTGCATCAAACTTACTCGCTTCCTTTGCAGTTCAAATCGCATCCTCCAAGGTTCCCTCTCCTTCCAGTTTGATAACCAACTATGGCATTTGTAAATGTGACTAAAGACAAATAGAACACTTGCCTTTCACTCTCTTCCTGCCTTCTGAGAGGAGGGAAACTAAAGAGGGGCCAAGAGGCTTTGAATGTTTCAAAAAAAAAAAAATGTGTTCAAATTCACTGGAGGTCTAAACTCAATTAATAAGGTCACCAGCAGAAGAGTGACCTGCCTACTTTGCTCATTATCATGGAAGAGGAATCTGACCTTTCCTGCATGGAATAGATTTGGAGGCTGGTAGAAGAAAGTAAAGGCAAACTTATCAATTATAGAATGTTTATTAAGACTCTAAGTGAAAGTGACAAAGAGGCAGCAGCCAAGAATCATTTTTTGATTTATTTTTCTAAATTGGTTATAGGTACATGTAAAATTTGAAATGTGGATCAGGCAGAGTGTATAGTGAAAAGTAAGTTTCCTTTTCTTCCTTCTACCATCACCAGTTTCTTGGATATCCTTCTAGAGATGGTCTATGAATGGACAAGCTAATTATATACACATGTATTTAACACAACCAAGAGCATCTTCTACACACTTCTTAACCGGATGATCCTTCCAAATCAGCAGATACAGATCTGCCTCCTTACTAACTGCTGAATATTCTACTGTGTGATGTGTAATTTATTTGTTCTTTCTTCTGTTGTTTCCAATTATTATAAACAGCATGGCATGAATGACACTGAATGTGTAATAGGTTGCACACGTTATAATAGACTGTATCGTTCATTTCTAGACTAACCATGCTCGGTCAAACAGTAAATGCCTTTTCAATTTTGATAATTTGCCTAAATTTCCTCCCAAGGAGGTTGTACTAATTTACACCCCAATAAGCAGAATATGTGCCTAATTCCATGAACTCTCACCAACATAGTGTCTTATCAAACTAGAAACATGAATTTACATATATTTATATGTTACATTTTAATCAACATACAACATACAAAAGTATCAAATAGTAAGTGTACCACTTGATGAATTATAGCAAAGTGAGCACACTTGTATAACTTTTATTAACTACTGCCCAGATCAAGGAATAGGATATGACCAGCACCCCCACAAAGCCCTCCTCATGCTTCCTCTCTAGAAGTGTACATTTTTGAAGAAGGATGAGGGATGAGAATTCAAACCTCCCATTTACTTTTAAGTAAAACACACAAATAAAAGTAGATCAGTAAAAATAAGTAAACACTTTCCCTACTCCAATGTAAAACAAATATTGAGACTGAACCCCATTATGTGTAAGGCTCTGTGCTAAGAGCAGAAATAATATATTAGGGAAAATGCAGCAATGTTTTTTGCACTCAAGAAGACTACAAATTTGTTGGGAGATGAAGACAGTTGCACTGCCAATTATTCCATAAAGCAGAACAAAGGAAGCCCTAAATAAGAGTGCAAATATTGGGTTGAGTGACAAAGACCCTGTATTACAAATGATAACATATATAATAATATACTGTATAATGCATAGCCATCTGCTATGCATTATGTCCTCCTTGCTGATACTTGATTATACTTAAGTATGTAATCAATGGACTGACAAAACAAACGTGTGTAATGAGCCCCCAGATCAAGACATAAAACAATACCAGCACCCCAAAAGCCTTTCATTCTTCCTACTAACCGTAACCTACCCCACAACCAAATAGGTAACAATTTTCCTGATTTCTAGCACCTAGATTATTTTGGCCTGGTTTTGAACTTTATATAGATGGAATCATGCAGTAATGTAATCATTTATGCCTCTTTTACTCAACATTATGTTTGAAAAAATTCATCCAAGTTGTGTAGTTATTCATGTTCATTGCTGTGTAGTATTCCATTATATAAATGTATCACAATTTGTTTATCCATTTTACTCTTGATAGACATTTGGATTGTTTCTAGTTTGGAACTACAACCAAAGATGTTGCTGTGAACAAAGATGTTGTTGTATGTGTCTTTGGCAGATGTATGTATGTGTATCTGCTGTGTATACCTGTGAGCAGAATTATTAGGTTATATGATAGGCATATGTTTAGGTTTGGAAGGTATTGTCAGACTTTTCCAAAGTAGCTATATTCATTTACACTCCCATCAAAGTGTATGAGAGTTCTAGTCATTCAAAAATCATACTAACGCTTGATGTTGTTTGTCTTTTTCATTTTAGCCATTTTGGTGCATGTTAATAATACCACACGGTGGTTTTGATTTGTGTTTCCTTGAAAACAAGTCAAGCACCTTGTCACTTCTTTATTGGTTATTGTATCTCCTATTTCGTAAGGTGCCTATTCATTCTTTTGCCCATTTTTCTATTGGGTTGTCTACTTATTTCTTATTGATTTGTGGAAGTTCTTCATATATTCTGGATACAATTCAGAGGAGTTTTTCTGTTGTAGTTGAATATATTGGTAATATTTTCTCCACTCTGTCTTGTCTTTTAACTCTCCTGATGACTTTTAATGAACAGAAACCCTAGTATTAATGTAGTATGATTGATCCATTTTTTTCATTTACGGCTAGCAATTTGCCCCAGGTCACAAAGACATTATCCCATGTTTTCTTTGAAAAGCTTTATTGCTTACCTTCTACATTTAGATCTGCAATAGATTTTTATGTATGATGTGAGGTAGCGCTCACAGCCTTTTTAACTGGATGCTCCCTCCTGATTTTGATATGGGCAGCTGCATCTCCACAGGAAGGAGATGTGGTTTGCAGGTTGTGGCTTCTGTGCTGTATCTTCTCTTCCAGCGTCAGCCAAGATGAGGCTCAGGGCTAAAGCTGGGACTACACATCTCACCTGGGATAAGCCCTCTAGTTTGCCACCCTGCATTATGTGTTTTGGATGAAGCTCTATGTGTTTACAACAAAGCCGATCTGCCCCCAAATATCTGACTTAATTAAGTATTTTACAAATGTCTTCATGAAATTTCTGTCATTTGAAATACTCCCATGGGTTAAAACTATGACTTATTTATGACTTATAGCCCTTCCATTCCAAAAATCATGGGAGAGAAATGTTTTAAGAACTTTTATCCAGGTGGTCCCTCTTAAAATGGACATATGTTTCCTGAAGGGGAAGGAAGGACTCATGAATACTGTGCCTGTTAACACAGTGGGGACTCATTTATTAGCTCATTTAGCTGTCACCTAGGACAGCAGCTCCAGGGTCTACAGCAAGTAGAATAATACATGAGTTTAATAGTAATTTGGGAAGGAAAATTTTCAGAATCTAGGATATGGATTGTTAGTAATAGCAAAACCCTGAAAGCAATAAAGGCAACCATCATTGGAGAAGAGACTGGTAAAGTAAATTGTGGAATGCAGTAGAGCACTCTGCAGCTGTTTTAAAAAGATGGGCTTTGGCCGGGTGCGGTGGGTGGCTTATGCCTGTAATCCCAGCACTTTGGGAGGCCCAGGCGGGTGGATCACTTGAGGTCAAGAATTCGAGACCAGCCTGGCCAACGTGGTGAAACTCTGTCTCTACTAAAAATACAAAAATTAGTCAGGCATGGTGGCAGGCGCCTGTAGTCCCAGCTATTTGGGAGTCTGAGGCAGGAGAATTGCCTCAATCTGGGAGACAGAGGTTGCAGCAGGCCTAAATCATGCCACTGCACTCCAGCCTAGGCAATAGAGCAAAACTCCATCTCAAAAATAAAACATAAATCTGCTTAGAGCTTCGTGTGCTGCAAGGAACAAAGTGAATCCAGCAAATTTGGACAGTGCAAATGTGTTAATAGAGTGTGAGAAGAGGACTGGAGTGTCTGAGGTGAATGGGGGAAAATTAGCATTGTGTTAGTTTTCACTGCTTATGTTTTTAATCACGGGAAAGTCTGTTTGGGTTACAAAGAAAATATGGATGAATGTTAAAAGAATATAGGGCAGTCTAGGTGGAGTGCTTGGTGGGACAGGAAGAATGATAGGATCTGAAAAACCAAGAGACGAGATATAGATCCTGAATACCTTAGGAGAAAGAGAGGATGAAGAGATGGAGACCAGCACTCCCAAGGGGGACGTGGGCATGAAAAGCAGACCTCACAAGTTATATGGTTCTGTCTAGAGCTGCCAGACTGGATGAGAAAGATAGACATGCACACAACAGGGTCTCTCCCTGTATTTTCAGGAATATGGAGAAGCCGTCGTCTTCCTGAAAATACAGGGAGACCCCCTGTCTTGTGCATGTTTTGAAGATGTGAGGGATTCTCCAGGGTCCTGTGACCTCTACCTAACCGTGAACCACACAGGACACAACAGAACGAGAGAGCCCCAAAGTGGCCACATGCAACTGCATACCATACTAACAGGCATCTATTTGGAGACACACACAATTTCAAACATAGGGCTAGTTTGTGAAATGACACGGCAGCAAGAAGATCTCCACGGAGTAGAGGTCAGGAGATCTGCACTCTCATTCCATCTCTGTCACTATTGTCAGTGGGACTTTAGCAATTCCATCAACCACTCTATCCCTTATTCTTCCCCTCTGGGAATTGAAGATGTCAGATAAAATGCCGTCTCAGTCTGTCCCAAGGCTCATGGTCTCCATTTTCATGACAGAGCTGCTTTCCTTTTCCCAGGACAGGCAGATGTCACTTGTTAAACACAAAAGAGTCTTATAAAAGTTTTTTATCAGGAAAAACTTTGAGGTTGGAAAACAAGTCTCTAGCCAAAAAAGTGAAATGAAAACAAAACAAAATAAAATGCAGCATTTAATACACACACACACACAACACACACACACAAAGATGGGAGGACAAAAGCAATACCTTGCCTCTGAGATGGTTGTAGGAAGCTGACTCACAGTTTCCAAGCCAGCCCTATAGTCCATCCAGAGAGCGGAAATGGGAGGCTTGAGAAGGGAAGGCAAGGAAGACTCCTGTGGGGAGGTAAGCATAGGAAGCAGAGAAATGCTGGCTTCGTTTCTGGCTTCTTCTGCAATGGTACAAACAAATGCACATTTTCTGATGCCAAGAAAAAAAACTGTGAAAAGAAGCAAAAGGCCAGTTTTTCAGTCTGAGTTTGATATTTTTCTGTGTTTTTCTTTAAAAAAATGTTTTCGACTTTTATTTTAGATTCTGGGGTACGTGTGCAGGTTTGTTAAGTGGGTACTTTGCGTGATGCTAAGGTTTGAGGTATGGCTGAGGTATGGATGATTACCCTAGTACTGAACATGGTACCCAATAGGTAGTTTTTCAGCCCACACCCTCCTACCTCCCCGCCCCTTCTAGTAGTTCCCAGTGTCTGTTGTTCCCGTCTTTATGTCCATGTGTTTTTCTTAAAGGGGGAAGTAGGACAAAGGGGACTGAAGGATTTGTAAGTACAGTCTGATCGGTGAGTGTTGCCAAGTAGAAGGTGTCAAGAAGGTGACAAGTAGCTGAGTTAAGGTTAGCTACGTTATGGTTAGCTAGCTATGGTTAGGTTGGTACCCAGTCCCAGGGAAGGAAGGGTGGTGAGAGAAAAGGGTTCAAGCCAGAGAAGAAGGTGGGCGGCATGTCAGGATGGCAGTGCTGGTGACAGGAAATAAGAACGGAATAACTTTAAAGGAAATTCCTTAGTGGGAGGGAATGGCTTAGATTCCTATTTTAAAATTAATTGACAATATGAAGAAAGATCAACAGTTAAGGAGGAAGAGGAAACAGCTTTGATCTCCTCCCCACTGCAATGAAATGTAACACCTACGTTAAAGGGTGTGCCCATCAGATAGGATAATCCAAGGCACTGCTCATGCCACACCCTTGACCATCACTGAATGTAGGTTGGCTTTATCATTCCATCAGTCACATCTATCACAGAGACAAGCTAAGTCCTCCCCAAAGTTAAACTCCAGAAGCACTAGTAGATTACTTGGATGGCACATGAGACTTAAGGCCAAAGATGAAGCTTTGATCCAGACACTTTGTACAGGAACTGGAAATAATGGAAAATCAAGCATTGCATTTTGGAACAATGAATGATCTCCCCCAAAAGATAATGAAATACCAGAAGGGGGTTCTCTGGGGTAGGAATCACGGCCGAGCCATCTAAAGAAAGGAACATGCATACAGGATACACCTACAACTTGTAGGAGTCACCATTAAGTCCTGGCTGCTTCTGGGAACAGCTAGCCCATTCATATTTTCCTTTTGCTTTACTGCCTCTTAATTTATCCAGTATGCCTGTTTTTCATGTTCCCTGTTTTTAATCTTTGTTTATTACTTGTTATACGTCTTTAGATGAGTCACATTGCCTATCTGACATCAGTTTCCTGGGCTTAACTGGTAGAGCACAGGATCCTTCTCACCTCAGACATCCTTGTGTCTACGTTTGGGCATGGCAGCCCAGACACATTCTTCTCAGTTGTGCCCAGGTCCCAACTACTTATCCTTGAGAAATGCTATTAACATTAAAACTCTGATGTCAGAGCTGAAGGAATACATTAATGTGATCGCTGAGTCTAGATGATGGAAAAACCCATGAAGAAAACTCAGAATGTGGAGATGTTGGCTTGTGTGTAGTAGGCAAGCCTGTAAGTATTTGTCTGATGAACAGAAAAGTATGGCTTTAATCATTCTCTGGTCCCAAGCTCTTTCATAATCATGGGGTTTCATTGAAAAAACAAAAAAACAAAAATACACACAATTCAAGCTATCCACTTTCATCGGGGTAAAAAGCAGACAGTGGAAAAATAATGACTTTTATTTCTAATGCAAACGAAAGTATTGGTATATGTATGTGTACCCCTGTATGTGTACATGTATGTGTGCACCCATGCTGGTGTGCCTATGCACACCTGCGCTTTCCCAAGCAGTACAGGACTATATGGAGGGAAATGAAGATGAAGAAATGTCCCCGATGTCAAGAAAATGATTAGCAGTACCCCCGACTCACTGGCCCTCCACCCACCAAATTATCCTTAAAATCTCTGATCCCCAAATGCTTGGGGAGGCTGATTTGAGTAATAATAAAATCCAGATCTCCCATTAAAAAATGAAAAAAGAAAATGAGAAAAAGAAACTGAAGTGGAGGAAGGGACAAAAGTGGAAGATGTAGATAGCAGGAAGAACATTGTCACCTATATTCCAGAAAGTCCACAGAATTCGCTCACCGGTTCGATAGATTGGTCTCAAATTTTAACAATTTAGCATTTTAATGACAAGTCAAGTAGATAAGCAAAGTTGCCAGTCCAAACTGGTGGCTCCTGCTAGGTGTGCCCTTTTGTAAGAAATCTGAATTTATATAAACGATTCTTTTGGGAAATGATTGGGATTTTAAAATAATTTTTCTTATTTTAGGGAAGTAATCACTGCAGGACAACTTTTCCAAGTGTTTTTGACTTGAGAGTAGAATAGACACTTAAGCTAAAATGTTAGCTTTAATTTCAATTTCTGTATCTTCAAATAGAAAGGTAAAGCATTATTGAAATGAAAATACAAGCTGGTAAAAAAAAGTAGAATATATGTACCAAAATTGAGATTTAATTAAACATGCAAACATTATATTATTGAAAGAAAACCATCATACTTAGAAAAAAAGCCCTCTTAAAATGTTCTTCATCTTCCCCTCTCACATTTTCTTGGGAAGACAAGCCGCGGGTTCAGTGATGGAGAGCAGAAATACTCTATGAGTACGCTCACGTTCATGGCAGTGCTGCTCACAACAGCCAGGAGGTGGAAGCAGCCTACACATCCATCAGCAAATGAATGGATAAGGAAAATGTGGTATATATGTACATACACTGGAATATTATTAACAATTCAGCCTTAGAAGGGAATCCTGCAGTCTGTGAGACATGGCAAAACCTAGAGGACGTTCTGCTAAGTGAAATAAACCAATCAGAGCAGGACAAATACCGCATAATTCCACTTATATGAGTTATCTAAAATAGTCAACTCTTAAAAGCAGAGAATATAATGGTGGTTGCCAGGGGATAAGGGGAAGAGGAAATAGAGAGTTGCTAATCAATGAGTACAAAGCTTCATTCAGTTAAGCAAGTTCTTAGATCTACTGTACAACACTGTGTCTATAAATGACAATACTATGCTGTACATTTAAAACTCTGTTAAGATCACAAGTGTTCTTAGTACAATCAGAAAGTTAATTTTTACAAAAAAAAGAAAAAGAAAATAAATACTCTAAGCCTCTTCGCACCTCTTCAGGCACCCAAAACACAATTCCTTCTGCCTACAATACTTGCTTAGTCTAAAGAGTAAACTTTAATAGCACATTATCTCTAAAAATTACCTATTGGATCATTTATAGAACTGATAGTCAACTTTTCAAATTCTCAAAGCATCTACAAATCTGTCAAATGTATCTGATTCATTCTTAACACTCTAATGTGTTTATCCAGATTTGAAGGTTAGCTAGCAGGAAGTGGGAGGTAGAAGATGTGATGGGATTTTATTCTCAAAATCTAAATTAATTAGGTTTATTTATTTTGCAAAATTATTTAGTTTGCAAAATTATTTAGTTTGCAAAATAAATATATATGAAGGAGAGTTTGTAAGGTATATATTTTCTTTTTTTCTTTTCTTTTCTTTTTTTCTTTTTTTTTTTTTTTTTTTTGACAGAGTCTTGCTCTGTTGCCCAGGCTGGAGTGCAGTGGCGTGATCTCGGTTCACTGCAACCTCTGCCTCCCAGGTTCAAGTGATTCTTCTGCTTCAGCCTCCTGAGTAGCTGGGACTACAGGCGTATGCCACCATGCTCAGCTAATTTTTGCATATTTAGTAGAGATGGGGTTTCACCATATTGACCAGGCTGGTCCCAAACTCCTGACCTCGAGCCTCCCAAAGTGCTGGGATTATAGGCGTGAGCCACGCACCCGGCCCCAAACTATACATTTTCTAAATTTTAATATGTGAATGATACTCATTAGAATCTAAAATGTTAAAAGCTTCCAAATTTATGTATTATTAAGGTTTTATTTTGTTATATTTTTATTACTAGCAAATTAATATATAATTATGTACTATTAATTTTCCCTTTAAATAACATTTTCTCCTTCTCCCTAAATTTTCGGCTGATTATGTGTTTAGTCTGTTCAGAATTACTTGTTAACATTATGAATATATTCCCAAACAACAATTATTCTAATGTAGCTCTACCTAAATAAAGCTAGCTAATTTAAAAGCTAATAACGGCACAAAATTATATTCTTCTAAATCTTGCAAAAAAATCCAGATTTCAGTTTGTTAAGCAGTAATGTCACCAACAAAAAGGCATATTACTCAAAAGGATTATTGAGTTGAGGAAAACAGCCAGTATTTTGCGGCCGGCAAGATTATATCATTAACAAAATTTCTCTTAGATCTATCAGGCTAAGGACTAGACTGGGGACCCCACGCTCAGCTGACAGAGCCCACAACCGCAGCAGCTGTAGAGTGTCTTACCTCTCCCCACTTCCCTCACCCCACAGCACCATGAATAAGGAAGCAGGAGAAAGTGCTGGAAACCTGCAGTGGGTTGGCCACAGGAGAGCTTCAGGTTCTTGGCCCAGCCCAGTTCCTTCCTGCCCAAGGCAGTTTGATTGACCAAGAGCTGGTCACCAGAAGGCATGAAGTCTGCCCCTTAGCAACTGTCTTCACATCCTCCGCTCTCATCTCATTTCCTAACTTCTGGCTTTCCCATCCCAGAATACTGTGTCAATTGCCAAGCCTCTAGTATATGATATTAGAGAGTTAGCAATACATTATTTACGCTGATAAAAAAAAATATAATAACCCTATTTCCAAGCAAAGTGTAAATGGGAGATAACAGTTTTGCCTTTCTGAGAGCATATTTGCATTTCACAGGAAATCAAAGCAAGGAAAAAAGTAGATAGCCTAAGATGCAAATGGATGGCTCTGGATCAGTAGTTCAAAGCTTGGCTGCACATTCGAATCACTTGGGGGGACTTCATAAAATACCAATGCCTAGGTTCCAACTGCAGAGATTCCGGTTAAATCAGTCAGGGATGAGGCCTCAGCACTGGGATTTTTCAAATCTCCCCAAGTGATTTTAATGTGCAGTCAAAGTTGGGAACCATCGTTCTAGAAGGAAAGGACATCTAGAGTGATGTCTTGGAGCTGGAACGTGAAGGTTGATGAGCACTTACAGGTAGCTGGGAGGAGGATGCTGCACACAAGACTTCTGCCTCAGGTGGGAAGCTGGTCTGGAGCAGCCCTTCTGCAACTTTCATGTACACACTCATCTCTTGGGATCTTGTTAAAATGCAGATTCTGATTCAGCAGTCGGGGTGCTCTTGAGATTCTGCATTGCTAGCTGGCTCCCTGATGATGCCTGGGCTGCTGATCTGAAGCCCGCATTTGAGTGGCAAGGGTCTAGATGACCCCAAATATCCTTTCCAATCCTGAGGTTCTATGATTCTGTGAATTGAAAGCATCAGGCTTGGGGAGGTAAGTTTCCAGAGAGGGAATCTGGAGGCTTGAATTTGCAGTATGATATCTGTTAAGCCCTGACATGACAATAAACAAGTTTGGCAAGGAGTGTAACTCCCTATGTACAGTTGAGGAGTCAGGTTGACACACACCTAGCAGGGAAGCAGATGTTCTAAGGAAACAATTCAAAACTCAAAGGGAAGTTCAGCTCAAGGAACCAATGAGCCTATTCAAATGTGCTCCTATGTAGAGTTGGTGTAAGCTTAGAAATCCAGTCATAAGAGTAAGGTCTAAAAAGGTAGGAAAGAGAAGGGAATGTGTGATATTTAAACATATCAAATGATTTCAAACTCTCTACATTTTATAGTTTTTAAATTGTGGAACCATATGGGACAAAAACTTTAAACATAAATGTAGTAAATGCATATAAAGGAAAATCATATTAGCTTGAAGTCAACGTGTTACATTGGGATGATTTATTCTAAAGCAATTTTTAAAATCTTTTAGGGACTTGATAAAATATGTGTTTTTCCTTTTAATGATCTTCTTTATCAAATTTTCTGTCTGGAGCGGGTAACACTTTTGGGCTGTTGGTTTTCAGAAGAGACTCTTATCTCTACTGAGCCCATTATTATGCACCATTATAAGATGAAGATGAGGCCAGGCACAGTGGCTCATGCCTGTAATCCCAGCACTTTGGGAGGCCAAGGCAGGCAGATCACCTGAGGTTGGGAGTTCGAGACCAGCCTAATCAACATGGAGAAACCCCGTCTCTACCAAAAGTACAAAAAATGAGTCGGATGTGGTGGTGCATGCCTGTAATCCCAGCTACTCGGGAGGCTGAAGCAGGAGAATCACTTGAACCTGGGAGGCGGAGGTTGCGGTGAGCTGAGATTGCATCATTGCACTCCAGCCTGGGCAACAAGAGCAGACTATGTCAATAATAATAATAATAATAATAATAATAATAATAAAAAGATGAAGATGAGGGTGTAACTTGCAACTAGAAAAGGAGACAGAATCTAGAGTTAGAATATTCTTACAGAATATTGTAAGTCAGACATTTTACAAAGCATTAAATGAATACTACAATGAAATCCACAATGAATACTACAACTTTCACAACACTCTAGGATTCTTTAGTAATCGAAAATAGTGGTTCTCAAAGTATGATCTGGGGGCACTGGTGGGCTCTCTAAGACCTTTTCAGGGGCTCTGTACTATTACCATTTTTTTATAATAATAATAAGATGTCATCTAACTTTTTGGCTCAAATTCTGTCATGATTATACCATGGAGTTTTCCAGAGACTCCATGACATGTTATTCACAATGGATTGAATGAAGAACTATCCTTTTTACATTAACATGTAATGGGCTTAGTTAACTATTTTAAATAATTTAAAATTTCTTAGTTTTAATTTTTATTATGGTAAATATTGGCAGATATAACATATGTATGCAAAAGCTTTTTGCCATCCTCAATAATATTTAAGAATGTAAAAGCGTCTTGAGACAAAAGAAAACAAAGCTTTGAACCACTGTTCTAGGGCCTTGCTTCTGAAAGTGTGGTCCGTGGACCAGTAGCATTGTCTGGGAGTCCGTTAAAAAGGCAGAATCTCAGTGCCACCTCAGATATACTGAGTCAGAATCTGTATTTTCACAGGATGTCCAGGTGATTCCTATGCACGATTAGGTTGAGAAGCATTGACTTATAGCTTTTATTTAGTTAGTCATACTCTTGATACAGCATAATGATTAAAAATGTGGATGCTGGAGCTACATTTCTTAGGTTTGAATTCCATCTTAACCACTCCCTAGCTGCGTGAATTTAGGCAAATTACACAGCTTTCTGTGTCTCAGTCTCCTCATCTGTAAAGTAGGGAAAATAATAGTAGCCAGCTCATAGAGTTGTTCTAGAGATAAATGAATTGATATACGAAAAAGTGTAGAATGGTGCCTTGCTTGCAATAAGCACTCACTCACTATTCATTCAGTATTAGATGTTCTTTCTACTTTAGGGAGTTTACAGATCAGTGGGAAGACAGAGATCCCAGCAACTTTCATATGATAAATCTGCTAAATGGATTTCCTGGCTGTTCAGAAAGACCTAGCAAGCCCAGAGGCTAACTAAGGAAGTCAGGGATTTGATTCTGAAACTCCAAGAATGATGGACGTTTCCAGATGGACTCAGCATGGAGAAGGCATGTGCAGTTGCAGAAACAGCAAGTGCAAAGGCAGAGAAGCCTGGGAGAGTTTGCTATGATGGAGGAAGGACAGTTTTCCTCACCAAAGCCTTTGAGAGTCACAAAAGAGAAAACAGAGGCACAGAGAGGTTAAGGAACCAGACCAAGGTCACAGAGCTGCTACCAGGAGTGGTCGGGAGCCAAAGAAAGGCAAGTGGGTTCCTAAGTCTATGAACTTTTCCACTGTGTGAAACAGCCTCTGTCTGTGATACCAACACTTTGAAATTTGTTGAAATTTGTTTTATGGCTAATAAGTGGCCTATGTTTGTAAATGTTCCAGGTTCTCTACTTGGTGGGTACTGGTTCCAATTTGCATCAAACAAACCAAACTTATTATCTGAATTGTTCAAATCTAGATGGGATCAGATGATAAAGGGCTTATCTGAAAGGCAAAGGAGTTCAGATTTCATCCTGTAAACAACGGAGGAGAACTGAAGGCCTGTAACCGGGAGAGACATTTGGATTTCAAGATTATAAAGATCAGTCATTTGGATGTTGTAGTAAATTATATTCATGGAAAGTAATACCATGATGAAAAAGTGACAACGGGCAGGAAAAATGTAACTCAAAGAGCATGAAACACGAACGAGATCCTGCTAGGCATGCCCTGGCCTCCAAGAAAGGAGGTCTTTGCCTACATCCACGGGTTGGGCATTTTTCTAAAAGGGGAGCTGCACCAAGAACAGATCTTTGTTAAATGCTATTTGGAGACCTGGAATTTAAATTGATCTTTAGCTAATGAGTCCTCTGACAAGTAGGTGTGTATGTTTTTTGTTTGTTGGTTTGTTTTGAGACAGAGTCTCGCTCTATCATCCAGGCTGGAGTGCAGTGGTGCAATCTCTGCTCACTGTAATCTCTGCCTCCTGGGTTCAAGCAATTCTCATGCCTCAGCCTCTGGAGTAGCTGGGATTACAGCTGTGCACAACTACACCCAGCTAATTTTTTCTGATTTTACTAGAGATGGGGTTTCACCATGTTGCCCAGGCTGGTCTCAAACTCCTGAGCTCGGGCAATCTGCCCGCCTTTGCCTCCTTAAGTGCTGAGATTACAGACCTGAGCCACCGTGCCCGGCCAGGTGTGTATGTTTTAATCAACAGCAAAATCATAGAGTCTAAAACCTTGTTTGATAATGGGTAAAGTAGCCCAAAAGGTCAACCTGATCGCACTCTCACCTCCATTCACATGGAGTTGTGAGCTCTGAATAAAATAAACACTCAGCAAATGTCTTCCCCTGCTTGCTACACACCCTGGAGCCCAGCATCCTTCACTCTCCAGTGCTAATTAAACCAGGCTTTCCGGGAAGTAACTGAATTAGTGGTTGACCAGAGGGATGGGGTTTCTCTTCTGCCTCTGTGGGAGTAGGTATCTGTCCACATAGGAAAAAGGCAAATGAACACATCTGGATAATTAAAGGGGAAACAATTGTTATTAAAGGTAATACTATAGGGACAGAGAAAAGATCAGTGGTTGATAGAAGGGGAGGGGAGGGTAGGAGCTGATTACAAGGGGGTGCAATAGATTTTGAGGGAGCTGATTAAATCATTCTATAGTTTATGGTTACCCAGTTGTATGTGTTTGTCAAAATTTATAGAACTATATACTAAATGTAACTTATTTTCAATAAATCTGACTTTAAAAATTGCATATGGTATCTTCTCCATTTCTGAACTAGTTCTCTATTTCCTTAACGTACTTCTATAGCTAATATTTCCTGAGTGCTTAGTATTTGCCAGATGCAATGTTAAATACTTACTTAATATTATGTTGAGCCATTTCATATCGCCATCTTTATAGGTCAAAAGGCAGTCAAATATCAGCCATTTCGGGTGATTTAATCTAATAGTTACCATGACCCTTTGACGTAGATACTATTATTATCTTCACTTTGAGATGGCAGAATGAGGCTCAGGATGGTTAAGTAATTTTCCCAAGAGTACAGTGAGGAATGAAATCTGGGTCCAAAAGAATATATGTTCAGTATAGGAAACTGGTGAAACACACAAAAAAAATCCAGAAAGCAAAGATAGAAGACCCAAGCACAAACCATCACCCAAAGTGATAACATTTTAGTGTATGATCATCAAATATTTTTCTAAGCATTCAATAAAAATTATTCTGATGCTTTTTTCTAATAATTGAGAAAATAATTATAGATATCAAATAAATATTGTACAGTGGGGCTATAAATGAAGATTTTGGTCATATTTCAGCTTGCCAGGCATTTTGATAATTGAACAACAGTATAATGCTATTTTATGTACTAAAAGTTTTAATTTTTAAATCCATCTTCTTTTCTTCATACTCCCTACCCCTTGACACTGGAGTCAGTCTCACATATTTAAATGACTATTGAAAATTATCATGAATTTCCAATGCAATGGCAGCAAAAATGCTCTCACTAATCTAAACTTACAGGTGTCCAGGTAACTAATTACCACATTAATTTATCTTGAGAGCCCCGTTATCTTCCCCGTCTTGGAGTCATTGATAACTTGCCGGCTTCAGACGAATTCACTGTCTCAGAAATAGAGAAAGAGCATTGTAGAGTTAATTCTAGCTGCCAGAGAAACTCAATAAGCCCCCAAGAAGCTTTTGGGAAATCAAAAAACCCTTAAAAAGGTCTTTAAACGTAGTTTTTCATGTTTGGCCCAACAGAGTAATAATGCTTCTTTAAAGATAGCAGGAGTGTGAGCCAATCAATACACTATTAAGATGCTGACAGCACTGAGATAGGATTACATGAAGAAGAAATTGTGAAACCTTTAACTTTTTCATTTTCAGCAAGAAGAATTGAGGGAAACAGCTTTTTAAAATTTATTTTTATCTGAATGGCCTTAGGTAATACAATTTTTTCATTTTAGGCTCAGAAGTTCACATAGAACCAAGAGATCAAGTTAACTTTTTATCTTTCTTTGTCACTATCTTTTTCGTGACTTTTCCCCCACGTCTGGCCTGGCTTCCCAGTTTAGGGAAAAAAGACAACTAGTTACTTGGTAGAGTAAAGACTATTTCCAATTATTGCCCTTATAAGAGTTTAAGCAGATTAACTTACAAAGTCACTTGGCTGCACTTATACATTAACCTGAGCTCTGAAACATTTTCTAAATAGAAGTCTATGAGAGATTTTTAAGGCTGGAAGCATCTGTGGAAAAATACATATCCCACTCCTAATTTTACAGATGATAAAACTGAGGCCCAAAGGTTAATTGATTTGTTGAAGACCACACAGATAGAGAGATGGTATTGGAGTTGAAAATCACCCTAAAGTCTGGGCATGGTGGCTCACGCCTGTAATCCCAGCACTTTGGGAGGCCGAGGCGAGCGGATCACTTGAGGTTAGGAGTTTGAGACCAGCCTGGCTAACGTGGTGAAACCTTGTCTCTACTAAAAATAAAAAAAACTAGCCAGGCGTGGTGGTGGGTGCCTTTAATCCCAGCAGATCTGGAGGCTGAGGCAGGAGAATCTCTTGAACTCGGGAAATGGAGGTTGCAGTGAGCTGAGGATTGGGCCACTGCACTCTAGCCTGGGCAACAGAGTAAAGTTCTGTCTCTAAATAAATAAATAAGTAAATAAATAAATAAAATTAGAAAAAGAAATAAAATCACTCTAAAACCCAGACCCTTAGAATAGACCAGTGACTCTCTGCTCTGGTTGTACACTAGCATCACTTTGGGGAGCTTGAAAAAAATTCTGATGCCTAAACTGCACCTCAGACTAATTAAATTACAATCCCTACAGTGGGACCCAGGCACTGTTGTTTTTTAAGCTTCCCAGGAGATTCCAAAGGTCACTCTCCAAGTGCACAGAACCGATGGGTAGAGGCTTTTGCTATTTTGAATGTTCACTCTAAAAAATCAACTTACCAACATTATAGACAGCACGGGACATGCCTGATTTTGAACATACACCAGATTAAATTTTGTCGTTTCAAATGTAATGACATATGGAAGTCTTTAGCACTATTTTCCAAATATTTCCAGCTCTCTGCTTTCCAAGCACTTGGTAGGATTACATTTCCTAGCCCCTTGTGATTGAGTAGGGGCATGTGACCCATGCTGGCCAAATGAGTTTTGAACAAATGTTACTTTGGAGCTGGAGCCGTCAATTGCTACTTCGAGCTATTTCAAAGCTCTCGTTTTCTGCCACAGTGATCAACAACGTTCCATAGAGTGTAAACTCTACAATCCTGGATCCCAGAGAGAGGACAACACTCACAATGGATATGTAATATAGATAACAAATAGACTGGTTGTTGTAAGCCTCTGAGATTGAGGTTGTGTGTTACCATAGGATAATCTAACCCATCCTAAATGACTCCCTATAGAACCCTAAAGTTATATTCTGTGAAAAGAAAAGTAAATTATCTTTAAAAGAGGAATAAGTTTTCTCCCCCAAAATTGTATTCAAGAGCTCATTGATCTTTTCTGTTTTCTACTAAGGCTAGGTCATAAATATTTAATTTTAAACTCAAACTCTCAAAAGTCTTGTTTTGCTCCCAACATTGATAATGTTATTTTCATGCATCATAAAATGTCAACTAGAAGAATCACATGGAGCATTTTCCCGATGTTCAGAAATGAGTAGCTACCTTTAACAGACTCAGGTCTTCTCAAGACATGCAGTGGGAGTTCTTCTTCTAACATGACAGCTGTTGTAACATCTACCAGTTGACTCACACTTGAGCTCATTTTAAGTTGTCTCTTTATGCTGTTGAGTTATTGCCTTAAGATTGTTTCAAATTTTTTAAAGTCTCCAATAGAGGACTCCATTGCTATTAGAATCTGCATGGTTATGACCTGTGATCTAATTCACTGATAGATAATCACTCTGGCATCTGCAGAGATGACCCCTAACTTCCTTCCCAGGCTCATATCCTAACGTTCTTTCTCATGAATATAATATCTTCCCCTTTTCCTTCTTCCTCAGAGGCCCACTGGAGCCTATGGTATATGAAGGGACCATCTTGGAAGAAGGGCTCTTCTATCTCCAAGTCAGAAACTGAAGGTGGAAGAAGCAAAATGTATCAGCCTCAATTATGGGCTAAAATCTGGTCAAGATAATGCCATGGGATGAGGAAGAATAGATTGTGGAAAGCTGAGGGTCTGAGTCACTGGGAAAAGCGGCTGAGAAGGGACTTGAGACACCACACAGCTCCAATAACCCCTGGCCAATGCACAATAAATGAACTCTTCATATTGAAAGAGACACAGCAGAGAGAACAACCCAGCATTGCAAAGGTCAAGTGAAGTGAACTTGTTGACCTAATAATGAGCCTCTTCCTCTTCTAACATGTATGATTGATTATATGACCAGCACTGCAGCCTGTAACACTGTGTTCAAGCTAGACATATCTAAGTCTGCTGATCCTTCAGATACTCCTTTTATTCTTTAATTGATGAAACAGGCCCATTTTTAAGCATTTACCTTCATTCTTTTTATTCCTCTGGGAAATTTCTCCCACCTCTAGTAATCAGTTTCACTACTTAGTGGTGACTCTTCAACTTTAAGAATAAAAAATGTAAAGAAAGGAGATAAAGTTCTTTTGCAAAATTGTCAAGAAGGCTATAAGAAGGCTATATTTTTTTTTTTTTTTTTTCTGAAGAGAGAATCATTTCTGTTGATGGAAGTTAAACTCCACGAAGCTTTCGCAAAAAACCCTAATCAATGAGTCATTGTTACTGGGAAGTTACTACTGTGTAGAGGAGGAGACTTTAAGACTCAGAAAATGAAAAGCTTCAGATTCAAGTCTCACTCTATCACTCACCAGTTCTGCAAGTGTGAAGATTAGGGATACTTTCAAGCATTAGCTTTTTCTATCTTGGAAAATGAGGATACTAATAAACTTGCTCTAACTTAGCTATTGCATTGAGATCTAATTGGATATTATACTCTTCAGACTCTGGGCTTGATATTGTTATTGATATGAGAGTGTCCAAAAGTTTAACACTAATCATGAAGGAAAATGGGTTGTGAGAAGCAATAAAGGGAAATATTATGATGCCTACAATTGACTCTCAAAAATATTCAAAATTGTCCAGGTGCAGTGGCTCACACCTGTAATCCCAACATTTTGGGATGCCAAGGTGGGAGGATTGCTTGAAGTCAGGGGTTCAAGACTGGCCTGAGCAACAGAGTGAGACTCTGTCTCTTTAAAAAAAAAAATTAGCTTGGCCTGGTGGTGCATGCCTGTAGTGCTAGCTACTTGGGAGGCTGAGATTAGAGGATCACTTGAGCCCAGGAGTTCTAGGTTAGTGAGATGTGATTGTGCCATTACACGCCAGCCTGGGTGACAGAGAGAGACCGTGTCTCAAATAAACAATTAAAATAAACGATATTCCATAAATGTGTGTTAGTTTTAATAATACTCTAAGGCTATTACTGTCCTAGTAGGACATGCCCATTCCAGGGATGTCATCTGACATTTAATCAGAAGACCACACTGCAGAGGTAATTACTGTAAGCACTTTGGCTATCTTTGTGATCCACACTACAGGTTTTTCTAATTAGCATAATGAATGCTAGAAATGGGTTTTCATTGGCGAAAATAATAGTGTTTAATATATGTGGATTGGCTAGTGCAGGAGTTAGCAAACTCTTTCCATAAAGGACCAGATAGTATTTTTGGCTTTGTGAGCCATAAGGCTTCTATGATAACCACTCACTCTGCCTTTGTAGTATAAAACCAGTCATAGACAATATGTAAACAAAATGGCATGGCTGTGTTCCAATGAAACTTTATTTACAAAAACAGACACAGGCTATATTTGGTCTATGCACCATAGTTTGCCACCCCTTGGCCTAGAGTAGCTTAGAAACCCTGTCTGTCCTTGAATAAATAGGGTTTAACAATATAAACCTCTTCACACAGTAAGATAGTTCCCATCTGGCGTATTAGTTTGTTTTCACACTGCTATGAAGAAATATCTGAGGCTGGGTAATTTGTAAAGGAAAGATTGTTAATTGACTTACAGTTCCACGTGGCTGGGGAGGCCTCAGGAAACTTACAATCACGGTGGACGGGGAAACACACATGTCCTTCTTCACATGGTGGCAGGAGTGAGAAGAAGGAGAGCAGAGTGAAGAGGGAAACTCCTTATAAAACCATCAGATCTCATGAGAACTCATTCACTGTCACAATAACAGCATGAGCAGCATGAGGGTAACTGCCCCCATGATTAAATTACCTCCAACCAGGTCTCTCCCATGACACGTGAGGACTGTAGGAACTACAATTCAAGATGAGATTTGGGTGGGCACAGCCAAACAATATCATTCCCCCCAACCAGGCCTCTCCAAAATCTTATGTCCTCACATTTCAAAACATAATCATACCTTTCTTTTTCTTTCTTTTTTTTTTTTTTGAGACGGAGACTCGCTCTGCCGCCCAGGCTGGAGTGCAGTGGCCGGATCTCAGCTCACTGCAAGCTCTGCCTCCCAGGTTCGTTCCATTCTCCTGCCTCAGCCTCCCGAGTAGCTGGGACTACAGGCGCCTGCCACCGCGCCCAGCTAGTTTTTTGTATTTTTTAGTAGAGACGGGGTTTCACCGTGTTAGCCAGGATGGTCTCGATCTCCTGACCTTGTGATCTGCCCGTCTCGGCCTCCCAAAGTGCTGGGATTACAGGCTTGAGCCACCGCGCCCGGCCCTAATCATACCTTTCTAACAGTCACCCAAAGTCTTAACTCATTCCAGCGTTAATTCAAAAGTCTAAGTCCAAAGTCTCATCTGAAATAAGACAAGTTCCTTTCACCTATAAGCCTGTAAAATCAAAAGCAAGTTAGTTACTTACTAGATAGAATGGGAGTACAGGCATTGGGTAAATACACCCATTCCAAATAAGAGAAATTGGCCAAAACAAAGGGGCTACAGACCCCATGCAAGTCCAAAATCCAACAAGGCAGCAATTAAATCTTAAAGCTCCAAAATAACCTCCTTTGATTCCATGTCTCAGATCAAGGTCACACTGATGCAAGAGGTGGGCTCCCACGGCCTTAGGCAGCTCCACCCCTGTGGCCTTGCAGGGTATAGCCCCCCATCCTGGCTGCTTTCACAGGCTGACATTGAGTGCCCAAGGTTTTTCCAGGGTCACAGTGGAAGCTGTTGGTGGATCTACCATTCTGGAGTCTGGAGGATGGTGGGCCTCTTCTCACAGCTGCACTAGGCAGTGCCCCAGTGGGGACTCTGGGGGCTTCAACCCCACATTTCCCTTTGCAGTACACTAGCAGAAGTTCTCCATGATGGCTCCACCCCTGCAGCAAACTTCTGCCTGGACATCCAGGCATTTCCGTACATCCTCTAAAATCTAGGTGGAGGTTCCCAAACCACAGTTCTTGATTTCTGTGAACGAGCAAGCCCAATACCAGGTGTAAGCTTCCAAGGTTTGGGGCTTGCACCCTCTGAAGTAACAGCTGAGCTGTATTTTGGCCCCTTTTAGCCATGACTGGGACACAGGGCACCAAGTTCTGAGACTGCACAAAGTAGCAAGGCACTGGACCCAGCCCAGGAAACCATTTATTCCTCCTAAGCTTCTGGGCTTGTGATGGGAGGGGCTACCATGGAGACTTCTGACATGTCGTGGAGACATTTTCCCCATTGTCTTGGTGATTAATATTGGGCTCCTTGTTACTTATGCAAATTTCTGCAGCAAGCTTGAATTTCTACCCAGAAAATTGGATTTTTCTTTTCTATTGCATCATCAGGCTGCAAATTTTCCAAACTTTCATGCTCTGCTTCCTTTTTAAACATAAGTTCCAATTTCAAACCATATCTTTGTGAATACATAAAACTGATTGCTTTAACAGCACCCAAGTCATATCTTGAATGCTTTGCTGCTTAGAAATTTCTTCCACCAGATACCCTAAGTCATCACTTTCAAGTTCAAAGTTTCACAGATATCTAGGGGAGGGGCAAAATGCCACCAGTCTCTTTGCTAAAGCATAGCAAAAGTCACCTTTATGCCAGTTCCCAACAAGTTCCTCATCTCCATCTGAGACCACCTCAGCCTGAACTTCATTGTCCATATCACTATCAGCATTTTGGTCAAAGCCATTCCACAAGTCTCTAGGAAGTTCCAAACTTTTGCACATCTTCCTGCCTTCTTCTGAGTCCTCCAAACTGTTCCAACTTCTGTCTGTTACCCAGTTCCTAAGTTGCTTCCACATTTTTGGATATTTTTACAGCAGCTTCCCACTACCCAGTACCAATTTACTGTATTAATTTGTTTTCATCTTGCTATGAAGAAATACCCAAGGCTAGGTAACTTCTAAATGAAAGAGGTTTAATTGACTTATAGTTCTGCATGTCTGCGGAGGCCCCAGGAAACTTACAATCATGGTGGAAGAGGAAGCAAACATGACCTTCACATGGTGGCAAGAGGGAGAAGAATGAGAACAGGGTGAAGGGGGAAGCCCCTTATAAAACCCTCAGATCTTGTGAGAAGTCATTCACTATCATAAGAACAGCATGAGCAGCATAAGGGTAACTGCCCGATGATTAAATTACCTCCAACCACATCCCTCCCATGACATGTGGGGACTATAGGAATTATAATTCAATATGAGATTTGGGTGGGGACATAGCTAAACCATATCAGATGGTTTCCAAAATAGTACTAAGTCTACCACTGGTTTGGAGAATTCTGCTTACCTGCTGGCAACATAAGGCTAGCTGAACCCTGCCTCTAGGATATTATTACATGTGCCCCAAATGTGTCATTCAAACAGGGAGTGATCAGAACATCTAAAAGGGCAAATACCTGGAGCCGTTGAGTTGCATACTTTTGCTTTCCTGTCAATAAATGTGTGGTTGTAGAGTTTGTCTGCATCTTGCTTTTATTGCCTGTAGTGTGGTCATGGGCTTGGAGAGCTGTGTTCCTCACCTACCACTGACTATTGGTGTATATCTAATATTAATAAAGGGAATCTAGGAACTCTGTGCTGCTAAAGTGCTTAGACCAGTTCACAATAGAAGTAGAAAATAAAAAAGAGAAAGAGTATCACCAATTGAGGATATAACTCATTCTAGAAAGGAGAAAAAGCCAAGCAAAGAAGCCCTGTCCCATGAAATCATAACCACTCAGGCTTCCATGTCACACAGAACTCTGTGCTTCTGAGTCAAAGATGACATTATCTCTGCATGTCTCTATGGCTGGAAGACCACCCCCAGATTAATAGCCCTTTCAACTCAGTGGAAGACAGTTCTTTGATTTGGAGCAGCAATTATTTTTACAAAGCCGGTTATTGTTGGCAATTTTACTGCTTTAAACTGTGGTATGTGCTTAGAAAGATTGCCTCGTTTCCAGCTGCTTGATACCAGACAAAATTTCCAACAATTCTTTTACAGGGATTGTAAGGATTAAGTGAAACAGGTATGTAGAGCTTGCCCCTTTGTAAACAGTCTATAAATGTGAGGTGTTTATGATAATCTTCTACATGTTATGTGGCTTCTGTCTCATAAGGATCCAGGTTTGTTTGTTTTTTTTTAAATTAATCCCCTGCTCTTCCCATTATGCTTTTATTCACAAAATTCTACAATATTAGGGCAGAAAAGGGCCTTCAAGATCATCTGACCTAACTTCTCTCATTTAATTCCCTCATCTCATGCCTGATCACTGAGAAAGCTTGAGAATTTATCTTCTTATTTATACATTTCCATATGGAGACAGAAGCAACATTAATATAGCACATTTTAGAATCATGTAGCCAATAACAGGCAACTAGAATGCTTTATTCCAACCAAAACATGGGTCAAAAAAATAGCTTAAAACCACGGAAAAATAAAATAGAGAAGAACTTTGTCAACAGTTCAAATCACTATAATACAAATATTTCAAATAAAAATATCCTTTCCCTTTCCTCCTCTAGGGTTTCAGGAGCCTACTCACTTCATGAAATAATTTTGGAAAGCACCTTAAAGAGTTTATTCATTCACTTGTTTATCCAATCCATACATTTTAATAAAATACATGATTAGGTTTTCCTCATAATGATTAAGATGATAATTATAAGCACAGAATTCCCAAAGCTCTATCTCCATCTTTAACCAGCCTATTTCTTTGCATGTTAATTTCCTTCTCCAGTTTTGTAGAGTTGGTCCAAACTTCACTCATTGCATAGATATTCATGGGACATCTATTCAATGTCAACTCTTTGCACAGGGGATATCGCAGTAAAGAAGCCAGACGCAGCCCCAGCTCTTATGGAGTTGATGTTCTGGTGAACTTTCAGTAGTTAGGATTCCTTTGTACCTACACATGTTGAAACTTAAATTTATTTAGATTCTACTAGCATTTCTCAAGTTCACTCGGCTTACCTGGCATTTTCACATGCATTGTCTCTTTATTCCTTATGACAACCTTGCAAAGTAAGTATTGCTATCCTAATTCACCCAAGATCATGCAGCTGTAGTTAAGTGATGGAGGCAGAACTCGAAAGTAGTTTTTCTGATTCCAGGTCCCATGTTCTCTCTCTCTCTCTCGCCACAGTTGCACAATGAACTTTTCCAGGTACCGCCCCCCTTCTCTTACGTGTGTCCTGGCATCTTCAGCCAGGCTGGTCTTAATTCTAAATATCATTGTCTCACCCCGCCCAGCCTCTCTCACTCTTCTCTCACCTCCCTACTCCAAGCCCAAACACTTTGGTATCTTACAAATTTGTTTCTGTTCAGCATGTTTAAGTACAGACTATTCTATCTACTTAGCCCTTCTGCAGGACCAGGGAGGCCAAGCGAGTTGCTGGGACCTTGCATCACTGGAATTCTTTGGGAGAATTCCTCCCTAGTGGAGGAGTCTGACATTAGTTGTTGCAAAGAATTTATTATACAATAATAATCCTTTATGATGTCTATCACATTAGAAATGCTCATATCTTGCGTTCATTGGTATTTGGTTAACAGATATGCATGCTCACATGTGCAAAACGACATTATTGGGCAAAGCCACTCATTAAAACACTGTGATGGCAAGAGGCTGGAAACAACCTACATATCCATTAATAGGGTCCCATTAAATAGCACATGGCACATCCATAAACTGGAATACTATATGGAAAAGGGAGGAAGTTCTTTATATATGGATATGGAAAGGTCTTATAGATGTTACTGTTAGGTTTAAAAAGAAGAGTTCCAAAGAGTATTTATAGTCTAATATATTTGTATGGAAACATGAAATATGTACATGTTTATTTATATATGCATGGAATACTTCGAAAAGATATAAAATAAATTGTTAACAGTGGTAGCTTCCAGAGAAGAAAACTAGGTTTCTAGAAGTCAAGAGAGAAAGAGGACTTGCTTTTTCATTGGATGTTCTTTTATTTTGTTTGGATATTATAGGCATTATATTATCTACTTATACAAAAGTTTATTTAGAAAACTGAAAGATAAGATTTTTTACGATATTTGGGCTGCTCAAGAACAAAGTCAATTTTAAGTGTTAGATGATTCCTTGAAATTTAAGTGTCAGGAACCTAGAAGTGCTAGTTACAGTATTTTGTTTGCCCATATACCTAAGTAAAAAGCTAAAACACCATTGATGCATTAGTTATCAAGAGAAAAACTGAGGTTAGAAATAAATTGTATATATTACAAATGTGACATTGATTTGAATTTTTAAAATCATCAAACCTGATTAGGTTTATAAACCCATTGCTTTATAATAATGTACAAGGGAACACTTAGAACATCATTAGGAGCTCATTAAAATAGAACTACGGGAAAATGTTCTGTTAAACAAATCAAGAAAAGAAAAGGAATGAAAAAGCAATTTCCCACTAAACTTATAACAAGAGGCATATGCTCAGCCACTGCTAATCACACTCTCCTAACTCATTTAATTACTAAATGTCTTTTTAGTGTTAAAGACCATTTTAAAAATAAATTTGCATTTTTTAGATGTCATGGCTTCTGCATTGAAAGAAATATTAATTTTGATTGGAAAACGCTAGAGTGCTCTTTAGTACTCTCTGGCAGAGCTGGTTAGCTGTCTTTTTACACAACTGTGGTGTACGTAGACAGATACTACTGCATGCCAGTTCATGAACAATGAAAATCCTGTCCTTGAATCACATCAGCTCGATTGTGTGTCCCTTCTCAAGCTGAACTTTGATGCAGCTGTAAGAGTGCTTGGTATAAGGCTGTTGGGGAATCAGTTGTTTTCATTCTGCTGAACCATAAATGACTCATCACTGAGGACACAAAGGTGAAGGCCCAGCAGGCAAATGCATGAAAGTTAGTGTTAGAAAATTGAGTTTCAAAATGTTCACATCAACATTCACAATATTAACTTCTTCCCTACTCATCTTCCTCTAGGATTGTGTCAGTCGTAGACTAACTGCTGGAATAAGCCATTGCAAATGTCTGGTTATTTCTCACTCATGTCTGAGTTTAATGCAGATTGATGGGAGAGTGGGAAAGGGAGGGAAAGGACCCTGCTCTAAGCAGTCATTCAAGCATCCAGGATTCCTCTGTTTTGTGGCCCCACCAATTCCAGGACAGGGAATCAAACTTTTTTGTGCTAGGGACCCATTTAACAGCCTGATGAAGCTTAAGGACCACACTCAGAATAATATATTTAAATGTATAACATGAATTACTTGGCACTACAAAACCAATAATATTCAAATATTGTTATCTAAATATTTAAGAAATTGTGATATAGGTGCTGCCTTATTAGAATAAGATCCAGCGGCAAGTATAAGTAATAACCACAATTTCCCAGTAGGGATAATCACACAGCATTTTGTGATCTTATCAAACAAGTGTAATGTGCTATGAAAGTACCTGTTATTTCTATCGGTGCCAAAGTCTATAGGTGACAGGTACTATTAATTCTGCTGTAGTTTGTGACTTTCATATGTAATAGAAAAAATATACTAGATTTCAGTTTACCGGGGAAAGATGCCTTTTTTTTTTTTAGACAGATTCTTGCTCTTTCACCCAGGCTGGAGCGCGGTGGCGCCATCTCAGCTCACTGCAAGCTCCGCCTCCTGGGTTCACACCATTCTCCTGCCTCAGCCTCCCGAGTAGCTGGGACTACAGGCGCCCGCCACGATGCCCGGCTAACTTTTTGTATTTTTAGTAGAGACGGGGTTTCACTGTGTTAGCCAGGATGGCCTCGATCTCCTGACTTCGTGATCTGCCCACCTCGGCCTCACAAAGTGCTGGGATTACAGGCTTGAGCCACCGCGCCCGGCCGAAAGATTCGTTTTTTCCCCATTCAAAGTCTCAGATCCCTAAATTCTATCCACAGATCTCTGAGGTCTGAGTACTCAGGTTCGACCTTCCCCCGGCTCCCTCCCACATTATCCCCTGGCTCTTCTGCTCCCAGACAGCAACAAGGGAATCCAGAGGACTGCAAAGGAGGTTTTATGGGCCAGGTCTGGTGGCGATTGCGGCGGTGAACATCGTTCCTGCCCACATTCCATTGAACAGAACTCAGTTTTATGGTTGTACCTCCCTGCAAAGAAAGATGGGAAGTGCAGTCTAGTGTGTGTCCAGGAGAAAATGGGAAATGGTTTGGTGAACAATTGCACAGTCTCTAACCTAGAAGACTTCATGACTGAAGAGAGCAGTGAAATTGTGCTTCCTGAACATTCGGAAAGGAAACATTCCTCTAACAACAACAAGCCTCTTTTCTAGATACTTTGTAGGGAAATAATTTTACATGAATGAACTTTAGGGGAAGAAAAAGAAAATTTCACTCTCAAAGCGTCATTTCAATACCAAGAGACCATTTTTAAAAACCTGATCTCCAGGAGGAAGGTTCAGCCTCGCACTGCTCATTCCGGGCTGCTCTTAACTCGCCCTCCCCACTCCCATCCTCACCCCCACTGCTGCTGAGTCTTCCTTTGATTCTCCTTTCCTGCCCTGCACTTTGGCAGAACCTGATGACCTAAAAGAAATAACACACGATGGGTCACTGGGCAGAGTGGGCCGGGGTGTTGGCCTGAAGGCTTTCCCTTCACGTTCTTACAGTGAGGGAACACGTGCGCTTCTGGTCATTGAGTCTTTTACATTCTGAAGGTTTAGCAATTCCCTCTAGGCTAATTCACGGAGACAGCATGATTCTGATCTCAGGAATATATGTGGATAAAGCCGGGTCATGACCCGAAGAACAGGCGTCTGCTCTGGGCATTAGGATTTCAGCCCCCTGTTAACTCGGAATCAAAACAACAGAGATGTCCTTCTACAACAAGCACACTGGCTCCATTTCAAACAGCCAGACCCTGTGTCCTGCCCCATCCTTATCCCCCCATGGCACCCCCTGCACTCGTGCATGCCTGAAGACAGACTTCAGCAAATTGATCCAAACATTCATTTTGCTATTTCCAAAGGTGACGCACCCCCCATAACCTGACAAATTATAAAAGAAAAGAATTAGCCAGGTTCAATGGGGTGACAGAGCCCAGCAAGGGATACAGGCTGAGTTCACAGGAATCTTCAGCCTGCAGCCTCACACCAATATTTGAAGCAGTTCAAGGTGCCCACTCCTACATTGATGCCTGGCTGAGGGCCAAGTTCTCACCTCCTGTGTGATGAGGAAGGTGACAGAGTGACCTCTGGGAAAACCACCTGACTCCATTTGCAGACTGAAGAGAAAGGCCAAGCATCTGTAAATGTATATGATGGCTGCTGATCTCATTCATTCTTGGAAAGCATTTAATTCTCCATGCCACATTCTTCTTAAATTGTATCGGCATCTGCCCTGTACTAATGGGCCCCCAGGCATGTGGTTTCTGCTGGAGAGTAAAGGAAATTACAGCCTTTATATCACAAGCATTGATTGATAGCATTATTTATTCCATCGCAGTAGCATCCAGAACAATACACAAATGAAAGCTGTTATTTATTTATTTATTTTTGCTGGTTCTTCTGGGAGTTCAAACACCAGTTTGTTCAGAATTCAAAGTGGCAAAATGAACCCCAGCAAAACGTAAATATATTTCACTTATTAATTGTATTATTGCTTGTTTCTAAACTCACAGCCTAAACATCATCCCACGGACACTTTTTCAGAAATTCTAGTAGAAATATTTTCTTGACTCTGCTTCAACTAAGTGATGTTTGCAGACAAGTAGCCCCATTTTCCCTTCAGTCATTAGAAAGCGTGGCAGACCTATATTTTAAACATGTATGAAGCCTACACAATGAGCATACCCAGGGTACACTGCACCAAATGCAGAGCAGACTGTTCTGGAACTTAAAACCTTCTTAGATTTTAAGAAGTCATGGTCAAGTACCCCTGCCTGTGTTTGGCGCTGGGTGAGGGTGTTGGGTGCATCATGCCCGTGTGTGCTCTCCACCAGCCAGCTCGCTAACTAGCATGTGGCAACACTGCAGAAGGAGCCAGTTCTCAGTTATTCGGGGCCTGACTGTTCAGTTTTTGAATCATCCCAAAACTCCATGTTGTTTTCTTTTTCCTCCTTATTAAGATTTACCCTGGGAAAGTGATACTGTAATCTATAATCTTACTTCCTTACACAAGTGTTGGTGGGACAGACATTGGAAATTATTGGGAGTGAGGGAAGAGAAAACTGTTAGCTATTTATTGTGATTATTTTAATTGAAACTGATTCATCATTATAACCAGTAATCAAACATTTCTCATATGTACAAAACATTTCCCAGTCCTCCATCACTTCTTCCTCCTTCTCCCCCCATCCCTTTCTCTCTCTCCTCCTTCCAAATCAGAAAGGTCCTAAAACCGAGCAAATTCATTGTCTCTTTCAATTATAAAGTATGGTGCTCATATACGTTCTCTAATTTGATTCTCACAAGAACGTCAGAATTCCCGTAATTTACTAATAGGGAAATTGAGTATCAGAGAGGCTAAAGAACTTGCACAAGGCTACACAACTAATAAACAACAGAAGTGAGATCCAAACTCAGGTTTTGTGACTCAGATGCTATTGGCTTCTGTGCATCAAAGATACTAAAATAAAATATTCTTCAGTGTTGGTTGTTGGTTAATAGTAAGAGGCCAGCTGCAGGTTTATGTTGGGTGAGCACACTCTGCCATAAAGGTAGTTTGACCTACACACTATTTCCAGTCCCTAGCATTCACCATCAGTGAAGAATCTGGGAAAAATTCAAAGATTCAGAACTGAGACAAAAAGGCAAGGCCAGGGCCGTTGGGTCACGTCTATAATCCCAGAGCTTTGGAAGGCTAAAGCCAGAGGTACACTTGAGGCCAGGAGCTTGAGGCCAGCTTGGGCAACGTAGCAAGACCCCGTCTCTAAAAATAATGAAAAAACAAATTAACCAGGCATGGTGGTATGTGTCTGTAGTCCCAGCTACCTGTGAGGCTGAAGCAGGAAAATCACTTGAGCCCAGAATTTTGAGGCTGCAGTGAGCCATGATCACCCACTGAACTCTAGCCTGGACAATAGATCAAGACCCTGGCTCAAAAAAAAAAAAAAAAAAAAAGTGTAAATGCAGAGGGTAAGTATGCTGTTTCATTGGGCCCGAGTGGAGAAAGGACCATTGTTGCAGAAATCAACACAGTGAACACAGATACTTTGCACTTGACCAATCCTGCTGTTAAACACCACTGTCCTTTGGCCTTCACAAGTTTGGAGGGCCACATTATTTCTGACCAGTCTTTATAAGTACTTATTTTATGAAATCATGAACTTTTAAAAAAATATCTACAAGTGAAATGAGAATAATTAAATGGGATAATACAGCCTGCGCATGGTGGCTCATGCCTATAAACCCAGCACTTTGGGAGGCCGAGGTGGGTGGATCACCTGAGGTCAGGAGTTTGAAACCAGCCTGGCCAACATGGCGGGCAGAACCTCGTCTCTATTAAAAATATAAAATTAGCTGAGTGTAGCAGCGCACACCTGTAGTCTCAGCTACTCAGAAGGCTGAGTCAGGAGAATTGCTCGAACCCGGGAGACAAAGGTTACGGTGAGCCAAGATCACACACTTGCACTCCAGCCTGGGTGACAAGAGTGAAACTCCGTCTCAAAATAAATAAATAAATGGGATAATATTAATTATCTAACAGTGTGCGAAGCACGTAGTAGGTCCTCAGTATGAGAGCTACTGGTATTGTCATCATTATTATTGTTATTGTTAGAATTATTCTGCCTTTCTCCCTATTATGAAATAGCCAAGTTATAGTTTTTCACTTTGCCTCTGATACAACACACATAAATGCTTTATCTGGAATTTTATACCTTATTATTCAAGACAAGTGCAATGACTAGTGATGACAACCAAACCAACCTTTATACCAAGTCCATTCTGATCTAGAATACATTATAATTACAATGTTTGAATACTCTAACCAGAGTTACAACCAAATATATAAATTGAGAGAGGTATTATGACATAGCTAGCTAGAGTCAATCAACTATGCTAATATTTCCTTTCCTCCCTTTCTTCCTTCTCCCTCCTTCTTTCTCCTTCTCCTCTCTTTCATGATGGTTCACAGAATGTCAAAGTTAAATACTTGAAAGATAAAACAGAAGGCATCTGTGCATAGTAATCAGATTTGTATACAGTAGATTGGTTGATGTTTTGTTTCTTAATCCTGCAAATCTTTGATGATCCTTGTCCCTACGGGATTGGAAGTTGAAAAGCCACTCCCTCCAAATCTTCCCCATGCCTGAATTTCTTCCACTGGGGACTTGCATTAGGAACTGTCTTCTCTTTTCCCAGAACTCTCTTTAAAAAGGCAAACAATGCCGGGAAGGGTGACACTTTGTCCTTACAGCTTGGTATGCAGAAGTCTTTCTACTGATTTCTTTTTTGACTTGAATTACCAAAGGACACTGAGAACACTGAACAAAGAGATGAGGAGGTGGGAGAGTGGGGGAGGGGGCATTTCTAAAGATAAGCATTGTCTACCTTGCCATTTACCCAGTGACAGTTTTAGCTCTGGGTTCATTAACTCTGCAATCCAGACACCTTCAATTGTTGCCAAATGGAACTCTCCAAGGACCACCTGAGTTTGACAAACAGGTTTTCCATAAGAACATAAGGACACACAAGTGGGTTTAGAGAAAGGACTCACCCAAACTCTCTCATCTTCCCTCGTCAGGTCTACCAACTGCAGCCTCTGCACACGTATGGTCTCTCTCTCCTCTGGTTACGCAGATGGTCTTCCTTCCTCGGAAAGATCAGCCCTCCATTTCCACTCTGACTCTCTCCTCCCTCATCTTCTTGAGGTCTATGTTTCTATGGTTCTTTCTTTCTTCTGCAGCCTTTCTTCTCTGTATTCATTTATTCTAATCAGCATATAAACATGCCGGCTCTCCTGGTTCTCTGACATCAATGATGTCTTTCTCGGCCTCCTTTGCTGGTGTTGGAGCTCAGAACACTCAACCTCAAAATATGACACCTTGGAAATTGAGAAAACAGCAAGAGCAGAAAGGTCACTCTCTGACCTTTCTCTGCTTTTCTGTGTAAGAGCTGGCTGTGAAGGAATTCCATGACCTACCTTACCTAAAAATAGGGCATAAGGCCATCATGTGACAGGCATCCTACCCTATACCTGGAAGCCACAGATCCATCTAAACAGGTGAGCCTTGCTGGGTTTTTCCTCAGTTTGTTCCCATTAAATCAGACCCTTTTTGTCCAATCATATTTCTACAGGGCTGTCCATTCTTCATTAAACCTAAGCATAAAAATAGAGTTTTCCCTGGGTTTGGGGGTCTTCAGTACTCCAGGCTCTTGTGTCATGTAAAACTTGGGTTAAATAAATTTATTATGCTTTTCTCTTGTTTATCTTTTGTTACAGGAGTGTCAGCCAAGACCCTGGCAATTGGTAAGGAAAATATATTCCTTCTCCTTTACACTCCTTTACTTTTACTCCTTTACACCTTCTCTACCAATTCTCCAAGCAGGGATTGTTCAGGGCTTTGCCTCTACCCACTTCTCTTTCCTAACTCCAATTCTTTCCTTGATCTCATCCAGTTCCTGGCTTTAAATAGCAACAATATGCCGATGATGCTATATATACATGTCTAGACTTGACCTATCTCCTCTACTCCAGACTTGTGTACCTTTCCTTGGATTTCATGTATCTGCTTGGATGACGAGTAGGATCTCAAAACCAAACTATTTCCCCAACCCAAAGTTACTCCTTCCTTTACCATAACGACCTCAGTAGATAATTCTGTTTTCTGACCAGGTGATCAAGTCAAAAAGCTAAGAGAATCCTCTTTCTCACCAATTCCTCCCATAACAAATCCACCGACAAATCCTGTCAACTCTCACTCTAAGGCATATTCCAAGTCTGTCCACTTATCTTTATATCTAATATTACTATAATACTTTTCTCCAAATCTTTACAACTTATTTCCTAAAATAACTCCTGCAGGCCTCCCAGATCCCATGTTTGTCCATACAAGCCACTTCACTAACCTGTCAAAGTTATTTTTTAAAAACACAAATAATGTCATGCCTTTTCTCTAAAATGTCTCCAACCATTTCCCATCGGAGAAGCAGGCAGTGGTGGTGGGACAGATGGAAACTGTATTCTTTTTATGACCTAGCCTTGGAGGTCACAGACTATCATTCTCACTATACTCTGTGGATCAGGGCAGTTACAAGTTCCTGTTCAGATTAAAGGAGTGGGAATATAAAGAAACCTCTCAATGAAAGGAATGCCAGTCACATTATAAGATAGAGATGTGAGATAGGATATACAGGTGGGTATGCCATCTTTGGGAAAGAAATCTGCCATTCAGATAGTCATAGCTGTTATTTTATATTGCATGGTCAAATTTTCTTTCTTTACTTTTTTTTAAACTTTTTGAGTTGCAGTCTCCCTCTGTCACCTAGCCTGGAGTGCAGTGGTGCCATCTTGCCTCACTGCAACCTCCACCTCCCAGGTTCAAGTGATTCTCCTGCCTCAGCCTCCCAAGTAGCTGGGATTATAGGCATATGCCACCATGCCAGCTAATTTTTGTATTTTTAGTAGAGATGGAGTTTCACCATATTGGCCAGACCAATATGAACTCCTGACCTCGTGATCTGCCAGCCTCGGCCTCCCAAAGTGCTGGGATTACAGGCGTGAGCCACCATGCCAGATCCAAAGTTTTTTCTTAGTGAAATTGATTCTGGTTCATATCCTAGAAGTCAGTAAATGGTTCTATATTCTACAGCATTTCACAAAGACTTCTAGGTACTCTGCTTCCCCAACAGATCTGAGACCCATCGATCTTGTCCATCTGTCTAGTTTTGTAGTTGATGGAGGAAAGGGCTAAAGAGGTGATTGTGATTTGCCTAAAGAATAGCTATTGCTGAGCTCTCTTTCACTTTGCCTGATCAGGAAGACATTCTAGAGCAGGTGGAATTAGAAATTGATTCCAGAGAATAGAAGCATTGGAGATGGAATCGTTGGGCATTTATTGGAATTATTGGGTGCTGTTGGCATATGGCATGGACTCTGAAAAAGTTTGAAGCTTTAGATTTTCCCTTTTTGGACCCTGAAGAGTCCTGTGTGTCAGTGGGAATTAAAGGGAGTGCAGGATGAGCAGTAGTAAACAGAGACTGGAAGGGGATGAGATAAGGCAGACTTTCTCAAAGTGCCTCTGGTGGGCCAACTACATCAGAATCAGAATTACCTAAAGCGTTGGTCACAAATGCAAGTTCCTAGATCCCACATCTTCTTAATCAGAATCTCTGGGAGCAGGGTTTAAGAGTACATAATTTAACAGGCTTTCACTGCATACCTATGTACTCCAATATTTGAAAATTACCCAAAGGAACAATGAAACTAACTCTGGTTTGTAAAGTGAGGTCTGGATTAGAAATATGAAACCATCAGAAGGGTCACAAATATCTGTGTGTCACCTGGACAGAGCTTATGAAATACAGAGGAAAGATACTCTAAAAATGAATGAAAAATGAAGATCTAAATTTCCCTCCAAATAAGAGCATAATTTAGAAACAATGAATTAAATCTCCAAGGCTTCCATTTTTACCCTTGAAACACTATTCAGCAATATATTACAGGTTATGTCATTGTCATTTTCGACAAGCGAATCTTACCAAATGAAAAGTCTTAGTTTTACTTCAAAACATCCCTCCATCTAGTGCTTCATAGAACTCAACAGAAAAGGGAACATATGGGCCGGGCGCGGTGGCTCAAGCCTGTAATCCCAGCACTTTGGGAGGCCGAGGCGGGTGGATCACGAGGTCAGGAGATCGAGACCATCCTGGCTAACATGGTGAAACCCCGTCTCTACTAAAAATACAAAAAACTAGCCGGGCGTGGTGGCGGGCGCCTGTAGTCCCAGCTACTCGGAGGCTGAGGCAGGAGAATGGCGTGAACCTGGGAGGCGGAGCTTGCAGTGAGCCGAGATCGCGCCACTGCACTCCAGCCTAGGTGACACAGCGCGAGACTCCGTCTCAAAAAAAAAAAAAAAAAGAAAAAGAAAAAAAGAAAAGGGAACATATCTCTTTCTGTGACATTCAGCTGATTTGCACATGCGACAGTCGGGGTGCACACATTTCCATAGAAGCCTAAAGATGAAAAGCCAGAATGCTGTTTCTATTGGGGCCCCTTGATCTGATCCCATTCTGCTTTGCCTCAAATCCATCCACGATTTCCATTAATATCTTCTCTGCCTCATCTCTGAAATTCTTCATCATCAATGGCTTATTGTTAAACTCTCTTCCTTAGCTTCAGGCCCTTTTTACCAGACGCCTCCATATTCCCCTGCCCCCAACCAAAATTCCTTTGTTTTTTCTGACCACTAAAGAATAAGGAGCAACTTGAAGATGAGCAACCATTTTCAAGGATGTTAAGACTCTCTGGCCACACCAATGGGACTCCTTTGGTCTCACTGGACTGGTGAGATGTCCTTATCTGTCTAATGGGCACCCCAAAATGCATGGTAACTCTCAGAGAGCTTCTCTGTGGGCAGCTAACAACTTCCATGGTAACAGCTATCCATCTATCTAACTTCTGATAAGACAGCTTTCTCTCCCTGAGACGCGCTGATGCTGTAGCCTATGCTATTAGGTCACACTTTGCATTCTTATCCCAAGGATCCTTTTCAAAAAGATATTCTTTAACTTTGTTTCTGAAGACAAAATTTGTGCTTTTGATTTGGATGTCTACGCTTTCCCCTCCATCCCCACCGCCTCTCCTGTGCCCCCCTTATTGGTGGGCTACTTATTGGCGGGCTATTAAACAACTTTAACACAGTTGCACTTTGTTCTCTCCATATCTATGTTTTTGGCTTTCTGAGAGGAGGTATTGTGCTAGGCAGAACTATTTGATTGGAGAATTGTTTAGAATGTGAGAAGTAGAACAGTTAAATATGGTGTTTTATGGAGCTAAAACTTCGAGGAAGAAAAAGAGACATCATTAATATATGAAAAAGAAAAAGGAAAAAGTTGGCATGGATAGGAAACTTAGGTCATCATAAAACAAAAGTCAACTCAGATCTTCATCTCAACTTCACTGAATTGGAATTTTCACTTTGAAATGAACTCCAACTGGTGAACATTTCAGTTTCTGAAGATGTAGCATTGGGAATGAAAAATTTGCTTAGAACTGCTCATGAGCATGAATCAAAGCTTTCATATCAGTGCTTTTTAAAGTCTGGTGTCTTAATTTTTTCATAATTGTTGCTTTTTTTTTTTTTTTTTTTTTAAATCAAGTGGAGTTGGCCAGTAGAATGGTGCTTCTTTTTCCAGTGCTCCTTATACCACTTATAGTGATTGGGAGGAAGACTGGTTTGTGTCCAGATGGCACCCAAATTCTGATTCTATAATGAAGCACATCTGACTGGAAGACAAGAGGTCATATAAAGTCAACCCTTTGGTGCAGAAAGAGCAAGACAATATAGTCTGCAGCAAGCTTGTCCAACCCGCAGGCTGCATGCAGCCCAGGATGGCTTTAAATGCAGCCCAACACAAACTGGTAAACTTTCTTAAAACATTATGAGATTGCAATTTTTTTTTTTTTTAGCTCATCAGCTATCATTCATGCTAGCATATTTTATGTGTGGCCCAAGATAATTCTTCATCTTCCAGTGTGGCCCGGGTAAGTTAAAAGAATGAACACCCAAGGTCTACAGAAACAGACACTTGACTGGGAGATAGGTACCAGGGTTCTGAGCTTGGTTCTTCTGCTGCCTGGGAGACCTTCTGCAAGCCTTTTAATTTATCTAGGTATCAATATTCTCACCCATAAATAAGTTTAATGAATTCAAGCTTTCTTTTAGGTCCAAGTTTAGAAGTTACCACCATTTTAGACCTAATATTTATTTTTGCATTTCTGATTCATCTCATAGAGGAACCTAAATGTCTTTTCTGACCTCATGGGTACTACAGGAAATCACTTTCCAATGAACTGAAAAATGTTTTGTTCATTTCATTTTCATTTGCTACTGAGAATTCTGTGTCTCATGCCCCAAAATGCTTCACATTGACATGGTACAGCTGTGTACATGACACCTTCATCTTATATGATATCTTTCCTTTAAACCATATCTGTAAGCATTTTACAGAGCTTCTGTAAGTAATACAACTATGGAATCATAGAAACAGGGGAGAAAGGATGTTGAGGAACATACAAGGAAGAAAGGATACAAAATGTGAATTTTTTCACATTTTTCATACGTATACGGGCATAAAGAAATCCCCCTCCCACTAGAGAATAATGTGGGCTAAAAGTCCCACCTGCCTCGGCCTTCAGATGTGATGTGACTTCTCTTTGCTATTGAATGTATTTAGAGTTCAAACAACTGAGGCAAAAACCAATTAATTTGAAAGTCCACATTTTCAAATGGATATAGTGGCTGTTACAAAAATGTTAAGCTTCGAAACATGGATAGCATTTAGGTTTCTAACTCTCAAACCAGAACACATAAAAGTAATACTGGTGGGTCAGGGAAATGAATTTCTGTAATAAAAACCTTGCCTCAAACCAGAGGTGTACTGGGTATGAAAATTTTAAATTCAGTTAATAATTACTAGGGGATTAGATATACCAAGCACAGGTGTTAAGATGACATGCCCAAATTTTGGGCACAAGAAGCTCACATGTCTTGATGGTCTGGATGCTGGAAACATCCTCTGTCCTTAGACATCTGTCTGGAGAGAGATGACCACGTCCATGCCGTTGTTGATGCTCATTAATCCTTAGGACCATGAATAATTAGTGTAAATAAATTATTTTAAATTATAATTATAACATAACTGTATGTATGTAATTTATTGTCATTATTGTGACTTAATGTAGATAATAAATAGTAAATTTTGTGCGTATTTATAGAGTTGCCACCTCTTTTATCAATGTGCTTGAGCTAAGTTTGCCAAAAAAGAAATAGATAGTATTTTCTTTTATTATTATGAACTGAATATTTGTGTCCTCCCAAAATTGATATGTAAAAATCCTAACACCCCAATGTGATGGTCTCAGGAGTTGGGTCCTTTCAGAGGTAATTAGGTCATGAGAGTGGAGCCGCCATGAATGGGATTTGTGTCCTTATAAGAAGGGTCAGGAGAGGCTTCTTTTCTCTCTCCCTGCTCTCCAGCCTCTGGGGAGGAAACAAGAACATGGCCTTCACAAAGAACCCAGTCAGGCTGGTGTGCTGCTTTTGGAATTCCAACCTCCAGAACTGTGAGAAATAAATTTCTATTGTTTAACTCACCCAGGAGCCTATGACAATTTGTTACAGCATTCTGAGCTGACTAAGACAGTGATTGTAAAATAAATATATGCTCAAAGTCAAAGAAAATAAAGAAAAGCACACTGGGAGAAATGGCGTCACTTAGCCCACCTAACCCTCTCATCCTCTAAACTCCTGTGATGTGTAAATGATGGGTCCCATTCCTTTGGGCACCTTGAAATACACCATCCTGACTCTTGAGACTTGTCCCAGGAGGACCGCTCCTCGTCTGGCTCTGCCCAGCAAAGGAAGGGGTTCTGACACTTTTCAAAGTTCCTAATCCTATTCTAGCACCAGGGCCTTCTTTGGCTCCAATACACGACATGAGCTCAAAGCCATACTCCATCTCCTGTCACCCACTAGCTTCTTGGGAGTCCCCACTTCCCGCTGCCTTGACCTCAGAAGATTTAGCTTTGGAAACTTGGCCCATGCCTTGTAAAAGTTTGTCAATCTCCATGGCATCAGAGGTGACATGCTCACAAAATTTAGGGGCCAAGAAGGCCACCACTTTGTACAACTCCCTGGAGCACACTCATGCTGTATTTATATGAGGAAAGCCCTCACAGTCACAGCAGGAGTGGATGGCACCACAGGAGCTGTGCAACATGGCAGTCTGGTGGCCAGCATTCTCAGAGGAGGATTGTGTGGGCCTGGCAGAGTGGGCCCTCAGGCTTGCTGTTGCTGTTGGCAGTAGGGGCCACACCTCACACAGTCATGTGGCACATTTCCTGGTCAGATGCAGGCCCTCTTCTGTGGTGGTTGACACTCAGCTTTGTCTTTGCTGGTCACACAAAAGGCCACTCATACCTTAGATTGACCCACAGCTTATCTCAAAACAGACCCTAATTGCCCATTCTGGAATGATGTGAAATAATCTCCAAATAATTAATTCCAAATAATAATAATTCCAAAATAATTCCAGCCAATGCCTACATGTAGTGAAAGTGTCAATCTGAGCCAGAGGACCATGTTACACATCAAATGTCCTGTGCTGAAATTGAAGCATGCAGTCTGAAAGTATTCCGATGAAAAATGCATAGGGAAAAAAGTACATGGCTTATGTACTCATCATGCCTATTATTCAAATAATTCCTATTACGCCTTTATTTGTGCCAAGTTGATTTTTTTTTACCATTGACTGAACAAAAAAATGATGATATGCCCAACCTCTTTCTTTTAGTTTTTTAAACTAAACATTCACGCCAATCCTAGGTATGACTGACATTTAAAGTTGTGTTAAAGTGATTAACATTTCTTTCTGTTCCCTCCTCATTCTCTTTTCTCTTTCAGTCCTCCCTTGACCCTAGGCACCTTGTCTTTATTTATTTATTTTTTAGCTTTTATTTCCAGTTCAGGGGTACCGTGCAGGAGGTAACCTTTCCAGTGCAGGAGGTGCAGGTTTGTTACACAGGTAAATGTGTGTCACACAGTTTTGTTGTACCAATCATTTCATCACCTAGGTATTAAGCCTGGTATCCATTAGCTACTTCTCTTCATCCTTCCCCTACTTCCCACCCTACACCCTCAGATAGGTCTCAGTGTGTGCTGTTTCCCTCTATGTGTCCATGTGTTCTTATTATTTAGCTCCCACTTATAAGTGAGAAAATGCAGTATCTGGTTTTCTGTTCCTGCATTCATTTGCTAAGAATAATGGCCTTCAGCTCAATCCATGTCCCTGGAAAGGACATTATCTCACTCTTTTTTATGGCTGCATAGTAGTCCATGGTATATATGCACCACATTTTATTTATCCAGTCTATCATTGATGGGCATTCGGGTTGATTCCATGTATTTGCTTTTGTGAATAGTGCTGCAGTGAACATTTGTGTGCATGTGTCTTTATAATAGAATGATTTATATTACTTTGGGTATACACCCAGTAATGGGATTGCTAGGTTATTTTTTGACTTTTTAATAATAGCCATTCTGATGACTGGTGTGAGTTGGTATCTCATGGTGGTTTTGATTTGCATTTCTCTAATGATCAGTGATGTTGAACTTTTCTTCATATGCTTTTGGCCACGTGTATGTCTTCTTTTGAAAGGTATTTGTTCATGTCTTTAAATAACCCCAGGCACCTTGAACCTCAGCTGTTTTGGGTTCTTCATTTCCAGGGAATCTTCATCTATGAGACTTTTCCTTTCCAAAATGTGTCTTTCTTAGGCCCCATTCATTTGTCTTCCAATGAGTAATACCTGATGCATTGGTTTTAATTTATGATTACTAATAACTTAATGTACTACCCTTCCTGAAATCATACACCTGCATGCAAGTGCATTCATAGACACTTAAATAAGATCCATTAGAACCTTAACCCAAAGGAATCAGCAGGGATGAACTTTTAAAATAGCCACAAGTGCAGATATTTGGGAATAAGATTGCTAAAACTGTAACTGAAATAACAACAGGGTGAACTGGATTGTTACTGTCTTCACTCAAAAAAAAGCCTGTCCATCTCCTGACCTATCCTCTGTACCCTAATTAAATATGCTAGATATGACTAACAGGGTCACCTATCACTTCTTCATCTGCACATCATGGGGTAACGTCTTCCCATGGCGAAAACAAAGAGGGTCCCACCCCTGAGGAAGAAGAGGTCTTTGTATTCTTAAAACTCTAGAATTAGAACAGGAGGAGAATCTCAGTGGATATCTTATTAGTCAGGATAGGCTAGCTGGTGCTTCAGTAACAAATAGCCCCAAATCTTACTGGCTTCTTTAAAAAGGTATATTTAATGTTTAGGCACCATGAGGTTTCAGTTGGGAATTCTGCTCTGCATTGCTCATAGTCTGAGACCCAGCTGACAAAGCTCCCACTTTCTGGAGCAATTCTGGTTGCCGCAATGGAAGGAAAGATGGGTAAAGAGAATGGAGGATATGTGTACCCTGGCCATTAAAGTTTGGTCAGAAATTACATGTATCACTTCCTCTAACACTTTGTTCCCCAAAGCAAACCCTATGGCCACATTTACCTACAAGTGGGACTGGACACACAATTCTACCATGTGCCTATAAGAACAGAATCAGAATATTTATGAAAAGCCCAAGTAATTAATTTAAAGTATCTAAAAGATAATCCAACATGAAAACAAAGCAAAACTCTTGTGGTCCTGTAGTGAAGGCAGTGGTTTGACTATGTCTTTTCACAATCCAATAGGAATTTAGAGTATCATACACTATTATTTTACAGTAAAATGCCAAGAGCAGAGCCTGGCATTTAACAAGAGCCATTATTACTATTACTATTATAATTATTGCCATTACTATATAATTATTATTGTGACAAGAGGGAAAACATATCGAGGGGTATGAAACGATTACCTAAGATCACACAGCTAATTAGGAACGCAATGAAGATGAGAACACACATTTATTGAATCCAAGATGGGAGTATTTTTCTCTCAACTCGTCCTAATGCATAGAAAAGACATAATCATACTGGTTGGATTGTGAAAAGACACAGTCAAACCACCGCCTTCACTATAGGACAAGAGTTTTGCTTTGTTTTCATGTTGGGTTGTCTTCTAGAGCAGTGCTCAGCAATCTCTTTCTGTAAAGGATCAGACAGTAAACATTTTTGGCTTGCAGACCATATGGTTTCTGTCACAACTAATCAACTATGCCGTTGCAGCACAAAAACAGCTACAGATAATATCTAAACAAATAGGCACAACTATGTTCCACTACAACGTTCTTTGCAAAAACACACAGCAGAATGGATTTGGCCAGCGAGCTGTTTGCCAGCTCCTGTTCTCGAGCATTCTTCAGTGGGGAAATGCTGCTTAAGGGAAAGTCTGAGAAGAAGGGAAACAAAGAAACATTAGTGTGCCCCAGTTTCCTCTACAGTCAAAAGCCCACCTTGTAGGGTGATGGTGGACTGAACAAGCTGATACATGCAATGCACTTAGAAGAGTGTCTGGCACCCGGTAAGCCCCCCATTCACCTCCATGAATGGTGATTTCCCCTTACTGAGCATCAGCCACTGTCCTAGGTGCTGGAGGTTCAGTTGCAAACAGAACAGAACTCCTGCTCGCCTGGAACTGATATTCTGATCCAGCAAGTCAGACAAACAAAGAAACAAACACATGTAAGCTATCAGGAGGTGATTAGGGCTGAAAAGGAAAATGATGCAGGGTTAAAAGGTGGCTAGAAGAGGTGAGTTTAGGAAGTTTTATGTAGGGTGGGTCAGGGAAGAGATTTTGAGCTGAAGACTTCACGAAAGGAGGAAGAGCACACGTGCAAAGTCCCTGAGGCCAGAGCCTGCGGGTAGATCCTGTGGTGAGGCGGGTGTGGTCATAGCAGTGCAAGGTGGAGGAGGTGATTTCTGAGGGAGGTAAAGTGGAGAGCTGAGAAGAATCTGAAGAGGACAGGAATGTGCCTTGGCAGGGACTTTGGATCTAATTCTGCATGAGTTGAGAAACATTATTAGTATCATTTACTATAATAATTATTATTATTCTGTGCCATCAGTGCCCTTTTTTCTTTTGCTCACTGATTCTTCACTTTTCCACCTGCTTACTCCTTTCTCACTCCTCCCCCTTGCCTCCTCTCTTTCTCCATCTCTGCCTCCTTCTCTCTGCTCCTACAGATCCTCTTTTTGCCATTTTGTAATCCTTCTTTTGGGTGACACATAGCTCTGTTGACAGCACCTGAAATCAAGGACATCGCTGTCTCTGGTAATAATGGAAGGGGAAGCTTGGCCCAGCTCAGGACTTTCCAGAGAGATTTAAGTTAATTCCTCAGACACTGGGCATCAGACAGAAAAGGCTTAAGGAGAACAAGATGAGAATTAAAGCAAAAATCATCAAGAATATTTTGTTATTATATTTTAAAAAAAAGATCCTAAAACATTTAAAACTTGCACAAGTTGTATTGGGTTGGTGTGAATGTGGTAGGAGAGAGATGGATGCATAATCAATTCTTTTTATGGTGTTTGCAGTGTGAGTTTGTGAGGGGGTATGTTTATCCCAGGATTCAGAGAATAACAAATTTTTGATTACCAGGACTAATGGATGTGACACCAATATCCCAAGTAGCTGAATATTAAAAAGCGATTTCTGCAGACATATTTGCAAGATAAGCTGTTGTGTTTCAGTTGAACAAATATATGTGTATATGATGGTGAATCTGTGGGTATATATACCATAGAGAGAGGGGGAAAAGGAAGGTGGGAGGGAAAGAGAAAGGGAGAAGGAGGGAAAGGAAAGAGAGAGGAAGAAAGAGAGAGAGAATATGCACAATATGACCTGAAATCCTGCTATGCTCACCAGTTTGTGGCAGCATTTGTCCATAGGAAAGCACTTTAAAAAAATTGTGGTGGGAACACTTAACGTGAGATACACCCTCTTACTAAGTGTGTAAGCATATCATGCATGAGTGTTGATTACAGGTACAACATCGTGCAGCATATCTAGAGCATGTTCATCTTGCTTGACTGAAACCTACACCAGTTGTTTAGTAAGTCCGCCTCTCCCGTCTCCCATAGCCCCACCATTCAATTCTCTGAGTCTATGGATTTGACTATTTTAGATACTTCATTGATGTAAATCCAGGAAGCACTTTTTTAATGTATAGGAAAATAACCTGTGGGCCAGTGGCTCTCGTGTAGCTTCCCAAACTCTAATGTCATATGAATCACCAGTGGAATCTTGTTTAAGTGCAGATTTTGATCCGGTGGGTAGGGAGCAGATCCTAAATTTCTGTGTTTCTAATGCTTTCAGGTTTGGCCTGCAATACAGTCCCACAGGCCATGGTTGGGTGGTATAGTGGGATGTTTAATGTAACAGTAAGCTCAAAAGCTTTAGTTACATTAAATATCTATTTTATTGCATTAAATGGCAACATTTGTAATAATACAACTAGGCCAGAGGTGGGCAGATAGGTCATTTCTGGAAGAGGACCTCTGGAATTTCTAAAAATAAGAGGATTTGGTCAAAGTTTCCAAGGTAAAGTTATTTGATCTAGAAAAATGTGAAATCTATGGGGAAAGATTCCAAATGTGGTTCCAGTGTTGGCCGAGGTGTCCAAATGTCTGGAACCCAAGCGGACACTGATCAGGTCTGCCAGGTTGGGCCCCCTGGTCTGAGCAAGGTGTGAGGCCTGTTTGCAAACCTATCTTCCCAGCCATGCTGCGAACTGACTCGGGGCAGGACCCGGTAGCTTGTTAGAGCTTGTTGGCTTTGGGTGCCATCTTGTGGCAAAAAGCAAGAAAATATTTTTAAAATCTAGAAACAATCAAAGGTAGTATAGTTCTCACCTATGCATGATGTTACGTTAGGTACTGTAATTAAGAACAAAAAAAATAAATACCTAAATTGTATAATTGAGATCCTTGCTAAATTCAACACACTTCGCTTTAGCAAACATTGTATGTCTACTCTTGTCTGCTGTGTGACCATGGGCAGATTGCTTGATGTTGCAAGATCTTGAGTACTAAGTCTGTAAAATGGGAATAATTAACCTACCTCGTGAAATTGTGGTGAGTATCCCACCCATGGAAGATGCTTAGCCCCAGTGACAGATACGAGCTCAAAAGGAAGAGAGAAAAAGTGGTAGCAATGATTATTAATCGTTGTAGTATAAAAGTAACAATTATAAGAAAAAACATAATATTTTATTATTTTCATTTTAAAACAAGGAAAATAAGATCTGGAAGTCAAGTGATTTATCCAAGGTAATAAATCCAATGTCAGATCTAGATGTCAAATATAGGTCTTTCTACTTGAGACAGTGGAGCCTTAATTACAAAGTTGCCTTCATTGTATGCATTAGTCTGATAAGCCAAAAGAAAAGGTATATTAGTCAGTTTTTACTAGGCTATGCACGGTAACAAGTCACTCCAATACTTCTGTGGCATACACCACACAAAGGTTTACTTCTTGCTCCTGTTATGTGAACTTCGCAAGTGGTCTGAGCCATGAATGCCCGTCAGGTCTTGCTAGACGAATACAATTTTGGGAGAAAGGGGCAAGGAAGGTATTAATAATAATGTTCTACGGTGTGTACGTAAAAATCTTAAACCCCTTCAAAGTCTGAAAGAAATCTTCTGAGGTCATACAGTCCATTTCCAATGTGTCCCTTCTACAGGTAGGAAAGAGGCTCAAAGTAGACAAACGGCAGCCTCAAGGTTATGGAAAGAGACAGATCATACCCTGGGATGTGCTCGCTTGTGAGAAGTAAAGAGTATTCTCTTGGTGCCCCATTACCATGAGCCATCCCCATGCCTGCTTTCCTTTCCACCCCACTGTCTCAGCTTCAAGAAAGGAACCCTTATGCCATCAGTTTACTAAAGTGAAGGTTTTATCCAAGGGTGCTGGCTGTTAGTGGCTTTAAATGCAGCAGTTCCTGTCCCAGGACCTGGGGATGTGACAATTTAAATGTAATGGCCCCAGTGCTTCATCCTGCCCCATAGTCACATCCTTTGTTAGGTAATTTTGCAGTTCCTCCTACTGGAAGCAAAGTGTACTTCTCCACCCCTTGACTTTGGACTTGGCCATGTGACTTGCTTTGCCCAGTTAAATGTTAGAAGGTGTGATGCAATCAAAGACCTGAATTGCACCTGCAAGGTTCAACTTTTATCCTCTCTATGAGAAGATGTTCCTAGAATCCTACTAATCCAAGGATGAGGGGAGATAGACTCATGGGACAGACCTGGAATCAACCAGCAGCTTAGAGCCCAGCCCAGCCTGGATCAGCCACTCCTCAGCTGACCTGCAACTGTGTGGAAGAAAAAAAAAAAAAAAGCTTATTTATGCCACTGAGTTTTGAAGTTATTTGTCATAGAGAATTTTTATGGCAATAGCTTACTATTCGGGGGTATCCTTTCAAAACTCATTATGCTTGCTCTCTTGTCATTTAGCTTTCACCTAAAAATAGAGCACCACAAAATTTGTAGATAATTGAGGACTCAGTTAATAGCTTCTGCTTATCAAAGCTTTGTGATGGCATGTCACCATTTCCAACAAAAAATGCACAAGCCTTGTAAGAAGAGAAAAATTTTGCATGCATATTCTAACTCTCTGACAAAAAAAAATGTTAGAAGGGAGAGATTAATTGTTACTCAGAGTTTTGGTTTGTCATTTTTATTTTCCATCATACAGTAACTGTGAAAGACGAATGAGACAAAGAGGAGCAGAAAAGTACGAGTATGAGGAAAAGGAAGAAATCTAGGGAAAAAAGAAGAGAGAGGAGATGGAGAAGAGGGTGGATGCTAGTGGGAGGGAAAATAAGAAAAGGATAAAGGAAGCCACAGCAGAAAGGGAAAGAGGCTGAGAGTTCTCATGGAAAATCCAGGGAGTTGGAATGGTGAGAATGATTGGGGGTAGAGGCTTCTCTCCACTCTATGGACACGCACAAGCACACACATGTACACCACCCATACACATATCTGTTAGACAAACAAAATGTATATGTAACATAAAAACTAAATTTCTAAACTGTATTTCACAGTTTATGTAGCTGATTTCATGTACTTCTATATAAGGATTCTTCAAAAAGTTTGTAGAAAACGGGATGAAAGGATAAAAATTGAAAAGATAAGCTTTATTTCTCAACATAAGCTCCGTCAAGCTCAAGACACTTTAGTAAGCAATGATACCAGCCATTTAGTCCATCCCCGAAGAACTGAGAGTCTTTGGGACTTAACCATGTCAATGCAATCTTTTTTTACATTAAAAACTGAAGGAAAATAGGTGGCCTTTAAAGGTTTTCAGGACTAGAGAACAGAACGAAGTTAGAAGGAGGTAAATCAGAAATGCAAGGTGGATACCTAAGGATTTCCCATTGAAACTCTTGCAAAGTTGCCCTTATTGACAAGAGGGGAGAGGAGGAGCATTGTCATCGTGGAGAAGGACTCTCTGGTGAAGATTTCATAGGTATTTTTCTGCTAAACCTTTGGCTAACTACTTCCTCAAAACACTTTTTTTTTTTTTTTTAAAGACAGAGTCTTGCTCTGTCGCCAGGCTGGAATGCAGTGGCACAATCTCGGCTCACTGCAACCTCCACCTCCTGGGTTTCAAGTGATTCCCCTGCCTCAGTCTCCCGAGTAGCTGGGACTAGAGGCGCGTGCCACCACACCAGGCTAATTTTTTGTATTTTAGTAGAGACGGGGTTTCATCATGTTGGCCAGATGATCATGATCTTGATCTCCTGACCTCGTGATCTGCCCGCCTTGGCATCCCAAAGTGCTGGAATCAAAACGCTCTTGTAATAGGCAGATGTTACTTTTCTTTGGCCCTCCAGAAAGTCAACAAGCAAACTGCCTTGAGCATTCCCAAAATCTGTTGGCAAGATCTTTGCTCTTTGATGCTTTTTCTTTAACGGGACCCCTTCCACCTCTTGGAATCCACTGCTTTGATTGTGCTTTGTCTTCAGGACCATACTGCTGAAACTGTGTTTCACCTCCTGTTACAGTTCTTCAAAGAAATGCTTCAGGACCTTGAAGCCACTCACTTAAACTTTACATTAAAAGCTCTGCTCTTGTCTGCAGATGATCTGATCTGGGTATGTGGTTTTGGTGCCAATCAAGTGGAAACTTTCCTCAATTTTAATTTTTCAGACAGACTTGTGTAAGCTGAACCAGCGGAGATGTCCATGGTGTTGGCTATTGTTTGTGTTGTCAACACTGTCCATCCTCTTCAATTAGAGCATAAACACGATGAATTATTTCCTTGTGAATTGATGTGAATGGTCTGGTGCTGTGGGCTTCATCTTCAATATCATCTTGTCCCTTCTCACAGCAAGTTATCCACTTGTGAACTGCTGTTTCTTTGGGGAATTGTTCCCACAAACTTTTCACACAGCATCAGTTATTTCACTATTCTTTCACCCAAGTTCCAGCACAAGTGTAATGTTTCTTCTTGCTTTATTTTAGCAGGAATCATGTTGCTCTGATAGGGGGTCTTTTCAAATTGGTGTCTTATACTTTTTAGTGCCTCAAACTAGATCCCCTTTAGACATGTTATGACAAGTTACTAGAAGCTTATTTTGGCGCAAAAAAAAAAAAAAAAGAATGAAATCCGTGCATAATTTAAATTTTTTTTTCCATGAACTTTTTGAAGACCTCTTGTATTTCATGTTGCAGTACATTTCAAACAGTTATAATTGCCCACCTTGGGATGTTATGTTGGGACGTGGCAGGTTATAACATGGGGAGTATGGGCTCCTACTCACTGCTTCCCCACTGCCAACACTGGTGATACTGAAAAGTGGCTACTGAGATGAAAAGTGTTGAGAATAGGAACGGTAGGATGGGAGAATAGGGAAAGGGGAAAGCAGGAGAAAGAGGGGCCAGGACAGGCACAAGAAATTAGGGAATGATGCTGTCCCACCAGCTGCCTTGCACTCCTAGTTGCCAATCCAGGCTCAGTGCACCCCCAGTCCAGTGCCCCAGACGCATGGTTGGGCTGGACTTCCTTCCGCTGGCTGAGTCTGGGAACACTCTATGGGTTTGCAGAGAGCTGACTAGATGGCACGACCACCTTTTTCTCTACCATGTCTGAACTGTGTTTGCAAGATCTTGGTTTGCCTGTCCTACCTCTGTCCTTTTCCTCACTCCTATTTTTCTGTCAAGAAGTCTCCAGCTCTCAAATCCTAGGCATGACTGTACCCACAGACATCCTGTAAGGGCATAGGAAAGTCAGGGTAACAGATTGCCTCAAAGCCCTCTCCATGGGTTTTCCCTTGGAGATAGCCCATTCAGGGCACCAGAATAATGCTCATCAAAGTTGTGTGGCCTAGAGATATCACTTTCATTCTCTTAATTTTCAATATGCTTTCCTGAGTGAAGGAGCAAAGGCGAGACAAACAGGTCAAGGCTGGGAGTCATGCACAAACAAACCTGAGCACACCCCACGGAGATCACCGACCATATAAATCTGATATGAACAAAAAAAGGGTGAGAACCTTATTTGTAATGTATCTTCTGCCTCCAGGCAAACTAAGTTCAGTACCTTCCAGATACTATATACCCGTGTACCCAACTCTGAAAGTTCCTAGAAGAAAGAGAGCCCATGCTATTCCTCAATGGTACAAGTCTTTAAATTCTTCATTTTGTCTGACAAATTCAATTAAATGTTTTTGAGATCAGTCCTATCTTTCAGCCATCACTGGGGTAGGTGGCTGGTTTTGTTGGAATCCTCCTTCTTCCTCTCCCTTCAATTTCTCCACTACTGGTGATCACTGTTGAATACTGGTGTTATCGCTGTGTATCCCTTTGATGTTGGGAAAGTTGCTTTACCTCTCTGATTCCATTTCCTCATCCTTAAAATGAGGCAGAAAATAGTACCTACTTCCTGGGATGGTTGCAATAATTAAATAACTAACAAACTAAGGGCCTAGAACAATCTTTAGCATAGCATGTGTTCAAGAAATATTAGCTATTATTATTAACTCATTAGGCTAGTAAAACACATAACATAATAATAACAACAGTAAAACTACCAATGACTAAGGACTTATGCACCAACCAGTATTGTAAGTATTTCGCCCAACATTAAAGAAGCAAAATAGGGGAGTGGTTAAGAGTGGTTAAAGTTCTGGAGCCAAAACTGATCAGAAAATTAGATCAGATACAGTCAGATAAACAATCAATCATGTTAAACTTCTCAGGAATATATGATTTAAAAACCAGATGGAAATGAAAAAATGACTTATTGTTGGTGGAATTTAGACATCATCTGCAGTGCAAGGTAAGTGGTATGGTGCAGGGAATGACATCTATGCCTGGACCTTTCCAGTACCCTTCAAATAACACCTCATATAGCTGGCCATGGAGCAATTCTTCTTTCTACCCAAATGTAAAATGAGCTTGCTGGGGCTATATTTTCAGGTGTTTGGGGTCCAGTGCAGAAGAGTAATAGAATGAGGCTCCCCTCTAAACCAGGGCGCACATGTTGCTGTTAGTCTCCTAGCCTGGAGGGGACATCTGCTTCTATAACTCAGCCCCTGAGACAAGAAGCGACACCAGTGAAAACCAGAATAATAATCAGGTGGAGAAAAGTAATAACTTGAGCCTTGCCAGGGCTGGAATCAATTTATGCCTGCAGCGTTTCAGTTTTGAGTCACTAAACCTTGGTCAGAGTCTTGGGAGAACAAGACAGTACAATTCTGAGAAGCAATCAAAAAGTGACTGCCAAGTTATTGGTAGGTTCCATGGTGCAATTCTAAACCGGCGCTAATCTAATAAATGTAGGTGCAATGAACTGTGAAATTGAAAACATGACTGTCCATATTCTCTAAGCCAAGGGAATAAAATGGTCATTTTCCCCTTTATTTCATATGAAAAAGGAATCAGAGATAATCTCTGATTTTGGACTTTTGTACAAAACAGGGAAGTCTGCACGTCTAATGGCATTTATTAACAGTGAGAAAAGAATTAGAGAACTGTAATTCTTGGCTGACCAGAACCCCAGCTTCAAGCAAAAGGTAAGCTGAGTGCTGGACTTTTGAGTTAGAAGGTCTGGGGTAGGAACCCAGCTCTGCCATTTAAGACCGTGTGAAGTGAGGGCTTTCATTTCTATTCTACATTCTCAATGTGAGGTTTAAATGAGATAATGTTTGTGAAAATGCTTTATAAATTGGAAAGCATCATTTTAAGTGGATGAATGAGTGCGTGTGGGAAACAGGATGTGCAAATATTTTCATTGCTGTTTGGGAAATCATTGAATAAAACATTTTCTGCAAGTCACCCAGTTATTTTTGTTTTACTTCTGGTTTAATCTATTACAGCATAGAAAACAAATAGAATTTTTGAAAGCTGAAGATATTGTTGAGACTGTGGGTTTCCATTTGAAAAAACCTGCATGTGCTGAGAATATCAACCGAGTTTTTGGGACTGAGCTAGTTGCTATAGAAAACACAGCCATGATGAAGATGCAGTGACTGCTTTCAATGTGTTCATAATCCAATGGAAGTTGGGCAGGACAAAATAAGTGAATTTCATACAAAATGGAGTTACCAATGGCAAAAAAATGTCTAAAAATGTCAAATAATTGTAGTTAAAAGATGACCTCTAGATAGGAGCTCAGATAAGACTTCATGGAAGAAAAGGCATTAGGGATGTGCTTTAAAGAAAGGGGCATGCCTTGTTCAGGTTCAACCAAGAAAGCAAGCTAAATGCTTCTAACATGAAGGATTTAATTCCAGGAATTAGTTACCAAAACAATGACTGGGCGAAGTAAGCAAAACCTGAAGGGCTCTGGGTTGCCTAACCCAGAGATAAGTATCTGAAGGAAGATATTCCCATCCCTACAAATGAGGAAACAAAGATCAGGTGGTTCCATCCACAGCCAGGAGCTCATTCTGTGGCACTTCCAGGAATGCCACCCAGCTATCTGGGACTGCCAAAGAGGGGCTGCCACCGGGGACACTTCTGGAACCATAGAGCACTGTCTTGGAACCACAGTCCTGGAGCACCCCTGATCAGCAGCATCAGATGACAGCACTAGTTTCCCAGGCAGGGCATGGTGTGGCTAGTGCTGGGACCAGGAAGAAGGCTCCATGCTCTGTCTGCCAAAGACCAGAGCATAGAGTCTACTAGTAACTCCTAGTAGAAATGAGAAACAAGAGAAAGAAAGGGAAATTAAGGGGAAAGAAATAAAGGAGGAAGAGAAAGAAAGAAAGAGAGAAAGAAAGAAAGAAAGAAAGAAAGAAAGAAAGAAAGAAAGAAAGAAAGAAAGAAAGAAAGAAAGAAAGAAAGAGAAAGAAAAGAAAAAAGAAGAAAGAGAAAGAAATGAGAAAAATAAAGAAAGAAAAAGAGAGCATGAGTAGTCTGCATAGACAAGTCATGCTGCAGTAATAAGCAATGGATGTTTCTTTCTCATTCACTGTGCATGGGACTGTTCACCTCTGCTTCATGACATTTTTACTCTGGGACACAGGTGGATGGAGCAGCCTGTTTCCGGACCATTGTTGGTCTCATGACAGGAAACCATATGCTGGCTCAAGAGCTGCTGCTTGAAAGTGACACACATTACTTCCACTCACACTTACATTTTATTGGCCAAAGCAAGTCACATGGCCTTCCATGGGTTTAACAGGGTGTGCATGTGTAATCATCAGGCAAAGAGGGACACTAAAATTGGTGGAGAGCCACCCAATCTACCACAACTAGAGAGTCCCTTGAACCTCTGTCATTACTTTACTTTCTCCACTGAGAAGTAAGTTCCTTTTTGTCAAAAGCACTACAATGTGGAAGATTATGAGTTACTCAGTATGTCCACTGATGATGACACTTGTAGATGCAAGTTTGTTCAGAATCTATCAAGAGGAGCAAATGCAAATTCAGAAAAGCATATATTCCAGTGAAGACAATCACTAGCTCTTCCATCTTGAAAAGGGCTTGGTGTAATCTACCTGGACAGACAGAGGGTTGATCCCTTCAGGGAGTCCCTGCATAGCCTCCATGCCTGCTGCCATAGTTACAAGTTCAGGAACTGATTAAACAAGCATTGAGGTGGCTGGGGAAGGACTCACCTTGGCAGGAAGTTCTTTTGTGACCATCATCACTGGAGACAAGTACTCTCACATTCCAAGCGCAGTTCAGGAGACACATACCCAACCTCATTGTTACCAACCTTCCAATGTTACACATATCAGGTCTCAAATCTGGACAAATTATTAACTGCTGCTCGTGAGTTGCTTTAGCATCTGTTCACATGTTGGTTTGTCATCATAATTCAAGCTCTCTCTTCTTCCAGGAAAAATGAATGACATGGTTATGTGCAGCCTTAAGTTTTGCTCCCAGAAAGACTTTCCTTCCGTATTGTCCTTCAGGGCCACACCAAGTGGGGTTTTAAAGTCACAACCATCTCTATAGAACCAGGACCTGCGCATCATATGCACCAGCTATAAACCAATGGTTCATATTTCTGTAGTGGCCTGTTCTTAGCAAACTCCCCATGACATCAGAGGTGTGAGCTGAGGGTCATGTAGATTCCAGCAAGCTGGCAGTGTGAACTGCCCACTTCTGCAAATTCCTTGTGCCTTCAGAAGCTGCAGAGGCCTAGTCCCATATCTATGACTTGCATTTGGTGGTGAAACACTGCTGGGTACATCTGACTTTATGGTTTGTTGGATGAAATAACAGTTCATGATAGGCAGCCAGGTTACATGGCCACCTGACATTTCGTGCCCACACTGCTGGGCACAACTGACTTTATGATTAGTTGGATCAAGTAACACAGTTAGTTCACAATAAGTAGCCAGGTTACATGGCCACTCAATGTTTTGTCATCAGGGGTTCACTTTCCACTAAGGCTCCATAACAAGTCCTCAAAAGGAAATAGTTTTTTGTTGAAATAGAATAGCTTTGCTCAAAAACTCTCAGGACCTTTGCTGTGATCTCCTGTTGAGGGTTGCCATAGGTTCCTCACAGAAACTCAAACTGCTTCAAATACTTCAAGATCCACCGATCTCCTGAATCAGAAAGTTGAGTGGTACTGCTAGACCAGATGGAGAACTGTCTCTTGTTTGGGTATCTTACACTAAGTTAAATTAACTAAAAGTGATTCAGAGCAGCACAATGCAAATATAACTCACATCCCACTCAAAATCCAAAGAGGCTTACCTAGCATTTTGCCTCTTGGTAGGAGGTGTTGGGTACAGGGATGTGCCTTCACCCAGGAGGAGATATATTGACATGCCCTAGACCACTGAATTTCCCAAGCAAATTGAGGTAAAAAGACCTTGTATTTGGGGAGCAGGATTATTCCTCTACTCTCTAGGTCCTGAATCTTATCTCACCTGATTAAGCTTAAAATAACCTATAATAATTCTTGAAGATCATTTGTCTTCTGCATACCCCTATGCAGGGTTAAATAGGAGTTACAAGTATAATAATTGTAAAAAGAGTAGCTAGCATTTGTTTTGTGATTATTATTTGCATTGTGCATGTATTAACTCATTTAATAATCACCATAGCTCTATGAGATAAACAATATTACTATCCTTATTTTGAAGGGTCACCACCCCTGTACCTTCCTTCTCTTTTTCTTTTCTTTCTTTCTTTCTTTTTTTTTTTTTGAGATGGAGTCTCACTCTGTCGCCCAGGCTGGAGTGCAGTGGTGCGATCTCGGTTCACTGCAAGCTCCACCTCCCGGGTTCTCGCCATTCTCCTGCCTCAGCCTCCCGAGTAGCTGGGGCTACAGGCCCTCACCACCACGCCTGGCTAATTTTTTGTATTTTTAGTAGAGACAGGGTTTCACTGTGTTAGCCAGGATGGTCTTGATCTCCTGACCTCGTGATCCGCCCACCTCAGCCTCCCAAAGTCCTGGGACTACAGGCGTGAGCCACTGCACCTGGCCTGTACCTGCCAAGTAGCACTAATCTGCATGGGTACCTTCCTCCTTCCTCCCCTTCCCAGAAATGTTTGCTTTATTATTATTATTATTATTTAAACTATTTTGGTAGAGCCCTCCAGCCATTTTCTTTGGGTCCTTCCTGTCGTGAAATATCTTTCTCCACAAGTGAGGATTCTTCTAATTGTTAAATATTGATTTTAACTATATGCCTAGGGACTGGTGAAACAACCAGGTGTGATGGGCATCTCATGAAGCCATATTTGAAGTGGATTTGGGCAAAACATCACTAATCTCACGGTCTCCATAAGCCCCTTCTCCAGTCTCTGACAATTTGTTAGCTTAGAGTCAATGTCAAAATAATCTTTCCCTGGTACTCAGTTACCATGGTTAGTGCTCTTCAGTTATCTTTGGAAAAATAGGAGGAAGGATCGTATCTTGTCCTTGAGGTATTATGGCAGTCCTACCCTGGTGGTCCAACTTCTTTATGTACTGCCCGGGGCCCTATCTGTTGTCACTTTCTGTCATAGTGGCTTAGCTTCCATCAGACACATAGTCACATAATCTGGAAATTATGTGTTTATTTAATATCATGTGGGATGAAGTTACTGATAATTTTCAAATTAGGCATCAGGGCCTGAAAGTGAAGTTTTCTATTGAGTTTTTCAGTTTCATTTGTCAAAATACTTTGAAGTAGGAGATTTTTGTTTTACCACCAGGTTTCCAGCAGGACAGACTTTTCCATACTGGTCAGTGTATGGGGACACTTGACCCCAGTACAGTATTTTATTCACTACTCTGCTAACAGGAGGGTCATCCATTCTAAGCTGCCTTTGGATTCCTTTTTCATCAATAGTGAAGAAACCTCTAAGACTGTGGCCTGAGTTCTCCAGATACATCACCATAGGACTTTGAGATCTGATGGGTAAAATCCGAAAGAAATGAAATTTTCCCAGGGCTCCAGTCCTCTTTGTTAGAGGGGTGGGACTTCATATTAAATGGGTAAACTGTGAATCGACAGGGCATGGTATCACTTCAGTGTTTATTGGTCTAAGTTCTCAATTTTGTCACTAAAATTGATTATTTTAGTTAGACACACAAATGTAAAGTCAAGGAAAAAAATAGGTATTTTCCACAGTACCCATTTAAATTGAGCACTTTAAGTTCTCCATTGATCACAGCTGCTCCTCCTCAGTAATCTGAATATTTTGGTTTTGCTGAAGTGTAGGTAGCCCGATGCCTCTCAGTGTTTAATCATCACCCGTGTGAAAGTGGCACTGCTATCCACAGTCCTCAAGACTCTCATTTCCTCATGGAAGTCAGGGATTCAGAGGGTGGTGGCCGTTTTAGTGTTCTTCTTCCTTGGCCATGAGTTTATACTACACAAATTTTGGCAAATCCACAGCCTCTCACCCTGAGAGTTCTTTTTAGCTATGCAAATCAAGTAGGAACTTGATGAATTACTCATATACCCATGGACCTTCAGGATCACTTAGCTTCTGCCAAAGATCCTTGCTAGCTAAATAATTCTCATTACCAAGTCAACTCTGCTGCCTACCACAGTAAATACACCCCCATTGTCTCTGCTGGATAAGTGCTTCTCCTCCGCCCCCATCACTTCCCAACCAGTTCCCTCAACCCCACTGGAAACAGGGAACCTGTTTCAACAGTAGTACCTTCTGCTAGCACACCCAGCCTACCCCAAACAGCCATGAAAGCACTGTTCAAAGATGGCGGGTCTCCTCTCCAGTGTCATTCCCAAAGGCCTTAGCAAAGGCCTTTCTGGCTTCTCTCCAGAAACTCAGAGGGATAGGTCCTGGTCAAACAGGCTAAATTCACTCCCGCATTCTCATCTCTCAAGATCTTTTGGCTTCTTTTTCTACTTAATGCTAAGAAATTGATCTTGTAATATCACTTAGTGGCTTCAATCTATTCACCAAGCCAAAAACTGAGATCACTTTCAAATGCTAGAACTAAAGTAACTGGTAGTTGCACCTGCACTGGTAAGTCCAGTCCAGGCTAAAATCATTCACTTCCCTCCTTGGCCAGACAACCTAGGAAAACATTCTCTTTTTTTTTTTTTTGAGACAGAGTCTCTCTCTGGTGCCCAAACTGGAGTGCAGTGGTGCGATCTCAGTTCACTGCAGCCTCCATGTCCCAGGCTCAAGCAATTCTCGTGCCTCAGTTTCCCAAGTAACTGGGATTGCAGGGGTGCGCCACCACACCTGGCTAGTTTTTATATTTTTAGTAGAGATGAGGTTTCACCATTTTGGCCAGGCTGGTCTTGACTCCTGGCCTCAAGTGATCCGCCTGCCTCGGCCTCCCAAAGTGCTGGGATTATAGACCTGAGCCACCACACCTGGCCTGAGAATACATTCTTATGTGACTCCCTAGACTGTTACAGATAAAATGAGAAAAGTACCACAATTTTCTGTTTTGTTTCGGTACATAAGCTTTTATCAACATTCATCTTTATAAGCGAACCCCAAGGGCATTGCTAGTTCTGGGACAAAGGAACTTCACCATCTTTTGTTTGTTTTTCTAACCCTGACTATACCTCTGTAAACATTCTCTTCACTATAATCTCTCGAGTTAAATACTCTGCGTGTGTCTTCTGATACTATGCAACTTTCCCAAAACTCAGAATCTCGAGTAGAGTTTTTGACTGGCTGAGCCTGGTTTATTTGCTTACATGCTGATTATCCACCGAGTGAAGAGAAGGACTGTGAGTTTCTGCCTTTCACCAAGACTCACTCATGGAGATTTCTCTGAAACAGAAAAGATGTCACAAGGATCAATAGTTTTTAAAAAGACAAATGTCCATTATACTGGGATTGACAAGTCATTCTACTTGGACAGAAAGGAGGATATACATAGGGGCAGTGGAAGGAAATTGGGCTACAAAAGCAAATGAGAACTTTATTAATTCAGAAGGGCTTAAACGCCAGCCAAAGAAAGATATATCTCATGAGATGGGAAATGGGCTGCCACTGACAGTCTTGAGTAGAAAAATGACATGTAACCTGTGTTTAAGCAAGATCCATCAGGTACCAGAATGAAAATAAATCACAGGAAGGAGAGAATGTTACTTTCTCCATTGAATTGTAAGCCTCACGGGGCAGGGCCTTGTGGACTTGTTTAATGTTTCTCTTCCAGGTGACTAACCCAGTGCCTGGTAAGTAGTAGGTGTGCAATCAATGCTTGTGATGGAGAGCAAAGAGACAAGGATGAATTAGGAGGCTACTCAAAGTTAGCTCCAGTGAGAAATAATGAGGCCCGGATGAAAGGGTAGAAAAATAACATATATTTAACATTCACCCTATACCAGGCATTTAATCTTTATTATCTGATTGATCTCACAATTACTCTTACGAGGTACATATTTGTTTCAATTTTACAGATGAGGTTCAAATAAATTAAGGGAAAAAGTCCACATTCAGGTATGCAATAAATAATGGAGCTGGGATTTGAACCCATGTCTGGCTCTGAAACTCCCCCTTGTCCAGGATGTCATGCCAGGAGGGAGTCATGATGGGGGAAGGTCAAGAAGGCACAGAGGTAAGAGAGACTGGCAACTGGCCAGGTCCATTGGGTGGGACAGAGTGTGAGGCAAAGTGGAGGAGTTTGGGGCTTTGAGCTGGAATCCCAAAGAGAATTGTGATGACATTAAAAGAAATAAAGCAGTCAAGGGGACTTTCAGGGATGGAGTGCTTGGGTCAGCTCTGGACATGCTGCGTGTGGGTCCTTGGGGGATATCTAGATGGAGCTACCCATCAGGTAATTGGAAATGCCAATTCAGATCCCAGGACAGAGGCAGCAGTGAGGAAGTACACTTGCAAGTGTCCCATGTTGAGGCGATTATTTGAAGCAGTGAGCATAGATGAGAAAAAGTTAGCCAAGGTCATGATATAGATGTACCTGGTCCAAGCATGGTATGCAGGATATCTGAATATGCACAGATCCTAAGGTACGTCCTGAAAGTAGGTCTGCTTTACTAAATCTTTTGATCAGCAGTTTTCTTGAGGTTTTCGCATTTACTTAAGTAGTGTGTGTTGGCAGGGGGTGAAAAATACACGCGAGTCCTGATCAATGAAAGCTTTGCTGTGGGTGTGACCTATGTCCTGTAACTTGCTCAAACTTCTCAGGGAGGGAAACTTTAAATACCCAAGTTAAGAACTATGAATGCAGACAATTCTCTGTCTGGGAGCGGAAGATCCAACCTTTAGAGGCCATCAGTCCTCAGGCCACGACTCCTCAGGCCACATACCTGTTACAAGAGGCTTGATATGGTTTGGCTCTGTGTCCCCACCCAAATCTCATCTCAAATTGTAATCCAAGGAGGGACCCAGTAGGAGGTGATTGGGTCATGGGGGAGGTTTCCCCCATGGTGTTCTTGTAATCATGAGTGAGTTCTCATGAGATCTGTTTAAAAGTAGCACTTCCCCATTTGCTCTCTCTCTCTCTGGCCGCCAAGTTAAGAAGTGCCTTGCTTCCCCTTCACTTCCTGCTGTGATTGTAAATTTCCTCTCTCTCTCTCTCTCTCTCCTGCCACCAAGTAAGACGTGCCTTGCTTCCCCTTCACCTCCTGCCGTGATTGTAAGTTTCCTGGGGCCTTCCTAGCCATGTGGAACTGTGAGTCAATTAAACCTCTTTCCTGTATAAATTACCCAATCTCAGGTGTTCTTTATAGCACTGTGAGAACTGACTAATACTAGGCTTCAGCTGATTAATCCCCAGGGACAGCTTTCAGGATTAGATTTTTGCGTCAGTGTTTCCTCTCCCTTCTACTCCCCTCCCCATAAAGATTTAGTGGGCAGGACTGACCTTGTCTGAAGGGATCCTCTTGGTCGGGGGGCTTCGAAGAAGCCAGATTGTCCCCTTAAGAGTAGTCACTACTATGAGCCCCAAAACGTTGGGTCCCTGTAATGCTATGCGCTCTGTCTCCAGCTGACTTGCATTGAAGCCTAGTCAGAGACGGCCACCTTTGTCTTTCGACAGCACATCAGAAAGTGACACAAAATTTCTCTTTGAGCACAGATAATTCAAAACGGCTGAACTTTTAAAAGAAGAATCTTTTTGCCTGCAATGTTCAATAGTGGAAGAATACCCTGATTAATTTAGGAAACTATTTTACCCTAACTTAGTTATGAACGACTGAAAAATGTGCCTTTACATCTGTTTAGGATGACATTTTGGGCATCTAGTACTACATTGCAATCTCCATGACAATAAACACATCGATTTGTTATTTGATAGTTGCATAATTGTGGTTTTCTTCTGCTTGTTCTCAGAGGTGGAAAGCTGCCTGTTTGCTTTTTTCCCTCTTTTTTTTTCAGGAGAAAAAAAAAAATGTAAAACACACCAAACCAGAGGGAAAGAAATAGTCAATATGCCACTGCTGCATGTAAGCTGCAAGTTTATTTGCCAGTTTACTCTCTTTGAAATATCTATGAAGTGCTTCGCCGGCGGGTTCTCCTCCACATACTCTGAGTGGCAATGCTCATTGACGACCAGCAGAGGGCAGGCACGACCTCCTAATACACTGGGAATGCCATCTTGCCAGCACCAGGAGCAAAGGCGCCGTTGCAATCTGTAACTTCAACCATCTCTCTCAACCACTGTAGACCTAATTGCCATGATAAAAACAGATCTGTGTGAGCTTTGTAGTCACACGGTCTCGGTTAAATCTCAGCTCTGCCACATACTAGCTGTGTGACCTTGAACAACCTACTTAACCTCTCTGAGCCCATTTCTTCCTCATTTCTAAAGTCGGGCTATTAATAATACCGATTTCATAGGCTTCTTGTGAATATTTAATGAGTTAATATATGCAAGGCACTCAGAACAGAGCTTAGCACATGGTGACCTATTATATTTATTGTTATTATTAGTAGTATTACATAAAACTCTTTCATTCTGTCTCTCAGGACTCCAACTAAAGTGTCCAAGGAGAAGGGACACCACTCAAGAGGAAGGAAGAAAAAGGTTTTGGTGAGTCTCAGGCCACACTAGGACTCTCTGGGTGATGGAGAAGGGAGCTACAGAGATGTCCCTGCTCCAGCAGAAGAACAGAAAGATGGTTCTAGCCGGGGGTGAGAGAGGCCAAATGAGCTAAGCTTTCCTGTTTCTTTCTTTCCCTAAAGGCAGAAACACCTGAGCTTGGGCCATGGGAAGGGCAGCAGGCATCTGGTACAAGAAGGGCTTCGGGCAAGCGAGGAGCTGTTCCTCCTAGCTGCATTGAAGCACGGTGCAATTAGCTGCAGCCTGAGGGAGTCGTCGTGAACCTGGCCACCTGGGCACCTCTCCTCGACATCTGGGTGAAGGACAAAGGGAAAACTCAACTCCGAAAGAGAGGCCTTGGAGGTGATTTTACAGCCAGAGTGGCAGAGGCCAGGGAAGCAGGTGCTCCCATATTAAGTAGCAAAGCCGTTAATATGGTAGCTAGAAGTGATGAGACCCTGGCTGTGTGGTGGGGAGGCAGGGGCAGGGATCCATGGCAGAAAGAAGAGGGTATACTTTCCTGGAGATGTTTCCAAAACCCCTGGGTAGGGATCTTGAGTTGAGCTCTGGTAAGCATCTGGAGGACAAGGACCTCTTATCCAGCCTTGTAGAGTAGCAACTGTTTGGGTCATAGGCTGTGAATAAATAGTCCAACTCTGTCTCCTTCTGACAGGTAATAGGATGGCACTTCCCTGCTCACTGGAAGTCGATGTGGCCATGTGACGTTCTGTGGCTCATGAAAGATAAGCAGAAGCTTTCAGAGCCAATGCAGACTCTACCATGATTTTTTCCCCTGACCTAGCTGCTAAGGGTTCCTCCAGGAGCCTGTGTCCCTGCGTGACTCTGATGAGCAGAGCACACCTTAGGCTGACTTGTGACTGACATGCAGCCATTGAAATGTCAGGTTATTGTTTATTTGTTACAGCAGCACACCCCAGCCTGTCCTGATTGAGACAGCAGCTCATCTTTGTGTAGCCCTCTGTCACATCCAGCATGGCTTTTTCACACTGCATCACCTCATTTGATCCTCTGGAAAGCATCTGAGGTAAGTCTGTTATCCCAATTTACCAGCTGAAACTGGGTCTCTGAAAGCTTAAGTATCCAAGGTTCCAGAACAAAGTGACAAAGCTGGGAATCCAACCTAAGCCCCAGGATGCCAAATCCCATGCTGTTCCTCCCCCACCATGCTCCCTAGTGTGATGACACCCAACAAACGGGTACCGACTGAAATTGAAATAATACTGGTCAGCACAGCTGCAATCACCAGCATCACAGCACTTTCACGAGGGCAATGCTTTTTGTTGGTGTCATGAGCATATAATATAACATAGCCAGTTTTATAAAGAGCAAAGGTTAGCAAGAAGTGATGCCTACAGTGTCTTACACGAAAGTCAGACATCAGATATTACCTAGGGAAGGCTCTTACTGGGATGAATGATCTATCATTTATTGTAGAATTTTCTTTTGTTTTTTTTAGACAGAGTCTTGCTCTTTCACCCAGGCTGGAATGCAATGGCACAATCTTGGCTCACTGCAACCTGTGCCTCCCAGGTTCAAGCTATGCTGCTGCCTCAGCCTCCCGAGTAGTTGGGATCACAGGTACGTGCCACCACGCCCAGCTAATTTTTGTATTTTTAGTAGAGACAGGATTTTGCCATGTTGGCCAGGCTGGCCTTGAACTCTTGGCCTCAAGAGATCTGCCTACCTCGGCCTCCCAAAGTGCTAGGATTACAGGTGTGAGCCACTGTGCTGGGCCTATTGTAGTACTTTGAAAACCAGCTCCTGTAATTAACATTCTCCATGGCTCTGGCACTCTCCTCATACCACTCCCCTACCCACAAAGTCCCTAACAACAGTTCCCCTGACTCTGAGTTCTTGCATTCTTTGTATCTAAACTCTCTGCCAGTCATAGTTACCTGTTCTAGGGCCTCAATCACTCAGGGCCCTTTTTTTTTTTTTTTTCCCTGGGAAACCAGCAACCTACTCCAGCTAACTCATGCAAAGGCTGACGGTATGTTATTGCTGCGACTCGTCACGCTTGTGTTTTAACCTGGCTCTCCAGTCCAGCAGTGGGATTTCAGAGCAGCTCACAGTCTGCTAGGGGAGCTATCTCAGCGCCGGCCGACTTTTGATTACACCTCAAATCACATCCTGTTGTTGGCAGCCAATTCTACTTAGCCTAAGACTGCTTTCTGCATCCATCCATCCTTCACTGCTGACTTTGAAGGGATCAAAAGAGCCCTGTGTATTTTTCTAATCTCCCTAATCCTCGTAACTATTCCTGTGAGGATGCAGGTATCATCACTACCATTTTTCAGATGAAACGAAGGCCCAGAAAGTTTTAGTGACAGACCCAAGGTCACCCCTGTGAGCCGGTGGCAGAGATGGGAATGGAACTCAGACCGGCTGGTCTCCCAGGCCATCAGTCTCCATTAGACCCTGCTGTCTCGCTGAATTCCCCCTGCAGTTTTAATTGAATATCATGTTCTTCTTCACTTCCTGCCCTAAACAGGGCAACAGCTGCCGCTCACCCTCCTGAGCCGGCTGGCGGTACTTCAGTGGTGGGTGAAGTTATGCTGGGGTGGAAAGCGGGTGAAGAGTTTCAGGATAAAAGGACCCATCAGACTGGAAGATATTCACGACGGTATAAAAGGGATGCCCTGACTTTCAAATGACATCGTGTCGGGGACCAGGCTAAGAGGGAAACTGCTTGGGAGGGTGAGTATGGGAGTTGGAAGGACGGGACACTGTGGAGGAAAAAAAAAAAAGGTGTGTGTGTAATTGGATGAAAACTTTTTGGCAAAAAAAAAAAAAAAAAACATGGAGCACTGTTATTGGTGAGAGGCCCAATATGCGACATGGCTGGACTGTCCTGGGTTCATGTTCTTTTCTTGAGAACAATGCTATAGGGTTTCAAAGGGATTAAAAGCAAGAGGACTAAGATTCGCTTCACCCTATTGCATCTGCTGCACAGTTTCTACAGCAGTGGTTCTAAAGCTTTCGGGTGCAGCAGAAGGACCTGGGGTACTCGGTAAAAGTGTTGGTTTCCGGTCCTCTCCTAAGAGACTGCGGCTCAGGAGAGTTTGTAGTTGTCTTGTAGGGCACACTTAGGGGAAGGCAATCAACGGTCATCCAGCTTCAAGAACTTGTGCCCCTGTACCTCATATACATTTTGGAAAGGTCTTTTCCTTTGGGAATCAGAGGAGGAGGCCTGCAGGGGAGTGGCTTGTGTCTACAGCTGCTAAAAAAACAAAAACAAAACAAAACAAAACCAATAACTCTACTCCGCGAATGTGAGGTTTGGGTAAGCATAGAGCAGCCTGCTGTCTTTGTCGCGGTCACCACCATCAAAGCATTTGCAGGAGCCTGTCTGCAGGTGGAGTGAGGCTCCTAATTACACTTCAGGGCACAAGGACCTGTGAGGAGAGGGGAATCTTGCCCTTGGAAATATGAGCGGTTTGGTCCAGGCCAGGAGGAAATTGAAAAACTTCCCAACCAAAACGTTTACTTCCCCAAGAGATAAAAAGAAGCTCAGGTCATAAATCCGGGCCAACACCCAGGCCCCAGAGGTCAGACAGGAGGCCCAGAGGGGGATCAACACAACCGAGGGCAAGGAATGCAAGGCGAGAGTCCCCGGCCAGTAGGGAGCCCCAAACGCAGATCCAGGGGCTCAACAGACACCCAGCAGACATCCATCAGAGGCCCAGGGCTCCGGGGGCTCGGGCCACTTGTCTGTGGCTAGACAGCAGGGCCTTGGAGAAGCCTCCAGCCCAGACCCCCTGCGCTAGCTGTCAGCCCTCCCTGTGTGTTGCAGAGTTACATTTTTTTCCAGAACCCTGCTTAGACATGTTCACTGAGAAAAAAGCAAATCATCAGGGAAGATGGTATAAAGAACTGGCAGCCTCTGTTTTCTCAGCCAAGAACCTGAGCAGAACCAGGAGGCCAGCTGACCAGGTGCCCAGCTCCAATTCCCAGAGGGGGGCTGTCTGCCCAGCGGTGTCCCATGCTTGGCAAATGGGTGCCTAAGGAGGCTGCCATCGTTATTCTCGGGAACCTATGTAGGGCTCAGGAAATCATGAATTATGACTGCCACAGCAAGAACTGAATGATGACTCAGGACACCTTTTGCTGTTAACTTCCATTTGTGGGCACTTCTCATTTTCAACAAGCAGAAATTCCTCCTCGGGGACTGCTTCCCATGCTCCCGCTCATCTCAAAGTCTCAGTTGCTCCAAAGTTATGAAAATATGCAGAAAGATGTCAGAACCAGGGAAATATGGTCAGAGTAGGACATAGTCTGGTGGGGAGGAGGTCATTTCTAAGGGCAAAAGGTGGGCCCACTGGTATTAAAACTTCTCTATTTCCTCCATTTTAATTACTTTCTACAGCTAAAGTGTGAAGCAAATCATCATTCTGTGACCTGAGGGGTGGGTGGAGAAGCTTTAAATAATTTAAACTTGAAACTTGTTCCCCTCCAAACAAAAATGGCATTGAAATGTTAGATAAGTTCTTTACCCTTTCTAGGTCTCAAATTTTTCTCCCCATAATGTAGCTTCCATTTCATCTGGTAAGCAAATCCTGAATTTTAACTGCCTCAGAAGGACCTTGAGCTCCGTGCTTGAAAGGCAGCAAAGCCAAGTGCAATATTAATGTATAATTATTTACAATAAAACCACAAAGTCAATTAAACAGCCAGTTGAAGTGTAAGGAGCAAACCACAAAGATATAGGTAAACATTTAAAGTGGAGACATCACGGTTCAACAAAGAATTGATTCTCTTCTAGAGCAATCGTCTCTAAAGCCCATCTCACATTTCTGAAATGCTGTTACAAATAAAACAGAAATCAGGACAAGAGGAGGTGGCAAGAAGCAGGGAAAAGGCCAGTGATCTGGATTTGGCGTCACTCTGGCCCTTCCTTTCATCGTGTTTTTGTTTGTCTAAATTGCAGCCAGGAAACACATCAGCTTACCCTCTTAATCGTTTTCTAGTGTACGGTATTGTTACCTATATGCTATGCACATTGTTGTATAACAAACAAAGCTCTAGAACGTTCATCCAGCACGACTGAAACCCTATACCCATTGAATAGCTCCTTGTTCCCTGTGTCCCCAACCTCTGGCAACCACCGTTTGACCTTCTGTTTCAATGAGTTTGATTACTTTAGACACTTCACAGAAGTGGAATCAGGCAATATTTGTCTTTTTTTGTGATTGGCTTATTTCATTGAACATAATATCTTTAAGGTATGAACCTTGTTGTAGCATATGCTAGGATTTCCTTCTTTTGAAAAGCTGAATGATATTCCATTGTGTGTGTGTGCCACATTTTCTTTATCCATTCATTCTCTCAATGGCATTTAGCTTGCTTCCACGTCTTGGTAATTATGAAGAATGCTACAATGAATATGGGTGTGCCAATGTCTCTTTGAGATCCTGTTTTCAGTTCTTTTGGAAAAATTCTCAGAAGTGGGATGGCTGAATCGTATGGTAATTCTATTTTTAATTTTTCAAGTAATCTCTATACTGTTTTCCATCATGCTGCACCATTTTACAATCCCACCAACAGTGCTTTGTCTTCAGGACTGCACTGGTAAAGCCATGTTTTTTCTCCTGTTACAACTGGAGCAAGGGTTCCAATTACTCTACATCCTCATCAACATTTGTTTTTCTGGGTTTTTATGATGGTGGCCATCCTAATGAGGGTGAGGTAATATCTCACTCTGGTTTTGCTTTGCATTTTCCTAATGATTAGTGATGTTCAGCATCTGTGAATATGCTGTTGGTCATTTGTTTATTTTCTTTAGACAAATGTCTGCTGAAGTCCTTTGATCATTTTTTAAGGTGATTTGGTTTTTGTTATTGAGTTGTAGGAGTTCTCTATGTATCCACCATTGAGTATGATGTTAGCTCTGGGCTTTTTATATATGACTGTATTACGTTGAAGTAGTTTTCTTCTATTACTAGTGTGTTGAATGTTTTTTTATCATGAAAGGTGTTAAATTTTGTGAAATGTTTTTTCTGGATTAACTGAGATAATCATGTCATTTTTGTCCTCTGTTCTTTTGATGTGGTGTATTATATTTATCAATTTTTTATATTGAACTATCTTTGCATCCCACAGATAAATCCCACGTATTCCTTTAAATGTGCTGTTGTATGCCATTCTCTAGTATTTTCTTGTGAGTTTTTACATCAATATCCATCAGAGATACCGGCCTGTAGTTTTTTTTCTGGTAGTATCCTTGTCTGGCTTTGGTATCAGGATAATGCTGGCCTCATAACATCAGTTTGGAAGTGTTCCCTCTTCTTCAATATTTTGGATGAGTTTGACAAGGATTGGTGTTGATTCTTCTTTGAATGTTTGCTAGAATTCTCCCATGAAGCCATCTTGTTTTGGGCTTTTCTTTGTTGGGAGATTTTTGATTACTGACTCAATCTCCTTACTAATTATAGGTCTGTACAGATTTTCTACTTCCTCATGATCGAGTCTGAGTAGGTTATAAGAATTTAACCTTATATAACCTGTTTCTAAGAATGTATCTGTTGTTTCTAGGTTATCTAATTTGCTGGTATGTAAATATGAATAATAGCCTTTATAATCCTTTGTGTTTCTATGGCATCAGTTGTACCTCCTCTTTGCTGATTTTAGTTCTTTGTCATTGTGTTTAAAATGAGTTTGTTGAACTAGATGATTGCTAAGGCCTTTCTAGCTCTGAAATTCTTTGACACCTCAAAATAACGTTTTAAAGTGCGTTATAAAATATTTAAGACATACAAAATGATATAAAGAAGAATACAGTGAATACCCACCTAGCTTAAGAAATAGAAGTCATCAGTGTAGCAGATAACTTTCCATGTATCCTTCCCCAGGTGTGCTCTGCATGCCAGAAGAACTCACCATTCTGAATTTTGTGTTTTTTATTCTCATATATATATTTATGCTTTTTATTATATATATGTGCATGTGTGAGAGAAATATATATTTTGTCTACTTTTAAATTTCATATTAGAAATAAAATATTGTATTTATTAGTCTACAAGTAGATTTTTTTCTAACATTTTGTGAGCTTCATCCTCGTTGATGCACATAGCACTTGTTCATTTCCCCTCGCTTTCCCCCGACCCCCGTTGTAACACTTAATTACAGTTTTGGTATGCATTGTTGATGAACACCAGGTTGTTTTCATTGTTTTGTTTTAACAGTCTTTCTCCAAATATCCATGTATATATCTCCTTGCGTGCTTGTGTGGGATTTGCTCTAACAGAAAAACTACCTGGAGCATAGCGAATGTGCATTTGCACCTTGACTAAATAATGCCAATTTTTTCTCTAAAGTAATTGAACCAATGTGTACTCCCACCAGCAGGGTATAAGATTTCCCATTATTCAACATCCGTGCCATCACTTGGTAGTATCAGACATGCAACGCCCATTCGCACATTTTGGCATAAAATGGTAACCTATTGCAGTTTTCCCTGTAATTTGCCTGATAACCACTGTGATTGTTCATTTTGTCACATGTTTAGCAGCTATTTGTGCTTCCTCCTCTGTGAATGACTTCTTCATTATTTTTTGCCTGCCTCTGATTTTTACCATGGGGGAACTGTATTTATGCTCTATCCCAGGAAAGACGTAGATTGCCTGACCAGATCTCATCACTGTGAACTGCATTCTTGAAAAATTTCTAACATAGCTCCCACTTGTGCCACAAGACTGTGTGGGCGAGGATCACCTTTCCTTAGTGCATTCAATGTACCCATGTTTCCTTCATACCAGCCAGTGCAGGTGGCATGAGTGTGCATTCCAGGGCAATGTACTGTTCAAAAATGTGAGTCTCCCATCAGAGAGTTGAAATTCAGAGTTCTCACAGCAGTTGCTGCTAAGCCGATGTTGCTTCTATCCAGATGGCCATGTGTACCACCCGATATGGTGAGGCCTAAGCATGCACTGGAGGGAGGCCATGCCCACTAATCCTCCACATAAAGGGTCATGGAGTTATGGAGTTATTATGCTCTAATACTTAGAATTTCCTGGGTTTTATGGAGAAATGTACATTCCTGATATTTTTCAAAGTTGCAAAATGCTGATATTTATTTAGAGACGTGCCACAAGTGAAGCCAAAGGAAATATGCCCAAGATTGAATTTGAGATTTCTTTAACTACAACTTGGAGCAGAGTGTTCACCAAAGAAGATCAGCAATGAAGAGGCAAATAGCCTATTGTGTTAATTCTTGCTTAATGTTTTAAATTAAAAACTAAGGAGTTTGTCCACAAGGGAGACAAGAGGTGCCTGTGTCCTTTGATACAAGCTCATACATACATGTTAAATTGCTAATAGAAGAGGTGCTTGTATGCCAGGATACAAGAAGTGCTGGGCGTAGGATGGACATAAGTTTGAAAATCTCTCTAGTCCTAATTTGTGTGAGTTGCTGCTATTATCACTGTAGATTATTGTCCCAGCTACAGTCAGATTGTGTTGGTTTACAAAGTGTATTGCTAGGGAAGACTGGTATGTCCACAGTGGATGCATTCCCACTGGAGAAGATGAAACTCTCATCAGATCCCAAAGGAAAACTGGGAATTGTGGCTTTGGAATTGAGATACAGTTCATAGGATATCCAAGGGATAGAGGGGAAAGGTATTTTTCTCCAAACTAAGAAATATGTATGTATGTACACACGCAAACACACACACACACGTTCAGAAAGTGTGTCTACCTGCATGCAGCCCTCATTCTGCTGATTTTACTTCTCCCATTTCTGCTTCTAAGTGGCAAAGAAAGCCAAAAGTTAGGGGATTGAAACAAAATGGAAAAAGCAAAAACAAATTTTACCTATAAGACCTGAAATTCATCCAAAATGAGTATGTTTTTACCAGCAGATTGTGAAGCAAACCAACACTCCATCAATATATTCGTCAATTAGTGAATTATTATTGAGCACAAAGTGTGTCTATTCTATATTGACAGGCTCCTGTGGCTTCTCCAGTGCCTACTAGAACAGGCTTCCAGGAATACCCCACATTCAAATGGCTGTTCCAGTCTTCAATTGGCATCTTAGACACAGTCTGTAAAGGAAACATAGTAAAAACTGGAGTAAGCAGAGAATAAATAGAAGACTATGGAAGGATCTGGGCAAAGGGAATCCTTGAAGTACATGACCCTTGACTCAATCAATCCATTTGCAAATATATATTGAAGGCCTAGTATATGCTGTCAATGTCATTGTCCTATGGGCAGTATAATAATATCTTTCCCTCTGTACCTTAGTTTTCTCAACTGTAAACTGGGAATAATAATAGTATCCATCCTGAAGTGTTATTGTGAGTGTTAAGTGAAATAACATATTTAAAGCATGTAGAACAGTGCCTGACATATGATCAATATACAATCAATATTAAGGAAGGAGAAAAATCATAAGCACATAGAAACTGAAAAACAATAAAGACATCCAAACAAGAGATGTCACAAGGCAGTGCATTATTAATTGCCAAACAAATGCTTCTTATCCCTGAATGTCAAAACGTAGGGCACAGAGCTAAGAGAGAGCCAAAAGAGTTTGGTTTCTCACACTAGCCAAGCACCTGCCTTTTGCACGTGTCTGAGAAGCTGCAAACGGGTCCCTCCAGAGACACCATGGATCACGATGGGCTCTTGGGAGAGGACCCAGAGCTGCCCCTAAGCACAAGGTGGTGCAATGTAGTGCTAGCGAGTGCTGCTGTGGTGCCAGACTGCCCATGTTTAAAACCTACTACTGGCACTTATTATTTGTAGGCTCTGGACAAGTTATTTAACTCCTCTGAGCCTCAGTTTCTTTCTTGGTAAAATTTGAATGATAACGTTGTCTATTTCATGGGTTTGCATGAGGATGAAATGAGATAGTGTAATACGTTCATAATAGAGGACCTGACAAACATACATGTTAAATTGCTCATCTACATGGGATCCTAAACCGCTTGCTTCTTCCACATCTTTAAGGAAAGAAATTCCACAATCTGTCCCAGTGTTCAATGGTGTCAAAACTTCCTCCTGTTGGGAAATCCTCCCTTTTTAAAAGTTTATATAATTTGAGAGGACCCTTAGTGATTTTGATAACCCAACTCACCATACTGGTGAGGAGAAAAGGCTGGAAAATGTAAGTGACTTGCCCAAAGTCATGCAGGTGGTTAGCGGCAGAGCTAGGACTGGCTCCCGGTTCTCCTGAAACCCCAGTCCATGCTCTTTCTACTAAGGCTGCCAGTATTATTTCCTTTTGCTGGCATCTCGTCTTATGCTCATCAAGGTTGGAGACCTTTTGTGCCACGTGATTCTGGACTCTCCTGGGCAGAACATTCCAAGCCCTCCATATTCCGGCCTTGATCTACCTGGGGGGCACCCAACACACATGGGCTCTGAACGAACTGCAAAATAAAACAAAAGGTGACAACTGGGCCACATCATCAACTTTATTACAGATCCAGGCTACACTGGAGAACACAACTTAGAATGAGAGCCAAATGGGCCGGTTACCTGACCCCGTAAATTAGGCAGAGTCACCTGCTATCCTAGGCATATGGACTGGGGCACTGAGAAGAGGCTTCCATGTGGCAGACGTTCCCAAGCCCAAGAGAAAGAAGGAGGATGGGGCTGAGCAGAACATGCCCATCTACTCTTTCCCAGTTTGCCAGGCAGAAGTCACTGCACCTCCTCAAGGATGGAGAAAATAAAGGGGAGGAAAGTCAGGAGTGTGACTAGGAAAACTCTTCTTTCTTAGAAACTAAGAGTGGGAAAAGATTTTCTTTTCTAGTTTCACCTCTTTCAGACCACACCCCGCCTTACTCCCTACTCATTGGCTGTACAAATAACTGGTAACCCTTTGGTCTCACTCTATTTCTTTTGTGCTCCAATTATTCCTCTTGAACAGAGCGCCTTTGCCCTCTGGATGCCTTAGTGATTTTTTTTTTTTTTTTTATACTTTAAGTTCTGGGGTACATGTGCAGAACGTGGAGGTTTGTTACATAGGTATACACGTGCCATGGTGGTTTGCTGCACCCATCAACCCGTCATCTACATTAGGTATTTCTCCTAATGCTATCCCTCCCTCAGCTCCCCCACCCCCCAACAGGCCCCAGTGTGTGAGGTTCCCCTCCCTGTGTCCTTGTGCTCGCACTGTTCAACTCCCACTTATGAGTGAGAACATGATGCCTTGCTGTTAAATGCCCTCTGTCTAAGTCTGTTTGGACTGCTGTTACAACAGAAACTTATTCCTCAAGGTTCTGAAGGCTGGGAAGTCCCAGATCAAGGTGCCTTCAGGGTTTGGTAGGAACCTTCTTTCTCATAGACTATGTGGCACTTTCCCACTGCATCCTTACATGGGGGAAGGGTGAACAGGCCCTGTGGGCCTCTTTTATAACTGCATTAATTCCATTCATGGGGTCTTTACCCCCACGACCTAGTCATACCCCAAAAGCCTACTCCTTAATACCATCACGTAGGGATTCAGTTTCAACCTATAAGCTTTGGTTGAAAGCTAGACATTTAGACCTAGTACTCTTTCATCTTTCAAGACTCAGTTCATGTGTCACCTTCTGTATGAAGCTCTTCCTTCCTCTCCTCATGTCCACCCCCAACACTTTGTGGGGTGAATTGGCAACCTTTTCTTTGTGTTTAGTATGGACTTTCCTTTTTTAGCCCTTTATTCCACTTAATTTTCTGAAGGCAGAGGCACATCTTACTTATCCTATGTTCAAGGCCTTACACAGAACTTTAAATGCAATAGGTCTTCAATAACTTTTTGATGAATTATTATGTTGAATGTTCTTCCTAGGCATACTATAAGATATTAAGCCAAGTCCCTGCGTTATTTTCAGAATAGAGAATCTCATTATTTCATTTATACATTAAGTACCAGTAGGTGCATGACACTGTTAGTTACTGCAAAGTATATAGCTTGTAGTCTTCTAGACTCTTAAAATCTAGACTCTTTCTAGAATCTTAAAATCTACTTGAAAAGGTATATTCACAAGAAATAATTGAGCATGTGTACATAATTGATACAAATGCTTTTTTGTACCCATAAATCCCTTTATAATTTACAAAGCAAAATCTGCCTGATCTGCCATTCGATCCAATGACTACCCTGTGAGTCAGGGTGGACTCACTAGCCCCATTTGACAGATTAGTAAATTGGGCTTGAGAAGCCTTGGGTGATTTCGCCAAACACACCCAGCTGTGAATGACAGAACTGGAGCTTGAATCCAGGCGTTTGGCTCCTAACCTAGTGTGGTTTTTCATAATAGGCAGCTAAATGAAAATAATTAAATGCAGGTGTTTGACTATGCAATGGAGGAAGAGTGATGTCTACATCTACTAGTATCTCCATCACCTTTGGCTATACTGAGAGGTTCAGTGTGTGTGCTGGCTTCCAATCCCAACACCCCCATGCTTTGTTCAAAATCTGCCTATAGATGAAGCCCAAGGTCTTTCTGCTAAGCTAATGGGGAAAGTTAGAGGGAGAGTAGAGGCTGAGAAAAGTATTACCTAAGGTGATGTGTTAGCTATCCAAGTGTACCTAGCAAACTAGAATTTGAAAGACGTGCAGATGTAGGTATATAATTTCATGGTCTTTATGGATTCTTGCTATCCTAGCTCTGAAGCTTCAAGTCTAGTGGGGACTTTTTTGTATCAGAAATGTCTCTTGAGGACTGAGGGGCATGGTGGTGGAATGAGCAAATTTGAGTGGGAACTAAGTCATTTTCTGGCCAAAAAACAGGATTATAATAAACAAGCCATGAAATGGAAATCATTCAGATCTGAGGGAGTACTGTCTGTTCCTGTCTAAACAAGTGACTGCAATTTCCCATTTTTCTCCAGCTTTCATTTAAAGGTAATATAGTCCTTTCCAGTCTTCTGACTGTCTTGTTATAGGGCCTGTAATTTCCCTTCAAATACTTCAGTGTTGATTGTGTGATGTATATATGTGAATGCAAGTTAACTGTAATCTACATTCGTGAGCACTGAAAGACCTTCATTCAGGAATGTGTGCCATAGAGGAAGAAATAGAAAATACTACAGCTCTCTCAATTCTAAGCCCATATCTGAGAGTTGGTTAATTAGCATAAAGAATGGTAAAACACTTTTTTGTTGGTGAAATAAGTGGTGTTCACTCTAAATGACTGGCTAGAAAGTTTGTAAAGACACCTCTGTCCTGGCATGATAGGAGTATAAGAATCTGGTGAACCCAACAGCCTGCTACCTTCAGAGTGGTGCTCCAGGCCTGGGAGTTCATTTATTCTCTGTACCTCATGCATGGTGAAGAATGTGGGCACTGACTCTGCTGTCAGAATGTTTGATGCATATGCCTTAGCGTAAATTTCTCATGCACCGGAGATTGCCTTAAATGACTGAGAGTGGGACACTCTAAGATTACAGGATCAGCTTGAATTGTTTGGGGACCTGACTGCTGGTCAATGTCAGAATGGGGTAGAATAAGGTAGAATTTGGGTCTGAGACTTGCTTTCCTTGTTACTACCAAGTAGCCAGGTTGTTGGGGAAGAAGATATGCCGTTCCACCCACCTCTAATTGTTGGGTGCAACTGACATTTATCACTAGATTCCATCAACTGCTAATGGCCAAAGTGGCTTTAGGTCCTTTTGCAACAGCCCTTAACAATTCCTCCCATTCTTAAACAAATTCTTCTATTTTTTTCCGCTTTCTTCCTTTCTTCCTCACCCCTAGCTCTGTCAAATGACACCCGATCAAAGGATAGGGCATACAAATGTTTATTGAGCTAATCTATGCCCTTTATATGCAATATTTAATTTCATCCCCATTTAAAATAAAAAAGGTGTGATTTAGTAAAAGTTGAATCTCAGAGAAGTTAAGAAACCACCCTAACATCACACAGCTAGTAGGTGATAAAGCTGAGATTCAAAAGCTTGGAATTCAGAACTCACATACCGTTTTTAGCAGACAACTCCACACACAATTTTGAAAAGGGCTAATAATTGTGGGCACTTCATGCTCTTCTACCAGATGGGATGTTTTGACAAACTGAAGAATAATCATAATGACCTGTGATTGTTTTTTCCTATCAAGTGCATTCTCTGCCGTAAACAAGGAGAACTCTTGCAACCTGTGAATAGAGGTTTACTTCCTCTCTCCAGTTGCTCTCCAGCCAACCTCACCTATAGTCAGACAATGATAGAGTAACAGTAAACACGAGGCAGGTGATTAATGTGGTGTCAAGAAGCACCTGAGGTCCATATGGATGTGTTTGATTTGATTTTTCTGAACCACTCTTATCTCTAATGCCAAAGCATGGATGGGTCTCCTAGTTCTACAAAGGCCCCCAGCCTGGCCTTCGATGACTTCTTTTCCCCTTGGAGGCTTCTTTTTACCTGGAATTTGGCCTGATCTCATCTGGATCAAGAGGTATTTTTATCAGAGGCTGTTTACTGTAGCCCTTACAGATGACCCCAACCCCTACACAGGTTAGGCCCACCCATTAATTACTTCGAGGAAACTCCTTTGGTGTCTGCCTTTTATCCTCTTATAGATATTTCTGTAAAAGAACATGTGTTGTTAGAAGTCCTGTTTGCTCAGTGTTCTCTGTCCCTAAGACTGACCTTCAGGACACCTGCTGGAGTCCTCTGCGTTCAGTTCTGGGTATCACAGACAGCAATACTGCTAAGGAAAGCTCAGGAGATCAGGCACATGAGGGCAGTTCAAGGACAGTAGGGACAGAGTCAAGACAGAGTTAAGCTTCCATTTTGAGAAAACATAACCATGTTCCGAAAACGTAATCACGCTAATTAAAATATAAGAAAGGGAAAAAAGGAAGAACAGTACATTAAGATAGGCATTTCTGTGCAATAGAAATTTAATAGAAATGTTCTGAAGTACTATCTTGGGTAAATTAAAAAAAAAAAAAAAAGAAGAAGAAAGAAAGAAAAGAAAGAAAGGGAAAGTAATCCAGAACAAGAAGTGAAATCCTGGAGCAAGAGAGGCAGACTGGAGTTCAGCTTCTAAGGAGTAGTATGGAATTGAAATACATACATAGAATTAAAGAAAACAATATTAGGTAAACACTACATTAGTCATCATCAAAGAGAGAAATTGTGAATTGAAAGACGGTTCTAACGAATTTCACAGCTCAGAGAAATAAAGAGAGAGGCCGGGCGCGGTGGCTCAAGCCTGTAATCCCAGCACTTTGGGAGGCCGAGACGGGCGGATCATGAGGTCAGGAGATCAAGACCATCCTGGCTAACACGGTGAAACCCCGTCTCTACTAAAAAATACAAAAAACTAGCCGGGCGAAGTGGCGGGTGCCTGTAGTCCCAGCTACTCGGGAGGCTGAGGCAGGAGAATGGCGTGAACCCGAGAGGAGGAGCTTGCAGTGAGCTGAGATCCGGCCACTGCACTCCAGCCTGGGTGACAGAGCAAGACTCCATCTCAAAAAAAAAAAAAAAGAGAGAGAAAAGTGTTGTTAAGAAAACTGGAAGATAGACTGATGATACTTGAAGAAGAAATGGCTGAACATTTTTAAGAACTGAGACAGTTGTGGTGGCACATGCCTATAGTACCAGCTACTTAAGAAGCAGAGGCTGGAGGATCGCTTGGGCCCAGGAGTTCAAAGATGCAGTAACCTATGGTTGTACCGTGCACTCCAGCCTGGGTGACAGAGCAGGACTCCATCTCTAAAACATAAAAATAAAATTTAATTAAAAATAAAAAAGACTGGGCATGGTGGCTCGTGCCTGTAATCCCAGAATTTTGGGAGACTGAGGCGGGCAGATCACCTGAGTTCAGCAGTTCAAGACCAGCCTGGCCCACATGGTGAAACCACATCTCTGCTAAAAATATGGTGGTGTGTGCCTGTAATCCCAGCTACTCAGGAGGTTGAGATGAGAATCACTTGAACCTGGAAAGCAGAGGTTGCAATGAGCCAAGAAGGTGCCACTGCGCTCCAGCCTGGGCAACAGAGCAAGACTGTCTCAAAAAAAAAAAAAAATTAAATTAAAATTAAAAAAGAATTTTTAAGACTTCATGACTGAAGAAGGTCATGAATTCTTAGAGTGGAAAGAAAGCACATACTGTGTTTTCTGTGTTTACCGTGAAGCAGGATTAAAAAGCAACAAAAAAACAGAATGACAACAAAACCCCTCAATATTTCACAGCAACATTGAAGAACACCAAGGATAAGGAGAAAATCGTTTTTTATTTTATTTTTTTAAATTTTTAATTTTTTGTTTTTTGTTGTTAGACAGAGTCTCACTCTGTTGCCCAGGCTGGAGTGCAGTGGCTTGATCTCAGTTCACTGTAACCTCCGCCTTCGGGTTCAAGCAATTCTTCTGTCTCAGCCTCCTGAGTAGCTGGGACTAAGGCGCCTGCCCCCACAGCCAGCTACTTTTTGTATTAGAGATGGGGTTTCACCATATTGGTCAGGCTGGTCTCGAATTCCTGATCTCAGGTGATCCACCTGCCTTAGCCTCCTAAAGTGCTAGGATTACAGGCATGCACCACCTCGCTCGGCCAAGGAGAAAATCTTAAACTGAGTGTGTTGGGGTTTGCGCAGTGCGATAGGGACTGATCCTCAGATACCTGAAAAGCTGTGTCTTGGAAGAGGAGTTAGGGTGCTTCTGAAGACCTCAGAGGGTGACCCAGGACTTAGGAGAAGGCACAGGGAAGCAGATTTTAAGCGGCTTTCAGAAAGAACATTCTAATAACAAGGGCTCTCCGGAATGAACAGCCTGCCTTCTAATAAGGAAGTGAGTTCTCTCTCAATAAAAGATCTGCCTCTACAGAGTCCCCCCTTCTAAAGAGCACGGGAGGGAAAGTAGGCAGGCTTGGGAGCAACTGGATGGCTGGAATCAGAGTGGTGGGACCTGGGTTACTTGGGGCAGCTTAAACACTATAGAAAATGGGCCATGAAGGATACAGGAAAATGGAGAGAAACGAACAGTGTCCAGAGGGGAAATGTGATTTTACCTGTGTAATGATTTGTTTGGGTCTGTCTTCTTGCTTGTCATTTTTGAAATGAATTATAAACCTTTCCTCAAATTCTACTCTACAACCTTCCCTAGAGTCAGGCAGTCTTCGTTGACCTGTTTCTTCTCCCACTTGACACTTTTAGCTGAGTTATTCACCATCTTGAAACTGGCTGGCCTCATTACCCTTTTCAGAAGAGATCAGATGGCCAACAAAAAACTTACCCAAAACTTCTGTGTATGGAGGAGTCACTAGACATGTCTGTTTCTGAGTCTTTGTCCCTTAATTCCCCGATGTAGAAGACAGAATAATTCACCTAAAATCATGACAACTCACATCGGTAGACTGTTTGATGTTTTACAAGGCTCTCTCATGTGCACTAACCTCATTTAATTTTCACACACACACACACACACACACACACACACCACACACACAAAAGGCAAAACAGTCATTATCATCTGCAGGAAATCCAGAACTGGGAAGGATATGCAACTTGCCCAAGGACAAAAAGCAACACTCAGCAGCAAATCCAATGCCTGAGGCTCTAAATCAAGAAATGCTTCTAATGTCCTAAATTGCCTCTCTAGCTGACACAAAGAAGGGATGTTCCCATAGAAACATGGTTAAGAGTAGTTGAATAATTAGTACCAACACCTAGCACTAATCCCTGTGGTAGTATAGGCATGCAGTAAATGTTTACGGTTGAATTCGAATTGCAGTTCAGACTTCTTATGGGCTAGGTAGACTATCAGTGGGCTGGCCAGGGAAACCACCCAGTACTTTCCTCACCCCAGTACTCATTCTGCTTGAGCTACTCTGGCTTCTTGATTATATAAGAGGGAACACCAAGTTCCCTCTTGTACAATCCCAGCCCTGTCTGACACTCTATTCTCCTTTCCTATTTTATTCCCTTCTATGGCGTTTAGCATTTAGGATCATCTGACATGTCATGTATTTTACTTGCTTCTTTGGGGGTTGTCTGTCTCCCCTGACCAGCATATAAGCTCCCTGAGGACAAGGGTTTGTATGTGCTTTGTTCCCTGCAGATTTCCCAGCACATAGAATAATGCAGGACTTGTAGTAGTGCTCAAGATGTATTTGTTGAAGAAATGAATGAAGGAATTCATTTATACTGTTGTTTCTACAGACTTCTGGATTCAAACTAAAACACAAGCTGACTTTTGGAACACAAGTCAGTTCATAAATAGAGACTTGATGAATATTTTTTGAGCACAAATAATGAAATATAGAAACTCTTTTTACTACATCATTTAAACCTAGTCTCACGTAAGGTCGAACTATGGGCCGTCCACACCTTGAGACAGGTGCAGAGAAGGAGACGCACACAGCCCAGCTAGTCGGCTTGAAGCTATGTGGGAACAGATTGAGTGGAAGTTGAGGCGAGGAGATCTGCAACCCAAAAAGAGAAAAAGACATCCAGGGGGGGAAAATCAATCCATCAGCCATGGATACTGAGAATCTACTTTGAAACTAGGACTGTGCTGGGCATGGCGGGCCAGAAAAAGTCTCTAATACGATCCCAAGGAGTTAAAAATTGGCGGTGTGGAGGCAATTGTCGGGGAGACACACAAGACACCCCCAAGAATGTTTGGAGCTCTAAACTGTATGTTACAATAAGAACTCCTGAAGGAAGAGGAGATTGGCTCTCTGGGGTTTTCAGAGAAGGCTCTTTGGAGGAGGTAGTCTCTAGCCTTCAAAGACCGGTGAGACTTCTCACCCCAGCGGGGAAGGGGAGAAGAAGGGCATATCCTACCCTGGGCCAGCAGAGCTGGTGCTGCAGAGGCAGGGACCTGGGTGCTGCAGGCACAAAGTTCTGCGCTAGCAAATCTAAAAATACCCGCCCTCTCTAGTTTTTTCTTTCCCTCTTGGTCTCTTTTCTTCTCACCCTCCTTCCTATTTTCTTCCTTCTCTGATGATCCTTTCTGGCAACCCTGGGACTCACTTGCTCATCTCTCCAGGGAATCTCTGACCAGCTGGAGGGGCCAAAACCTTGCAGGACTCCCCGCAGTTCAGGTACAGGTTGGCAGCAGCTCCCGAGGCCCCCACCCCCCTCGACTCAGTTCTTTCAAATGCCAATTAACAGGTGTCAGAAATGCTGGTCTGAGTAAGAGATCCATGTCTGCATAACAACCCAACTGTTTTGGCTCCCCACCCGTGAGCATAAATATCGTGGTGTTTGAGCCCTTGGGGCCTGTGGAGTTTACAAGTATGCTGTCAAGATCTCTTCACTGGGCTAGTGCTTGAAGTGCTGCCAAAAAGCGAGGGGACTCCTGTGCTTTTATGTGTTCCCAAGCGCAGGCCACCCTGGCTCCAGGAGGAGCCCTCTGGGGACCGAGTGTCGGTGTGAATCTCAAACAGCAAGCTGACATTCCGGTTGGGAGTGTGACAGTGCATGCCTGGGTGATGATGCCAGGGCGGCAGGTGACACGGGTCCACCACAGAGGGGGAGCGTAATTGGAGTGGCTTCTAGTTACATGTCCTCAGAGCTCTGAAGGATGGAATCAGGGTCGGGGGAACAGTTAGAAAATGATGTTACAAAATCCGGATGTCCTGATCAAATTGAGACCACTGAGATGGAGCATTCAGAGCACAGATGATCCCAGTGTTCCCAAAAAAGGCATCCAACGTGGGCTCATCTAGGACTAATGACATTGCAATCCAGAGATACAGACCACTGTCAACCAGCGAAATGCACCCATACACATGTGCACATGCGCGCACACACACACATACACACACACACGGGCATCCATGTGATGGGCTCTAGAAGCCCAGAAGAACCCCTCTTTCAGGGCACTCCCCTCCCCCAGGCCTCACCGCAGCCACTGAGGACCTGGATAAACATCTGAAAACACAGTGGCTGCCAGGGAGGAGAAAAAAGAGGCCAGGGTGGAATGGGATGGGGCAGGGCATGGCGACAGGAAGAGCTCAAAAGATTCTCAAGTTGGGTGACTACCAAGGTCGGCTTGTCTCAGAGGGCAGCAGGGCCACGGCCTGGCGGGTGGTGGGGCAGCAGGCCTTGGCTGGCTTCTGCCGTGTGGGGCAGCATTTCTCTGCCTTCACCACCCCACCTCGGGCTCTGTTCAGAGGTCAGATCTAGGGGAGATTCTTGGACCGTTTGTCGAGTTGGTTCCACCCCAACGAGAACCATATCAAAAGGCTGAGCACATTTGACCTCATCAGCTTTGGGGTCTGCACAGCAAGTTGGAAAAATCCCCAGTAAGAGGCCTCATGGGAGGACTACATCACCATCCCCCTCAGACCCAGACTGGTTATGCTTTGTAATAATTATTCTAGAAACATTGGTGGAAACGAGGAAAGCTTTCCCAATCTCCCCTAACTCTTTTGCCATTTGTCATAGAAGTCCAGAATATTCTAGATTTTATATTTGTGGGGACCAGCACCAGAAAGAGGCAGAGAAGTGTACAGGATCACGTACTTCTTTGGTGGCAAAACCCAGCCTCTTGGTCCCTAATACTCTTTCCGTTAAATTCCTCCTTGTTCTCTTGGTCTTCTTTGTATCTATTAACTTATGAAGAAGATAACTTTCAATAATTAAATGTGTCCTTAGGAATATTTCCTTGCCCCTGAGTTATATTGGAAACTCTGAGAACAGAGGAAGATGGCCTTTATTTCTTTGCTCCCTGGTCTGATTTAACTTTACAAGTCTCCGTGCAGTGCCTACTCCATGAGCTGCTTTCCCGATTTGAGGGGAAAATACAGTCCACACAGGCACTATCCTGAGAATCGCCCCATGAGCCTTTCCCAAATCCCAAAGATGACGTAGAGTCCTGCCCCTCAAATGTCAGGATTTGGAAGAAGTCACCTGCCTCCAAGCGAAAGCCAGATGCCTACAGAGGTGAAATAGGAAGCTCTCACAAGGATGAGATCAGATCTCTCTAAAAGAAATCTCGTTGGATGAAGACAGAAAACAAATAATTTCCCCCAGCAGAGGAAAGCTATTTGTTTATCTGTTCCATGGGGGCCAGAGGGTCTGGAGCTGTAAAATCTGAAGGCAGTGCATGTTTTAGAAAGTTGTCGGTGGGATCATTTTTATTGTACAGTGCATGGCCCTAAGATGGCCAAAGGGGAGTGTCAGAGCCTCGAATCTTTGTCCTTTTTTGGGAGGCCACTCTGGGCAGACATTTCGCTGATCATAATCACTTTTATATGTAACTGGACCTTAATTCATTTGGTAGTATGAGCTACGGAAGGGCGGCACAGATTAGAGAGCTATGTCTGTAACTGACGAAATCTGCGCCTGGCGTGCATTTGTGGGGAAATTAAAAATAAAATGAAGCTCATCTGAAAAATGCGTGGACTGGAATTAGCCGTCTCCTGACCGGTCACGCATGGAACTTGTCGGAGATGACCAGGACAGAAAAGTGAGACCTGGGCAGCACATCGGGCTGCGCCGCCCGCCAGGATCTGGGGAGCCTGTCATAATTTATAATGGATTATCTTAGGAAATAGATGAGGACAGCTTGTGTTCAGGAGCCAGGAAAGACTACTTTAGTTTTAAAAAGCTGGGTGGGGTGGGGGGGGGCACAGAAACCATGTCTCAAAAATGCATGACCCATTGTTGTTTATTCTGCAAGATATTTAGTGTCTGGACTTGGATTGAATTAACTCATCAAATCCTCTGCTATGAACATGACATTTGGTGGCAGCTAACATCGCCACACCAAGTAAATGGCACCCCTTGCCTGTGCTGGTGCTGTGACTCATGTTTGCACCTCTCATTATAAGGTACACATCCAAATGTATTGGAATTTTTATAGGTAACACTTTGAGTTTCAAAGACTGGGGCTTACACACACACACACGCGCACACACACACTGGAGGGTATCTTCCCATTTTCCCACTATGACTTCTCTTTGATTTTCTTCCAACATTGCCCGTGATGCCTACTTTGATTTCATCAGATGTCACTGTTCTGGACTAACTACTTTTGATTGCATACAGAGGAGAAAGGGAAGTAACATTTGTTGACTCTTCTCTGGTCAATGTGATAGTGTGTTACGTAAGTCTGTTGTTAACCTTCACAAAGACACTTTGCAATACTGTCATTCTGCTGATTTTAATGATGAGGCAACTGGGACGTGGAGAGATTACAGAACTTGCCAAGGTCTACCATTCAGTAAGTGGCCTAGTCAGGCTTTGAACCAAGACCACTGGGGCTTCAAGCCTGGTCTATGCACCCAGTCAAGGTGAAGCCAGAATCCTACTGTAACTGGGCAGGATCTACAATATCAGAAGAATTTGGATCCAACAGCAGGCTTTATTTCAATCCTTAACTCAGCCAACCTAGTCCTCAAATCCAAGCTTCTTTTCCTGAAAAAATTACAAAAAAAACCCCACAAAAACCTGCACTTCAAACTTTGAAAGGTAATAGCAATTAAACAACTTAGTTTCCATTGTCAGTCTGGTTTTTCTGCCTTAGTGGAAAGTCTAATGGGATATTTTACAAGGATGACAAAGACAGATAATGAAAGTCAAACCAGTGCATAAATCTTCCTTGAAAGCTTGGTAATTAAAGGCTCTGCATTGTTCTTTAATAACAGTCACCTTTTTACTGCATTGGGATAAAGGCACAAGCTCTGAAATATATTTGCATTTCAGCCACACTCTTGAGTGAACACAATCTCTAGATTTTTATTCAGAGGAACTGCATTTCAACTTCTGTAGAAAGAAAGACCAAGAAGTAGCTGTTTCTTCCAAAATGCTGGCAGTATGCAAACATTTAGTGCACTAGAGCTTAGATGCTAATCTGTGAATTCATACCTGTGTTTTAGGGGGGCTTCAGGCTTATAAGAAAGGGCAGACAAGAAACCTTGATGTAAAACATAGCCATAGCCTTCCTACATGAAATGCCTATATCCAACGACCATGGTCCTGGAGCATGTGTGAGTTAATGTGACTCACTAGGGAAAAGTTCAATGTGTTCCTCAACAATGCCTGTGTCTACAGAGTAGAGGAAGTAGGAGGCCATGTGTTATTGAGAGATTTCTGAAACAACATATCCCAAATAACTTTTACTCCTGCCTGATGCATGAATTCTGCCATGAAGGTGAAAGGAAAAGGGGGTAAACATTTAACAGACACCTACTAAGTGCCAGGCACTGTGTTAGGCAGTCTCAAATCTTTTTAATCCTCATCACAACCCTCTGAAGTATTATTCTCTTTTTAGAGATGAGGAAATTGAAGCTAAGACAGGTTAGGTTACTTGCCAAGCATTACATAACCAGAAGACAGCCTGAGATTTAAATTCACATGTATCGGACTCCCAAATTAAACTCTTTGTCCCCTGTTAAAATGTGCCTGTCCCTGGGAAAGGTGGCACATGAAATCCTATCAGTCATTCACACTGTAGTGTAATGAATTTATTCTACCCTTTCCGAGAAAGTTTCGATTAAGAAGCCTAAAGGTCTAGATTCCACAAAGAGGAAGAAAATACAGAAGGGAGAGGGCAATGATGATGAAAACATGTATCAGTCACTTTCCAGTTTTGCCTGCCCCTAAATACCTGTGGCTAACTTGACAGAGCAGGCAAAAGGGGGAAAGGAAGATGTGAAGAACAAAGTCTTTCTTTCACTCTTGGTTTTGAAAAGATAGTTAAGAATAGAGATGGTGCTGTGTTCCAAGAGTGACAATGTTGAGAAGGGAGGAAGGGAATTACATGTAATTTGGCTCAGCCAGCCGGGCATGATGGCTCACACCTGTAATCCAAGCACTTTGGGAGGCCGAGGCGGGTGGATCATGAGGTCAGGAGTTCGAGACCAGCATGGCCAATATGGTGAAACCTTGTCTCTACTAAAAATACAAAAATTAGCCGGGCGTGGTGGTATGTGTCTGTAATCCCAGCTACCAGCTACTCAGGAGGCTGAGGCAGAAGAATCGCTTGAACCCGGGAAGAGGAGGTTGCAGTGAGCTGAGATCATGCCCTTGCACTCCAGCCTGGGCGACAGAGTGAGACTCTGTCTCAATAAATAAATAAATAAATAAATAAATAAATAAATAAATAAAAATAATAATTTAGCTCAGCCTAATTCAGGATAAAAGACCAGCTGATCTAAGTTGGGTTACAGCATAGACAAGGGTCTGCAGAGCCTATGGGCTGAGCAGGTCCGAGACTGAATTATTATTTCTCCTGGCACCTTTCTCAAACTAATCTGCTCAACATCACAGGCTTGGTCTCTGGGATGCGGTGTCATGGGGAAGAGCTGATGACTGGCGCTGGCCGTCTCACTTTCTAGCTCTGTGACCTCCAGCTGCTGCTGACCCTCCCGGAGACTTCATTTGTAAAACGAAACTCAGAACGCCTGCTTCACAAGATAACTGTGAGAATTCAGTAGTGTAACGTGCAGGTAGCACTTAGTGAATGGTAACTAATGCTACCGTATAATCTACAGGCAGGATACATGAGGAATTTTGATCCAGGAAGCTTTGGGGACAAGTTGACTTTAGCAATTGACAGAGCTTTCACTTGCTACATGGCGTGTACTTGAGGGATGGTGGGAAGGACGTTCAGCTCCAGAGTACCTCCTTTATCTAAAAGCCATAGTATCTGGAATTCCACATTCGGGATACATTCCTTTGGCAGCTGTCCCAAACATCCTTTTATTAATTCCTTTGATGGGAAACACATTATGTCAGTAGCTACTAACCCAAGCTGCCCATTGGAATTGTCTTAGGGGTTGGGAGGTAGGGAAGGTTAAAGAATGCTGATACCCAGCCCTCACCCCAGACCCAAAAAATTAGAACCTCTGGGAGGAGCCCAGGCATTAACAAAAAAACAAAAGCAAAACCTTTGCCAAGTGTTTCTACCATATAGCCAGGGCTGAGAACCCCTGCGTTACAGTATTTGATTCTACTAGAATGGAAGCCCCAGGAGGCCAAGAAATACAGCATGGCATTCCCAAGCTTCCCACTGTGCTTGGCACAAAAAAATAGTTAACTTACAAATTCATCGTTGGTGTTGTTGAATGAAAATAAAAGTGTTAGTGACTCTAAATTCCACCTTAGTGAGAGCCAGAGATGAGATTAAAGACAAGGGACTGGAAAGCACAGAGAGGGGAAGTAAGCTCTAGGTCATTACAGAAGAGCAAGTCTCCTTTCATAGAAAATTCGGCTGCTTGGTACTCTCATGATGTTGCTAACAGGAAAGGGCTGATCTCTTGGAGGAAGGGCAGATGCTACATTAGGACTGAAAAAAGACATGCCTCTTCAAGTTTCTAGAAGAAACTGAATACAAACAGAAAATTTCCCATTAAGTATTTCAAAAAGTTCATCTGGCAGTTGGAAGAAACAGAAAACATGTCCTGAAATCAGAGAGCTCGACCTTCAAATCTCACACTGCCATTATTAACTATGCAACCTCACAGAAGGATGGAGTTTTTTCCTGTTTGTTTTTGTTTTTGTTTTGAGACAGAGTCTCGCTGTGTTGCCCAGGCTGGAGTGCAGCAGCGCAATCTCGGCTCACTGCAACCTCTGCCTCCCTGGTTCACGCCATTCTCCTGCCTCAGCCTCCCAAGTAGCTGGTACTACAGGTACATGCCACCACGCCCAGCTTATTTTTGTATTTTTAGTAGATACGAGGTTTCACCATGTTGGCCAAGATGGTCTCGATCTCTTGACCTCGTGATCCGCCTGCCTCAGACTCCCAAAGTGTTGGGATTACAGGCGTGAGCCACCGCGCCTGGCCACCTGTATTTTTTAAAGTATTTCTGATTCTCAGAGTCTATAAAAGGGGGAGTAATATTGATGATCTCCTAGGAGTGTTGAAGAACACTTGGTGAATTGACTGGCACATGTCAGGCTATTGGAGTCTATTACTTCCCTCCTTCTGTCCTCCCTCCTTCCCTCCCTTTCTGCCTGACAAAGTTATCAGTTATTCTAGGGATAAATAACTTTTCAAAAATGAGATATCAGACTAGTGATCCCCGTATTTCCAGATGCTAATTGTTGTGGGAATTTTAGGGAGAGATGCGGAACTGTGTGGAAACTATGCTGACTTTACAGGGAGGTTTTCTTCTTTTTCTGAAGTCACAAAGAATGTAAATATCATTACAGTTATCTCTTGTTTTAAAATAAGCTCACTAGAAATCAAATATGAAACTGTTTTGTCATGGTAACATTTTAATGGAAAATTTTAATTCCCTAATATTCTCATGGTAAATTTTCTACACATACAAGTTTTCATCTCATTTTGGGTTATTGTGGAAACTTTATATTTTTCTAGAATTTATCTGCATACTTTTTAGCTGTACCTGTTTGCATTATTATATTTTTAAATGGTTAAATGGTTTCTCTATGGACCAAGATGCATAATGTTAATATTTCGTGAGGTCAGGAGTTCGAGACCAGCATGGCCAAAATGGTGAAACCTTGTCTCTACTAAAAATACAAAAATTATCTGGGCATGGTGGTATGTGCCTATAATCCCAGCTACTCAGGAGGCTGAGGCAGAAAAATCGCCTGAACCCAAGAGGCGGAGCTTGCAGTGAGCTGAGATCACGCCATTGCACTCCAGCCTGGGTGACAGAGCGAGACTCTGTCTCAAAAAACAAAAAAACAAAAAACAAAAACAAAACAAAAACAAAAAAAAAGACGGAAAAAAACCAAATAATAATTTAGCTCAGCCTAATTCAGGATACAAGACCGGCTGATCTATGTTGGGTTACAGCATAGACGTGGGTCTGCAGAGCTACTGCAGAGTAACTCCTTAGAGTTACTATTGTACGTTGCAACTGTATACAGGTCAATTTTCTCCCACTCTGTACTTTATGATACAGTTGTCATATCTATTGACCTACCTGTATCATACATCTCACAAGACAATGTTAAAATGTTGTAATTTTTGCTTTAAACAGTCATATGTCTTTTAAAGAAATCAGGAGGAGACAACTTTTTATATTTACCCAGATATTTACGATTTCTGATGCTCTTCATTCATTCCTAAAGATCCAGGTTTGCCTCTGGTATCATTTCCCTCCAGTCTAATGAGCTCCTTTCCTTCATTCCTGTAGAGCAGATCTGCTGATGACAAATCACCTTTGTTTTCTCTGATCTGAAATTATCTTTATTACACTTTCATTCTCCAAGAATATTTCACTGGATATAGATTTCTGGCTTGATGGGTGGTGGTTGCAGTGGTTGTTTTTCTTTCAACACTTTAAAGATTTTTGTCTCACTGTGCTCTTGCCTTCAAGTTTCTGAGAAGAGGGCAGAAACTTTATTCATTCATTATTCATTCAAAGCATTGTTTTCTTGTATATAACGTGCCACTTTCCTCTAGCTGTTTTCAAGATTTTCCCTTTATCTTTAACTTCCAGAAGGCTGATGTGCCTAGGCATAGTTTGCTTTGTGTTTATGCCACTTGAGCTTAGCTGGATAAATCTGGACACTTTCTACTTCTGTCAAAGTTAGGAACTCTTCAGCCAGTTTTTCTTCAAATATTTTTTTCAGCCCATTATCTCTCTACTCTGTGAGACTCTGGTTACACATGTGTAAAATCTTTTGATATTGTTCTTTAGGTTCTCAAGTCTCTTCATTTTCTTCTCTATTTTTTCTCTTTTTTCTTCAGATTGGATAGTTTCTATTGATCTATCTTTCCATCCATGGGTTCTTTCCTCTGTCATCTCCATTTGGCTCTGAATTTCCTTCAATAAGTGTTTTATTTCAGATACTGTTGCTTTGATTCCTTTTTATGGTTTCTGTTTCTCTGCTGAGATATCCTATCTTTTCACTAATTTTGAATGTGCTTTTCTTCATATCACTTAACATATTTATAGTCACTGCTTTAAATCTTTGTCTGCTAAGTCCAACATCCAAGCTGTCTTAAAATCCTTCTTTCTCTTAAGAATGGGTCACGTGCTCATTTCTTTATATGTCAAGTAATTTTGCTTGTATCTGGAACACTGTAGTGTTAAATTCCAGATACTCTACATTCTGTTATATTTTCCCCCAAACTGTAAACTTTTTTGTTTTAGCAGGCAATTAACTTGGTTGGATTCCAGCTCTAAACTCTAACATTTGGCTGGCACCTCAAATCTCAGCTCCATTCCTTTGGCTTTAGAAGGGACTTTTAGAGTCTGTTCTGTGCATTCATAAATCAGGTGTTAGCCAGAAATCTGAGCAGAGTTTATATACAGAATTTGTAGCTTTCCCTTTCTGGCTTTCTCCAAGGACATCCTTACTTTCTCATGGCTCTGGTTGCCCTGTCTTCTGGCTCTATAAGCCAATAAGATTGAGCGTTTCTCCGTTATTCTCAGCAAACTAACACAGGAACAGAAAACCAAACACCACATGTTCTCACTCATAAGTGGAAATGGAACAATGAGAACACATGGACACAGGGAGGGGAACATCACACACTGGGGCCTATCGGGGTGGGGGAGGACAAGGAGAGGGAGAGCACTAGGACAAATACCTAAGGCATGTGGGGCTTAAAACCTAGATGACGGGTTAATGAGTACAGCAAACCATGGCACATGTATACCTATGTAACAAACCTGCACATTCTGCACATGTATCCCAGAACTTAAAGTACAATAAATAAATAAATAAATATCCAGTAAATCGTGCTATAAAAAAAAGATCGAGGGTGTCTTTCTGTTTTTAAAACCCTGTACGCTGTTGCTTTTGGATTGCTTTTTGAAAGCAATCTGTGTCCCAAAACAGGGAGGGAAGTCTCCCCACACTCTTTCTTTCTTCTAAATGACAATCCAGAATCTGCCCCCAGAATCTACCTTTCCAGTTCTCTCAAATAGTTATATTTTTATTTTGTTTATAGTTTGAGGTTGGTCTGGTAAGAGCTCACTTGTCCCTACTCTGAGCAAAACCAAACCATATATTTGCTTTAGGTTTTCAACTTTGTCACTATAGGGTCATTTTCTCATAATTACTTTCACTTTTTTTGGTATCTATATTATGCCTCCATTCTCATTCTTAACCTTTTGGCTCTTTTTTTCCTTTGATCAGGCTTACAACTTTTTTTTCTTTTTCTTTTTCTATTTTGTACAACTTTTCAAAGAACTGCTTTTGGAATTTATGGGTTTTTTTTTCTTTCTAGTTTTTTCCTTATATTACAGCTTGTGTTTTTGTAATTCTGGGAGGAAAACATAAGAAATAATTGTACATTAACATTTGAGCTGGACCAAGATTTGGAAGATACATTTTTCATCTTAATTCATCTATACCAAGGAAAGAGAGGGGGGCTTAGGAGTATAGAGAGGCAGCAGGGGAGGAAGAACCCTCCTACCCACTTCCAATGTCTTATTACCATGGACCATTTTATTTGCATCTCAGGACAATTTCCCTGTTGGTCTGAAGTTTGTACACATCTTGCTCTAAAAGCCTGCTTAACGGCGTTGGTTGAAGACTTGATGACAATAAACTGGAATAATCCAGCCTAGCTTTGACATCAAAGAGGAACAAGGACAAAATCATTGAGACTAGAGGAATGAAACTGTTTCTCCAAGATGACATAACTGGACTAGAACTAAGGTGTTTCCAAGTGGAACCATGCTCAAGGAATGGACATGGAAGTTACACATGTGGCAAAGGTCTCTGCTTAGAATGGAGCTTTCCTCTAAGCTGATACAATACTGTTGCTTGTAACCACTTACAAAACCTGGATATTGTAAAGTGGTAGCAATGAAATCTCAAAAGGGAAGCTTAGCTGCAAGCATGAGTACTGGCCAGCTCTTGAGCACTCCAACTCACCAAACCTGGAGAGGGCAGTACAGCAGGAGGGACAAGAGATTCCTGGTGAGGTCATTCGTGTGCCAACTGCTCCTCATTAACAGACATTTGGGGCCCCTCCTTGTCTTGTTTTAAGGAAGATATGCTCCTTCAGCTCCAGTCAAACTGACTGGCTGATTGTCTCTGGGACAGGCCTGAGTGTTCAGGGCACACTGTTTAGGGCAAAGCACAGAAGGGATTCCAAAACATGCTGTAGCCCATGAGCAAAACGCTTTACCTTGAGAGCACAAGAAAGTCTAGTCCTTCAAGCAAATGAGGCTAAGTGTATTTTCTTCTATTTTTTGCTGCCTACAGAGCTCAACATAAAGCACGTTTGATAAATATTTCTTGATTGATTTCCATCTTCCATACTTTCCATCTTTTCATCATTCCATTTTTCTTTTTATATTTACTCCCATCTTTCATCTCAACTCCACCATCTAGGTTATTCCTACAGGCAGAACAACCCAGTCTTTCAGTTGCAAACTTCAGGGAGAAAACAAGGTTTTCTGAGTCTGAGACTGGGATGTCCAAGATCAAACACTAACTGTGACCACTATGACATTTGGAAACACTTTGTGGTGGGCAGAACAGTGACTTTCCAAAGTTACTCACGTTCTAATTTCTGGAACCTGTGAATATGTTACCTTACATGGCCAAAGGGACTTTGTGGATGTAAGTTAACGATCTTGAAGTGGAGAGATTATCCTGGATTGTCCAGATAGGCTCAGTGGAATCACAAGTGTTCTTTAAATGTGGAAAAGAGAGGAGAATTACTGTCAGAGTGATACACTGTGAGAAAAAGCCGACTGGCCACTGTTAGCTTTAAATATGAAAGGGGGCCATGAGCCAAGAAATACCGCAAACTCTAGAAGCTGAGAATGGAAGGAAACAGGTTCTTCCCTGGAGCCTCTGGAATAAATGCAGCCTGCCAGCATCTTGATTTAAGCCCATGAAAGCCCATTTCAGACTTCTGATGTCCAGAACTATGAGAAAATATATTTGTGTTGTTTTAAGCTATGAAATCTACAGTAATTTGTTACAGCAGCAATAGGAAATTAATATACCCATCCTGATGTTTATTTCATTCCTGCAACATTTTTGATTTTTCTGAACTGTAAACTCTTGTTGAGACAAATGTTTCATAAGCCAAAGGACCCTCTGAATGTACTACTTAGTTTTCAGAACTACATTATTTTCCTCCTTGGTCTGTACATTGGTGCTTAATAACCTGTGGTTGTAAAATCACCTATAGGTGCCATATCTGACACAGGATGTATCAGCATGGAAGCATTAAAGTCAGAGGTTTAGGTTTCCTTAACAAGCTATTTTTATCTTATTTTATAATTCTTTATATTTATAATTCAGCAATTTGTGCAAGGGTAACAGTCTAACAATTTATTAACCACATGGACCCCTACAAATAAAGATAATGGGTGCTGTCCCATATGCTCTACCAGTGCGCACTAGATGAAAGTCAGTCCTAATCGTGAATGTCCTGACAATTATACTTCTTGCATACAGATAGGGATATGGTCTAATGAATTAATCCTTGCTGATCAGGATAACCTGACAGGCCAACTAGGTTGAAACAATTCAGTTGGATTATACAATGGTGAGAATGCTGATAAAAATAAAAAATGTTACATTGTACTTTAGTAACTCTATTTCTTTGGACTCTTTTTGTTATTGAATAAATACATTTGCTAATGGCTTCTTGATGCAACTTTGCCCTGTAATTGTGAAATGCTCATTGATGGATAGATAGATAGATAGATAGATAGATAGATAGATAGATAGATAAATTCAGGTTAATAGAGGTGGGTCTACCTAGCAGGTTGGCTGAATTATCTGGTTTCCCATCATTACTGCAGCCAGCAGCAACCCTTAGCTTTTGCAATATCTTCCACATCTCACTCTTCAATTAGAATCTATCATATAAAGCATGGCTTCATAAAAATCCCTGCCAGAACTTCTACTCAAACATAGTCAAAATAGCTGGGGAAGTGAATTCCAAAAGTCTGGACCTGATGTCAAGAATCTTGAAAGTACAAAAGGAGAACTAAGCATTGTTGGCAGAAATACACATGTCATTGAAACTGCCATAATGGGAAACTACCTAGAGAAATAATAATCCCCAAGGGAATTAGGTCTCATCTGTCACATTATGGTTTCATAAATCAACTCAGACAACATAAGTAGGAATCTGATGAGTCATTTAGAAAGTTAAGAACAAAGGGGAACATTTAGACAACGGTTGGTGCCAATTCAGGGAATACCAGGGGCTACAGACACAGTGGTTGGGAACCCAGTCTCCAGGAATGAGAAAAAGCTTGTCAGCACTTGGGAGAAATCTCTGCACTGGGCCAAATGCTGAGCATGGCAAACATTGCTGTTGGACTTCAGTATAACCCCTGCCCCCTCCAGAAACTCCTTGGGGGCCCTGGTGGCCTTATATTGTCTCTTGGATATCCAAGACAGGGAGGTGCCTTGTGTGAACCTAAACTTCTCTGACCATGCTATTTTTCCTGAAATGTTTTATCTCTTCTTCTCTAAGTCACTGCAAATAATTAGTAGATATATAACTGCCCTTACCACTGCCAAGGTCTATTATTACGTCCTCCCATTCAATTTATTTGCCCATCAAAACCAGACAATTTCCCTAATAACAACTCTTTTTCTAATACCTTCGAAGGATCCTCTCTGTATCTGTAACAAATTCCGAACTCCTTAACCTGGCATCAAGCGCCTCTAAGAGTTGTTTCTCATCTTATCAACCATGGATTGCCATCATTTTGCTCCAAGTAAAGGCAATCTTTCTGTTTCCCCTACATGCTTCCTGTGCTTCTCCACACCCCTATGGAACCCTTTAGCCTTGATTGTCTTTTTCTGCGTCTGCATTTTAGAGTTGTTCACAGCCCACTCTTCTTCACCATTCTCCCTTCTTCCTCTACATCATTCAGAAGTTATAGTTCCTACCTTTGAACTCCAAGGTCAGCCACATCTCGATGATATCACTTTCTACTATAGTCCTTGTGCATGTAGTTCACTCAAATTGATAGGTTGTCAGAATAGAGGGCTATCTGTGAGGTATTCCTGCATCTCCCACCTAGCAGGGTGCCTTGCTCTTAGGCGCTTAAAAAGGAGTTGCTGAAGAAAATATCCTAAGGTGTTTATTTACTATGCTATCCCACTCTAAAATTATAAACATGCATTTTAATAGGTATTTTAATTCCAGATAAAATAACCCAAAGTCATAATGTGGGACTTTTCAGAAGATGCATTCGTGAGGTATTTTGGGGAAGGTGAGAATGTTCCTCCATCAATCATACCTTATGGCCATCGTGTCTTCACTTACAAGCAACAGCCACCCTTGCAAAAAGTCACTTCATGACCCCTCAACACACTTCTCACCATCGTAGAAGAAGCTGGCTCCTGGAAAGGTAGCTGAAGCAGACACTGTCGGCTTATTGACCACCAGGCATTTCTCTCTTCCTTTACTTTTTGTTCGGGTCTTCACCCCTCCTTTACATGACTCAAAGAGCAAATCTTCATTAATCTTAAGTAGCTGTTTCATTTCTCATGTCAGTGATTGGTTCAAAAAGAAGCCTGTTTGGGGGGTTCTAAGAAGATATCCTTACTTATTAAAAAAGATATACAGAAAAGGCAGTCTCTCTTCTGCTGGACATCCTCTAGATGTCCTATAGATCATGTAAAGTCCAGATTGTCTGTTCTGTAGATGTCAACTACTGTAAAACTATCAAATCTTGTAACTTTAGATTTTACTAATTTGATGTTTTCTGTAAGACTGTGGCTGAACTGAATTTCATCTTTTTTCCAACTTTTATTTTAGATTTGGTGTATATGTGAAGATTTGTTACAAGGGTATATTGTGTGACGCTGAGTTTTGGAGTACAATTGAACCCATCACCCAGGTAATGAGCTTACCGAGAGTAAATTTCCCAATAGGAAGTTTTTCAAACCTTGTCCCCTCCTGCCCCCTCCTGTAGTCCCCAGTGTCTGTTTTTCCCGTCTTTCGGTCAATGTGTACCCAGTGTTTAGCTCCCACTTATAAGTGAGAATAAGCAGTATTTGGTTTTCTGTTTCTGTGTTATAAATTTCATCTTTGATTAAAAGAATCTTGTAAAACCAATTCACAGTGTAAATCGCATTTTAGGAAGCATTGTTAAAAAGAGGTACTAAGTAGGATGATGAATAAATTGATAGATGAATGACATTATATTTTGTTCATTCATTAATTTAACTATTAATTGATAAGCCTTTTTCAGCTATGATTACAAAGTCCTATCTGTCATCCTGGAGGAATTGTGAAGAATCACAAAGAGTAAATTATGTCAAAATAACTTGTTGATTTTAATATGCCTTCTCCCAGAATGATGGATGACTGAATAATGCTAAACACAATGAACCTTAATTTTATCAAGGTTTTTGATACATCTTTTAGTGTGACATTTCTTTCAATAATACTTTTTGTACAAAACAGTTTATAATTCAGTTTTCATTAATTAACAACAAGAACAGTCTCAATCCATGACTGAGATTGGATTTCTTCTCAATAAGTCAAAATTCATGAGAAGTAAACGTACCTTTTTGGGTAAGTACAGTATAAATAACTAGACAATGTGACAATGATTGATTCTTATTTCTTAAAGGACTAGAAGGGGACAAAGGAGGTAAAAATGTAACTGATGAGTTTTATATGAATCATTAGATTTGGTCCATATGTCACAGTAGTTCCCTTCCTCTTCCCAGAAATCTCTTGGTATTAATTTGGATGTTATAAAGCAGCTGAGCTTTGGAAAGTCTGTACGTCGTGAGAGTCAGCGAATGCACAACACAGTAATCATCACATGAGTGCAGCCTATCACAGAGTAGCACTCCTGAAAATATCAAACAGAGGGAGGGAGGGAAAGAGTCATGCTGGTGGGTTCGCCCCTTGGACATCCTTACTGATGGGCAACTATCTAGTTTTAAAAATCTGGGCTCCACCAACTGGCATCGGTTGGTCAGGAGTGATTTCTTCCAATGCTGCTTCCATGATGTAAGCAAACAGACACCACGTTTGTTCCACTGTACCCCCACGCCCTGAAACTCACAAATGCCTTCTTGATGGGCTGGCTCCTGGAACGTACAACCCCCACAGCTGATTTCCTTTCTGGCAAGATGCCTCCTGGTAAACATCACTGGGTGAGCAAGAGGATGTGTGGGTCCAGAGCGCTGATATAGGGCTGTGATTCTGATTATGCCTTTGGTCATTGGTCATCATTGTCTTCAAACTGCATATTATGAACACCAATTGTATTGGGGACTGTTAGGCATGGAGGGGAAGGCTTGTTATTTTCTATTCAGGGAACCGTTATTAGAGTTTACCATCTTCAGACTTCTATTGCTATATCTTGGGAATGAAGGGAAGACAGGATGTGGACTGGAATCTTCTGTGCCCGGAAAATAATAAGAAACTTGATTGTGGCTCAGCTGTATCATCACCCCTGCTCTCTTGGCTCTTGTTTACAGAACTCAAATCGGAAGATAGGCATATTCCTTATCTTAGGGCAGTTTTCTCAGATGCAGATTCTGAAATGAAGGAGGGAAGTAGAGGAAGATGGATGATGAGCAGGGAAGGGGAAAAAGTCAAGCAGGGGACTGTGGTTTATGAGAAATTTCAGAAAGGGGATGTAGGCCTGATCCTGCAGGAGAACTCCGGAGTCTGAATCATGTCTCTGAGTTTTTCCCAAAGGAGGCAATGAATCCAGGCTTTCCCTCTCCTTTGCCAGTCATTGGCTAAGGGCTGTGCAGGGAGGATGTAACCCCTTAGGCACTTCTGGTTTTCAGGCTTGCAGACAAAGGGGCAGTCATCTGAGAGAGTCACAAGGGTGAACCTAGAAAAAAAAAATCACACAGAAGCTAGAGGAAAGGCACATCAACATGGCAAAATGGATCTGAGGAGATGTGAGAAGAGCAGAGAAGTGGCCACTACGCTACTGGTCAGAGATGCCCATCCTTTAGCCAAAGGTTGTTCTATATAGCTGTCAATGCCTGTCTCAGGAACCTTTCAGATTATGGTTTTGTGAGAGTCACGCTAAAACCTAAATACAATAGGATTAGTACATACATAGTGCAAATTATAGTCTATACTTGAAAACTGATGGCCAAAATATTTTAAGGAATCTTGAAAACCATTAGAATTATTGGTATTTGATTTTGTCATTTTCTCTGCATCCTTGACCCACCAAAGCAGTCTCCTTCACTTGTTTTAGCTTGGCCAATCCTTTATATGCATAAATATATCCTCCTCCAGAAAGGCCTTCCTAATACAGTGAGATGGTAGCACTATTACCCAAACTTCTACCATTTAATGAACACTCATGTTATTCATTTTTATATAAATATTAATTTTCCAAACAGACTGCATGATCCTTGAAGACAGGGATTTTGCCTCATCCTTCTTCTTACCCCTCCTCCTCCATCATCCACCAGGGTGCCCTACAGTCATAGCATGTGAATGAACACTTAATGATTGGCAAGTAGTCAAAGTGAATGTCCAACTAGTGCTTTGTGATCATCTTCATTTTCTTATACTGCTTATGAAAACTGTTGATAAGATACTAATCAAAAACATATTTCATTGAAAAGAGACCATTTTCAATATATGTTACCCATTCTGTTCAATTTCAGGGACCTTGATGTTACTCAAATTTAGACAAGAATGACCAGCCCATTTGAAGATAGCTATAGATACGGATATGGATATAGATATATACACATATACATATGCACCAGACAGGTAAGAGGTGGTGCATTAGAAAGAACACAGGACTGGAATTTGGGAGATGCCAATCTCATGTCAGCACTGCTCCCATCTCCTCATGAGGCCTTCCTTAGCCATTTCATACTTTTGTGCTTCAGCTGAAGGAAATATACTGCATGATCTCTAAAGTCTCTTCAACCCCAAAAGTTCTACTAGTTGTGTTTCTTTATTAATGAAGGAGTGCAATCCAAGAAGACAAATATAACCCTTGCTTCAACTTTTGCTTCCTCACTGTGCTCAATCAACATGTATTCACAATGATGTTATGCCACATGTCCAATCTTGAAGTTGACTTATGCTCCACCCAGAGGGAGGAAATATGTGAATGGATTATTAAGGTATAAGAGAAGGAGCTAACAACAGAAGACATTGTGGAAAGTTATCTATTCATTCATCAAGCATGTGTTTAGGACCTACGACATGAGAAATTGGGTTAGGTCCAGGAGATCTGAAAGAGGCACAGTCCTTCTTTTTATGGAACTCCTAGATTGATACTTAGGGCTTTCAGTCAATCGGGAGAAAATAGTTTTTTGAGATGGAGTCTCGCTTCTTCGCTCAGGCTGGAATGCAATGGCCCGATCTCGGCTCACTGCAACCTCTGCCTCCTAGGTTCAAGCAGTTCTCCTGCCTCAGCCTCCCAAGTAGCTGGGATTATAGGCATGTGCTAGCACTCCTGGCTAATTTTTGTATTTTTAGTAGAGACGGGGTTTCACCATGTTGGCCAGGCTGGTCTCAAACTCCTGACCTCAAGTGATCCGCCCGCCTTGGCTTCCCAAAGAGCTGGGATTACAGGTGTGAGCCACCACACCCGGCTGACTTTCTTTCTTTCTAATATTCTAAAAAGTACTGAATTCTGATCCAGCATCCCTGGTTTCTAGTTTCAGTTCAGCTTCAAACTGTGTGATCTTAGGCAACAAGGCCAAGCCCCAAAGCTTAGTTACCACCTCTCTTCAAAGAGTGCCGAACACTTGTTCCTCATGCCTCAAGCAATTTTTATCAGGACATAAAGGTATTCAGCACAACAAAAAAAGTGTATAAGAACTATATTATATAAGATGATTTTATTAACTAGTCAACAGTGATGCCATTCACCCATTTGAAGTTGCTGCTTCTCCCTCAAAGGAAAAAATATGAATTAAAAAAATTTTTTATATAGTAATTTATTTTGCAAGTTGCATTTTTCTTTTAGTATAGAGGTTTATTTTCTGCATTTTGAAGAACAATCTAGTTGCTCATCAAATTGCTGTACAACTTTATATATTATATTATTTCATTTCCTTATTCCAACTCAGAAACTATGGAGATCTATTTCTGTGGAATAAGGAGGGAGGATATGCTAAGTTTATTTAATAAAGACTCATGAAAAGTTATCCAAAAAAATTTCCCTTCTAGGTCACAAAAGTATGATCTCCTGCAAATAGTTGAATCTAAAAGACCCATCAGATGGCCAGAGGGTCCCTGAAAATGCTACTAAATCAACCCTTACTCTAAAAATCAAGAAAAGAAAGAAGACTTGAAGATGCTAGGATTTGACAATTCTGACATTTGGAAAATCAAGTCAGCAAAGAAAGCTGCTGTCAAAGAATGTGAGCAAGGCCATTTACAGTGTAACCATACCTACTCATTCAGCTCTGTACCCTTTCACTGTCTCTTTCAACATTCACTGAGCATCAAGTATGTGAAAGTGCTGCACTTGGTACTGAGCAGAACACCAGGCTCTCACTGAATGCTCCCATCACTGGTGAACTGGTCTATTAGCAAAATCGCAGAGCAGCGGAAAATATTAAAGCAAGATAACACTGAATTGAACAAAGCCACATTTGAAAGGCAACCTTTTAATATCAGGTTGAACAGCTCTTCCTATTTGCCCATCTGCTAACCTTTAAAAGATTCCTCTCATTGCTGATACGGCCAGTTGCCCCATGAGCACCCAGCCTGCCTTCAATAGTGCACAAAGGCCATCTTTGTTTTCCTCCCAGTGAACTCAGAGACCAACCCAGGGAACAGTGAAACACCCAGGATGGAAATGAGGTGTCTCCGTGACAGCAGACTCCTTCTTTTGCCCCCATTTATCGAGATCAACATGCCTGAGTCACCAGTAGATGAAACCAATGATTGTTTTACTCGGCCTTCCCCAGAGTCACCCCCTGAGTCAGTGGGTAAACTGGGGTAAGAACCCAGCCTTGTCCTATGAGCCTGAGCGGGTCTACTATATTTATCCAGGGTCTCATGATTCTTAGTGCTTTTGCTCTGCCCTCTAATTTGCACTGTGCCTGCTATAATATCTAAACGGGAAGTTGCCAGCTAGAATGGTCATTATCCGAGAAATCTATTTAAACATGTTTATAAGGTCAAATGAAGTGGGTGGTGGATAAGCTAGACAGAAAACAACAAAAGCTTTGGCTCAGCATAGCTAGTGAGGCTAACGCTCAAGAGAGAACAGTTTTCATGTCGAATTTGCGCATGGTAGAAAAAGGTAGTCTAAGCATAATTATATATAAATGCAGGAATGAGCAGTCAAAATATTAAAACAACCAAATGATTTCTATTTAAGAAGCTGGACAATGGAATTGACTTATGGTAAGTCAAGGGAATGTCAGTTTGAGACAGCATGCCAGTAGAGCAGAGCCCAAGATCAAATTTTGGAAATGCACCTAGTATATCCCAACCAGAGGGAAGAGCTGGGATGATCAAGAAAGATGCCCAGAATCAACCAAAAATGACCTGGGGGAGACTTCACAATGGAATAGTGAATACTATTGAACAAGAGGGAAATAAGGAAATGAGCAAAAAAAAAAAAAAAAAAAAAAAACCCTGGTATCTCTGGGAGCCCAAGCTTGGATTCTTGTATATTTAAGACTTTGAAGAACAGCTCTCTGTACCAAAGAAATCCACATCTTAGAGTTAGGAGTCAACCATTTCATTATGTGACTGACCTCCAGGCTCTGCCAAGCCATTCTTCAACATCAAAGAGGAGGGAAGAGGGGAAAAGAAACTATTGTCATATGTCACTTAATGGTAGGGATACATTCCTTCTGAAATGCATCATTTGGCGACTTTGCACTTGTGTGAACATCATCGTGTACTTACACAAACCTAGATGGTATAGCCTACTATACACCTAGGATATAAGGTATAGCCTATTGCTCCGACACTACAAACCTGTACAGCATGTTACTGTACTCAATATTGTAGGCAATTATAGCACAATGGTAAATTTTTGAATCTAAACATAGAAAAGGTACAGTAAAAATACAGTATAAAACATTAAAAAGGGTACCCTTGTGTAGGGCACTTACCATGATTGGAGCTTGCAGGCCTGGAGGATGTTCTGGGTGAGTCAGTGAGTGAGTGGTGAGTGAATGTGAAGGTCTAGGACACTACTGTATACAACTATAGACTTTATAAACACTGGACACTTAGGCTACACTACATTTATTTAAAATTTTTTTCTTTCTTCAATAATAAATTATCCTTAGCTTGCTGAAACTTTTTTACTTTATAAACTTTTTAATTTTTTTAACTTTTTGACTCTTTCATAATAACATTTAGCTTAAAACACTAATACATTGTACAGTTGTACAAAAAATATTTTCTTTCTATCTTTATAAGCTTTTTTCTATTAATTTTTTTCACTTTTTAAACTTTTTTGTTAAAAACTAAGACATAAATGCAAACATTAGCCTAGGCCTACACAGTATCAGGATCATCAATATCACTGTCTTCCACCTCCACATCTTGTCCCACTGGAAGGTCTTCAGAGGTAATAACACGCATGAAGCTGTCGTCTCCTATGATAACAATGCCTTCTTCTGGAATCCCTCCTAAAAGACCTTCCTGAGGCTGGTTTTTTTTTTTAATAAATAAAAGGAGTACTCTAAAATAGTGATGAAAAGTATGTATAAGTCAGTAACGTTGGTTTTTTTTTTTTTTTATCATTTTTAAGTATTATGTACATGCACAATGCATAATAGTTGCGCTAGACTTTCTTTTCCTATTTTTTTTTTTTTTCCTTTTTGAGACAGAGTTTTGCTCTGTCACCCAGGCTGGAGTGCAGTGGCACAGTTGTGGCTCATCGTAGCCTCAAACTTCTGAGCTCAAGTGTTCCTCCCACATCAGTCCCCTGAGTAGCTGGGATTACAGGCACATGCCACTGCTCCCTACTGGTTTTTTTTATATGGGACCACCGTCCTATATGCGGACCATCATTGGCCAAAACATCATTATGCAGTGTGTGACTGTATCTCCTTATTCCTGTTTCTGAGAAACAGGGATATGAGTCGGCGAGGCTTTTGGTGGCAAAGAGAAGTGTAGCATCTGAGAATGCTTCCCACATATTCTGCATGAGCTTGGATGCTAGTTTACAAAGATCGAGCAATTAAATAGATTCTATGCCACAGAAAGAAATCTGGTATGGCTACTGTTGGAAAATTTGATACATGTGTGCATAGAGTCATTAAATCATAGAGAATAGTTAGTGTTTCTTATTTTATTATGAATTAAATTAATTTAATGACCTCCTTTCCAAATAAAATTTACTTAGAAATGTTATTTTTTCCTAGAACTTGATTTGGTATGGTTTGGGATAGACCTACATACTGTTTGCCCCTGTATCTCTTCTATTCTAGTGCAAAAGTAAGCTCTTTTTGTTCCTTTCTTTCTGGCCCTACCATCTAGTGAGAAAGTCACTGACATAAGAAAGAAAAGGAGCAAAGGAAGAGTGGGGAGTGCTGGGAAAGGAGTCAGGGAAAATGGGGGCAAGTGGAAAGAAGGAAGGAAGGGAGAGGTTACAGAATGGTCAGAGAGCGAGGCAGGGCGAAGATGGATGAAAGCAGTCATGATATGTTGAAGCAATGGATCTTCCTAGAGTGGTGCTGATCAATACAGCAGCCACCAGCCACGTGTGGCTAGTGAACACTTGAAATGTAGCTGGTCTAAACTACAGTGTGCTGTGAGTACAAAATATACAGCAGATTTTGAAGATTTTGTACTACAAAAATTTACAAAGGATCTCAACATTTTATATGGATTACATGTTAAAATAATATTTTGGCTATATAGGATTAAATAACTACATTTTTAAAATTTATTTCACCTGTATCTTTTTAAGTTCTTAATAGGGCTACTAGAAAAATGAAGATGAGCCATGTGGCTCACATTATCTTTCTATTACACAGATACTCTTCTTGATCTTGATGAGAAATGATAGGATTGCATCCCCTTCTTTCCATCATGTCTACCACACACAACCCCAGAGGTCTCAGCCCAAAAGTCAAGTTCTAATATAATTATAAGCACTTCAATAGCAATGGCAATGCCTGGCATCTGTTTTCTGAGGCATGCAGCATATATAGCAGCTTCTAGTCCTCGGGATCAAGGGGGACATGTAGGGACGTCAGGAAAGGCAGTGCTCAGACACTGCCATGGGCATTTCTGATGGAGGGCATGGTCCCTCCCATCTCTCCACCCCTGCCCTAGGAGCTCTTGGCACCTTGGGAGAGTTTTCCTCCACACAGCCCCTTGTCACAGCATTCTCCTCTCCAGCCTCCAGCTACCCTTTTAAGAAATGACCTTTTGGGTTTTTTTCCCCCCAATCATAGGTACTTTGAGGCTAGTTTTCGGTTAATCATGAACTTATTTTACAATTCAGAGAACACAGTACAGTACATCAGAGGAACATGGGCCCAGCCTAGAGTAGGTTTAGGTAACTATGAACCTTTGGTGATTTCACAGCAAAGCTCAGGATAATGGGAGGCTCTAGGCAGAAAGGAAAAAGAGAAAGAGGAAAGAGAAATGTAGAGCAGATGCAACTCAAAGACTTTTGGAAGGAGGTGGGCAACTTTCAACTCATTACTAAGATTTATGGAGTATGTCCTCCCTCTCGAATGTCCCTATATGCCACAAACGGAGGCTGTCCCTCGTGGTGCAGCTACCACAGATTCATCTTCCCTGTTTTTAGGGTGCCCAGACTCACAGCAGAACTCAAATAGATTTGGAATGTGAATATGAATATTGGAATGGAAGTTCTTCACGGCTACTGAAGAAGTGGCGCACATCATATTCCTCACCCAGGACGGGGCAGGAGCCCCATGTTGGTCTGGAAGACCTACTTATCAGCCAGAATGCCCATCCTTTGCACTGGGCACCTTCTACCCATATGGTGCCTCCCATGTGGAAGCACTGAAGGCTTGGTTTAAAAAAAAAAAAAACACCTCATCTCATCCCAAAGTACAGCCAACTCACCCAAGAGTTCAGATGAGTCAACGATTTATGTTGCAACTTAACCATTTCCACTGCAACACAGATAATTCCATATCTGAGCTTAACTTTAGCCAGGCTATATTGCCTCCTGGGGTGGCTGGGCCAAATAGAGGAGGACGTCTCTAGATTGCTTAGCTTGCATATCAAGGACATACTCCCCTTTGAGCCCTTTGCTATCTGTAAGAATTGGTTATCCCAGAGATATGCAGTCTCTCCCCAGGCAGAAAGTGTTTTTAAGATGTAAAAAACATCATAATATATAGAAAATAATATATAAAATGTAGATATATACACACTCACACACAGTACGCTGGTGCACAGCGGGGCTTGACGGAAGCTTGGTCTACATGACTGGCCTGAATGCACGTATGCGTATGGAGGAATGATGAGTAGGGAAAGGAGGGAGTCTCCAAGTATTAGCAATTCCCATGTTGCTCTTTGGGAGAGAGTGGGAAACACCCAAACAGTGATGTTTAGCAGCTGTCTGCCCACTGGGCTCTTCTTTACTGCTATGGGAAAGACTAACTTGAAAATAAACCTTTTGAGTTTGTTTGTTTGTTTCTAACATTGTTGACTGTTCCCTCAAAAATGTAGACCAGCTGAAAATATAAATAGATTTCAGCAGGTTTGAGATATATTCAGATGGATCCATCCATAGCAAGATGTTCATTCCAGAGGTGTTGAAGACACTGTCCTTGTTTTCAGTTTGCCATGATACTGGGGCCAACCAGCTGGTCACCTGCCCCTCTTTCTCACAGACCTTAACTTTGTTGGGAAGTTTAATGTGTCTCGCTAAAAGCCAGCACCTTCTGCAGATAGAGTTTGGAGCCACGAAGTGTGAGCAAAAGTTTTGTGGGTGGGCCTTCCAGGAGGGCAGATCTAGCAGGCTTGCATCATTTCCCTCTTTGCTCTTCCCAGATTTTCCCAGGTACCGTGGCCTTGGTATCTGCAAGCCACTGAGGCAAAACCATTAGCCATTGACCTCTGGACTTTTTGAAAGGTGAGAAAAATAAAAACCCTAATTTGCGTAATCCACTGTTTGGGGCTTTTGTTACTTGTAGCTGAATACATTTCCTGATACAGATCAGGGAGATTGTCCGTGCTTTTCATAAACATCTTTGCAGCCATGACTAGTGACAAAATACAGACTTATTTCTCTAGCAATTTGCGGGACCAAATGAAAATTTGACTCTGCATCTTAGAAAAAAAGCAACATAAACTACCTTTGTTTGTGATTTTCCTTCATGTCTTTAAAGTAACCCATTACACTCTTCTTATTTTGATTGTTACTTACATTGAATTTTATTTAACAGGAATAACATTGCTCATGAAAATCACACAGTTTGTTTTTCTTTTCTTTTTTTGTTGAGACAGAGTCTCGCTCTGTTGCCCAGGCTGGAGTGTAGTGGTGCGACCTTGGCTTACTGCAACCTCCACCTCCTGAGTTCAAGTGATTCTCCTGCCTCAACCTCCCGAGTAGCTGGGACTACAGGTGCCCACCACCACGCCTGGCTAACTTTTTGTATTTTTAGTAGAGACAGGGTTTCGTCATGCTGCCCAGACTGGTTTTGCATTCCCAAGCTCCAATCTGCCCGCCTCGGCTCCCAAAGTATGGGGATTACATGCATGAGCCACCGCACTTGGCCAACAATTTCTTACATAAATCCAGGCATACGGAAAACTTTCGGATGTCCTATGGCTTTAGAAAATATAAAGTACCTATCCTTATAAAATCATATAAGCTATTTCAACATCAATTTGGGGTTCAAAATGGGCCACTGTAATGGGCTATTTCAGGAAATATCTCTTGCCAAATTAACTTTCAGAAAGTTTCTAAGCCAAAAGGCTGTGTAGTTAATGTGGGAACAACCAAGACCACCATTTATCCCATCAACCGGCTGGACTACTCAGCCTGGATGGTCAACTGAGGGCAATGAAACCCACCTGTGTTCTTTAAGGCCCCTGTCAATCAACCTCAGGTAGAGTCACTCCTTAATGAGAAGGTCTCCAATGGAGATCAACTTCTTCCCTCCTCCTGGGCAGTTGAGATCATTCTTACTGGCATGTTCACAAACAGTTTCAAGGTACTTCTGAAAACGATGTCTTGCAATTTAGAGAGGCATTAAATTCGTCTCCCCAGACACAGAACAAGAATTGATTCCAAGTCTAACTCTAAAATGAAGGAAAAGAATTTTAACCTTACATTTAGCCATCTACAGGGCATCTCCGCAATGGAAATGAATAAAGTTTCCACTAAATTTACCACATGTAGAAAAGTCAACCACTGGTTCTTTCTCTAAACTGTCTTCAAAGACCCAACACCACTTTTCCTCTCCTAATTGCTATTATGAGGCAATAAATCTCTCTTATATGGAAATAATACAAATTAACTGCATGGCATATGTAGGCCACGTGTTCTAGCAAATCCATAAAAAATGTTTCATTTATGTTTTGATGAAAGGCACAACAGTCTTCCAAGGACACTAATCATTAATTCTGGAAACATAGGATTCATATGTGATTTAGCTCAGTGCTGAAATAGTTAGTAAATACCCATCTAAGAAACATTTATTCATTTAACAGCTGTTTAGTGAGTAGCTACAATGCTAGAATTTGTGTCTTCCCTGGCTAGAGTGACATTTGTGTGTAATAATGTGAGTGATGTCCAAATGGCATTTAAAAAAATGTGTCATAGTTAAGGTTCCCTAAAACAAAATACTTAAGAAAAATCTTCTGCTACCAAGAAGGATATTTTATAACAAAAAAGAACAATCCATTCTTGTCCCTTTTAGAATGTCTGTGAGATTTTCATTAAGGCTTGTTAAGCTGAAGATAACAAATACCCACCGCAACTAGCTTAAGCAAATGTGTGCATCTCAGGCCAGGAAGTTTAACTGGGCCTCTCAAAGAATTAGACCAGAAACTGTAAAGCTGTCAGAACCCATCAGTTTCCCCATCTCTCTGGGAGCTCACAGCTTCTTGCTTCTGCTTTCGCCTGCACATCTGTATCCTATTTTTTCTTTCCTGATTACGCTTCTCTGCTCCTCCAAGCCTATGACTACCAAAGGTCCAATTTTGCATTATAGTCTGGCTCAAAACTTCAGCAAGATCTGGCCAATATCTTAGATTCTTGATTCTGGATTCTGAGTCAAAAAGATTTGATTGGTTCAGCCCGGGCTGGATGTCCACCAGAGATCCTACCAGCTCTGACTCTGAGGGAGAAGTTACACTATAAAGATGGCACAGGAGCCCACCCTAAGGATGGGGAGAGGAGACATTCTCAGAGAGAGGATGGCGTGTGCAGGCACCTCCAAGTTTTTTCTTCACTTAAACTGAACAGAAAACATTTTTAGTTGTGAGCTTTAGTATAAAGAGAACAGTCTAGTCCTAAACCTCACTCAACCTTGCAGAAAATCTATCAGTGCAAATGCATTTATCTCTCCTAGTTGGAAGCAAAGTTGCAGTTCATTCTGAGTCCTGCTTGGTCCTCTAAGGCAAACTAGCATCAATGCGCATGACAGGAGTATCTGGCTTTTGCTTTTTAAGGATGTATCAGTCTTAGCTGCATTCAATTTAATTCCATGTGCTTTCTATCTGGAAGTCCCTTTGTGTATTTCTAAAGTTCTTCAGCCTGATTTCGCCTAAGACACACCACCCCACATAGTTACGGGTGCCTTTGACACAATTTAGATGATTACCTTGCCTTGGAAATCTGTTATTGCTACCATAATATCCTATAATCCTAGAAGCAGTGTCTCAATTCAAGTCAAAACCAAGCACATCTAAATCTTCCTATCTTCCCCTATTCAGGTCAGCAATCTACATCTATTTCCAGTTTTCCAGTACCATTTTTTGAAATCAACTCACTCCTTCTCTCAACACCTTTCCTGTAGCTGATTTAAGAAACTCTCATATTGGCAATGTAGCAACATGATTTCACTTGAAGCCTTCTTCTTTCTCTTTAGGAAATCATTTCACCTTTACTTTGAAGGTAAAATCAAACTTTTACCCTCAATGCTCCAATTCTTACAAACTAATCTAATTTAAAAATTACTAAGCTGATGAATATTTAAAAGACATGTGGACACAGTTTATTAAATATAGCTTCCCTCCAAGACATGAAAAAAATGATTTAACTCTTCTATTCTCATCAGACAGTATTTTTCAGACTAGGTCAATATGTGTCCACTCTAAAGATGTGACTTCACTTAGGATTTCAGTTTTTCTGAGAGGAGACAATAACCTTCTCAGAATAAAATTGAGTTTGCATGTGTTTATTAAAAATACTATTTCCCTAGACAGTTTTTTCAAAACACACCCACAAAGATGATCTTATTTTATCCTTATAACACTTTTATGAATGAAGCAATACTAAGGGGAAAATGTTATCCATCCCATTTTAAAGATGAGCAAACCAAGGTCTGAAATAAATAACTCTGTAACTTGGTCACAGCCTTCCGAAGAAGCCTTGCCCTGATCTGTAGGATGAAGGCGTCAAACCATGAACTCCCTAACATTCCATTTAGCAATGACATTCCATTTTTAATTAATCAAATTAAAATAAAATGTTGTCAACAAAAGTCACAGTCTAGCAATAAGGCTGAGGCTAAGAAGTTGTTAGACTCTTCTTTCAGGTTCTTCGATGAGGAGTAGGGAAACATCACGAGATGGAAGAAAAATAGGTTGTCACAACTCAAGAGTATGAAGTTGCGGAATTAGAGGTTCCATGTCTAAGGTTATGACAATACCCAGAGTGAATTATAGAAGACAGTGTAAATAACTCTAAAGGTGAAGCTCAACTTGCATTGGCAGAGTCTTAGCAACAAGTGGAATATTTGAAGCAGAACAAAACAAAACAAAAAAGTTTATCTTTCAAGCTGTAAAATGGTCATGTTGAAAAATTCCATCCATTTTCCAGCCAAGTGACCCCAAATAAAGTTACAAATGCAGGTGGACAAGGAGCAATTTTTCAAAATGAAAAGGTTTTTATACAAGAAATGTAGTTTTAACAAAGATCCTCTTTGGATCATGGCTTGTTGCCTGTGCCAGATTTAGCTAACATGTCAGAGGCAAAAGTCTCTAAGCTCAGCATGGAACTGTTGAAACTTTGCCCTAAAGTGTATGCTTAAGCTACAGGGGGTGCTTACCCTCAGGGACACTGAGGTCCAAGCACTCAGGGACATTGAGACTCTCAGTTCAGGAAACTTGTCACCAGATAACTCACTCTCCTAGACCAGCTGTGAACTTGGCATTGCTTGGCAGGATGTTTAACCACCATTAAATAAAAACCTTGCACCAAGGTTTTACAGCTGCGCACAGGAGCGGCTCTACCTCAAATCAACACTTGCAATTCAAAGGATCTGTCTTTGTGATTTTTTTATTTTGGGCTTACAATTGAGATGACTATTTATTTTCTACCTATGGTGTCTTTTTTAAAAGTAGCTTTACTTTATTTTACTTAATTTTATACATTATAAAATTTACTCATTTAAAGTATAATATAAAATTAAATGTTTTTTGGTATGGTCAGAGTTACACAACCATCACCATCATCTATTATTAGAACATTTTCATCACCTCCCAGAGAAATGTACCCATTAATAATCACTTTTCCATCCCCACCAAACACAGCCCTAAGCAACTACTAATCTACTTTCTGTCTCTATAGAATTGCTTATTCTGGACATTTCATAGAAATAGAACCATACAACATAAGGTTTTTTTGTGATTGGCTTTTACAATTAGCATAATGTTTTCAAGGTTTATCCATCTTGTAGCATATATCAGTACTTCATTCCTTTTTACTGCCAAATAATATTCCATGGTACAGTATATCACATCTTGTTTATCCATTCATCACTTGGTGATCATTTGGGTTGTTTCTACTTTAGGGCTAGTATGAATAATGCTGCTATGAATATTCACATACAAGGCTTTGTGTGGACATACCTTTTCATCTATCTTGGGTAGACATCTCGGAGTAGAATTTCTGGGTTATATGGTAAATCTATGATTATCATTTTGAGGACCTGCAGGCTGTTTTCCATGGCATCCACACTGTTTTACAATCCCATTGGTGATATATGAAGGCTCCAATTTCTCCACATCCTCAAAAACACTTGTCACTGTCTGTATCACCCATGAGATGTTAATACAAGTGGCAGGTCTTGACCAGTTGCTTCTTCATCACAGTTTCAGTAGATCTGGAAGATGACCATTCATCTCTTTGACGTCCTCTCTTTGGGAGATTTTAAAGTGCCTGTTTTGTACACTCGAGGCAGATAACGCCAAACATACCTTGAAAAAATAGTCTGTCATTTTTGCATGATGTGATAATATTTCATTTCATCCATGTAGCCAGGTTTTAACCACTTACTACCTTCTTGGTCTCCTCTCTAGAGTCCCAGGATTCACAGATCCAAGTGCAGAGATAATAGCAGATAGTTCAGCCAAAAGAATTTCAGACTTCTCCAAAATGGCAATTAACACAGAAACTCAGGATGTCATCACCACTTATTTTGATAATAATGCTACCTAGTAATTATTTATTTTTAACCAGGATGTAATCCAAAGACTATAAAAATGATGTCTATGAGCCACCTGCATCAGAATCACCTGAGTGAGGGAGTGGCTTTCTAATTATCGAGACACCCTGCCCACTTCAAAGCCACCGTATTGGAATGTCTAGGAATGGAATAAAGGAGTATGCATGTATAATGAGGGACAAGGTGAGTGTGGTGTGTTGTGACACATAAGACTCTCTGCTGTCAAGCCTGGAGTATGTGTCTGAGCCTGGCCACCCTCTGGAGAAAAGAGTGGGCGAGCTCAGCGATATACGCCCCAGAGGTTGCTTGCATGCCTATCCCAGCAACGGCAGTAAGGGAGGCCAATTAGGGAAACAGCCTAGCAAGGAAGAAACAGTAATTTTGCAGAGAATAGGCAGCAGTTGTCTTACTCTCCTAGAAGCAAGAACCCTGAACTTCTTTGAAATGGGTCAGGGTATACACACCAGGCCTAGTTTAAGGTGTAAACCTGTTGTGCTCATTACACTGAGCTGAGCCCCTACAAGAGGACTTGAACTGTGGCTCTTTGGGTGAATGAAAATGAAAGATCCACCATGTAACAGTGGGGCCTGGGTGGTGAAGCCAAGGGGAGGACCGAGATGCTGGCTGATTCTACCTGGCAGGGTTGGGAAGAACCATGAGTGTCGTCCCCCCAGCTTGGCTCCTCTGGGGCCACGGAGGCAAAGGCAGGTACCGCAGTGCTGACCGTCTCTGACGTGGAACCCCAAGGGACAGTATTAGGTGGCTCCTCCTGGAGAGGGAACTCTGGGAAGGGCCACAGTTGGGGGCAGAAGCCAACTGGACAGCTGTTTCCAGGAGGGCAAAGTCTCCAAAGGCCAGAGCCAACAGTGGTGGCAGTGGCAATAGGAGGATGGTTATTTCTCCTGTCGAAGAAGGAGCAAACTTCCTTTCTCTGAATCCCACGTAAGTGATCAAAATCCCATCCCAGCAGCTGCAGCCAAGGGTGGGTTCTGAGTCCCCAGAGGGAAGAGGAGCCAGCGAGGCAACTGTGAGCTAAAATCCCATAGATGGACGGCATTGTAGCTCAGAAGGGCAAATCCTCAAAGGCATCCTAAATGGACAGAGCCAAGAGTTGGAAGCCTGGATTTAAACAAAGGAAGCAAATCCCGGCGATGACTATGAGCCCTAAATGGTGTGCACCTCCTTCCATCGGCAGGCAGGCAAGGCCGCAGAGTAAGGGCTAAGAGTACAGCCAGGGTGGGGAGATTAAGCCTGGAGGTGCTTCTGGGGCTGGTCCCTGTCAGGGGCTTGCCTGGGAAGAGAGACACTCGGGACTGAGTTTTTGCCAGGCTTGGCATATTCTACCCAAGGTGTGAGTCTGAGCCTTTCCAGTTCTCTCTGGAAGGAGCTGAAAAAGACACCTGAGGGGCAGGAAAGGAGTTCTCAAACTATTAATCGCTGGGGTTGTGAATCATAGAAGAGCCGGCTTGGGTGACTGCCTGCCTTTTGAACTCTCCACTGGGGTTGTGGGTGTAAACCTAGTGAGTTTATTATTTGCAAGATTGTTGGACACTCAGTACATGCTGAACATGCACACTCAGATGCTCACCTATAAACACACACACCAGTAATCAGATACCACAAACCACATAGATTGCCAACGTTCCTCTAGAGAGGAGAGCTGATACCGATCCCTTTGAATCAGACCTGAGAGGATCATTTTTCAGCAAGAGACAAAGGGAGGAAGGCCACATTGTCTCAGCAACGCTGGTGAGGGTTCGGATACCAAAACTATCCGGGCTGGGAACCTCAAGCGATCAGGTTCCCTAACCAAACTCGAAGTATTTCCTGGTCTGAGCTGGCCCTAAAATGCCAGAAGTGCCCTGGAGCTCCTGGCATTTTGGTATTTCCAGCAATTAGTGGTGTTGAAAAATCCGTAGGGGGAAAAGCAAACCTAGGCAGTGATTTCATGAAAGAAATAACAAACAAATGCCTACGCAAGGGTGAGAAGGTAAGTCATATTTTTACTTCTCTTTCGGGAAAATGTTCAATTCTACGTTTTATCTGCTCCAGATTGCTTGCTGGTACGCAGGACAATGACGGGAAGACTGGCGTCCGTCGAGTCAAGCTGTGGATCTAACTTTTATCCTCTGTCAATTAGGTATTTCAAGTTTTCAGACAGACTTAAAGTCATTAGTTGGGAATCTTCATGCGAGCAGAGGCTTTCAAAGAGGCCTCTTCTGGTGCTGCTGAGAAGGCTGAGCGAGTCCACACTCAGGCGGTGACCAAGTGCTGATAACTGGAGAGGGGTGAATTTATGAAGTGAGCAGCTCATCAAAAACACAAGTCGCTCAGAATTCATCGAAGCAGGTGCGAAATGACCAGGTTTCAACAGCTGAGGTAGGATGATACTTTGTAATAAGAGAAGCCATTTCTGGGACAGGGTCGAGTGAGACCAAGATTAATCAGGGCAGGCTGCGATGAGGCCAGCATGCCGGAGCTGGGTTAACCCACGCGGAGATGACAAGCTGGCAGCTCATCAGGGAATGCAGGCAGAGGGCAGCCATGGGAGGCCCACGCGGACCCCAAGGGCCTTGGGAGTGGCTAAAACAGAGCTGCACCCCAGCATCAGGAGGCAATGCGTGCAATGTGTAGCACACTGAAGGCTTTCATTTTATTCCATAAGTCAAATACTTCTATATGATTAATTTATTAACATATTTATGTTTTCCATTGAAAACGCAGTTTTCAACATTTTGCAAACCAAAAATATCAGCAGACGTGGAGGAGACTTTACTAATGATTTGCTGCCTCTTTCTTTCAAATGCTTGAAAAGTCAGCAATGATCCTGTTTGTCTCCTGTTTCAAATTTTTGGTTTCCTTAAAAGGCATTCAGAGTGAAATGCAAACTTTTCCTTTTCTTCCTCTTCCTCTTCTTCTTCTTCTTTTAAGAAGTGCACCAACCTAACAAGGCAGGTGAGTTTTATTGATTGTACTTTTTGGAGTTGAGTTAGGAAAACAAAACACATTATTTTAGGGCACACGTTCTCGGACCAAGAGCCTGGCAAATAGGACAGCCTTTCCCAGGGTCTACCGACACCAGAGCAGCTCAGAAATGTCTGCCTCTTTGAAAGAAGAGGTGCACGCATGCCACAGGCGGCCCCATGAGAAGGGCACTTGGCCAAGAAGTCCCCTTGCAGAGCCACACTCTAGAGAAACGACATCACTGAGCTGAGTGAATGTCAGTGCCAGCCTCCAGCACTGTTGAGATTGTTTGCGTTGTGTTTTTTATAAACAGAAAGGGTGTGAAATTCTATGGAGGAAAGAAAATGTTCCAGGTAAACTCAACTTGGGTGGTGTTCCTGAAGAACAGACATTCAAAGCAGTGTAAAACTAAACTATTGTTTTATTCTTTACGTTTTTCTTTGACTCTGCTTTGAGAGGTCAGAGTGTCAGACAACACCAGCTACATAATTTGCAGATCCCAGTGAAAAATGAAAATGTAAGTCTCCTTGTTCAAAAATTATTAAGACTTTTGGCCAGGCACAGTGGCTCACGCCTGTAATCCCAGTACTTTGGCCAAGGCAGGTGGCTCACCTGAGGTCAGGAGTTTGAGACCAGCCTGAACAACATTGCGAAACCCTGTCTCTACTAAAACTACACAAAAAAACTAGCCAGGTGTGGTGGCACATGCCTGGAATCCCTGCTACTCAGGAGGCTGAGGGAGGAGAATCACTTGAACCCAGGAGACGGAGGTTGCAGTGAGCTGAGATTGCACCATTGTACTCCAGCCTGGGCAACAAAAGCGAAACTCCGTCTCAAAAAAAATAAATAAATAAGACTTTTAACATGGCAACAACAGGGCATCTGCCAAGAGTAGGGCTCTTTGGAGCTTCACCTCCTGGCTTCAGGGATGCCTCTACCCTCAAATACAAAGCCTGAAGGCTACGAGGCCCCTACTTCTTCCTCCGACAAGGCAGTGCTGTGCAGGTAACTCGTTGAGCTCTGCCATCTTGCAGGAGGTTTCTCTCTTTAGCCTTTGCCAGACCAGTCAAGGAAACTGTGAGTTCTCAGCTGCAAAAGCAGCAATGCTAGGGCAGCTTACTGAGCAGAGGCCACAGAAAAGACCAGGTTTTTTAGATTTTTATTTCCTAAGAATAACATTTGTCATGGGATATTTTTCTGACTATAAAAATAATACATGTTTACTGAAGAAATGCAAAAAAAAAAAAAAAAAAGAGATCAGAAAGAAAACAAATCACCAATAATTCACATTTGTCATGGGATTTTTTTCTGACTATAAAAATAATACATGTTTATTGAAGAAACACACAAAAAAAAGCAGAAAGAAAACAAATCACCAATAGTTCCATCACATGGACATAGCTACTGGTCACATACTGTTACATATCTTCATTTTTTCTACTCATGTTTTAGATATATGTGTATAAATATAAATTTTCCAAAATGGGATTATGCTGTATGATATTGTTTCCAAAACTTTTCAACTTAATATTTTAATATTTCTCTTTGTCATCAAATATTCTTTAATTGCCTCATTTTTAGGAGTCAGACAGTGGTCATATGTACATACATACAAATACGGAGAGAGAATGTATTTTTTGCAGTGTATTTAACATACATACATATGTAATTATATTAATATTCTAATATATACACATATATGTATATACACAGATGAAAATATATTTACAGTAGATTGTCTGAATTTGGTCGTTACTCACAAAAACACCATTGTCTATGTCTGGCCACACTGGTCAGTGTTTGCTCACTTGGCAGCATTTAAAAGTGAGGAGTTGACTTCACATGTACCCCTGAACCTAAAATAAAAGTTAAAAAAAAGGAGGAGTTGAACTGATTTTTTTTCAATCACAAACTAAAAAAAAAAAAAAAAAGGTCAGGACATCTCTGTCCTCTGAAACAATTGGCACATTTTGTCCAATAATTAGTTCACTGAGTGCAATCCTGTTGGGTCTAAGAGGTAAATGGCATGTCTTGATTTTCTCAGGTGATGATTCGTTTGGAATTAACAAATGTTCACGGAGCGGATAACCAGCGATATTCCTGCTCTTCAAACTGAGCATGTCCTCATTCCGTCACAAAGGCGGGGGTGGCCAAGAGCCTCCAGATTAAAAAGAACAATACTAATAACACACCAGAATGTTTCAACACATGAAGGGGTGTTTCAACGCATGAAGGGGTGTTTCAGAAGTGGCTTTTCATTTCAACATTCTTTCAACAGTTCCGTCAACTTCTTATAAAATTGATAGTAAATACTTTTTAAAGGGGTGTGTGTGTGTGTGTGTGTGCTGGTATTTTGGCGTGATTTGTTTTGTGTTATTGAAATATGCTACCCTGGAAAATGCTCAGCTATAAATGCCATTCCTTATAAATATGAGCTGGGCTGCTGATGCATGGCTTTGCAGTTCTTTTTGAACTGCAGTTTTGCTGCTTTCTACGGCCTTCTTGCCACAGAGCAAGTGTCTGGGAATAAGAAATGGAGAGGCAAAAGTTATGACGTTATAGTGGAAAGAATCGGCATCTCTCCGGGTAAGCAGGACTGTCTGACAGGGATCTACACTTCCCTCATGCCAGGGCCTGTGTGTGGTGCTGTCATGCAACTTCCCTCATTAACCCCCAGCAGCTCTTTCAAGTATGACTAGCTCAGCTATTAGGAGGAAATGGAGAATCAGACCACTCAAGCGTCTTGTCTAAAGTCACATCACCATTAGATCCCAAAACTGAAATGGGATCAGATCTTCTCATTCTCCAGGCAACATTGCTTTTCCAACTAATCTGCCCCGCTTCTTTGGAGGGACAGCACCTGCCCTGTCCTGTTTCTATGGACTATTCTCAGGGCGGTTCTGGCACATGGCAGTATCTGGTAGCTTTCAAAATGACTTTTCAGTCTCCACACTTGACAGCATTAGCTAGTGACTGGCTCATGTGTATTCCTTTAAAGATCATAACCTTAGTTAGACAACCCCAGAGGAACAAGCCAACATTTTCCTAGTGATCTTAACAGTGGCCTAAACTTTTGGATCTTCTCTAAGTGTTGAAAAAAGAAAAAGTGTGTTTGTACATGTGTGCGTGCACTCATGTGTTTGTGTGCGTACAACAGACATGAAGCAGTGGGGGGTAGGAGCTGGGATATAGAAGGAACAAGGACGTCTGGAACTTCACTCAGTAACAAAAGAAAGCTGAAGTGTGCCCACCCGGTGCTGTGGACCCTGCCTGACTTCCTTCCATGACTCTGTTGCCATGTGCATAACCACATTCATCCCACACCTTTTATTCCACACATATGCACCAATGCAAAAATCTCATGATTTTCTGCAGGACTATCATGGCTACTGTAAGGGGTCTAAAATGCTTTCTGGGTCAGATTATTTCTAGAGAACAAACTCCTGCTTCAATCAGGTCAGGAGAAGCTGCTAGGTCAGGTAGTGTCTGAGCACAACTCCTCTGGGGAAGGGGTTGCTCTCTGATCACCCTCCCTCCACTGCAATACACACACACCCAAATACACAATAGGGTTTCCGCCTTGCAGCCAGGTACATCATTTACTCAAAGAGGGAACCATTAGGAACTTATGAGACAAGCTGGGCCAAGGAAATGCTCATGTCACGTGGTCCCACTGCAGTGCTAGTGAGGAAAAGACCTGGAAAATGCGCCAAACGCCTGTCACGGACGAACAGCTATGAACTGTGAGGGGAGCTTATACCCCTTCAATGACTGTGGGCCTCTACACTCATCCCACCTGACTCTGACCCTCAGGGCTCAGAAATGCTTGTTAAACAAATAAGTGCTCCGACTTATGGGACAGCGTCACCTGGGAACTTTCTAGAAATGCAGGACCACACACCCCACCCCAGATCGCTGTATCTGCACGTGAACAAATCCCAGGTGGGCCACGTGAACCCAGATGCTCAGCTCTAAACTCCAGAGGAGGGACTGTCAACCCTGGTTGTCTAATAGAATCACCTGGAGAGATTCGTAACTGGCCCACCATTAGTCTGTGATTGAATTTTTCTGGGGTGTGGCCCAGGCAGGGGTATGTTTTAACCGCCCCCACCCAGCTAGGGTTGGCAAACATAGCAAGTGAAAATACAGAATGCCCAGTTAAATGTGAATTTCAGATAGAATTTTTTTTTTTACTGTACATATAAATACTGTGCATATTATATACAATATTTGGGGCAGACATTAAGAAATTATTCGTGTTTATCTGAAATGTAAGTTTAACTGAGCATCCTGTATTTAGTTTGTCAACCCAGTCCCCAGGTGATGCTAACGTACATCCAGGCTTAAGAACCTCTCCTCTAAATCAAGCCTATTGTTATGCAAATACTTGTCCTAAAATTTCCCGAATGATCCTGATATCGACTATTCTCTCCCAAGATGGTCATGGATCATACTTTTGGAAGGAAGGCCTTTCTCATCATGGTCTTGAACAACTACAGGGCCTGTGCAAGTCTACTAATGCCAGTGGATGGAGAAATTGAGTTGCCAGGTGACTCATACATATACGTCCTGTATTTAATAATTTTGTCCTGTGTCATGTATTCACTTTGCTGGGACTCCCTGAATGTCCTGTACTCCACTATTTTTAAAATAAATTACCAAAATGCAGCAGTTAAAGTTATTTTTCAAGTTTAATTAGGTGTCCTATATTTTTATTTGCTAAGTCTGGCAACTAAATGGAGAAACCACTCTGTTAAAATCCTGGGGAATTTATCCTGAGAAATGTGTCCTCCCAGATTCAGTACCTGTCTCGACCTCTGTTAAAGTTTTTCACTCCCGATCTCTGAACTTCAGCAGGTCAAGTCTGTTAGAAAAATGTGGCTACTCTACTAGCCAAGAATTTCAGTTCATTCTTTGCTGTTCCTGTTGAATTTAATAGTTTGGCATTTATCTCACTCATATTTCACACATGGGATAAATTAATATTGACAGACATTTGTTGCTAATAAAATGATCCCAAACTTCTTAGTACTTTCTTGTATTATTTTGAAAAGAGTAAAATTAAGGCAAGCAGTGGCTATAAAAACAGGGAACGGGGACTCACAGATAAGTCAGCATGCACATGAAATGACTATTCACAGACTGCTGACTCCCAGATGGAACCCAGAGCTGCAGATTCTACAGAAAAGACGCGGAGGTTGATGGCTCTCAAGTGTGCTCAAATAACACAAACATTTTAAGGAACTCTCTGTGAGCGTCTTGGTTGGGACCCCGTTGGCTGAGGGGAGGTGAGGTTGGAAAGGGGAGTGAGGCGATGATGACCTTATGCTAGAGAGAGCCCGAGGGGACAACTGAAGCTCAGGCCAGCCTCCTCTGAGAGAGAACTGTATTTTTGTCATTTTCTCTCCCTTACATTCCCTGGTCTGATTCCTATTCCATCTTTACTGTGGGCCAGGGAGCAGCAAATTATCTGTGTGTGAATGAAGGCTTAATGAATACCAAGTCTTAATTTGCAAGCTGAATGTTCAGGTTGAAGAATTATTCCAGTAGGCATCAAGAAAGGAAGAAAGGAAGAGAATGACAGAAGAGTTAAGAGATATGGAAGACAGACATAGAAGAGTCAACATTTTCTAATAGGATCCCAGAAGGAAAAATGAGAATAAATGGAAGGAAGGAAATAGTGGGCCAAGCAGACACTAACCAACCACAAGTGTGAAAGATTGGAACAGCATGATTAGCAAGTGCTAATATATATTAATATAAGTGCTATTATATACAATAAATCATGCATATATATCTCTTTATTCCCAAAAAGATTCATTTTCTTTTCAAGCTCACAGGGACTCCACAAAAATTGGACATGTTCTTGGCTGCAAAATGATTCAAAACATTTCAAGGCATCAATGTCATTCAGACTAAATTCTCTGACCATAGTGCAATAAAATTAGAAACCTATAAAATGGTAGTTTTTGTAAAATTCCATATGTCTAGGCACCAATAAAGATACCACTGAACAATATTTGATTTCAAGAGAAGATCAGATAGAAAAGTGATAAAATACATAGAGCTTTGTGGCAAGAAAAGCATTGCATTTCAAAGTTAGTGGGATGCAGCTAGAGCAGTGCTTACAGGATTATGGAGAGCTTTAAATACGGGAACAGAAACCAGGAATGGTGGAAAATGAGCTATTTAACCCGAGAAGGTAAAGAGTAATGAAACCTACATAATTAAATGAGAAGAAAAGAGATAAGGGATGTAAACACTGGGATAGACAAAGAGAAAGAGAATAATGAATATGAAAAAATGAAAGCCAGTCTTTTGGAAAGCCCATATGACTCGTTAAAGAATGAGCAGCAAGGATTACAAATAAATGAAATATATAGCAGAAATAGAATAAAATTATAGCAATACTAGAGTTTTTAAAAGTATTACAGTGTAATACAGTATATATAGTATATAGATGTCCTGTATATAGAGATAAGGTATTATTTGCTTATATAAGTAATTTGTATATAGATAGATGTCGTCTATATACAAATAGACGACATCTATCTATATACAAATCACTTATGTAGACACATACATACACATACATACAAATGTGATCCTGGGACAAGCATCACCTGGGAACTTCTGGAAAATGCAAATTCTCAGGCTCCTTCCCAGACCTACTCAATCAGAAACTGGGACTAGGGCCAGGAATCTGGGTTTTAACCTGCCTCCTCCCACCCCGGGTGATTCTGATACCTGATAAAAGTGTGAGGACCTTTGGTATAGGTGATAAATGCTATGGAGAAAAAGCAGGCAAGGGGTACATCATCATGGAGAAGAATGTTTCTTATTTCAAATAGAATAATTAGGAAAAGATTGCATTGCTATGGGTGACTTTTGAGCAGAGCACCTAAAAGAGATAAGGAAGAGAATGATGCAGATATATGAGTGAAGAGTGTTCCAGGCAGATAGAGTGGCAAGTGCAAAGTCCCTGAGGCTGGATCGTGCTTAATGTCCAAGTGAAACCAGCCCAATTCTTCCATAGAAGTGAAGCTTGATAAATTTACACCTGTCGTATCTAAGTTCCGTTCTCAGGAAACCTACCATCAGACCTCCCAGATACTATTCAGGAACTGAGGCTTTTCAGATCACCACACCTGGGCAATAAGACGCACCTGCCTGTTGACCAACTCCTCTTTCTCACCCCCTCCTGAATTCCTATTTTCCTGCACATGATTACAGTGAGACATCAGACACCAGACCTTTCATCTGACCACCTGCCGCCTGTTGAGCAACCCTTCCTCGCAGCGTCTGTGTTTCTTCCCCACTATATAAGCTCCTAACTTTAGTCAGGGCTGGGAAAGGTGAGTTGGAGGTTTGTCTCCCTTCTCTCCAGCTGATGTCGCCTGAAATGAAGCCTTTCTTCCCTGGCATTACTCATCATATGAGTGATGGGCAACCGGACCTAGGCTGAGCCCTGGCATTTGGCAACACAAGGAACACAAACAGGTCACTATAGCTGAGGAAAGTGAACCAGGAAGAGACTATTAAATGCAGTCAGAAAGGTGAAGTTGGGGGAAGGGTTATGGGAGCAGATTCCACTGGACCTGTCCCTGAGTTGCTCACAAGATAAGAGTATTTCCCTTTACCCTGGGTACACTTTGGTGGATCAGCTGATCTCATTCCTTAAGAACTCCCCAAGTCACCTATCACAGGGAGAATTTTACATAGGGAAACTGATTACAAAGGGATGGAGGCATTTGGAGAAGCCAAATATACAGGTTGAACCACATATGAGGCGCCTCAGAACCCCCCAGATCTTCCACCCCTGCAGCCTGGTAGCAGGCTCTGCAGGCTGCCTGGGGGTCTCCTGGGGCGGCTCTTGTTTGCTCCTGCCATCTAGCTGAGTCATGTGGCCCTTGTCTTAAGGGAATGGCAGGAGTTCTCAACATGGTTACTCATCTTTCTTCATTTTGGAGAGCAGGCAAAATTCTACAAGGAATGACAAGCTGACCCAGAGGGCAGAATGTTCTTCATATTTCCCTTTTCCCCTCTTCCCTTTCCTTACCCCTTTCCTCCCATCTTCTCCATGGCACTTTGGCTGGAAGGGACTCACATTTCTGTGGCACTCCAGGGCCACAGTCAGCCAGGTGAAAAACAGCACATCAGGGTCAGCCTTCCTTTCTGTTGTCTCACAGAACTTGTAGTCTTGCTTTTCTTTGCTAAAAAGCAGCAGACCTCATGGTTAGGGGCACAGACTGAGAGAGAGAGAGAGAGGTGCCTTGAAGCCAGATCTGACTTTGTCAGTTACAAGCGTGAACAAGCCACTTCACTAAGCCTCATTCTCCCTGTCTTTAAAACTATTCAATTGTATTGACTTCACTGAGCCTTGTCATGAATTTCAGCTAGGTAACCTGTAAAGAGCCTGCATATTTGCCTCTCACTTATCTCATACTCAGTAATTGCACTTCTGTTGTCATTACTGATTTTATTATTTTTAACAGCCCACCCCAAATCAGATTCCCACATGCCAGTGTTAGTGGGTCCTGTTTTCATTGTATGTAATTCCTGGGCCTATATTGCCTTAGATCCATTCTGTATCCTTCTCTGTTCTGCTCCCCATCATAAATGAGGAGACTGCATCTCCTGGGGCTCCCAGGACAAGTGACTTTGAATGGCTTCACCCAGAGGGAAGGTAGGGGAGAAACCAGGGCATTTCTTCCCTTCCTGCTCTATTTGGGTGGCATTCTTGCAGAGGCTGCATCTTCCCTGGGGCTCTAGCTCCTGCCTTATGTTCCCCCACTTTCATTGAATGATCCTCATCCTTAGGACTTGGTGAGATGGTTTGGCTGTGTCCCCACTCAAAATCTCATCTTGAATTGTAATCCCCATAATCTTGTGTCAAGGGTGGGACCAGGTGGAGGTAATTGGATCATGAGGGTGGTTTCCCCCATGCTGTTCTCATGATAATGAGTGTGTCTCACAAGATCTGATAATTTTATAAGCATCTGGCATTTCCTCTGCTTGCACTCACTCCATCCTGCTACCCTGTAAAGAAGGTGCCTGCTTCTCCTTTGCCTTCTGCCATGAGTGTAAGTTTCCTAAGGCCTTCCCAGCAATGCAGAACTGTGAGTCAATTAAACCTCTTTCCTTCATAAATTACCCAGTCTGGGGTATTTTTCATAGCAGTGTGAGAACAGACTAATACAGTAAATTGGTACTGAGGTAGTGGGGCCACTGCTGTAAACATACTCGAAAATGTGGAAGCGACTTAGGAACTGGGTAACAGGCAGAGGTTGGAACAGTTTGGAGGGCTCAGAAGACAGGAAGATGTGGAAAAGTTTGGAACTTCTAGAGACTTGATGAATGGTTTGGACCAAAATGCTGATAGTGATTGGACAATGAAGTCCAGGCTGAGGTGGTTTCAGATGGAGATAAGGAACTTCTTGGGGACTGGAGCAAAGGTGACTCTTGCTATGCTTTACCAAAGAGACTGACAGCATTTTGCCCCTGTCCTAGAGATCTATGGAACTTTTAACTTGAGAGAGATGATTTAGGGTATCTGGTGGAAGAAATTTCCAAGCAGCAAATCATCCAAGAGGAAGCAGACTACAAAAGTTTGGAAAACTTGCAGCCTTATGGTGCAACAGAAAAGAAAAACCTATTTTCTGCAGAGAAATTCAAGCCAGCTGCAGAAATTTACTTAAGTAAAGAGGAGTTGAATGTTAACCACTGAGAAATGGGGAAAACGTCTCCAGGGCATATCACAGACCTTCATAGCAGCCTCTCTCATCACAGGCCCAGAGGCCTAGAAGGGAAAAATGGTCTGTGCCCTGCTCTATGCAGCCTCAGAACATGGTGCCCTGCATTCAGCTGCTTCAGCTCCAGCAGTGGCTAAAAGGGGCAAAGGTACAGCTCAAGCCATTTTTTTTAGAGGGTGCAAGCCCCAAGTCTTGGTGGCTTCCATGTGGTGTTGAGCCTGCAGGTGCACAGAAGTCAAGAATTGAGGTTTGGGAACCTCTGCTTAGATTTCAGAGAATGTATGGAAACACCTGGATAACCAGGTAGAAGTTTGCTGAAGGAGTGGAGCCCTCAAGGAGAACCTCTGCTAGGGCAATGCAGAAGGAAAATGTGGAGTTGGAGCCCCCACACAAAGTCCCCATGGGAACACTGCCTAGTGGAGCTGTGAGAAGAGGGCCACCATCCTCCAGACCCCAGAATGGTAGATCTACTGACAGCTTGCACCATGCACCTGGAAAAGCCACAGACACTCAACACCAGCCTGTGAAACCAGCCAGGAGGGGGGCTGTACCCTGCAAAGCCAAAGGGCAGAGCTGTGAAGGCTATGGGAGCCCATTTCTTGGATCAGGATAACTTGAATGTGAGACATGAAATTGAAGGAGATAACCTTGGAACTTTAAGGTTTAATAACTGCCCTATTGGATTTTGGACTTGCATGGGGCCTGTAGCCCCTTTGTTTTGGCCAATTTTTCTTATTTAGAATGAGTATATTTACCCAATGCCTGTACTCCCATTGTATCTAGGAAGTGTCTAACTTTTTTTTTTTTTTTTTTTTTTTGAGATGGAGTTTCATTCTTGTCACCCAGGCTGGAGTGCAATGGCACAATCTCAGCTCACTACAACCTCCGCCTCCCTGGTTCAAGTGATTCTCTGGCCTCAGCCTCCTGAGTAGCTGGGATTATAGGTGTGTGCCACCACGCCCAGCAAATTTTTCTGTATTTTTGGTAGAGATGGTGTTTCACCATGTTGGCCAGGATGGTCTCAAACTTCTGACCTCAGGTGATCCAACCACCTTGGCCTCTCAACTTGGTTTTGATTTTACAGGCTCCTAGGTGGAAGAGACTTGCCTTGTCTCAGATGAAACTTTGGACTTGGACTTTTGGATTAATGCTGGAATGAGTTAAGACTTTGGGGGACTGTTGGAAAGGCATGATTGTGCTTTGAAATGTGAGGACATGAGATTTGGGATGGGTCAGGGGTAGAATTATATGGTTTGGCTGTATCCCCACCCATCTCATCTTAAATTGTAATCCCCATAATCCCCATGTGTCAAGGGCAGGACCAAGTGGAGATAATTGGATCATAGGGGCAGTTTCCTCCATGCTGTTTTTGTGATAATGAGTGAGTCTCACAAACTCTGATGGTTTTATAAGTGTCTGGCATTTCCCCTGCTTGCATTCACTCTATCCTGCTGCCCTGTGAAGAGGTGCCTGCTTTTCCTTTGCCTTCTGCAATGATTGCAAGTTTCCTGAGGCCTCCCCAGCCATGCAGAACTGTGAGTCAATTAAACCTCTTTCCTTTATAAATTATTCAGTCTTGGATATTTCTTCATAGCAGTGTGAGAATAGACTAATATACTTGGGAACATTGCTTCTTTCTTTTTCCCATATGGCTTAGGGGGTGGCAGTGGATTTCCAGCTCTTTCTCATCTTTGGGTTACTATTTTTTGTTTCTCTATTCTTCTTCATTTATCCTTCCCTTTGTAATTTTTTCCCAAATTCAGTTCTCTCTGTGACAATATTAGATGTAGTTTTTATGTTTCTGATTAGAACATGATAGATACCCATGTTTTGCAATGAATATTGGCTCCCTAATAAGGATTGGTATGAATCTCCCGTTCCTTGACCCTGCCTGGGAAAACAAACAAACAAACAAACGAACAAACAAAAAACCTAGCTCCTATGGAAGGAATTCAGAGTATTTATTTCAGGCTTTCATTGGTTCTGCCCCTGCCAACTTAAAAATGAAGGGCTGTCTCTGCTAAACTATGACCTAAACTAGAGTCAATATTGGGAAAGGGAGAGAAATCCACAAGCTGTCTATACTTGATGCAGGAACAATTTCTAACGAGAGAGAAGGTATGACTTTTCAAAATGGAGAAGGTCTCCTTTGCACCTAAAAATCTGTAGATTCTCAATTTTAAAACTACACAGCTACAGTAATCAAAACAGTATGGCACCAGTGTAAGAAGAGACATACAGACCAATGGAATAGAACTGGCAGCCCAGAAAGAAGCCCTCACATCTATGGTCAATTAATTTTCAACTAGGGTGCCAATACCATTTAAGGGGAAGGGATAGTCTTTTTATCAAATGGTGCTGGGCAAATTATATATGTGCAATAGAATGAAGTTGAAACCTTACATCATACTGTAGGCAAAAGTTAACTCAAAATAGATCAAAGACTTGAATTTAAGAGCTGAAACTGTAAGATTCTTAGAGGAAACATAGGGGAATATCTTCATGACTTTGGAATTGGTGATGGCTTCTTAAATGTAACACCCAAAGAGTAGACAACAACCACAAAAATAGGTAAATTAAACTTCATTAAAATTTGAAACTTTTGTATATCAAAGGACACTACTGAAAGTGAAAAAAAAAACATAGAAAAGAAAAAAACACTTGCAAATCATGTCTTTGATAAGGGATTAATATCCAGAATACATTAAAACTACAGTTCAACAACAAAAAGATTAACAGCCCAATTAAAACATGGACAAAGGACTTGAACATTTTCTAAGGAAGATATGCAAATGGCAATAAGCACATGAAAAAGGTGTAACATCATTAATCATTAGGGAAATGCAAGTCAAAACCACAGTGAGATGCCACTTCCCACCCACTAAGATGGCTATAACAGAAAAAGACAAAAACAGAAAATAACAAGTGTTGGTGAGGAGGTGGAGAAATGGAAACCCTTGTACATTGCTAGTAGGAAAGTAAAATGGTGCAGTCACGTGGAAAACAGTCTGGTAGTTCCTCAAAAAGTTAAATACCTAAAATAATTGAAGAGTTCAGATGGATATAGGCCAATGTTCACAGGAGCATTATTTACAATAGCTAAAAAGTAGAAGCCAACTAATTGTCCATCAACAGATGAATGGGTAAACGAAGTATGGTATATACATGCAATGGAATATTATTCAGCCTTAAAAAGAAACAAAACCCTGATACATGCTGCAACATGGAAGAACCTTGATAACATTAGGCTAAGAAAAAAGCAAATAATGTACATTTCTGCTTATACAAAATGACTAGAATAAGCAAATTCAGAGAGACAGAAAGTAGATTAGAGGTGACCAAGGGCTGGAGAGAGAGAAGTTGGGAGTTGTTGCTTAATGGGTACAGAGTTTCTGTTTGGGGTAATGTTTTGGAAATAGTGGTGATGGTTGCACAGTGGTGTGATTCATGCCATTGAATTGGACATATAAAATGGTCAAAATGGAAAATTGTATGTTACGTATATTTTACATATATATATATAAATTATATATATATATAATTTTTAAGCCTGTAGGTTGCTGGACCAGACGTGAACAGGGATCAAAATGATTTCTATAAGAGTTTCACAGCGACTATCCCACCCTCACCCACTGCAGCCAGCCCCATTATCTTGGCTCCCCAACTCTTCTTTCCTGGGTAGATTTTTTGAGTCCAGTTTCTTCTTGAGGATCTTTGTACACAGAGGATACAGGCTTCTGGGAGTTGTGATGTGTATGAGCAAGGGCTGGGGGTCAACAGCATAGAAACATATTGTTTTGAGGGTAGATAGGGAGAAGTTTCAGCAGTTACTGTGAGGGGGAGCTTTGGGATAAGGGCAAGATGTCTAAAAGGTTATCAGACATGCATTAAGAAAATCTATTATAAAGATCGATGTAACTCTCCAAGGAAGGCTGCAGCAGGACTGCTATTTCTCTGAATGCAACACTGTGTAAAGGGAGAGCTACAGGGAATGTCTGATTTTGTGCAAGTTACATATTCAATGGACCAATGGTCATTTGTTCCCCAAAGGAGGCAGTCCAGCCCTATCCCCCATTAGTACTGCTTTCCACTAATGACCTGAAGGACGCCTATCTGTAGGCATTACAGGCAAGACCATGCAACCAAAAACAGCAAAAATGTTCTTCCAGGAAAATTCATATGGTAAAACTCACTTAGACACCATTTTGCTCTCAGAGGTACACTTTTGACTATTAACATTCCACAAACTCTAGCAGCAGCTATCCAAATCCATACCACACTCAGGTTTCCTCACTGACAGCATCTCCCACCCCCAGACAAAGTTTGTTCTTGTTTCAGCCTCTGCACATGGCCTGCCCCCAGATCTGGAATGTTCTCCCACCTGGAATGTCCTCTCTATTCCTCTCTGCTCATCTAAATTCCACTCGACCAGAAACCCACAGCTTCTTCAGAGCCCATTCCAGTCTCCAATGTGCAATAATGTCTCCCCACCCTGATCTCCTCTAGTCATTTTTTCCACCTCACATTTTGGGCCTTAGTAATGCTCTGATTCCTTTTGTTCTTTCATTGATACCTGGATTGTCTAACCGCTGCCTACAGACTGCGATTTCCTTGCAATAAGGGTCACATCACACACTCCTAGGGCTTTTCAATGTGACACTAGCCTAGCACTATGCCAGACACATAACAGGTAGTTAGTAAAAATCTGTGTATTTGCTTTGAGTTGATGCACAAGATCTTCTCTTTTCTTAGTCTCAGCACCACCCACCAGATACATGTTTTTTTCTCTCATTTTTAATTGTGCAACATGATGGCATGCCACATACTGAGTTGACTTTGCAAAGTGATTTACTAATGGAAGGTGTTATTATAACTGCTCGAGGACCGCCCTCCTCACTGTCCTTGCTAGTTGAGTCCCAGTTTTGTCCAGATAGCAATATGCTCAACCCTGGGGGATGAATGCCATTGTGGCAGGCCACCTGTGAGACCAGTGGCAGTCAAGTCACCCAGTTGTAGGTCAGGCGACCCTGTGAGATACAAAAATCGCCTGGGGATTTCTGGGAATAATTTTCTTTTCTTGTCAGAAAGGAGCCAATCACAGAAGGAACGTATTTTGCCCACTTCTCTGCCTTCCTGTTTGGGGAGCTGTCAAGTGAAGAACATGATTTTGGAGCCATGCAGCCATCTCGTGGCCGTGAGGGAAAAGTAGCTCACAAACAGAGGATGGCAGAGAACAAAGACAGAAGGAATATGCATCCTTGACAACATCCTTGAGCCATTAAACTTACCTTGGAGACTTTTCTTTTTAAGCTTTTTGTGATGTGAGAAAAATATGTATTTGAATTAATTGCAAATGTCCACCGTGTTGGGCAGCCCAGGTGGGCCAGGTTAGTGAAGGTAAACCCCATATGCAGCTCTCTTCTCTCCCTGTGCCCCCTTTCCTCCTCCAGTCTATAAAGCTGGAAGAGCCAACCTTGGGATGGGACAGACATGAATTCAAACAGTGCCTATCTCTATGATGCCCCTGAGAGGGTCAGCTATTTTACAAGCTCATCACGATTCTAAGAACTGACTAAATCACTGAAAATGTTTCCAGGCCTCAGACTCAACAAACAAGTCCTTTTCTGGACTTATCAAACCTGTGCAAAAAGGACATTTGCGATAAGCACTATGAATGAGAAACATCTGGTCATGTAAACTCACAGAATGGTAAGGGTAGAGGAGAAAGTGGAATGAGCGTCTGAAAGGAGGATATCTTAATCTTGTTTTCATTGGATCCTTAATGCCTTCTTTTGCTTATACAGTCACAATGAAATAATCATTCATGATTCATGGTGATGTTTTTTTGTTTGTTTTTTTTTTTTAACAGATTTTTTTTCTCCTGATTAAGGTGATGATCTCTCAAGTTCTAAGGAGCCAAGAAAGCTTAGCCTTAAATGATTTTTCATTAGAAACATAAAACCAAGGACCTCCTGACTTGGCACATCAAGAGTTATTTAATGATAATGAAAAACCCCATAATTTTGATATCTTTCTTGACTTGCCCATTAACAGTTTAGGCCATGCACTCTGATAGCTAGTCTTGGATAGGTTTATTTCTCTGCCTACATGAGGAAAGTATTTTACTTCTCCAAGTCCCAATCAACCAGCAGCTAGTGAAAGACAGTGTCCCCAACTCCCACACAAGGCAAAGGGATTGTTTTAATACTTTACAAATCAAAAGCCTTTAAATTGTGTTTAATAAAGGGAAATTTTAAGGCTTTTATATGAAGCTTTTGCGTTTTTTAAAACATTCTTTTGGAATAAGATTCAAATCTTTGGCACACAGATGAGGCACATGAAGTATAAACTGAAACCATTTGCATTATTTGAGGAAACAAATGCTTTCACTTTACTACAAGGCTATTGCAGAACCTAGTGAGGAGTTTTAATGTGAGAGAGTAGGGAAGATACTTTTGAATAATTCTCATAGCCGATAACCTTATCCATACGTGAGTGATAGAAACCAAGAATCCATTTACAGAAGGGCAAATACAAATATTTGTTCACTATTACGTTCAGATATCCTTGTAATTTAAAAAAGTAAATTAAAATGAAAAAATATGATAAGGATTTTCACCTATCAAATTTTGAAGGAATTAAATATACATATACATATATTCACACATACAGCAATGCACCACTTAACATTTTGGTCAAAAACAGACTGCATATATGACGGTGGTCCCATAAGAGTATACTGTATTTTTACCGTAAATTTTATATGTTTAGATACCCAAATACTTACCATTGTGTTACAACTGCCTACAGTATTCAATACAGTAACATGCTGTACAGATTTGTAGCCCAGGAGCAACAGGCCATACCATATATATTATAGTATATTGTAGGCTATACTCTCTAGCTTTATGTAAGTAGATTCTACCATTTTGGCATAATGAAACCACCTAATGATGCATTTCTCAGCACATACCCCCATATTAAGCAATGAATGACTGTATATGTGACTGTGTGTGTGTGTGTGTGTGTGTGTATAAAACCATGCCAGATATAGGATTGTGATACACAGACTTTGTGGGAGTCTAAATTGGTACATTTCTGGCAAAGAAATATGACATTTCTATAACGAACAGTTAAAAGATACATACTTTTTTAACCCAGGAATTCCATCTTAAGGAACTTTTGTATGGTAGACCCAATTAGAGGTAGATGCTGTGCTCACAATGCCTCCCGATGGCCTTGTGTGTATGAGAGACTGTTAAGTGTTGATTGAGCCAAGATCTGACTTCAGCCAAGCAGACTCTCAGCAGTGGGGAGGCAGGGAAACTAAATGCCTGGAGAACCTCCTGGGTCACCCCTTCCTGATGTGTGATTATCTACCATGCTTACTACTCAAAGGGCTACTCCTAGTTCCTTCCAATCATCTCCATTTTTGCATAACCAGCCAGAGTTGTGAACCTTTAAAATGTTTGTATTCCTTGACTCAGTGTTTCCACCTTAGGAATCTGGTCTATGGAATTAGTCTGAAATTTGGACACAAAGAATATCAGGATCACTTCTAATATAAAAAGGCAAAAAGTCTAAGTGCTCAAAGATTGGGAAATAATTGAGTATCTTATGTTTCAGTCAAACAAATTAAAAATTATGAAGCCATTTAAAATTGTGTTTCCGAAGACATTTTAATGACATGGAGAAATGCTTATGCTATAATGTCAAATGAAAAATAAAACTCTATAAAATTATAAATATAGCCTAATGTCAACTACACATTATATATGTGTGCACTTAAAAATGAATAGAGAGACATAAAACGGTTATGTGCAGTAGTAAGATTTTGAGTATTTTTATTTTCTTTAAATTCTCTTTTCAATTTCAAAATTTTCATTGCATTACTTTTATAGCAAAAACCCATATATTATTTTAAGTAATTAGAATAAGGTAGACTCTTGTTTTACTTGTGTTCACCCTTAGTTAATGAAATGCAGTTCAATCAGATAGTTTGGGGTAGTGGCCTCCACCTGGCTTCACATTAAAGTCACTTTTATCTACTTATCTGTCTATTTATTGTTTTTGCCTTGATGCTGACTTTACTTTCCTAGAGTCAAAGAAGAGCTAAGTTCAGCATGTGCTCATTAAAAAGCACTAATGTTCCAGCAGTTTCCTGGCACCTTGATCTCATCTACTCTCACAGTTGCCTCACTTGCCAGCAGCTCAGTCCCACCTCTGTCCTGGGGCCACTCCTGGCTTTAGAAGAAAGGGTTGAACTAGGCTCCATTCAACGTTTAGGGTCTGAGCATTAAGCCTTGCTATTGTCCATCTCAGACATCACACAGCTCCAGTAATCTGCTTTGCCCTGCTTAGCCAAACATCTGGCTCTTTCTTTTGCCCTGGGCAAGGTAATGGGCACAAGACCACAGCATCTCTAGAACTGGGGTTTTGGCATGCCTCTTCCATTTCCTTTTCTCTTTCTCTAACACAAAGGTTATGACCTAGTGATACACTTTCCAGGTGCTGCTTGCCTGTCAGATTGCCTGTTAGGACACGAGGAGCTTTAAAATTGTACCTATGCCCAGGTGATTCTAATTTAATTCATGGGTGGAGAGAGGAGAAGCCTGGAATCAGCATTTTTACAGCTCCCCTGGGGATTTTAATGTATAGCCAGAGTCCAAACCACTGGTCTAGGGTTCCTGTAGATTAAATCTCTGTGATTACAGCCTACTGAGTATGGTAGGCTCTAACTCAATGATTTAAACTGATGAAAATGACTTCCCTGTCTGTGCAAAAGACTCAGTCATTTCAGACATGTGAATCCAGCCCTCATGTGACTTTAACTAGTTTCTCTTCCTCCAAAACTAAAATCATTTCTAGCTCCCCAACTCCAGGCTGTGTTTCCAGAAGCCCATTGGCCATCTACAAGTGTGTTCTCTAGATCTCTCAGCTCCACATACCCTAGACTGTCCCACTGGTCCTCTCTTCCTGGCCTCTTCCTATGCAATGTCATGTCATTGATGTCACTATAATCACACTACATCCAAGTTAGACATTTCTAATTCATTTCCTTTATCCCTACCATCAAATTCCACGAAAGAGGACTCATCAATGTATTAGCTTTCAAAAGTCAGGCTTCAGAGGGAAATGTGGGAAGAGTCTGGGTGTGATCTTGGAGAAACACAGAATACATCCTCCATCAAAACACGTTTGGAAGCTCCATTTTTCAAACACTGCAGGGCAAACTGCCGGGGTCAATGCACTCATTTCTAACCTTTGTATGGGATCTCCTGCCTTTGTATTTCTCTCTCAACTCCATCTCCTCTCCTTCAATCTCTGCGGCTGACCTCAGCAACCCTTGTTTCTCACCTGAGCTACTGGGACAGCCTGTCTGCCATTTGTTCTCCACAGTCAACCTACGTCATCAGTATTCACACCACTCCTAGTTTGGGCACCTTGGAGTACTCAGACCTTAGAGTCAGCTGCCTGGGTTTGATTCCCACCTCCAGCATTGTCTAGCAAAATGATCTTGGACAAGTAACCTTGCCTCTCTGTGCTTCGATTTCCTTATCTGTAGCATAAGAAGAAAAATTATGGTGCTTACTCCATTAAGTTGTTAGAATCACTGAATTAGTTAAGAAACTCCTTAGACCAATTCCTGGCACAAACTAAGCACCATGTCTATTTGCTATTATTATTTGTATCAATAATATTCGGTCATTAAATAGAGTCCAACTCCTTAAAAAGGTCATCCGGGCCTGCCACACTCTGACTCCTTCCTGCCTTCCAGCCTAATCCTTTACTACCCTACTCCCACACACCAGCATTTGCCCGGCTAGATTATTCAGCTGTAATTTCCTGCCTCCTGGCCTTTGCTTACCCTTTGTTGCCTAGGATGCCCTTATCCTCATTTCTAGCCATGGAAATTCTGTGAATTCTTCAAGTCCAACTCAGAGGCACACTTATTCTTGACCCCTTTACTGATGCCCCAACTTGGAACTAGTTTCTCCCTCCTAGGTGACGTATTTGCCCTTCACTTTTTACATTTAACAATTGTGCTTTGTATTACAGGAGGCATTTGTGGCCTCCTGTTTCTCCTACCTCCCCAACAACCCCAGATGGTCCAGGAAACTGTGAGTTCCTAAAGAACGGGTTCTTGTCTTGTCCACGTTTTAAGTATGTTTAATTTTTTCATTCATAGTTTATGACCTTGTGTTTAGCAAAATGCCTGATGTAAAGGAAGTTTTGCAAAAGTTTGTTGAAGAGAATTATTGAATGTCTATGAACGCTCTCATGTCTATTCCAAGCTGAAACAGACACTTGGTAATTATCTGGTGACTATAAATAGGGTGTGAAATTGGACACTCGGAACAAAATAGCCTCTCTGACATCCAAGTGGTCTGACCTGGGTATCTACACTGATGAGACTAGTGCTACAAATCTAAGATATCCATTGCTCTGTGTGTATCTGTTCATAACTTTTTGGTTGCAAGTGATATAAAACCTGATTCAAACAGATTTAAGCAATGAAGTAGAAAGGTTCAGCAAGGTTGGTTCCCGTGATTCAACAATGTCACCAAATACCCAGCTCCATCCTGTATTTCCTATTATCCACATGTTGTGTTGAATCCTAGGCTGGCTTCCCTTATGGCCAGACGATAGCTGCCAGAAGCTTCTGAAAAATACATGCTTCCTCACCCATGTCCACTGGTAGGGCCACCATATTGCATAACTCTAGGGTATGCAATTCATTGAATTGAATTAAACATAAAGCAAATGGCACCACCTGGATTTGTGCAAGGCAATGGTTTTGTCCACCAGAAAGAGAATCTCTTCAAGTGGCATCCATAAAAGAGATAGGAAACTTCTTCACCAGTAGCCCTCAGAAAACATCTTGTGACATATGTGTATGTCACCTTATCTACCAGTCAGAGCCATAGGGTGGGACCAACTGGACTGATTATGTCAGGCTCTGTGTTTGGCAGACCCTGAGTTACTGTCAGAACCAGAAAGATGGGCAGAATGATCAGGTAGCAGAGACCAGGAAGGTAGGACTTGCTCCATCAATTGATGATACACACACATGTGTGTGCATGCATGCATGCATGTGATATATGCATACTCATATCAAACTGCAATTTTCAGTTATTCAGTAAATATTTGCCTGCTGTGCGCCCCATACAATGAACATTATTCAGTCTCTACCTTCAAGGAGAGTCTTTTCTCTTTTCCTCCTCTCCATTACCAAGTCAAAGCAGCTGAACCTTACTCTTCTCCTTTGACAGGACCTCTTCAGAATCTGTTTCCAGTATGCACCTTTCTTACCCTTCAAGGTGGCTCACTGGATCGCATTTAAGTCATCAGCATGTATCTATAGATTGAGGTGCTGGTAAGAAATCTACCCTTGCGGCTCTATGGGTGTCTTTCTGAGGGTGGCTGTTGTTATGCCAGCCACAGAAAAGGGATTGCACAAGTTGACCAGGCACTCCCTTGGGCCCTCCAAGTGGCCCTAAGGGACAGGCCTATGTCCACAACTAAATACTCCCAGAGCTATTCCAGTCATCCTACCCACATCACTACTCATCAGGAAGTCATAGTTGGCCTCTCTTTAAATAAATGACGTATTTATATTGGATCCCAGACATTTTGAGACAGAATGAAAAAAAAAAAATGAGTTTCCCATGTGTATATTTTTGACCTCCCAACAAAGTCCATATTTCCAGTTTTACTGGAGTTAAATCTTTCAGATGAGACAGAGGAGACCAAAAGTCTGGGCTTGTCATTTATTAGTTATTTTACTCTGAAGTCACTTCACCTCTTTAGAGCCCAACTTTATTACTCAACAACAGGATGCAGAAAATACTTACTGGGTGCCTGTTACGGGCCCGATTCTGTTCTAGATGCTCAGGATAAGAGTATAAGAGCGATTTCCTGACCTGCAAAATGAGTTGGGGGTGCCTAGATAATGCCAACCTCCCTTCTAGCTGTACAGGCTATATTCTTCGGAGATGGAACCAGCAGGTCCATGTCCTCCAGTCTCTGCAGCAGTTACTCATCAGAAACAGGTCATGATGAGCACACAGCCCATCCCCATGTGTCATAAGCATCTCTCTCCTCTTCCACAGCCTTGAGAATGCAGGATCAGGGTGCAAACTACATTCTGCCAGGGCCTGCAGACCTCCAGCTTTCAGTAATTCATCATTTAGTTTATAGATTAGTAGGTTATAAATATCCTATCCAAAATAAGTCATATATTCTCCTTTCCTTAAAGTAGATTCCCAGAAGGACAGGTGTGCTTTATCTCCTTTCATATAAACATCAGAGTCTGACCCTGGAAGTTCATTTTTTTAAAAAAGAATCCAATGGTGGGTGGTAAAAATTCCTTTTGGACTCTCCGGCTGTCCATAGAGTTGTTCTCAGAGTGATCGGTGATCATGTGGACGGCAGGGGGAAATTAATCACGCTGGAGGTTTCTCTGCTGCTATATAAACCAACCAGAGACAATGGTGCCTGTGGCTGTGAGGCACAGGAAAAGGAGGAAAGGCACTGGAGCTGGAGATGCTGAGTTTGTTTAAATCTCAACTCAGCCAACTTACCAGAGGGACCTTGGATATATCATTTACCTCTTTGGGCCTCAATTTTCTTATCTGAAAAATGGGTCTACCTAGTTCTCAGAGTTGTTATAAAGATTACCAGAGATAATGTATGTGAAAGGTATACTGTGGATGTTATCATTCTCTGTATTTCAGGATTTTAAAGGATTTTTTTCTTAGAAAAGATGAGAAAGACCCTATGGAGGGCAATTAGGCATCCATTAGAATCATAGAGCTTTAAACCTGAATAGGACCGTGACAATCAGCCAGCTCACTATGTCAAAGAAACAAAGCCCAGAAAGGTTGAGTAACTCACCCAAGAGAGCAGTATTAGATGCCATATTTTAAAAATCAAAAAGAGATTTCCTAGAGCTGACAGGGCGATGGCAGGTTCGCCGGCTGTGAGGCTTCACAGCGGTCCGGTGACCAAGTCGAGGATTTTTCTGGTGGTCTAGTCTCAGAGATTACATCTGTAGTCAGCACAATGATTCCCTTCCAAGCCCAGTGGTGCCCAGTTGCCTCCAGGTCCCAGACCTTTATGTGGACAAGAAAAGCTTACGGAGGAAATGGTAATTCTCCACTTGCACCCTGAGGTGTCCAGTTGCAGCCCATGGAGATCCAGTTCAATTATGAATCTCAGGAACACCACCTTCTGTCAGATGGTGAGAACAAGACCAAGACTGGAAAGCCAGCTTCAGAGGAGGGAATTACAGCAAAAATTGAACCATTGACAGAAGAGTCTAGCAGTCTCAGAGAGAATGTTCTCCACGATTCTGAAGGCAGAGAATTCTGTGAATTTGGGGATAAATTAAATGAAAAAGATCAGAACGTCTTTAAAAAAATAATAAAAATAAATAAAAATAAAAAAGACACTAAAAATGTTTTTTAAAATAGGGTTTAATCATCCCACATGGCAAGGAGTCTAGAGAGCAAGACTATTCTGAAACTCGACACTGTCAGGACACAGACCCCTCCCTCGTGTTGGCATGATGGTTGCTCACAGCCCCAACTATCACATTCTCATCTGTCACTATCCAAAGGGAGGAAGAACATGTGTGTGCATGTGCATGCATGTGCATGTGCATGTGTGCGTGTGTGTGCATGTACGTGCATGTATGTGTGCATGTGCGTGTGTGCGTGTGTGTATTGAGGACTGTCAGGAGGGGAAATTCCCTTTGCACATCTTTCTTTTTCTAGGAGAGTAGATATTTCCCAGGGGCCTCCAGTGGACTTTCTCTCAGGTTTCCTTAGCCAGAACTGAGTTACTTGCTCACCTCTAAGCCAATTACTGATTTAAAAAGACAGAAGATTATTTATATTTTTTGTTCTGGGACTTCCTTCACGGAGCATGTTGCTATCCCATGCCTAAATAAAAATCAGAGTTTCTATTCCTAAGGAAAATGTGGGAGTGGCCATGCAGTGGGCAGCCAACAGAGCCTTCCATACTTCTCAAAACAGTCTCACTTGTGATAGGTGATGGTGCATTGGACAACTGGTGGCTCTTACCACATGAAGAAATGACTCCATGATATCTATTTACCCACAGTTTCTTATTCAAAGTTCGTGATCTTTTGCAATATACATGAATATTTCAGTTTGTTCTTGATTCCCCAAATATAAGGAAATGCTAGATGAAAGGAATAAATTCCTACATAAGAAAGTTAGCTGAATTATTTATTCGTTCATTTTAAACATGTTTTGAGTTCCTGTTATATACTAAGAACTATTCTTGGTGTGATTCATACATGGTACTGGGATAAATGTTCAACTATTTAGAAAAGCAAAGTAAATAAATGCCTAATCTATAAGAGTTTTATTTTGTTTTGTTTTGTTTTGTTTTGTTTTGAGATGGAGTCTCGCTCTGTCACCCAGGCTGGAGTGTAGTGGCACGATCTCGGCTCACTGTAACCTCCACCTCTCGGGTTCAAGTGATTCTCCTGCCTCAGCCTCCCAAGTAGCTGGGATTACAGGCACACACCACCACACCTGGCTAATTTTTGTATTTTTTTAGTAGAGACGGAGTTTCACCATGTTGGCCAGGCTGGTCTCAAACTTCTGACAAGTGATCCGCCCACCTCGGCCTCCCAAAGTGCTGGGGTTACAGGTGTGAGCCACTGCACCTGGCCCCTAAAAGAGATATTTTTAAAACAATATTGATGTAAACCTAAGGTTAGTAAGTCCTATCATAAAACAAAAGGAAAAATCATAAAGGAAAATTTTAAATTCCAAAAATGTTTTTAAATTTCTACACATTCAAAAAACAGTGTATCGAATGATGTTGAACATATTAAAAGAGATATAAAAAATAAAGAACAAACTAGCAAATATTTTGCAAGATGTTTGAGATGACGTGATTCTTTAATATATAAAGAGCTTTATAAATTAAGAAAAGAGGAAAACTTAAAAAATAGTCAAGGAAAATGAGCATATAAGTCATAAGGTAAGAAATATAAATGGTCGGCCGGGCGCGGTGGCTCAAGCCTGTAATCCCAGCACTTTGGGAGGCCGAGGCGGGCGGATCACAAGGTCAGGAGATCGAGACCACAGTGAAACCCCGTCTCTACTAAAAATACAAAAAATTAGCCGGGCGCAGTGGCGGGCGCCTGTAGTCCCAGCTACTCAGGAGGCTGAGGCAGGAGAATGGCGGGAACCCGGGAGGCGGAGCTTGCAGTGAGCCGAGATCGCGCCACTGCACTCCAGCCTGGGCAACAGCGTGAGACTCCGTCTCAAAAAAAAAAAAAAGAAATATAAATGGTCAATAAATAGATTTAAAATGTTCAACTTCACTAGCAAAGTGCATAGAATTGTATATTTAAACAATATGATACCATTGTAACTTATTTAACTGGCAAATGATATTAATGAGCATTGATAAGAGTGCTTGGGAAATGACCATTCTTGCATATTGCTAGTGGGAGTCTGAACTGGTTCAGATTTGGGGGAATACGGTTTGATGATATGCAATAAAACCTTCATAAGGGACATACCTTTTGATCCAGCAATTCTACTTCTAATCATTTATCCTAAGAAATAATCAAAGGTATATGCAAAGATGTTTTGAATCCATAAACTCACTGTTGTTACTGATCGTGGCATTTTAAACTCAGGCTATGGACTGATTCTAAGTACAAACATCAAACAATTGTCAATTGAATTTTACTTAATTCTGGGATTTATAGGGAGTTTATGGATTATGCAAAATAAAGAGCAAGAGAAGCAAGGCATTTGAATTGTTTAGGCCCTGTTTAGTTTTCCTTTAAAGTGAAAGTCTCTTTGATAACCTCTACGATTCTTTCGTGGACAAGTGCAACCAAAAATGTTACGAAAAATTTCCATTACCTTCAATTTTTATTTTAAATGATGATTTTTAAAATTAGAACATCTAGTGAAAGCTAATCTTAAAAGATGACATCAAAAAATATTTAGCGATGAACTTACAGGTGCTACAAATTTAAGGAAAGTGAGAGGAACAAAGAAAAGACTTTATTAAATTAAAGCCATGAATGAGTTTAAATGAGAAGAAAAGCAACATTAGAGTCAGAGAACTATTAATATATGTAGCAGGACTTTCTGTTTCAGATTTTTAAATTGTTTTACAGTTATTTTCATTTAACATCTAGTTATTTAATATTTCATTATTATTAAAATTCTGAAATTTTGGATTGCTCATATTTAGAATTGTGGTTTATATATTACTTAATAATTAACTAGCTAATGAAATAATTTTTTAAAGAATTCAAATTTTTGTTAAGAGTTTATAAGACATCCTAAGAGTGTAAGTGCCCCAAATGAGCAGACCTAGAGGTAGCTAACATTTCTTGAGTGTTTACTGCATGTCAGGGGTTTCTTTAAGCTCTTTGCATGTGGTAACTCATGGAATTTGCAGAGCATCTCGTGAGGCAGCACCATTATTATACCCATTTTACACAGGAGGAAACAGGCTCAGGGAGGTAACCTTCCTAGGTACTCACTATTAGTACCCAGCACATCAGGGCTTTGACAACTCTTCCAAACTGGCCCACCAGATTCCAGAATCAGAATCTCCCGAGCCGGGGCCAGGGAACTGCCTTTTTCACAAAATAATGAGCTTAATGAAACCTCATTTTTTGTCAGCATTTACTGTGTGGCAAGCACTGAGCTCATTAGCTAACGGCTCTCAGGTCTTGCCTCATTGAAGTCTCACACCAACTCCACATGGCTGATGCTCTTTACACTCTTCTCATTGCAGAGATGAGAAAATGGAGGCTGAGGGAAGTTGGGTAGCATGCCCCAGGCCACACAACCAGTATGCAGTCGGATTAGGACTTGAACCCAGGTCATTGTGCCTCCAAGCCTTGACCTCTTATGGCTGGCGTGATCAAACAATTAGGGAGTAATGTGTAAGGGTAGGGCCTGAGGCAGAAAATGCTGCTTGCTGGCTACGCGAAGATCTTTCCCAGGCCTCCTTTTGGGTACATAGTATCCACCTAGGCTTCTCCAGGTTGGTAGCTGGTGAGTGGGTACTAGAGTAGAGGGCAGAGCACACAAGTTAAGTCAGAGTCCAGAGCCCAATGCCCATGAGCTACACAAACCTCACAAGAGGGCTGCTGTGTACAGGAGGGTGTGGCTGGCCAGAACCAAGCCCCTCTCAGAGTAGATCCTCCCCCATTATGTCCCTGAAATCTAGAACCTTCTCAGATGCTCGGGACCTGATAAGAATAGTAGATGCTAATGCAGTGTTACTCCCCCCAACACTAATAAAATTCAACATAAAAAATAACACTAGACTATACATCAAAAGAAACCCAACAAAGTGCTAATTTTTTCTCAACATTATGACTTTGATGTTCTTTTAAAACATCAAATACCAGTATCTTTTCAGCTGCCCCAAACACATGCTTTGGCTACACTAGGGGCACTAGCTTTTAATTGTTGCTAGTGTCTCACACAGCTACAGCTTTGTCATCAATTAAAGTTTCTTTTATGGTAAATTATGGCCAATGTGTTTATGTGGGAGGGGGGAAATTTCCTGCCTCAATTTAGACTGAGGTGTCAATATGATAAATATCAGGATAACAAGGCAGATATGAGACAGAGTCCCCCACCATCACACACACACACACACACACACACACACGGCTCTGAGAACTTAGAGTATAAAACAGGGAACAGAGAATGGAGAGAATAAAATTTTGTGAGGAAATCTTTGCAAAAAAAACAAAAAACAAAAAACTGTGCTCTGAATTCTCTCGGTTTTCCAAAGGGATAGGGGAAATACCTCATTAAGGGTCTTTCCTGGACCCCCTTCCTAGAGCTCAATGCATCCCTGCTGTTGGAGGGGCTGTGGGCCTTGGCAAAGAGGGAGCCTGTGGAGAGACATGAGGAAGCCAGGTGGCTTCACGCGAAGAAGCCCAGAAGTGTACTGCCAGCTGCCGTGGACCAACAGCTGCCCTGGACCGATGAAGACAGCACAAAGTGATTTGGAATAGAGATGGCATCACTTGGGTCCAGGTTGCTGAGGGAATAAGAAGCCCTACTGGAAGCCACCAAGGGTCCCATAGACGCACCCATGAGGGAAAGCCTTAGCCATCTGCCAGGCCCCAATACTTTGATTAGGATCTCCTGTGCCCCTTATCTCTTTCCCCCACCCCATCCTATCTCCATCACCCTGGCAGGGGAAAAGAACAAGTCATTGGTGAGTGGGGTAAGTAGACAGCAGAGGCCACAGTGGCCACAGGACCACAGGGAGGCATTGAAGATGGAGGGGAGATTTGCTGTTAGATCAAGTGTAGAATATTTATTACCAGTGTAAGCATTCTGTCTTCTGATTCACGATTATTTGACTTCAAGGGGGTCAACGATGTCACTTTCCTGGGAAAAAGCATAAAAGTCATGGGCTTGCCTGACTTTTCATCTGGGTCAAGGGAATATTCCCAGAACAACCCCAGAACAGAGTTCAAAGGCACCATGCGAAGTAAAAATAAAGTTGTCTTAAATACATCACAAGTTGTGCTTGTTCAACATGTTGATCTCACTAACATGTATCTGGCACCTACTTTTTGCCAGGCAGTATGCTAGGAGAGTCACTTTGCTATCTTATTTAAAGTTAAAACAGTCATTTAATAGGGATAAATCTTATTTTTACAGATAAGAAAACTGAGACTCAGAGACGGTAAGAGACTAGTTGAACTGAAATCTGTTGAATCCAGTTCTGTTCAACTCCACTACCAATAACCTTTGTCTTTATACCAGGCGCTGGGATGGTAGTGCCTGCAGATTCCTGTAGAGAGAGTTGTCCACTGGAGGTTTGGGTCAGAGGACAGGTTGATTTGTTCTGTTCTTGAATTGCAAAAGCAAGGGTTGCCACCATGTGAAAAGATAATGCCCTGCAGATCCTTCTGGGAGATCATCTAAGTTGAATTGCATTTCAGGCAATGTGGATAGATGTGCATAGAACCACTCACATTTTCTCCTCTACAGCACACACTGGCAAGGTGGAATGCAGGCACGTCCCCCATTTCCCATGGTGGCTGATAAAACAAGTTAATAGAGACCAAACTTGGCCCCATTGCCACCACTGCTGGAATAGATGACACAAGCAACAAATATCCACAATGACAAAAAATATATGACACAGCTTGTCTAAATCAGCAGACAGACAAGACAAAGGGAGACAGAGGTTCGGATTTTAGAAAAAGATGTTCAAAACTCCCATGAAACATGTTGTGAAAGCAGTAGAGTCAGTTGTCAGGGTCAGTGTTTGAAACAGAAAAGCCTGTTTTCATCAATCTTTAACCTAGGATTGTCAGGAAACTGGATAGGTGACTTTTTTTTTTTTTTTACTTTTCATAAAGTCTCAATAAATCAGGTTCAAACTGACTTGTAAATTTCCAGGCAATCCACATATCACTCCCCACCCTGCCCCCACCCCTGATCCCCCACCTCCGGAAACCACATAAACATATCAACAGAAGCAGGTTCCTCTCAAGGACAGGCTGCTGCATTCTTCAGATGACTAAATCTTCATGAAAAGCCACCATTGTCCTGGCAAAGCATTCATGCCACCCAGATTGACCTAGTCTCCTATAGAATCGCCCATTTCAGGCCAGAGGGGGCTCCCAGCCTTCCTCAGGGAGGTAATATAGCAGGAGTGCATGGGGGTTGGGTGGGGTGGGGGACAGGTCACTAATTTATCTTAGTAGGGTGCTAACTTTGAAGCATGCCGAAGGCTACCTAAATGTTAACATTTCAGAGAGGAAAGCACAAACACCCAGCTTTCAAGCCATCAAATTTTTCTTTTAAGAGATAACCACTTCTGACTCAGAAGACAAATATTAAAAATAAAAAATACCCAATCTAAACAAAAACCAGAGCAGCTCTTCACCACCCGTTCGATCTTGGTGGTCTCCAGGTGAAAGAAAAGTTGTGTGTGTGTGTGTGTGTGTGTGTGTGTGTGTGTAAGTACAGCCAGTACAGGTTTTCTGTTTTTTTTTTAAATGTCCATTTCTCCACCTTTCAAAGGTTAAGTTATTCATATTCATCTGACCAGAGCAAATCCCATTTATAAGTGATGAAACATGGTCTTATGAAAGATAAATAGAAAGATATTTAATTACTATGAAACACCAAACCAAACTAAACAAAACAAAACAAAAACACCTAACATTGCAGTCAGTAAGGGAAAAATCGTCTTAAAGAATTTAAACAATGAGGTTTAAGTCATGGCTCTATTGCATGTTTTAGCAGCAATTACTTAGTTTCTCCAGTGTTCCTCTTCCCTTACAAACTGCAGAATGTTACAAAGAAAGAATGCAATTTGGCCAGGCGCGGTGGCTTACGCCTGTAATCCCAGCACTTTGGGAGGCCGAGGTGGGCGGATCACCTGAGGTCAGGAGATCGAGACCATCCTGACCAACATGGAGAAACCCCGTCTCTGCTAAAAATACAAAATGAGTCAAGGATGGTGGCGCATGCCCGTAATCCCAGCTACTCTGGAGCTGAGGCAGGAGAATCGCTTGAGCCCGGGAGACAGAAGTTGCGGTGAGCTGAGATCATGCCATTGCCCTCTAGCCTGGGTAACAAGAGTGAAACTCCGTTTTAAAAAAAAAAGAAAGAAAGAAAATAAAGAAAGAACGAATAAAATTAATGTTCTTTATTTGCATTCAGTTAAGATTTTAGTTGTTAAAGCCAGAGTACAACCTTCAAACAGGAAGTTCCAGGGCTCAGATTTTGACTTTTTCCCACTGCCGAGGTCTCTTCACCGGAAACCACTTCTATCTGTCGTCAATTTGCCTCTTGGCTTTCAGGCAGTGCCTCACTGGTGGCGACGAGCGCTGCACTTGGCCAGCACTCCTGCAACAATGCTTTCGCCACCCCGAAGGGGGACTGCTTTTGCGTCAGCAGCAAAAAATCAGCTTTATCCTTCTACTTCTACCAGGGATGATGCTTAGAGAAAAGAGAGTAGAACCAAACTGTCATGTCATTCCAACTCCCCTTCTACAATTACATCTTCCCAGAGGATTTAGAATGGGATAGAGCTTCGAAGATAGACAAAATGGTGCAAACTTTCTTTTATGAGTGGGTTTATTCGTTTAATTTACATTCCTGGAGTTTCCACCACTCTTGCTCACTGGGAAACTGGAAAGGTGACCCAAGAGGGGATCATGACTGCAGAGGGCCTGATACCATCTCAAAAGGGGCTTTGAGACATACAGAGGTCCTTATTTTTTCTACACACATGGACTTTAGAAAAGGTTCTAACTGCAGTTTAGTACAGAACTTCAGCATTGTAGGCCCAAAGGAAAACATAAAGTCTGTCTTGGTTTTTCTTGTTCCCCTTAATTCACATTCCTGTCCAGACAAAATTTTGTGTTTACCTCCTGACTTATCTCCCAGGACCATTTGAGCGAGGAAAAAACCCAACCAAAGGTTAAACTGAATTCAGTTTGGCCTAAAGATGACTCCATACATCATTTAGTTTTCGCCTAAAGGTTTCTCCACACATAGTAAACTGCAACCTAATTTATAGGTAAACTGACTGAAAACCAATTTTATGAGTATGCTTTTGTAACAGAAAGCTGAGTCTAGGCCAATCATAGCAGCCGGGGTTCAGCCAATCACAGGGGCCCAACCGCTCAAACTGTGTTAAAATAAGACAGATGCCTGAGCTGTAACCAATGGTAACTAATCAAACTATCTCTGGCCTTCACTTCAGTTTTCTGTAAATCATTTCCTTTTCTCTGACTATAAATATAATCCACAGTTACAGTAAATTTAACCTAAAGCTGCTTCCTTACATATTTTAGGCTAAAGGTTTCTTCGTACACAGTGAACTGTAACCTAACTGGATGTGTAATCAGCCTATAACCTATTCCTGTGTCATTCATCAAGGTTCAGCCAATCAGAGGCAGCCAACTCTTTAAACCCTGTTCAGATAAGGCAAACGCCAAGGGGTAACCAATCCGGAGGTTTCTGTACCTCACTTCTGTGTTCTGTACATCACTTTTCTTTTTCAGCCCATAAATCTTCTCTGACGGAGAGGCAGTACCAGGGTTTCTTGGAACCTATTCTGGTTCGCGGGCTGTCCGATTCACAAATCATTCTTTGCTCAATAAAAGTCCGTTAAATGTAATTTGTCTAAGGTTTTTAACACCACACATGTAGTGGGACAGGACATTTGGAACCATTTTTGGTTTTTACTGCTGCCTGATTCTAGAATCACAAAGTCAATTAAGATCTGCAAAACTGAATTTATTTTTTGTAAGTTTGGATTTATTTGTAATTTTGTCTTTTAACACAACCAATCAAACAAAAAACAATCAACCCTGGGTTTGCTATAGGTTACAAATGCTGAAGACAGAAATAGTGGCCTCCACCATTGTTTAAAATCTGTTTGCTGCCTTCTTCGTCACCCCCTCCCAGGTGAAGCCTCTCTTACTTGTCTTCCTTCTTTGCTATTTCAGCCAGAGAAATGAAATTGGAGATTTCAGGCCAGTTGTGAGGTATTTAAGTTAACCTTGGAGAGCTAGCAAAGATTAATTTCAGAAAAATATAAAATATAAGTTGGCAGAACACATTGCAGTAGATGTTTCCCCAGAAACAGGATTAACAAATAAATATAAAAGAAAGTCATGAGAAAACACATGAGTTATATAAAATAAGAGTAAGTTCCAAGTTGGCCCAATTCGTAAAGAATTAAGAAGACAGCAATAAAAATGTGAGATATAAATACAGCAATTCTCCTCCCAAAAAACACACGCACACACAGAGACGTGCACACACACACACACACTCCATACATGCATTCCACACACGTTCTAATATTTTTAGGGGGAGGACTTTATCAACTCAGCCTCATGGTTCCTTGAATCCATAATTTTGGTCTTTGCCCAGGCCAACAACCCAATCCCACGTTAGCTCTTATCATCACTCTAAACGTCTCCACTATCGAAATCCCCACCTCTGGAGTCCTCCTCACAGATGCCACCTCTTTCTCACTCCTTGATTCCTACTGAGCCTACCCTTCTCTCACCCGGGTCCCTCCCTACTCTTCTATTCTTATCCTTTTAGCCTCTCAGATTTCATTCCTATCCCTATCCAGCCTGAAGTCCAAGTCAATTCTTTCAATAATGCCCTGCCTACCTCTCTAGGCCCTTCCCTAGTCTTGTCCTAATTCCTGACCCTGAGGGACCCCTCGGCTCTCTATGCTGCATTTCCCATCAAGAGTCACTGAATTTCACTGGAGAAAAACCAAATCAATACAGCGGCCTGCTATTCACTCCCCTGGCATCTGCTTTGTGCTGCAGAAACTCTCTTCTTGCAGCGTTTTCCAAGGGCATTCATCACTCGTCATTTCAATCCATCTATGTGGGACTGTTCTCTTGCAATCCTTGATGCCAGAACCTACATCTTCTTTTTTTTTTTTTTTTTTTTTTTTGGAGACGGAGTCTCGCTCTGCTGGAGTGCAGTGGCCGGATCTCAGCTCACTGCAAGCTCCGCCTCCCGGGTCTACGCCATTCTCCTGCCTCAGCCTTCCTGAGTAGCTGGGACTACAGGCGCCCGCCACCTCGCCCGGCTAGTTTTTTGTATTTTTTTGTAGAGACGGGGTTTCACTGTGTTAGCCAGGATGGTCTCGATCTCCTGACCTCGTGATCCGCCCGTCTCGGCCTCCCAAAGTGCTGGGATTACAGGCTTGAGCCACCGCGCCCGGCCTACATCTTCTTTCTCTACCCATTCATCTAACTAAGGTGCCTGTCCTGTTGATTTTATCTCCATAATAATTTAAAAATTGTTCTCTTCCTTTCAGGTTCCATTACCAGTGCCCCAGTTCACTCCCACATTATCTCTGCTTACACTCCATCCTGCTTACCCAACACCCAGCCTCCCCTTTCCCATCAGCAAACTCTGCAGTCATTTCAGTCCTTGGATGAAGTCTTCAGTGGCTTGTTGGGGGCTACCAACTGAAACACACACTCCAGAGCCCAGCACAAACCCTTTGTCAACAAGGACACAGCCTGCTGTCTCTCACCATGCCACCATTCTCCTGCCGAACTGCAAAGACACATTGTTTTCACACTTGGACACTTTTGATAATTTCTCATCTGTTGCCAGAAAGGGGTCCCGTTCCAGACCCCAAGAGAGGGTTCTTGGATCTCGGGTAAGAAAGAACTTGGGGCAAGTCTACAGAGTAAAGTGAAAGCAAATTTATTAAGAAAGTAAAGGAATAAAGAATGGCCACTCCATAGGCAGAGCAGCAACATGAGCTTCTCAGCTGCTTATACTTATTGTTACTTCTTGATGATATGTTAAGTAAGGGGTAGATTATTCATGAGTTTTCTGGGAAAGCAGTGGGCAATTCCCAGAACTGAGGGTTCTTCCCCTTTTTTAACCATATAGGGTAACTTCCTGACACTTCCATGGCATTTGTAAACTGTCAGGGTGCTGGTGGGAATATCTCTTAGCATGTTAATGCATTGTAATTAGCATATAATGAGCAGTGAGGACAACCAGGGGTCACTCTTGTCAGCATCTTGGTTTTAGTGGGTTTTGGCTGGCTTCTTTACTGCATGCTGTTTTATAAGCAAAGTCTTTGTAACCTGTATCTTGTGCTGACCTTCTATCTCACCCTGTGACTTAGAACGCCTAACCTGCTGGGAATGCACCCTAGGAGGTCTCAGCCTCATTTTACCCAGTCTCTATTTAAGATGGAGTCGCTCTGGTTCAAATGCTTCTGACATGCCCAGCCCTATTTATTTTTCAAAATTCTGCCACATTTTCAGGCTCTTCTCAAAAGCTTTCTCTCCCATGAAGTCTCATTGTCCAGAGATCTTTCTTTTAGGCTCCCCAATAGGTTGTTCAGGTCATGGGGAGTGAGCTCATCTCACCCTGCCTTGGGTACTTACATACTGTCTCTACTGGAGGCTTCCTGGGGGCCTTATTTTTAACTTTGTATTCCTACAGTGTTAGTAAAGTGCCTTCCATAACAGAGAAGCTTAATAAATATTTGTGGAATGAGAAAGAAAGAAGGAAAGGGAGGAGGGAGGAAAGGCAAGAAAAGAGTAAAACAACCAGCTGGACTTAGCATTTCAATTTTCCACTCCACTCCTAACTGGTGGGATGGTCCAGTAGGTCACTTCACCTCTCTAGGTCTTGTCCTTTACTTGAAAAAGGAGAGCTTTAAATGTGAAAGTCTCTAAACTAATAGCTTAACTCAAATACAATATTTTTTTTCCTGCTAGCTAAATAAATTTTGAAAAATACTGACAACCTTGGTTTGCCACATCCAAAAGAAAACTCTCCCTCAAATAGGTAGTTTCAGGAACTGCCAATCATAGCATTGTCACCATCGGGGCCAACCACATATAATTGTATTTAATAGGGAAAGGTCTGGGGAGTGAGGTTGTGATCCCAGTGCCGTCTGATACCTCCTGACCCCCCCAATCACCCCCAACATTTTTATGTGCAGATATTTAAATTGCATATTGTTTCCTCAAGACTTAAAATGAATTCCACAGAGTCCTCCTTTCAAAGTCTTATTGGTTCTGGTGAGAAATGATGACGGGATCAGGGTCTGCCATCATTTACTTTTTAATTTAATTTCCTGATTCAGTCTCACCTCTCCCCACTCAAATGGTTCAAGGGTAAGTATGTGACCACTATTCTGAAAGTGGTGTTTTCTTTATTCATTCATTTATTTATTCCAGTACCACAAAAGACCCTACTAAAGGCCTGCCATTTTGCTACGTAAAGCAAATATGGTTTTGCTTTGTCCTTTTGGTAAACCACACTTCAACTGATATAGTAAAGGACTTTTTTTGCCTCCTGGAAATAGTATTGAAAATTATGGTATGCTGATAAGTTTGTAGAATGACTAATACTATATTAAACATTACTGTTGTATGTATTACAGACATATTAATACATTAACGCTAAAACATTCATCTAAAAGAACAGGAAGAAACTAGAAAAAATAAGACTCTCTGGCAAAATCACTTGACTCCCACGGCCTTTGGTAACAGGCCTTTATTGCCTGGCAGTACTATCACTGATATTGCAAAGTATTTTACAATTTTTTTTTTTTTTTAGATGGAGTCTCACTTTGTGGCCTAGGCTGGAGTATAGCAGTGCGATCTTATCTCACTGGAACCTCCGCCTCTTGGATTCAAGCAATTCTTGTGCCTCAGCCTCCTGAGTAGCTGGGGTCACAGGGGCGTACCACCATGTATAGGTAGTTTTTTTGTATTTTTAGTAGACGCAAATGGTTTCACTATGTTGACCAGGCTGGTCTTGAACTCCTGACCTCAGGTGAACAGCCTGCCTCAGCCTCCCAAAGTGCTGGGATTACAGGCAGGAGCCACCACGCCCAGCCTGATATTGCAAAGTACTTTACTTTTAACAAACACGTCCCCACACGATCTCATTCAATCCTCGTGACACCCTGATGAAACCAGCAGAGCAAGTCTCCCCCTCCTGTTGGGTATTACTTTCCCCATTCAACAGGTGACAGGACTGAATCCCAATCTACTTGTCAAGTGGCACACAGTGGAGAGTCAGAGTCGCCAGCCACAGGTCCTGGGTCCTGGGTCCTGGTTCCATCCTTCTGTCAACAAACTGTGCCACACCTGAAGGGCAGCCAGGGAGCATTCATCCCAAAGCCCACCTATGAGAAATGAGAAAACAAAGGCATAGAAGATTCTGAGGCCTCACAGCTACTTGGGACAGAGCACAGGCCTTCTGACTTCTCAACTAGCAGACTGCCTCTGCTCACGAAAAAGAAACAATACGAAAACATTAATCACACAAGACAAAAGGCATTATAGCTTGTAATAGTCCATGTAAGTGTTTAAACTGAGAAAATAATTATGATGCCTGAGTAGGCAACAATGCCACTTAACTAACCTAAAATAACGAACACTGGCCTGCAAGTATAGTGTGCACTGTGGCATTTCAATCAAATTTACAATAAATTTAACTTGACAAATTTAGTGATTATATGTGTTTGTATATGTAATATGTGTGATATACTACATAGCATCAAATTAAGTAATTACATACAAATATATAGTTGTATATAGAATAAACAAATCTAGTGATTATATGATATGAAACTTATGTCTGTGTATATTTTATATACACACATCTTACTGAGCAGCACAAAAATTAGACAAAAAAAGTTAGTAGTATAATTCCAGCATTTTTGGGAGGCTAAGGCAGGAGTATGACTTGAGCCTAGGAGACCAGCCTGGGCAACATAGTGAGACTCCATTTCTGCAAACAATTTTAAAAATTAGCCTGGCATGGTGGTACATGCCTGTAGACGTAGCCACTTGGGAGGCTGAAGCAGGAGGATCACTGGAGCCCAGGAGTTCAAGGCTGCAGTGAGTTATGATTACGCTACTGCACTCCAACCTGGGCAACAGAGTGAGACCCTGTCTCAATAATTAAATAAATAAAATTAAATAAAATAATACAATTAAATAGTGGGTCACTTGCATGACTTTAATTGATGCTATACAGTCAAACCAAATATGTAGTTTTTCTCTTCTTTGTTAGTCTTCTAGCATCTGTTTTCGGCATGAGTGGCATCAGTTTACCCCAGTATTCTGCTCCCTTTATCTTGAGCTCTCACATCAATTGCCCCTTGATTGCTATGGCTGCACTATTGTACTACCTTCTGCCTCACCCCAACACACACGCATGCATACATGCACACACTTGCCATATGATTCCATGCTGCTGTGCCTTTGCTCTTGCCAGAATACCCTTCCTACCTCTGTTTGCCTGAATGACTTCTCCTGTAAGATGCAAGCTTTATCTCTGAGGGCTTTCCCTGAACTCCCAGTTTGAATAGTGCCCTTCCTCTGTATCTTTCCAAGTCCTGTGCACCCCTCTATCCTAACCTTCAGCACGTTTCATTCACATTACCAGTTTACATCCTCTGTCCAGTGAAGCAGAATGCAGTTGGTTAAGGATTTTCACTGGTCCTTAGTGACAAACGGTGGTCAGATCATGAGAATATAGGCTGTCATTAGTCGTGGTAACTCAGATAAGCAGCATCTCTTTAGAGGACTAAGCTTGGCTAATTGATTGATGTCCTTAAGAACTGTATGCAGCAATGCTCTTCTTTGTCATGTCTCCATCTTTGTAAAATTTCTACTCCTTGTTTTCACTTTTTCTTCCATTTTCATCATAAATGATGCCACCCCTCCTTGCCCTTGGTAGGATACTCAGCCCCATAATCTGATAATCTGTAACAATGGTAAGAATTTTCTCTTTAAAATTTGCAATTAGGTAAGACGTCTTTAATAGCCATTCGGTGAATAAAATCTGTTTTATGATGAAATTGAAAGTCATGTCCTTGATTTTCTTTGAAAACCGTCAATAGGGGCGGAGCAAGATGGCCAAATAGGAACAGCTCCAGTCTCCAACTCCCAGCGCGAGCGACACAGAAGACAGGTGATTTCTGCATTTTCAACTGAGGTACTGGGTTCATCTCACTAGGGAGTGCCCGAAAATCGACAATCGGTGCTGGTCAGCTGCTGCAGCCTGACCAGCGAGAGCTGAAGCAGGGCGAGGCATCACCTCTCCTGGGAAGCGCAGGGAAAGGGAATCCCTTTTCCTAGCCAGGGGAACTGAGACACACAACACCTGGAAAATCAGGTAACTCCCGCCCCAATACTGCGCTTTAAGCAAACAGGCACACCAGGAGATTATATCCCACACCTGGCTGGGAGGGTCCCACGCCCACTAGCACAGCAGTCTGCGATCTCACGGCAAGGCAGCAGCGAGGCTGGGGAAGGGCCGCCCGCCATTGCTGAGGCTTAAGTTGGTAAACAAAGCCGCTGGGAAGCTCGAACTGGGTGGAGCTCACAGCAGCTCAAGGAAACCTGCCTGTCTCTGTAGACTCCACCTCTGGGGACAGGGCACAGTAAACAATAACAAACGCAGCAGAAACCTCTACAGACGCAAACGACTCTGTCTGACAGCTTTGAAGACAGCAGTGGATCTCCCAACACGGAGGTTGAGATCTGAGAAGGGACAGACTGCCTGCTCAAGTGGGTCCCTGACCCCTGAGTAGCCTAACTGGAAGACATCCCCCACTAGGGGCAGTCTGACACCCCACACCTCACAGGCTGGAGTACACCCCTGAGAGGAAGCCTCCAAAGCAAGAATCAGACAGGTACACTCACTGTTCAGCAATATTCTATCTTCTGCAGCCTCTGCTGCTGACACCCAGGCAAACAGGGTCTAGAGTGGACCTCAAGCAATCTCCAACAGACCTACAGCTGAGGGTCCTGACTGTTAGAAGGAAAACTATCAAACAGGAAGGACACCTACACCAAAACCCCATCAGTATGTCACCATCATCATTAAAGACCAGAGGCAGATAAAACCACAAAGATGGGGAAAAAGAAGGGCAGAAAAGCTGGAAATTCAAAAAATAAGAGCACATCTCCCCCGGCAAAGGAGCGCAGCTCATCACCAGCAATGGATCAAAGCTTGACAGAGAATGACTTTGACGAGATGAGAGAAGAAGGCTTCAGTCCATCAAACTTCTCAGAGCTAAAGGAGGAATTACGTACTCAGCGCAAAGAAACTAAAAATCTTGAAAAAAAAGTGGAAGAATTGATGGCTAGAGTAATTAATGCAGAGAAGGTCATAAACGAAATGAAAGAGATGAAAACCATGACACAAGAAATACGTGACAAATGCACAAGCTTCAGTAACCGACTTGATCAACTGGAAGAAAGAGTATCAGTGATTGAGGATCAAATGAACGAAATGAAGCGAGAAGAGAAACCAAAAGAAAAAAGAAGAAAAAGAAATGAACAAAGCCTGCAAGAAGTATGGGATTATGTAAAAAGACCAAATCTACGTCTGATTGGGGTGCCTGAAAGTGAGGGGGAAAATGGAACCAAGTTAGAAAACACTCTTCAGGATATCATCCAGGAGAACTTCCCCAACCTAGTAGGGCAGGCCAACATTCAAATCCAGGAAATACAGAGAACGCCACAAAGATACTCCTCGAGAAGAGCAACTCCAAGACACATAATTGCCAGATTCACCAAAGTTGAAATGAAGGAAAAAATCTTAAGGGCAGCCAGAGAGAAAGGTTGGGTTACCCACAAAGGGAAGCCCATCAGACTAACAGCAGATCTCTCGGCAGAAACTCTACAAGCCAGAAGAGAGTGGGGACCAATATTCAACATTCTTAAAGAAAAGAATTTTCAACCCAGAATTTCATATCCAGCCAAACTAAGTTTCATAAGTGAAGGAGAAATAAAATCCTTTACAGATAAGCAAATGCTTAGAGATTTTGTCACCACTAGGCCTGCCTTACAAGAGACCCTGAAGGAAGCACTAAACATGGAAAGGAACAACCGGTACCAGCCATTGCAAAAACATGCCAAAATGTAAAGTCCATTTAGGCTAGGAAGAAACTGCATCAACTAACGAGCAAAATAACCAGTTAATATCATAATGGCAGGATCAAGTTCACACATAACAATATTAACCTTAAATGTAAATGGACTAAATGCTCCAATTAAAAGACACAGACTGGCAAACTGGATAAAGAGTCAAGACCCATCAGTCTGCTGTATTCAGGAGACCCATCTCACACACAGAGACATACATAGGCTCAAAATAAAGGGATGGAGGAAGATTTACCAAGCAAATGGAGAACAAAAAAAAGCAGGGGTTGCAATACTAGTCTCTGATAAAACAGACTTTAAACCATCAAAGATCAAAAGAGACAAAGAAGGCCATTACATAATGGTAAAAGGATCAATTCAACAGGAAGAGCTAACTATCCTAAATATATATGCACCCAATACAGGAGCACCCAGATTCATAAAGCAAGTCCTTAGAGACTTACAAAGAGACTTAGACTCCCATACAATAATAATGGGAGACTTCAACACTCCACTGTCAACATTAGACAGATCAATGAGACAGAAAGTTAACAAGGATATCCAGGAATTGAACTCATCTCTGCAGCAAGCAGACCTAATAGACATCTATAGAACTCTCCACCCCAAATCAACAGAATATACATTCTTCTCAGCACCACATCGCACTTATTCCAAAATTGACCACATAATTGGAAGTAAAGCACTCCTCAGCAAATGTACAAGTACAGAAATTATAACAAACTGTCTCTCAGACCACAGTGCAATCAAACTAGAACTCAGGACTAAGAAACTCAATCAAAACCGCTCAACTACATGGAAACTGAACAACCTGCTCCTACTGGGTACATAACGAAATGAAGGCAGAAATAAAGATGTTCTTTGAAACCAATGAGAACAAAGATACAACATACCAGAATCTCTGGGACACATTTAAAGCAGTGTGTAGAGGGAAATTTATAGCACTAAATGCCCACAAGAGAAAGCAGGAAAGATCTAAAATTGACACTCTCACATCACAATTAAAAGAACTAGAGAAGCAAGAGCAAATGCATTCAAAAGCTAGCAGAAGGCAAGAAATAACTAAGATCAGAGCAGAACTGAAGGAGATAGAGACACAAAAAACCCTCCAAAAAATCAATGAATCCAGGAGTTGGTTTTTTGAAAAGATCAACAAAATTGACAGACCGCTAGCAAGACTAATAAAGAAGAAAAGAGAGAAGAATCAAATTGACGCAATAAAAAATGATAAAGGGGATATCACCACTGACCCCACAGAAATACAAACTACCATCAGAGAATACTATAAACACCTCTACGCAAATAAACTAGAAAATCTAGAAGAAATGGATAATTTCCTGGACACTTACACTCTTCCAAGACTAAACGAGGAAGAAGTTGAATCCCTGAATAGACCAATAGCAGGCTCTGAAATTGAGGCAATAATTAATAGCCTACCAATCAAAAAAAGTCCAGGACCAGATGGATTCACAGCTGAATTCTACCAGAGGTACAAGGAGGAGCTGGTACCATTCCTTCTGAAACTATTCCAATCAATAGAAAAAGAGGGAATCCTCCCTAACTCATTTTATGAGGCCAACATCATCCTGATACCAAAGCCTGGCAGAGACACAACAAAAAAAGAGAATTTTAGACCAATATCCCTGATGAACATCGATGCAAAAATCCTCAATAAAATACTGGCAAACCGGATTCAGCAGCACATCAAAAAGCTTATCCACCATGATCAAGTGGGCTTCATCCCTGGGATGCAAGGCTGGTTCAACATTCGCAAATCAATAAACATAATCCAGCATATAAACAGAACCAAAGACAAGAACCACATGATTATCTCAATAGATGCAGAAAAGGTTTTGACAAAATTCAACAGCCCTTCATGCTAAAAACGCTCAATAAATTCGGTATTGATGGAATGTACCTCAAAATAATAAGAGCTATTTATGACAAACTCACAGCCAATATCATACTGAATGGGCAAAAACTGGAAAAATTCCCTTTGAAAACTGGCACAAGACAGGGATGCCCTCTCTCACCACTCCTATTCAACATAGTGTTGGAAGTTCTGGCTAGGGCAATCAGGCAAGAGAAAGAAATCAAGGGTATTCAGTTAGGAAAAGAAGAAGTCAAATTGTCCCTCTTTGCAGATGACATGATTGTATATTTAGAAAACCCCATTGTCTCAGCCCAAAATCTCCTTAAGCTGATAAGCAACTTCAGCAAAATCTCAGGATACAAAATTAATGTGCAAAAATCACAAGCATTCTTATACACCAGTAACAGACAAACAGAGAGCCAAATCAGGAATGAACTTCCATTCACAATTGCTTCAAAGAGAATAAAATACCTAGGAATGCAACTTACAAGGGATGTAAAGGACCTCTTCAAGGAGAACTACAAACCACTGCTCAGTGAAATAAAAGAGGACACAAACTAATGGAAGAACATACCATGCTCATGGATAGGAAGAATCAATATCGTGAAAATGGCCACACTGCCCAAGGTTATTTATAGATTCAATGCCATTCCCATCAAGCTACCAATGAGTTTCTTCACAGAATTGGAAAAAACTGCTTTAAAGTTCATAAGGAACCAAAAAAGAGCCTGCATCTCCAAGACAATCCTAAGTCAAAAGAACAAAGCTGGAGGCATCACGCTACCTGACTTCAAACTATACTACAAGGCTACAGTAACCAAAACAGCATGGTACTGGTACAAAAACAGAGATATAGACCAATGGAACAGAACAGAGTCCTCAGAAATAATACCACACATCTACAGCCATCTGATCTTTGACAAACCTGAGAGAAACAAGAAATGGGGAAAGGATTCCCTATTTAATAAATTGTGCTGGGAAAATTGGCTAGCCATAAGTAGAAAGCTGAAACTGGATCCTTCCCTTACTCCTTATATGAAAATTAATTCAAGATGGATTAGAGACTTAAATGTTAGACCTAATACCATAAAAACCCTAGAGGAAAACCTAGGTAGTACCATTCAGGACATAGGCATGGGCAAAGACTTCATGTCTAAAACACCAAAAGCAACAGCAGCAAAAGCCAAAATTGACAAATGGGATCTCATTAAACTAAAGAGCTTCTGCACAGCAAAAGAAACTACCATCAGAGTGAACAGGCAACCTACAGAATGGGAGAACATTTTTGCAATCTACTCATCTGACAAAGGGCTAATATCCAGAACCTACAAAGAACTCAAACAAATTTACAAGAAAAAAACAAACAGCCCCATCAAAAAGTGGGCAAAGTATATGAACAGACATTTCTCAAAAGAAGACATTCATACAGCCAACAGACACATGAAAAAATGCTCATCATCACTGGCCATCAGAGAAATGCAAATCAAAACCACAATGAGATACCATCTCACACCAGTTAGAATGGCGATCATTAAAAAGTCAGGAAACAACAGGTGCTGGAGAGGATGTGGAGAAATAGGAACACTTTTACACTGTTGGTGGGATTGTAAACTAGTTCAACCATTATGGAAAACAGTATGGCGATTCCTCAAGGATCTAGAACTAGAAGTACCATATGACCCAGCCATCCCATTACTGGGTATATACCCAAAGGATTATAAATCATGCTGCTATAAAGACACATGCACACGTATGTTTATTGCGGCACTATTCACAATAGCAAAGACTTGGAATCAACCCAAATGTCCATCAGTGACAGACTGGATTAAGAAAATGTGGCACATATACACCATGGAATACTATGCAGCCATCAAAAAGGATGAGTTTGTGTCCTTTGTAGGGACATGGATGCAGCTGGAAACCATCATTCTTAGCAAACTATCACAAGAACAGAAAACCAAACACCGCATGTTCTCATTCATAGGTGGGAACTGAACAAGGAGATCACTTGGATTCGGGAAGGGGAACATCACACACCGGGGCCTATCATGGGGAGGGGGGAGGGGGAGGGATTGCATTGGGAGTTATACCTGATGTAAATGACGAGCTGATGGGTGCTGACGAGTTGATGGGTGCAGCACAGCAACATGGCACAAGTATACATATGTAACAAACCTGCACGTTATGCACATGTACCCTAGAACTTAAAGTATAATAATAATAAAAAATTTAAAAAAATAAAAAAAAAATAAAAAATAAAATAAAATAAAATAAAAAAGAAAACCGTCAATAAAGTATTTATGATGCATTTAATTACCTAAACTACCTAAATAGATTCAGGTTGTATCTCATTTGAGACAATACTTTCAATAAGTACTTTTTGAAAAGGAATGAATAAAGCAGAAATTGTTAAACACTTGATAAACGTCTTCAAAGATTTGTCATGGTCTTTTCTCTCTCTGTCCCTGAGTAAACTTTCATGAACACGTTATACATCATGGACACTTTTCAAATGAATATATATTTAAACAACGTTTTCTCTTCTACCACTCTGGCTCTGTGATTGACATCCCTGCCAAGGCTGCTAAGCTGTATGAAGGTAACTTGTCCCTGTCTCCGGGGCCCAAAGACAAATCCCCACCATCGTGCACACTGGTGTCTGCTGAGTTAGGCTACCTCTACCACCTCCCTATGCACCATGGCCTCTGCTGGAGCTGCTCCCAACACAGGTACTGCTACCACTCTCTCCGGGTGCTCCCATTTCAACTGATGCTCGTGTGCAGAGGTTTAGGAGGTGGCAGGGTTTCTGCTGTGGTGAGGTGGAAACATTGCCTTCCCACACAACATGGCTTTGCCCGTGTGTCTCCCGGAGTTTTGACACCCAGTATCTTCTCCCAGGACTCACACATGATTTCATGGAGCGACTGGCAGACAGCTGCCGCTGGTTAAAGAACCAGGCTTCTCCATGGCCACTGTTGTGCTACTCTCCCCTTAGACTAAATTATTTCTTAGAAAGTATCCCCATCCCTTGCATGTGGGCTCCTGAAAATGTGCTGCTAGCGGCACTGTTCAAAGTATTTAATTCAGGAATCTACCTTAGGCTCAGCCTGGGACAAGAAACTTTACTCACATTTTTGCCCAATTCAGGTGCAAAATGAATGTGAACATTCAGTCACGTATTGCAAACACAGTCTTAAATCTATCATGTCACAAGCAGAGTCTCAGAATACATATTTGGCTTCTATTATGACCCCTTCTAAAAGGATAGTTTTCAGCAAAATGATTTTTTAAAACCCCATAAAATTACAGTATGTTTTAAACATGGGATATGTGACTCTGGACGAAAAACAGAAAAAGCTGTCATGGAAAATCTGAACATGCACAAGATCCGATCCAGATGATTTCAACTATTAAGAGAATTACTTAATGGTCATTCTCATGTCCTTGTTGTCACCCTCTATCCGACTTTGATGTAGATATACCAGTTTGGTGCCTGTGATTATAGATGCAACACCACTGGAAAATTGGGAGTTTGGAAAAGAGTAACAGTGGTGATTAAATGAATGGCAACAAAAACTATATAAGGAAACATTTATGGAGATAAATATCTATGTTTACATGAAATGCATTTAACATAAACTCACATCTGAAATGTGTATATGGAATAGCTACCGATAAGCAAACATTTCTCTTTTACATGATATCTATTATGCGTTGTTCTGTGAAAAACTATTCATCAAGGGCTAGAAGGACTGAAACAAACCACCTAATCATTTGCCTCCATTTAGGCAGGTCCTCTGCACTACGCATGAAATCTTAGATGATGCAGTTAAGTAGTTCTCCAGTTTGGCAAATTGCTGGCATAGCCACACAAACTACCCACTTTCTGTACATTTGCCCTTACCCATTAGCCTCTCCTTGGTGTTCTGCAGGTAGGTATAATTGCAGCTAGAAATACACATTTATGAACATTTTATGTGTAAACTATTACATTAGGCATGGTACCATGGAGATTTTGAAGAAACCAGCAATATCTTAATCTACATTTCATTTACCTATCTATGTATGCATGCATAGATATATATGCCTGCGTATGTGTATACATAAATCTACACTTATAAAGCACTTTCACACATGTTATTCCATTTAACATTTACAACAACCTCTTTAAACATGACAAAAATAAATCTCGGAGAGGGTAAGTGACTTGCCCAACCACCCACAGTGGTTAAAACCGAGCTTGAATTCAGCTCTGTGGTACTAAGTCCAAGTTTACTATATTACAACTTTCCTTAAGCATCACAGCTTCCCATAACCTGCTCCCCCGTCTCCACAAGGAATTGACAACCTTGGGGCAAGCTAACACGTGTGTGCAATGATTGAAAGGTGATGTGATGAGTAATAAGGAAAACCAGGAGTTCCGAGTCGGGTGGGACCAGTCACTTCTAAAGCAGTTGGTTAGGAAGAGTTCGTGGAGGAGGTAAAATTTGGTCAGGATTTTGAAAAACCGATAAAACTTGGAGAGATAAAGATGGGATAAGGGGAATTCAACAACAGGTTTTCTACATAGGAATGAACAGGGCATGCTTAACAAGTGGCTGCAGTTGAAATTTAGGGCATGCAGTGGAGCACAGTGGAATATAAGCCTCAAGTTGTAAATTGAGCTCAGGTTGTGGAGGTCCTTGAATACCAGGAAAAGGTATTAGGACCCCACGGCAGATTTTAGAGCAAGATGTCGCAGGAGCTATGTGGAGCCCTGATTAGAGGAAGAAGATATTAGAGGAGAGAGACCAGGTAAGGGACTCTTACAAAGCTCAAATGAGAAAAATACAAATTTATTTTAGGGTAATGGCAGTGGAAACAAAGAGAAGGAAAAGTCTACTTGAAATAATTTATTAATTCATTGGATAGAGGGGGCCAAAAAAGGAAAGAATTAAAAAGACTCCAGTCTTCTGTGTCTCAAAGACTGAGAGGATACAGAAGACAGGGAGAAGTTTTGGGTTGAAACAGAACACCATAAGCTTGTTTTTGGATATTTTAAGTTTAAGGTTGTCATAGGATTGTCATACACCATAACATCCAGCAAAGTGTCATACAGTAAAACATTCAGCAAAAATGAGACCAGCTCATGGAAGATGGGTCAGGGCATAAAATAGCAATTTGGAAGATATCTGCCTAGCAGTTACTAATGAGCATGGGTGTGAATTAGGAGGTTGTAAAAGAGTATATTGAAAGAGTAGATGGGATGGAAGTTTAAATTCTTTTAATTTAATTTAAGTTAACTTAAATTAAATTAAAAGAATGAGAAAGAGAAGAAGGGTGTGAAATCATCTTTGAAAATACCTTATTAAGTGGATAACGACAAAGAAGCCAGAAAGGAGACTCGAGGGCAGTGAGAAAGGGAAGTGAGGAGCAGGACAACAGCTTTTAAAGGAAGCTGAGAGGAACAAGGTCGCCCAAGCAGAAGGCAGCCACCTGGGAACAATTTCCTTCTCCCAATACATCATGAAATCACAACAGTGAGACGTTGAAAAAGCATGACCCCCAAATCCCACAGCAGCCACCAAACCAGAGAAGGGCACTGCCCCATGCCATAAACTTCCAAAAAAGTGTTGGCTGATGAAAAAGCGAATTCCACAGTGGAGTAGCATAGGTCACCATGGCAAGGCTCCTAGCTCTACCCCCATCCCCAGAAGCCGCACAGGTGGCATCAACCAAATCCAGGAATATATTTTTCATATCTCTAAATTGAGAGAGAACTTTACTGAGATGCTAACCCTACAAACAGGAAGTCAGAGAAACTGTCGGAAGACAGTGGAAACGAACAGTGAGTTATATCATCTCTCATGGCATTGATAACTGAAGAACAGATTCAAAGTTTGAGAGTATTCTCCCATAGGACTAGAATACAATCCTTCAACTCAGCAAAGAAAGCCCTCATGCATTGAATAAGCAATTAACAAACACTTCAGAAATGACTGCCAAGACCTGATACTCTACCAAAGTCTGCACAATACCTCAACTTTTGTCCTTCCCTGCTATTCTTTCAGACTATAGGGTAAGTGGAAAGAACACAAAAAAACAAACTCTAAAATCGTGGTTTGTCAGGAAAACAAATGGGTCTTAAATTGGAAGAGAGATGAGAAGATACCTATATAACATTAGGGCAAATAATAGGTCTGTATCAAGAGGACAGTTGAGAAAGATAAAAATGACCACCCTGGCAACACACACACACACACACACACATGCCCTAGAATGCAAAAGATAAACCAACTGAGGTGCAAAACAACTGAAAATCAGAAGGAAGTTCTTCACAAGTGCCTTGAGCTATGGTAAAAAAAATAAATTAATAAGATAAATTTAATAACATAAGGACCCATAGTCAAGATGATTAAACAACAGAAAATAAATAGGAAAATTACAAACTTGGAAAACAGATGGAGGGAGAAAACATCCATATATGACTATGATTAAATTTGAGACTTTAAGAAATAGATTAGACTCACCTTTAAACTTACCAATATATAGGAAAGGGAGTACAAATTCAAAAAATAATAAAAAAACACAAAGAGAAAAATGCAGTTAAAGAGAGCTAATTAATCTATAGAACAAAATAAATAATTAGTGTTCCTGAAAGTCAAAATCACTAATTACTGTTCCCAAAAGTAGTCAACAAATGGAATAACAAAAAGCAACAAATGCTATAATATGAGCAAATTTTACTGGAATGAAAAAATAATTCAGTCTACAAGTCATACTACTCTATGTTTAAAAAATTAATGGAAACCACTTATACTGTGAAGATAATGAATTTCAAGGATAAAGAATGTAATTCTCAGATATCTAGACAGGATGAAAACCAATCACCTCAAGGGTGGAGACAGGAAATATGAAATTCACTGCAGTCTTCTCCACAGCAACATTGATGCCAGAAGATAATTTAAAAATGTCTGCAAGATTCTGAGAAAAACAATAGTGTGTCTCAGTAAGATCAGAACTAGGCAAAACCTTGAGTAATAGCCAGACATTTTCAAATGTAAAACAAATTTACAAATATTAAGTTGTATACTGTAAATATGTACATTTTTACTTGTGAATTATATCTTAATACAGATGTTTAAAAAAACATTACAATGGGACTCTTATGCGTTTTTCCTATTTTGATTTTTGAATGTGAAGAATACATGCTCAGAATACATGATTCTGATATAATCTATACAGAATAGATTTGCATTCTAGTCCTATAGGAGAATACCTTCAAACTTTTAATTTATTCCTCAATTTCACATTTAGTCTTCGAGCCTTCAATGCCACTAGAAAATATATAACCCATTGATCATTTCAACTCTGTTCCAACAGTTTCTATGACTTCCTATTTGTAGAGTTAACGTCTCAGTAAGGTTCTCTCTCAATTTGAGGTATTAATAAGATATACGAGTATTCATAAATTTTAGTGTATGGCTTAATGAATTGTGACCTGTGTTAACCATCACCCTGATCAAGATTAAGAATATTTCAATCACTTAAAAAAGTGTCCTGGCATCCCTTTCCAGTAAATATTCCCATACCCTTTTCTGACCTCTATCGCCATAGATTAATTTCACCTGTTCTAAAAATTCATGTAAATGAAATCATATGATATTACTATTTTATCTAGCTTCATTAGTTCAAAATAATGTTTTTGTGTTTTATCCATGTTGTGATATGTGTCAGTAGTTCTTTTTTATTGCTCAGTAGTATACTACACCTTGTCCATTTTCATGTTGATGGACATTTGGGTTGTTTCTAGTTTAGGACTCTTACAAATAAAACTGTTATGAACATTCATATGAGTTTTTTTGTAAGATAGATACATTCCTTTCCTTTGGCAATACAGTTAGGAATGGAAATATTTGGTCACAGGATAGATCTATGTTTAACTTTACTGAAGAGTGAGAAACAGTTTTCCAAAGTGGTTTTATTATTTTATACTCCCACAAGCAATGTATGAGAATTTCAATTTCTCCACACGCACAACAGCAGTCTGTTTAGTTTTAATCATTCTAGTATCTCATTATAGTTGTAGTTTGCATTTCCCTGATGACTAATGATGTTGAGCACCTTTTCCTATGTTATCAGGCATTCATATATCTTCTTTTGTGAGGCACCTGTTCAAGTATCTGCTTGTTTTTTATGTCAGTTGTCTTTAGAATGTGATTCATAGGAATTCATCTACATCTAGGATATCAGTCCTTTATCAGCTATATGTTTATGAATATTTCTTCCAGACTATGGCTTGACTTTTCATTTTCTTAACAGTAACTTTTGATGAACTAAGTTTTAATGTTGATGAAGTTTTATTTATTATTATTTTTCTGTGATTGGTGCTTTATGTGTCTTGTGAAATCTTTCTCTGCCACAAGATTGTAAAAATATTCTTTTCCTACATTTTCTTTATCAAGCTTTATAAATTTAGCTTTCACAGTTGAATTGTCATGCATTACATAAGGTAAGAGTCAAAGTTCATTTTTTACTTATAGATATCCAGTTGTTCCATTATCATTTATTGAAACTACTTTTGTTTCCTCCACTGGATTTAATTTGCCCTATTTAAAAAACTAATAAACTTTATATGTGTAGAGCTATTTCAGATTCTCTTTTCTATTTCATTAATTTGTCTACCCTTACACCAACTATACTGTCTTAATTACTATAGCTTTCAGTAAGTCTTGAACATTGATAGTGTGAATCCTTCCATTTTGTTCTTCCTTTACAAGGACTATTATAAGTCCTTGCATTTTCACATAAACTTTAGAATCAGCTTGTCAATTTCTCCAGAATGCCTGCTGGGATTCTGATTGAAATTGTATTCAGTCAATAGATCAGTTTAAGGAGAATTAACAACTTAACAATATTGAGTTTTTCAATCTGATATTAGGACTCCAATCATTTATCTTTCCAATTATATTTTAAAATTTCTACCAGCAATGTATTGTCATTTCCAATATACAGGACATGCACAAATTTCACTAAATGTATTCCTAGGTATTTATAAATGGTATTTAAAAAATTTTCTAATTATTTGTTACAAGTATGCAGAGGTGTAAGTGGTTTTCATATATAGACTTTGTATTTCTTGAACTTCATAAATTTGCTTTTTAGTTGCAGTGGTTTTAAATTTTTTGTAGATTACATTGGATTTTCTTTTTTTTTTTTTTTCTTTTGGAGACAGAGTCTCACTCTGTCACCCAGGCTGGAGTGCAGTGGCGCAATCTCGGCTCACTGTGAACTCCACCTCCCGGGTTCAAATGATTCTCCTGCTTCAGCCTCCCAGAGCAGCTGGGACTACAGGCGCCCACCACCATGCCCAGCTAATTTTTGGGGGGTATTTTTAGTAGAGACGGGGTTTCACCATGTTGACCAGGATGGTCTCGAACCCCTGACCTCTTGATCTGCCCGCCTCGGCCTCCCAAAGTGCTGGGATTACAGGCGTGAACCACTGTGCCCAGCCCACATTGGATTTTCTGTGTACACCAGTGTGTCATCTGTGAATTAAGATTGTTCTACTCCTTCCTTCTTGTGATTATACCTTATATTTCTTATTCTTGCCTCATTGTGCTGGCTATAACCTCCAGTACAATGTTAAATTGAAGTGACGAGATGACACATTTTTGCTTTAAATGGAAATACTTAGTAGTTCTCCACCAGATCCTAGGTTAGCTCTAGCTTTTTTTTGTAAACACTTTCATCAAGTTGGGGAAGTCCTCTTCTATTCCTGCTTTGCTGAGAGTTTTTACCATGAACAGGTGTTGAGTTTTATCAAATTCTTTTTCTGCATCTATCAATATAACATAATTTCTACCCTTTATTTTTAATGTGTTAAATTATATTGATTGATTTTTGGAGGCTGTACCAAACTTGCATGACCCTACTTGGTCACGATGTTTTATCTTATTTAGATACTACTTTTGCTCATAGTTGTTAAATTTTTTAAATCAATGTTCATGAGGGATATGGGTCTATTTTTCTCTTTTGTGTATTTTCCTTGTTGAGTTTTGGTAGCAGGGTTTTACTGACCTCATAAAATGCATAAGAAAGCATTTCCTCTTCTTTTATTCTCTGAAAATATTTTAATATTTGTATTATTTCTTACTTCAGTGTTTGGTAATATTAACAAATGAAATCACTTGGGTCTGGGCTTTCCTTTGTGGGAAGATTTCTAATTATGGAATTGACTTATTTAACAAATACAGGAACATTTACATTTTCTATGTTTTTCTTGTGATGACTTCAGAAAGTTGTCTTTTTCAAGAAAATTGTCCATTGTTCTAAGTTGTCAAATGTATTAACATAAAATTGATTATAATATCCCTCTTATCATCCTCTTAATGTCACAGGATGTATATAGATGTCACCTCATTTGTGTTTCTGTTTTTTTCATCAGTCTTCCTGCAGGTTTATTAATTTTATTAATACTTTCTAAAGAACCAGTTGACATTCTCTATTTGTTTGCTTATTTTTATTCCATTGAATTTTGCTCTTCTCTTTGTTTTTTCCTTCCTTCTACTTTTTTGATTTTGCAAAAACTGTACGTTCATTTCTTTTTAGGAAAGAATGAACAAACGCATGAGGAAAGGAAGGCAAGAGAGATGTTTAATCGTGTCAAATCTTCATACCTATTAACAAAAAGGATGAAGGTAAAGTCATTAAAATTTGCAAATCAGAGGTCACTGGTGACTTTCAAGAGGCTTCCTGGTATAAAGATTTGAGGTCAGACACATTGAGTTATGGTAATGGAATCTGCTATTCTTTTTGACCATCCAATATATGAAACCAATTTCCCTTATTTGAGAATTCTCACTGCCCCCAATTCCTAACACATACACAAACACACACATTATGATTCTTGAAGGGAGACAAAACCTGTCTCTGACTAGAGACATGGAAACTTCCAGAAACTCATTCTCCCAAGAAACCTTGCAGCTTGGGTACAGGTTCATGACCCTCATTCTGCCAGTCAGACACACCGACCTCATATCACGGGACCACAAGAACTCTCTGATGGTAGGAAGAGTTGCTGAAATGTTAAGTCTTTGGGGGCAGTGATGAGAATAGTGCTGGTGAGGGTATCCAGTGTCCATCTGGTGTGTCAGCAATAAAAGCTACAATGTCCAGAGCTTCCAGAAGTGTCCTCACCCATTCACTTGGTTGAAGATCACACCTAGCAATACAGCCTTAATCTATTTCTCTAGACTGGCCTGGGGTTCTGTGAACTAACAATACAATCAATTCATTCTCTGCTGAAATCAGCCAGCCTAAATCTCTGCTGTTTGCAACAGGAGCCCTGACTGTTGAATGCAAGCTCCACACTCAGTGGGTGACTGTGACCAGGTTGTACAATGTTCTTCAACATTTTTTTCCTTGACTTAAATGAAAGCAATAGTACCCACCTCAGTACAGTTGTGATTATTAAGTATGACAGCATATGCAAAGTACCTGATTGATGTGCGGCTGGTGCTGAAGAAAGTTAGTTCTAGGAAAATAAAAATATTATAAGCCCCTAAAAATTTAATTCAAACTCATTTAAAACCATTGTGGAATCCATATGTCATGGATCACAATGATTACTAAGAAACCTCTGGGTAGAGGTAAACAGTGTAGCTTGACCTTCAAGATTTCTAGCAGGAAAGGCAGGCGTAAGATGTTAATCCAAGACCGTTGAGATAAGATTTTCTGTCTTTTTAGGAGTTAGAGACCTGAGTTTGTGTGTAAGATAACAGGTAGGAACTAATAAAGACAGACCAATTTGAACAGAAAAAGAATGTTGACAAAAGCACTTTAAAGATATCAACGTTCTGGATTAGAACTACCTTTGGTTGTAAAAATAAGAAAGCCAGTCAGAGAATTTAACATACCAGTAACCATCAGGCTTAACAAATAAGTGTTAGGCAGGTGCGGGAAAGTTCCTGTTTAAGTTAAATCTGTACATACTCTGTCTCTTGTCTTCATAAAATTGAATTGTTTATTGAAAAAGGCAAGAAGCTCTCCTGTGATTATTTTTGTGCTCTTAACCACAAATGTTTTATAGTTATCTCCCATGGAATGTAAACCTCGACTACAAAGCTATGATCACTGCATATCTTCCTTTACATGATTGTTGTAAAAATTGTATTTGGACACTTTATGTTTATTATAAAAATAATTTTTGCTAGAATATGTTTGTTGTAGTAAATGAGGAATTTACTCTTCTACATTACAATGTATACACCAGTTCTTTGTTGAAGGTGACTGTGAACATATGAATTATGTATTCTAACTCACTACTATCTATGGGGCAGAACTTTTGTCTTACTTTTCTCTTCAAAAACCTATTTTTAAAAATAAATTTGTGATCTAACAGATTTACTTCTCAACACATTACGCAGCTCATTTATTTGTTTTCTTGATCTTGCTCCCCTCAAGAGGGCAGTTTTAGTAGAGCAATGGGGATGACAGACCAGAAAGGATTAGGAAGAAAATAGCAATGACGACATGGAATCAGGTGATGTCGACTCCACTTCAAAATGCTAGGATTCAACGACAGGACCTGGAGAATGGATGCTAACTCAAGAGGACAATGGGTTAGAAAAAAAAATTTTAATGGAGAGGACTTCCTTTGTTTGTAAGAAACAGGGAATAAGAAAAGGGGAAAAACCTTGGAAAAACTAAGAAAATGTGGGATCAAAGGCACATAGTGTGGGACTGGTGTTTGAAAGGAGGAGGGACACTTCTTCATCTAAGAAAAACAAGAGGGAGCAGATGATGAAAATTTTAGGGTATGAAAACTCATGTTCAGGTACCTTTAATATTCTATTGAGACACAAAGGCAGAGATGCTAGTTTGAGGACTAGAGGAAAATGAAACATGCTTGGAAACTCTTCAGAGGAGAAAGCTATGCAGAAGCATCAAGAGTTGAATAAAATAATTATTGAGCAGTAGTAAGGATACAATTGAAATGCCAGTGGATCCAATGAGCAGAATTCTTAGAACTTCTCTAGCTACATCTGGGTGTTCAGAATCTCTAACAGCCATCGAAATATTAGGGACACTGGTCTTTCTGTGAAGCTACAGAATTGTGAAAAGGCCCAAGAATACAACAAAAACACAGATAATCAAAACCATAGAACCAGGGGACAGTGAGGACCATACATCTAACTCCAGGCAGGGGGATGAACTGTTGAAAGTACTTGATGGTATGACAAGGTATCTCCTAAGAACTTGAAAAGGAGAGAAATCAAAGTGTCTCTAACATTTTACATTTTGAAATCATTATTCAATAGATCAGAACAGAAACCTGCATTGCCACCTGCATGATCAGAGTAGCTCTCAGGTCTACCTGACAAAATAGTGTGACCTGACTATGGATATGAACATAACTAAGGAAAGTGTCAACCAGCCTAAGAAACAGAACAAAAGAGAGCACTATCCAAGGAGAAAGGCACCTTTGTCTATGGATTTTAAGATTTCTGGTCCCATTGGCAAGATTATCCCTGAAATGGAGTTAGGTGTGACGGGCCACCTTTGCCTCCTGCTATTCAAGCATTCAATCAGTTGGTTTGGGCTGACATAGAGATATGCTAATCATAACTTGGCTTCCTTGTATAGTAGGTCTTCCTATTGGGAGATAGTGTGGAAGACCTGCTGATACGAGTATTCTGGTCACCATGACAATTATTTTTCATTGTAAATGTGTTAACTAGTGACCGGTTTCACATGTCAGTCATATGAACTTGGCTGATCTGAGCCCACGTCTGAAAGCCACATCTCTCGGGGGAACTGACCTTGGGTATCTGAACCTGCAAGGCCGAGAACACCATACATGAAATTCACCAATGCAGGCCCACGGGAGACATCAAGCTGGCCTTCTCCTAGTGAGCATCTACATCTACATGGCTTTTTCCATTCTGAAACAACAACAACAAAAAAATGGTATGTAGCAGATTGGAAGAGTCTGGTGTGTTTCACCTCACTTGCCATATGGATGTCCTTTGCATGCCCTCCAGATGGCCCAGGAAGGTAGAGTCTCTTATTGCAAAGGAAAATACACTTTGGCAGGGCAATTACGATGCCCAAATCAGGACAATATCATTGTGTCCAGCCTTTGAGAAGCCAGTAGTCTGCAGTTTAATGTTCCTCTCACCTTTTTGTTTCTCTTTTTTGGTAAAACTCCAGCTGATAACTGAGCATTTTTATCTCTGAAAGAGCCCAGTTAGCATTTCACAGGTAATACATAAAAGGGAAGCCATTTCCTCAAAATGTCCAAACAAACTGTGTTCCTACAAGTACTTCCAACCACAAGCTATGAATTTATCTTCAGGATCAAGGAAGACTTTCCTACTTAAAAATAACAACAGTTTGTCAGGCAGGTGGAACGTCTTGGAGGAAGGGGTTCAGATTTTAATCCTGAGTGCTGATAACAATATGCATGACAGCTCTCTCTGAGTCCTTCGTCCTGCAAGAAGATAAACACAGTGTTCAGTGTTTTCCAAAAATTTACATCCATCTGGACATCCTCTCAATTTTTTCCATCTCCAACTTTCATGCTGGAGTTCTTATGTAAGTTGTGGAGTCAGATGTGAGAAGGAAGGGGGATGGAAGGACTATATTTTTTAAAACACAAAAACAATGCTTGATCTACCCAAGATTTTCTCCAGCTATATAAGAAGAAAAGGGATAAATGAGTACATCAATGGAAATACTTCAGTTTTGGGTGGAAAAAGACAGGGTTGGCCAGAGGGAGCCATACCAGGAGTCGGGATTACACAGGTGTGTGTGAGGCAGATCAGGGTCTATAACACAGGAAAAGCTGGAGGCTGAGAGACTCATTGCTCCCAGGAGAAAGTCAATAAAAATTACATTCCAAGGAAATAAGAACGGAGGCTGGATCAAAAGACCTGACCACACCTGGGAAGAGACAGGTAGACCTCCGAGATATTGCAGATCCCATTCCAGACCATTGCAAATATTGAGCAAATATTGAGATAAAGCAAGTCACACAAAATTTTTGATTTCCTAGTGCATATAAAAGTTATGTTTACACTACACTTTAATCTATTAAGTATGCAATAGCATTATGTCTAACAAAACTAATGTACATAATAGTAGGCTATCATGATAAAAAAGTATACTTTGACTTATAATACTTTATTTTGTAAACACTCTAATAATCATCTGAGCCTTTGGCAAGTAGTAGAGGGTCTTGCCTCAGTGGCAGGGTTTTTTTGCCACTGAGGTGGAGGGTTTTTGCTGGTAGAGGGTCTTGCCTCAGTGTTCATGGCTGCTGACTGATCAGGGTGGTGGTTGCTGACGGCTGGGTGGCTTTGGCAATTTCTAAAAGTAAGACAAAAATGAAGTTTGCCACATCAATGGACTCTCCTTTTCACAAAAGATTTCTCTGTAGAATGCAATGTTGTTTGACAGCATTTTACCCACAGTAGAACTTCTTTCAAAATTAGAGTCAGTCCTCTTAAACCCTGCCTCTGTTTTATCAACTGAGTTTATGTAATATTCTAAATCCTTTGTTGTTATTTCAACCATGTTCACAGCATCTTTACCAGGAGTAGTTTCCATTTCACAAACCTGTTTCTTTACTCATCCATAAGTAGCAACTCCTTATCCATTAAATTTTCATCATGAGATTGCAGCAATTCAGTGACATCTTCGGGCTCCACTTCCAAGTTTGGTTCTTATGTTATTTCCACCACATCTGCAGTGACTTTTGCCACTGGTCTTGAACTCCTCAAAGTCATCCATGAGGGTTGGAATCAACTTCTTCAAATTATTAATAATGTTAATATTTTGACCTCCTCACCTAAATCATAAATGTTTTAATGGTGAATTTAATCATAAATGGTGAATCTTTTCCAGAGGATTCTCAATTTACTTTACCCAGATTCATCAGAGGAATCACTATCTATGACCACTATAGCCTTATGAAATGTATTTCTTAAACAATAAGACTTGAGAGTCAAAATGACTCCTGGATCCATGGGCTACATAATGGATGCTGTGTTAGCGGGCATGGAAACATGAATCTCCTTGTACATCTCCATTAGAGCTCATGGATTACTGGGTGCATTGTCAATGAGCAGTAAAATTTTTAAAATAATCTTTTTTTTTTCTGAGCAGTGAGTCTTAACGGTGGGCTTTAAATATTCAATAAAACCATGTTATTAACAGATGTGCCATCATTCAGGCTTTGTTGTTCCAATTTATAAAGCACAGGCAGTGTAGATGTCACATACTTCTTAAGGGCCCTAGCATATTTGAATGATCACTGAGTACTGGCTTCAGCTTTAACTCATCAGCTTCATTAGCCTCTAACAAGAGCCTGTCCTTTGAAGCTTTGAAGCCAGGCATTGACTTCTCCTCTCTAGCTATGAAAGTCCTAGATGGCAACTCCTTCCAATGTAAGGCTCTTCCCATCTATGTTGAAAATCTGTTGTTGAGTGATTGATGAATTGATAATTCATCAATTATCCTAGCTAGGTCTTCTGGATAACTTGCTGCAGCTTCTACATCAGAACCTGCTGTTTTATCATGTGCTTTTATCTTATGGAGATGACTTCTTTCTTTAAATGTCATGAACTACCTTTGCTAGCTTCCAACTTTTCTTCTGCAGCTTCCTCACGTCTCTCAGCCTTCAGATAATTGAAGAGAGTTGAGGGCTTGCTTTGGATTTGGCTTTGGCTTAAAGGAATATTGTGGCTGGTTTGATTCTTTACTCAGATTACTAAAACTTTCTCCGTAACAGCAATAAAACTGTTTCAGTTTCTTACTTATGTGTTCTAGAATAGCACTTTTAACTTCCATCAATAAATTTTCCTTTGCATTCACCACTTGGCTAACTCTTTGGTGCAAGAGGCCCTCCTTTCAGTCCAGTTCAGTTTTTGATGTGCCTTTCTCATAAGCTTAATCATTTCTAGCTTTTGATTGAAAGAGAGAGGCATGCGACTTTGCCTTTAACTTGAATACTTAGAGGCCATTCCAGGGTTATTAAATGACCAAATTTCAATATTTTTGTGTCTCAGGGAATAGGGAGGCCCAAGGAGAGGGAGAAAGATGGGAAAACAGCTGATGGGTGGAGCAGTCAAAACACACATAACATGTTTCAATTAAGTGCACCATCTTATACAGGCATGGTTCATGGCACTCCAAGACGATTACAATAGTAACATTGAAGATCACTGATCATATATCGCTATAACAAATATGATAATAAAGAAAAAGTTTGAAATGTTGTGAGAATGACCAAAATATGACACACAAAAAGTGAGCACATGCTGTTGGAAAAATGGTGTCAATAGAGTTGCTTAATGCAAGGTTGCCACAAGCCTTCAATTTGTCTGAAACATAGTATCTGCAATGTGCAATAAAATGAAGTGCAATAAACAAGGTATGCCTGTATAAAATCGTGAGAAAGTCAGACAGAATGCCAGGGGCAGAAATGTCCCTGGGCTTAGCTTTGGAGAGATGGTAGAACCAGTAAACGTGGGACCCAGGGCCAAGTCTGATACGGGCTCCTCTGTGTGTAGAAAGTCTGTCTTAATTCATTGGATCTATACGATTCAAGATATTTGATTCATAACAAAACAATTTTGAGATAAAACAAACATTACAAAATATGGCAATTTAATGAATCAAAACAATATGAAGGAAATTTTAAATTTAGAAAGGTTGTCATTGACACTGGAGATCAGACTCAGGGACAAAGGCAGAGCAGAGTGTTAAAGCTGAGTTTGTGGTTTCTCCTGTCACTTGGCTGCTTCTGATTCTTTAGAAAGACTTTGGGATCCTCTTGACTTCTCCCATGAAAGCTTGTGCTCTGGCCTCAGTGGTGCTGTCATCCAAGAGGCTGAGGAACCTTGCCAGGGACTGTGCCAGCCCACCCCTGGTTTGGAGCCAGACTCTACTCCAGTATTTACCAATGCTAAGCCTTGTCAATGCCCACATTCATACTCACTTGGGCCTCTAAAGCCCAGAGTTCTCTTAATCTTAATGGTGCTCAATGCTTCTGAGTACAGCATCATGATTACAAACGAGGTTGCTTAGGGTTGGACTAGGTTCCTGCACTGTGTCACTCAGAATAATCAACACACAGTAGCTTAAATAGTGAAGAAGTCAGAAGGTAAAGCAGTTCTAGAATTGTTCCCACAGCTGAATGATGTGGTCAGGAAGCTAGGCTCTTTTTAGCTTTTCATTCTGCCATGCCTGATGTGTTAAATTGCTGTTTATAGGCTTGTTGCCTCATGGTCACAAGATAGCTGCTGTTGCTCAAGGGTCCATTTTTAATGATAGCATCCAAAGCAGATAGGGAGGAAAGGGGAAGGCCTCTGTCTCATGGCTAGACTCTTTCCTTTCAGAAAGGAAAATGTTTCTCAGAACCATGACCCTCTGGCCCATCACCCACCACCCTCCACCACATAAAGCTGACTCCCCTGTACATCTGCCAGAACTACATCACCCTAACTGCAAAGAAAGATGGAAAAGTGAATGTATGCCAGTTAAACCTCCATTATGGGAAGACTACTTGGCCTCAAAGAGAAGAAATGACTGTGGGTAGGCAACTTTCTCTGTTATCTATTGCCACTGTAACAGAGCAGAATATCACCCCAAAACTCAGTGGCCAAAAAACCAATTGATTATTTTTTCATTAATCTGTGAATTGGCTGGACAGTTCTGCTGATCTGGGCCAGGCTCAGCCAGTCGTGGCTGGGCTTGGTCACGCATCTGCAGTCAGTTGGTTGGTGGGTTGGCTGGGGGCTGGCTGGTCTCGGATGACCTCAGCTGGGATGGCTTATCTTGCGTGGTTCCTTGTGACTTCTCATCCTCCAGCAGAGCAGCCCAGGTTTGTTTCTATGAAGGAGGCAGGGGCTGGAAAGCCGAAGACAGCACGGTCTCCTGAAGCCTAGGCACCACACACAGTCACTTCCCACCACATCTATTAGCCATAGGAAGTCACAAGGCCAGCCCTGACACAAGGGGAGGGGAAATAGACTCCACTCCTCTACAGAAGGAGTGACAAAGTCAGGGGGTGTGGATCCAGCTGAGAAAGAACTGAGGCCATTTTCACAGTCAATCTATCACACCAACCAATAGAATTGCTCTAGGTTCTTAAGTGTATGACCATGAACAAGTTACTTAACCTCTGAGCCTCAATTTCCCCATCTGAAAAAAATGGAGATAATAGTAAAATCTAACTTATAAGGTTGTTAGGATTATCTATGTATTGACCTATGTCAAAGAGTTTACCAGAATGTCTTCATTTGGTAAGTTACTATGTACTAACCAACGTTACCTTTCATGATTATTGACCAAGGACCAAACACAGCAGCAATAGTCCTGAATATCTTATGGGCCAGGCGCAGTGGCTCACACCTGTAATCTCAGCACTTTGGGAGGCCGAGGTGGGCAGATCGCCTGAGGTCAGGAGATCGAGACCAGCCTGGCCAACATGGCAAAGCCCCATCTCTACTAAAAACATTAAAAAATTAGCTGGACGTGGTGGTGTGTGCCTGTAATCTCAGCTACTGGGGAGGCTGAGGCAGGAGAATCCCTTGATCTTGGGAGGCAGAGGTTGCAGTAAGCTGAGATCATGCCACTGCACTCCAGTCTGGGCAACAGAGTGAGACTCTGTCTCCAAAAAAAAAAAAAAAAAAAAATCTTATGGACTGAGTCATAACTAAGGAATGTTGATGGTTAGGACAAAGAGTGTGCTCTTACCCTCTTATTTTCTTAAATTCACTTTGCAATTCACAATACTGCTCACAGATTGGTCTAAATGACAATGTTATCTTGTGTTCTAATTTAACAAATTCTTCTTGTTAACTGGCATTTCAGCTGCTCCTATCTGCTGCTCATGTTAAGGCTACTAATATTTAAATTACACAGTCTTTCTAAAAGAAATTATTTCACATTTTTTATACCCTGTAAATTTATGGGCTACCCACTCCCCAGGGGTAAGACCTGGTTAGGCTGGCCTAGCGGCTACACTGCCTTCAGGGTGTGCTTAAAGGACAGATATGAAAGAGAAGGAAGAGAACATTCGCTGGGAGTCCAGCTTTGACTGCAGGGTCTCTCCTTCCCTAAAAGTCAGGGCAAGAGCCAGGAGCAGACAGCTGGGGTGAGCTCAGGCCAATGTAGCTCTCTACTTAGCTCTCTGTTTCACTAGGGCCAGATAAGTGAGGAAGCAAATTAATCCAGCACCCATGTGAATGTGAGACAAACTCACTGGACTTTGACCCATAGTTAAAAGTACATTGCTAGGTTTGTAGCATAGGAGCACAGCAGGCTATAGCCTGGGTATGTTGTAGGCTATACCATCTAGGGCTATGTGAATACACTCTATGATGTTTGTGCAATGACAAAATTACCTAATGAAACATTTCTCAAAACATTTCCCTGTTGTTAAGTGATACATGATGGTATATGTATGTATATCTAAAAAATTTTCAGTAACCATTACAATATAAGAAACACAATATAGTTTCTAAACCAGAAGCCAATTGGAGAAAAGGTAGTGGTGTAGGCAGAATAGTTAATGCTCTATTAATCCAAAAGAAGGCCAGGAAGGAGAAAAAAAAGGATTTTTAAAAGAAGCATGAGATGATAAAACACAAAACATGTGAAAATAAGTCCTGATTTAATAAAAAGCAAGTAGCAGAATCTTAAAAGAAAGTACATTGCTTGTGCAGTTTTAGAGAACTCAGTACTCACATACAAATGAATACACATATGTGTGTACATTAATAAGTATATGCATAAATATGTACATATGTTAAACTGAAGCAAAAATTTCATGAAACAATACATTTTCTATGTTCAATGCCCTCTGGTATTTCTTCTTCAATTGCATTGTATTTTTTACCTCTTATTTTAGAACCTTCATTTTTCATTGTATTATATTTTCATTGTTTGAAATGCTGCTCATGACCAATAAAGTTGGTTTAAAAATATTGTTTGAACAACTGTCTTGAAAAACACTGACTTACGTGGCATAATGTAAGAAGCATCAAGCAAAATCCCTTCCCTTTTCCAGAAGCTTTCCCTACTTCCAGATTTACAGAGGGGGCCGTGTGAGAAGACTGTAGCTGAGGTAATCTTGGACAGTGGTAAAGCGCAAGGAGTCTGTAGTAAAAAGGCCTGGATTCGAAATCTGGCTCAAGCCACTCAGTAACTGTGTGACCCCAGCAGAGTTGTTTAACCCCTAGAGCCTTGGTTTCCTCCTGAAAAATGAGGATGAAAATACCCCTTCCCCACTGTTCTGCAGATGAAGTCAGTAGCACAAAGTAAGTTGGATAAATATCATCTATTACTCTTCCTTTGGGAGATGTCAATCTTTCACCCCAAGTGGAGCTATTTGGTACAATTTTTCTACTGGAGAGCTAGCTGGCAGGATGGTGCAGGATGAGACACACATAAGTAAATCTTGGTGCAGAAGGGGTAGCACACCAGGGCAGCCCTAAGTGGAACCAATAGAAGAGGGACTCTAAGGTAGGAGTGGGGGTTGTGGGGTGGGGGAGAAGTTCCATCAGGCTGGAGAAAGCTCTGAAGTAAGAAGTGGGTGGAGGCTGGTGGTTATTTCATAGATGTGCCTAGGTCTTTGGTCTTATGGGTAAATGAAGAATTTATTTTGTTGGTTTTTTTTTAATAGATTTCCATGAAGTGGACATAGATGCCCTTTTTTCTACAAGTCGCTCTATAGTACATGTGATTGAATAAACACAATGCAACCAGGTCCTGGGGCTGACACTTGTGCAAATAAGAAAAAACAACCTCTTTGGGCACAGGCAGCCCTGCCCAGGTCACACAGACTAATGAGCAAACTGGGGATAGACCTTAGCCCCATCTAGCAGATGCCCTTGTGTAATGCACAACCTGCTCAACCATCCTCAGTGGCCCCACTGGATTTATTTTAATTCAAAGTTAACTCCCTTCATAAGACCTCTTCCAGGCATTTATTCACTATTCTCAATTGTAGCAAACGTTCAAATATTCAACCTAAATTTGATGTCCAAAACAGCCAAAATTATTTTGATCCCAGATGTTACCAAATGAAAATGTACCACACAGATGTCCTGCTGCTAGAGCATAATTAACTGATGGCCACAGCTGCTGCCCACTGGGATCCACCACACTTCCACAGTGTGACTTCCAAGCAATGACTGAGCACGGAGGGGTCTGAAGACAGCCCCCTTCCAGCAAGACATAGGATGCAAGGGCTCCTTGGCTGAACATTTCTTGGAACTGCGTTGCAGTCTGAGAGTCATCCCACTCACCCTTCCTTCCTTCCCTCTCTCCTTCCACAGATGCCAGACCTGTGATACAGTCTTTTCTCGCCTTTCTTCCTTCCTGCTTTTCCTGGCACATCTAATCCCATCTTGGTGTCTGTCTCAGCGGATCTAGACAACAGCACCAGATCTGGTGAAAGAGGGGACTGGTCAATCTAATACATGTTCAAGGAAAAAGCTACAATTGGCTGTAAAATGAGTACGATGAATTTTCTTGTGTAACTGATAAAAAGAGCTCAGTGAATATTGGTTAACTATCAGATGAAATCAGGCACCTTCAAAGTGGTATGGCCATAGACAAATATCAGGTAACTATCAAATGAGTGAAAATGGTCCTGAAATAAAACAATGCCATCTCCTACAGTGTGGCCTAAGCGTCTACTGGTTCAGAGGCATGGTCAGAGGCTTCAGGTACACCTCTAAGTGTCCCTGGGAGTCTGCAAAGAGATTCCTCACATGTGGCTGTCTTGTTTGCACTTCACCCTGGCTCCCACTTCTTCACACCTGCCTGGAAGGCCACTGAAGAAGTCTTATGGCTCCCACTGCCCGTCCTGGGAACACCAAAACCCAAGTGCGCCACAGGGGCCACTTGAAGATGCTCCGGATTTTCTAATTCTTCTTGAAGCTGAATGGGGCCAAGCCACATGGCCAGGGGACATGATGGAGGAGGGTGGTTTCCTCTCCAACTCCATGCCACAGTTTTCACTGCGACCTAACTGGAAGCATCTCTTGTGACTAGATAAGAAGGTTTTGTCTGATTCTGCTACTTATCCCTTTTATGCACAAGGACCTTAAAATCAGCCCAGGGGACTGGTAAGGACAGGTGCCTTTTACTCCAGCTAAATGTCTCAGTTTCCAACCTTACTCAAACTCCTTTGGCCTTCTCTAGGTAACAAACCAAAAAAAAAAAAAAATTCAAAGAAGCTGGCTGGGCATGGTGGCTCATGCCCGTAATCTCAGCACTTTGGGAGGCCAAGGTGAGAGGATCACTTGAGCCTCAGAGTTCGAGTCGAGCCTGGGCAACATGGCAAAATTCTATTTCTATATTAAAAATTATATATTAAATTTCTATATTTATACAAGCTGTGAATATGAAATAGCGTATTAACTGTGTTTTCTAATTTTCTGTATTCTTTTCTTATTATTTGCATTCTTGGTGCCCGGCATCTGGGGCCTTGCTAATCCTGGAGAGACTGCTCCTCCCAGGTGTACCTAATTCCTGGAGAAAGCAGATGACTCCACTGTGAGTGCATCTCTCACACACAAACCAACCAATCCAGAGCCCACACCCACCAACTGCCTCGTTTACTGAGCTCTGGCATGTTAAGCCTATCCTCTGCCCTAATCACCCCAGGCCAGATACTGGGCAGCCAGGGGCAGGCCCTATACCTCAGAGCATACAGAAATCATTCAAACTAGCAAATCCTAAACCCACCTAGCCTGCTTAACCTGCCTTGCCCATTCCTTCCAGAAAAATCACAGAAGAGGCTCTGACCCATGTTGCCTAGGCTGGAGGGCGATAGCGTGATCTCGGCTCACTGAAACCTCTGCCTCCTGGGTTCAAGCAATTCTCTTGCCTCAGCCTCCTGAGTAGCTGGAATTACAGGTGTCCACCACCACACCCAGCTGATTTTTGTATTTTTAGTCGAGATGGGGTTTCACTATGTTGGCCAGGCTGGTCTCGAACTCCTGATCTCAGGTGATCTGCCCACCTCGGCCTCCCAAAGTGCTGGGATTACAGGCGTGAGCCACCGCACCTGGCCACAAACTATATTTTCAATGGCAATTTGTCTCCTGATCTGTTGGCCTCACCATACCTGAATAATAATAAAACCTACATTTTAAAACAAGTGAATATTGGGGAGATTTCAATGTGGGGGCACCTGTGCTAGCAAAAGCCAACCCAAAACTTTTTGTTGTATTTGAATTGTCCTGTTTTATTTACAAAGAATCTCATACACCCCTTCTCAATTGATTTAGTTCTATCTGCAATTGTCTTCATTTTAGAGACAAATCAGAGATAACTGAGCAATGGCAACATTGTTGGAAGAAATGCATGCTTTCTATCAGGCTGTATGTAAAGCACTGTAGATAGAATACATAGTGCAGGATCTGTAGTGTCGGTTTCAAGGAGGTCTCAAAATACATACCAATAAAAACAGTAATCACAGCCTCTAATACTTCCTGAGCCAGGCACCAGTGTAGGTAATTTTTATATGTTAATTCATTTAATCCTCATGTCAATGCTGAGGTTGATACCCAAGGTAGTGATCATTAGTTTCCCTGTTTCACGGACAATCTGAAATTAACAGGCTGAAAATTATCTGTCATACAATATTAGAGCTGCAAATAACTTTAAAGATCAACCCTCCCTATTTTACAGATGAAGTAAATGTTTATGCATTCTAGGCCACTTAAAGGTTTTGTTATTTTTGAGCACAATCCCCAAATTAGTCATATATAACCTGATTTTGCTAGTAGTGAGTTGTGATTCCTGTGACCTCTAGTCCAGCTATGTCATATAAGGGAAGTGACACCTACTATAATAATCTCAAACCCCTGTAATCCATCATCCATACTTTGAAAGCACTAAAGGAAAATGTGTTACAATAACCAAACACACCTAGTGTGTATCACAAGGCTTGCCTAAATATTTCCCATTTATGCTATTTTGAGAACTGGCATCTAGCCCAGTTCCAACAACAGTGTCCAAGATTAAATGAAAGATTATGTGAGTATGGTAATTGAAAATACAGTTTTCCTCCCAAAGGGCTATTAGTTATGAATTTACTCTCTTGTGTGTGTGAGATCTCCTTTTGAACAACTATGAAATGTGGATTCTACAGTTGTCTCACTTACTGGAAAAAAATGTGCATCTTGTTAGGTTTCTAGAGGACAATGGTATGTCAACTCTAATCAGCCTTCCCTTGGAAGATTCTGCAGGAGCTGGGAGCTCTCCTCAGACTGCCTCTCCCATAGCAACCGTCCTGCTCTTGGCAAAGGCATAGAGACTTTGTTGTGCTCCACCCTGGTAACATTAATAAGCTAAGGGCCGTAGACAACAGCAGTTACCACACAGCCATTTCAAAGCTGGCTTGAGGGGCACCAGGAGCTCAGTTCCTGGACACAATCCCACCGTGTTTTGGTATAACAGCCATCGGTGGCACAGCCTCATCTTTGGGTATAGCCTATCTTGGGACCAAACCCACTGGCCATTGACAACCTGATGCATTCATTTGGCTAAAACATTCTGATCAAAATGCTACTCAAACTTCGATGATTTGAATGGATTCATCTTCCTTCCCACTCCTGCATGCTTCTGCATTGAGTCTAAAGCTTAAAGCAAAGGAGAATGCTTTGGATGTGATCTTTTCCCAAGATCTGACAGCTGGCTTAGATCTAGTCAATTACAGCTTTAAATTAATATACTCTATACTCCCCACATAAATTAAGAAAACTAACAATGTACCAAAGAACTGGAAAGAAGGTTTCTGAGTTCTTTTAAATTGTGCCGAAAGGTTTCTAATTCTGATTTCAAAGAAGGAAAGGATCTCAGTCTAAAGTTACGGAGTGTGTATGCCAAACAAATTCACTGAATAGTATTTGTGCTCTGAATTTTTCCAATTAAAATTATTTACCCTTAATGCTTCAAATAAAGTTATAACTTTGATTTCAATCCACAAACATTCCATAACCCCATCAGCAGAAGCATAATATTGTATATTGTCATAATTCAATGCACTTTCACAGTTACGGAGTAACTGATTCAACTAGTTGTTCACTTCATTAATTACATGATTATACATGTAATTTATATTACATAAATATCCATTTATGAGTTAAGCCAGGAACATAGCAACACCATGTCTGTGTTCAGCCCTCTATGTCCTGCCCAAACTTTCACCTGTCTCCATACTGTTAGGGACTAAACTAAGGGGTAAATTTCAAGTAAACACAGACGATATTTATTAAGTTTCTTCCAAGCTGTATGTACTGAGAGGTCATCACAAAGACTCCTCTGCTGGCAACTGGCTTGCAGAACTGATCCAGCAACATCTCAACAATGATTTCCTGAAGCCCAACTGCATACTCAAAGCTCAGGTCCACACTCACTGGGAACAATTTTGGAAAACAAGGAGTTGATCACCATTTTTGCTTTGCTTTGTTTTTTAAACTCTACAGACATGGCCAGAATTTGAACTTGCACTGCCTGGATTAGACCATGAATAACTAACTGCCTTAACTGGAAAGATTCGCCAGACCCCAAGAGCCTCATCCTCTGTCTGCTTCCACACCAAGAAAGGCTGTGCTTCCTTCCAATGAACAGTCTGACACAATTTGGCAATGACTTTTCCTGCATTTTTTGGCAGAGTATATGGAAAAGAACATATATGGAAAATAATGTATGTGTGCATGTGTATGTGTGTGTGTGTATGTGTGCATATGTGTGTGTGGGTGTGTGTGCATGTGTATGTGTGTGTGTATGTGTGCATGTGTGTGGCTTGTGTGTACATGTGTGTGGGTGGGTGTGCATGTGTGTGTGTATGTGTGCGTGTGTGTGTGTGCGGGTGTGTGCGTGTGTGTGTATGTGTGCGTGTGTGTGTGTGCATGTGTGTGTGTGTGTATGTGTGCATGTGTGTGTGGGTGTGTGTGCATGTGTATGTGTGTGTGTATGTGTGCGTGTGTGTGGGTGTGTGTGTACATGTGTGTGGGTGGGTGTGCGTGTGTGTATGTGTGTGTGTGTGTGCGGGTGTGTGCGTGTGTGTGTATATGTGCGTGTGTGTGTGCGCGCATGTGTGTATGTGTGTGCATGTGTGTGGGTGTGTGTGTGCATGTGTGTGTGTGTGTGCATGTGTGTGGGTGTGTGTCTGCATGTATGTGTGCGTGTGTGTGTGCATGTGTGTGGGTGTGTGCATGTATGTGTGTGTATGTGTGTATGTGTGCATGTGTGTGGGTGTGTGTGCATGTGTGTGTGTGCATGTGTGTGTGCATGTGTGTGTGTGTGCATGTGTGTGGTTTGTGTGCATGTGTGTGTGTGTGCATGTGTGTGTGTGCATGTGTGTGTGTGTGTCTATGTGTGCATGTGTGGGTGTGTGTGTGCGTGTGTGTGTGCATGTGTGTGTGGGTGTGTGTGCATGTATGTGTGCATGTGTGTGTGTGTGTGCATGTGTGTGGTTGTGTGTGCATGTATGTGTGCATGTGTGTGTGCGCATGTGTGTGGGTGTGTGTGCATGTATGTGTGTGTATGTGTGTATGTGTGCATGTGTGTGGGTGTGTGTGCATGTGTGTGTGTGTGCGTGTGTGTATGCGTGTGTGCATGTGTGTGTGGGTGTGTGTGTGCATGTATGTGTGCATGTGTGTGTGTGTGCATGTGTGCGGTTTGTGTGCATGTATGTGTGCATGTGTGCGGTTTGTGTGCATGTGTGTGGGTGTGTGTGTGCATGTATGTGTGTGTATGTGTGTGTGTATGTGTGCATGTGTGTGGGTGTGTGTGCGTGTGTGTGTGTGTGCATGTGTGTGTGGGTGTGTGTGCATGTATGTGTGCATGTGTGTGTGTGTGCATGTGTGTGGTTGTGTGTGTGCATGTATGTGTGCATGTGTGTGTGTGTGCGTGTGTGGGTGTGTGTGCATGTATGTGTGTGTATGTGTGTGTGTGTGCATGTGTGTGGGTGTGTGTGCATGTGTGTGTGTGTGTGTGTGCGCACGCGTGCATGTGTGTGTGGATGTGTGTGTGCATGTAGTAGTCTTTTTTCCTCCTGTAATTTTTCTACCTCTGAGCTTTCCAGTATAGAGTAGGATTGAGTAGTACTAACCATTCCGGTGCTCTTTATTTGCTAGGTTCTAGGATTTCCCTATAAATTGGGGTTTCAGGGCCTATCTCCAACTAATAAGCTTTTTTTAAAAAAATTATTCTGCCAATGAGACTTGAAGCAATCAAACAGCATAGGGGCACATTCTTGAAGGAGAAATTTGCTCCTTTCCTCTTAATTCTATAATTGTTCAGAATGAGGGTGTGGTGAACGGACACTACAAGAAAAGTTTGGCCTAAAAATGAGAAGACGGAGGGAAGGAAGTCAATACTGACCTGAAGTTACATTTAGATGAGGATTAGCAGCTGTCCCATCTCCTTTGATGAAAGGGCTTAACTAACAGCAAGAGGAATTGAGGATACATCTTGGGGAAAACTTCCTGACTCGCATAAGGCCTGGCAACGTCTCACCAAAGGGGATTGCCCAGTGTACCTCTCTGAGGATTTTTATTTTTTAATGTGATGTTTTTGTAAATTTGCTTTTTGTTGTTGCTGTTATTTATCGTAAATTATAGATGATTTAAACTTTCCTGTTTTTTCTTCATTGCCCAAGTAGTGCATGTTTATTATAGAAAAACATGGAAAATACTGATAAGCAATGAGGAAAATTATCTGTAATTTCACCACCTGGAGGTGAGTCATGCCAGGCATGTGTTTTCAGACATTTTTCTCTGGGAGATCGGTTAAGTAACTGCTGCTCCAGTCATAAGATTTAGCTGCTAAGAATGATACATATGTGACACACAGACTTTGGGCCTTGGCCTCTGTGTTTGTCCAAAATCTGCTCTTAGGTTTCATCTCTGGCCTTGGTCTTGGCAAGCATAAGAGCTGAATAGCTGAATGCCAACTTCCTCACCATCTGGCAACCTTGAACTTGTCCAGTGATTGTGCTGGTGGAACAGATCCCCATCACATCCAACCAGCAATAATGTCAGTAATATGAACAAGACATAATCTGAATACTCATCTAAAAATATACATAAGCATTTAGATGTAACCTGAAGTGAAAATCTCTTTATGTGCTTTTTATATTTAAATTCTAACAGTTTTAGTAGAAATATTCCAAGTATATATATTTGAGAGTAAAATGCTACAATAATTTTAAACGATTACCAAAGTTATTCATTTCATGTACTATAATGCTTTAAGTTTTCAAAAGGTTAAATAAAAAGGGAATCATTTACCAAAATTAAATTATTAATACTATATTAATAATGAACTAATGCAAATATTAATAGAGAATGAATTAGCTAGATAACTTTAGAAGATCATGTCTTTTTGAACCAAAATGGACTTATAAAAAAGTTAAATAATAATATAAAACTCATATTTAGTTATTTAATTTTCTTTAGCCATGAGGTTTTTAAGAAAAAATGCTTTTTTGGGAATTTTTTACACTTTTTGAGGGTAAATTTAAATTATCATGTAAACTTTGCTACCTTAAAATCTCACAAGAGAAAAAATTTACCAAATTATGGACCATTACATTCACAATAAACCATCTTTTATCCAGAAGTAATAAGAAATATAAAGAGTATAAATCATAGATTGAATTGTTAGATAAAAATGGGCACATGTGACACAATTTGTTTTTACTAATATAATTTCAAAATTACAGACTTTGTAAGAACTCTCTACAAAGACAATTCTTTATAGAAGCTATCATTTTAAATGAAAAGCTCATTGAAATTATTGCTATAGCTACCACTCATTTTTGGCAGTCAAAGATGAAGGAATTTTGAGATTTGGTAGAACTATGAATCTTAAGTATGAAGTTCCTTTTAGAAAACACACTGTTGAAACCTTTTTCTGAATTATAGTTTCTTGTACACAAATGGTTGGTGACATTATTAAATGTGCCAGTTGAAAATGACCCTCTCTTTAGTACTGAGATGTGCGGAAGAGTGGCTGCAAAAGCTGTCTAGCAGTTGACAGCTCTGAGAAACTACTGTTTTGTTCCTATGTTGTAATGACAACATTTTAAAATTTGACTATTAAATATTAACAATGAAACCATAATAATAAACACTTGCATAGAATTTCAGATTTATTCATATACTCCAGCAGTTCTTTAAATGATTGTGATCTCTGGCTATAGCCTCTGCTTCAGCAGAATGCATATTTTAATCCTAAGCCATTTGCTTTTTAGTCAGAATTGAATCGGTGTGTTCCCAATGTATACGTATTATATGTCAAGACAGAGAAATGTGTATATGTGAGGATGCTTTCAATTGCATGAAACAGACATCCTATCGAAACTGGCCTTTGAAAAGTGGGAATGAGAAGAGCATTTATTGGTTCATATACTGAAGAGTCTGAGATGGTGCATAATATTTGCTTCAGACAAGGCTTTATGAGGGCTCAATGGTGTAAAGAGATTTCTCTGTTTTCCAGCTCTACCGCTTAGCACCATTAGCTCCATTCTCAGGCTCTCTTCTTATGAATATGTCTGCCAATGGTTTTGAAACCAATTGCTCCTACATTAACATTCATAAAACAAGCAAGATAGTCTTTGTCCCAGCAGTTCCCAGCAAGCCATGAAGGACACCCTGATAGGAGGATTCTCACATGATGTGTCCGCCTCTGCACCTATCACTGTGGCTGGGAGGATATTATAGGATATTTGCCTAAATCAAACAGCTTCTGTCACTGGAGGTGGGTAAATGTCAATTCCACCTAAACCATACAAAGAAGTGGTGATTTCCCAAAGGAGCTGTAAGATGTCATTGCTAAGATGTGGTTGCCCAAAAATAGATGTTCACCATAACATGGAACCATGTTTATCATTGTTAAAGAAAATATGACTATGAAATGAGCATATCCAAATTTTGATGCATAGATTTCAGTGCAAATATCTTTTGACTTCATTTATTTAACTATCTCCTTTTTACTGGTTTTTTTTTTTTTTTTTTTGGTTGTTTGCACAATTCCACTATTAGAAACAATACTTCAACTGGCACAATTGTACATAGATTCTTGTATGTAAGATGATCTCAGAATAAATTCCTAAAAATTGAATTGTTGAGCTGAAAAATATACACAATTTAAGGTTTTTACACATCTTGCCAAATTGCCCTCGTAAGAAGTTATACTTTCAGCAGCAGTATATAGTAATGTCAGTGTCTCATAACCTATCTCACCAACAAATAACATAATTCACCAGTTCAACAGGCAAAAATAATTTCTCATTGTTTAAATATATATCTTTTTGAGCACTAGTAAAGGTAAAATTATTTTCACATCAGTTATCCACTGATATTTAAATTTTTTTACTTTTTTGAGACAGGGTCTCAGTCTATCACCCAGGCTGGAGTGCAATGGCATGATCTCGACTCACTGCAACCTCCACCTCCTGGGCTCATGCAATCCTCCCACCTCAGCCTCTGGAGTAGCTGCAACTACACATACACATCACCATATTCAGCTAATTTTTGTATTTTTTAGTAGAGACAGAGTTTAGCCATATGCCCAGGCTGGTCTTGAACTCTTGAGCTCAAACAATCCATGCACCTCAGTCTCCCAAACTGCTGGAATTACAAGTCTAAGCCACCACACCCAGCTGATATTTAACTTTTAAATCTTTTACTATTTAGTCATCTGTTTCTATCCCTGGCTCATTTCTTAATTGTACATTTTTACATATTAAAGATAGTAAAATTTTGTTTGTCATGTGTCATCATTTTTTTCTCATTTGTCATTTTCCCTTTGATTTCATTTGTCCTTTAGTTGTTGTTTTTCTATACAGACATTCTAAATTTTATCAAAATTATAAAGTATTTCTTTTGGATTGCTATCTTAAATGTTCTTTTTAGTAATAACCTTCCCATCTCAATTATTTCAATTTCAATAGTTTTCTTTTAGTATATTTATTGTTTCATATTTTAGTTTTAAACCCTCGAGTTATCTAGAATTTTAAAATAAGATATGAGGTTAGGCTATAACTTTTACTAAATGGCTAAGTAAGATGTCTAATATAGATTTCATATATCCTGGTGGTTAAGATCCCTTGCTCTGGAGCCAGAACTCGTTGGTTTGTACCTTTGAAAGTTAGGCCTCTTTTTCAAGTCTCATCTGAAAAACTAGGGATGAAAATAAGGGGTACTTACCCTGTAGGGTGACTTTGAAGGTGAAATGTGTTAAAACACATAAAGAATAAAGCATTCTCCTTGAAAACTGGCACAAGATAAGGATGCAGGAGAAAGAAATAAAGGACATCCACATAGGAAGAGAAGAGGTCAAACTATCCCTGTTTGCAGATGACATTGTCCTGTATCTAGAACACCCCATACTCTCAAACCAAAAGCTTCTTAAGCTGATAAACAACTTCAGCAAAGTCTCAGGATACAAAGTCCATGTGCAAAAATCACTAACATTCCTATATACCAACAGCAGTCAAGCCAAGAGTCAAATCAGGAATGCAATCCCATTCACAATTGCCACAAAAAGAATAAAATATCTAGGAATACAGCTAACCAGGAAGGTGAAAGATCTCTACAAGGTGAATTACAAAACACTGCTCAAAGAAATCGGAGATGACACAAGCAAATGGAAAAACATTCCATGCTCGTGGATAGGAAGAATCATTATCATTAAAATGGCCATACAGCCTAAAGCAATTTAGAGATTCAGTGCTATTCCTATTAAACTACCACTAACATTCTTCACAGAACTAGAAAAAACTATTTTAAAGTTCATCTGGAACAACAACAACAAAAAGCCCAAATAGGCAAGACAATCCTAGGCAAAAAGAACAAAGCTGGAGGCATCACAGCTTTGTTAATATACACATACAAAAGTTACCTGACTTCGGCTGGGCACAGTGGCTCACGCCTGTAATCCCAGTACTTTGGGAGGCCAAGGCAGGTGGATCACGAGGTCAGGAGTTCAAGACCAGCCTGGCCAAAATGGTGAAACCCCATCTCTACTAAAAATACAAAAATTAGCTGGGCAGGGTGGCAGGTGCCTGTAATCCCAGCTACTCAGGGGGCTGAGGCAGGAGAATCGCTTGAAACCAGGGGGCAGACATTGCAGTTAGCCAAGATTGTGCCACTGCACTCCAGCCTGGGTGACAGAGCGAGACTCCTTCTCACAAAAAAAAAAAAAAAAAAAAAAAAATTACCTGACTTCAAAGTATACTACCTGGCTACTGTAACCAAAACAGCATGGTACTGGTATAAGAACAGACACATAGAACAATGGAATAGAATAGAGAACCCAGAAATAAGGCCACACAGCTACAACTATCTGATCTTCAACAAACCTGACAAAAACAAGGAATGAGGCAAGTATTTCCTATCCAATAAATGGTGCTGGGATAACTGGCTAGTCATATGTAGAAGACTGAAATTGGACCCCTTCCTTATACCATATACAAAAATTAACTCAAGATGAATTAAAGACTTGAATGTAAAAACTAAAACTAAAAACCCTGGAAGACAACCTAGGCAATACCATCCTGGACATAGAAACAGGCAAAGATTTCATGACAAAGATGCCAAAAGCAATCACAACAAAAGTGAAAATTGACAAATGAGACATAAATAAACTAAAGCAGTTCTGTACAGCAAAAGAAACTATCAACAGAGTGAATAGACAACCTACAGAATGAGATAAAATTTTTGCAAACTATACATCTGACAAAGGTCTAATATTCAGCACTATAAGGAATGAAACAAATTTACAGGAAAAGAAAAACATCAAAAAGTGGGCAAAGGACATGGACAGACACTTTTCAAAAGAAAACATATATGTGGCCAACAATCATATGAAAAAAAGCTCAACATCACTGATCATTAGAGAAATACAAATCAAACCACAATGAGATACCACCTCACACCAGTCAGAATGGCTATTACTAAAAGTCAAAAATAACAGATGCTGGTGAGTTTATGGAGAAAAAGGAATGCTTTTACACTGTTGGTGGGAGAGTAAATTAGTTCAACCATTGTGGGAGGCAGTGTGGTGATTTCTCAAAGACCTAAAAACAGAAATACCATTTGACCCAGCAATCTCATTACTGGGTATATACCCAAAGGAATATAAACGGTTCTATTATAAAGACACATCCACACATATGTCCATTGCAGTATTATTCACAATAGCAAAGACATGAAATCAATCTAAATACCCATCAATGATAGACTGGACTGTGGTACATATACACCATGAAATACTATGCAGCCACAAAAAAGAATGCGATCATATCCCTTGCAGGAACACTGATAGAGCTAGAAGCCATTATCCTTGGCAAACTAACACAGTAACAGAAACCCAGAAGCCATTATCCTTGGCAAACTAACACAGTAACAGAAACTCAAATACTGCATGTTGTCACATACAAGTGGGAACTAAATGATGAGAACATACGGACACATAGAAGGGAACAACACACACTGGGGCCTACTTGAGGGTGGAGGGTAGGAGGAGGGAGAGAATCAGGAAAAATAACAAATGGGTACTATGCTTAATACCTGGGTGACAAAATAATCTGTACAACAAACCCCTGTGACACAAGTTTACTTATATAACAAACCTGCACATGTACCCCTGAACTTAAAAGTTAAAAAAAAATTTTTTAATAAAATATTGTCCAGAGTATAGTAGATGTTAGGCATGGTGTTACTACTATTTACTGATTGACCTATCATTTCTCTTCTTCAGATATTACCTTTGTGAAGTACTAAATAAAGATCTATATGTGGGTCTGTTCCCAGAACTTTTTATTTCTTCTGTTGATCAGTCTGTTTGCTTTAACTTCTCTGCTTTTTAAGGGTTCATATAAATATTTCTGGAATAAGCAGAATGAAATTGTGACTTCATAAAATCCCTTGGTTCCTTGCCCTTAAAGGTACTAGGAGTCATTTCTTTCCTATGTATCTCATGTCAATGTTGCACACATTAGGTCTTATCACCAAGCTCTAGAGATATCACCTGGTGGTTCTTCAGCCTGTCCAGTCTCAGCTCAGCCATTTACTAGGTATAGAACCTTGGGCAAGTTACCTGATCTCTCTGCCTCAGTTGCTTCATTTGTAAAGTGGGAATAATAATAGCTATATCCTCATAAAGCTGCTGTGAGGATTAAATTTTATATATATATATAGCACTTAGTACAGTGAACATAATCCCAAATAACTGTTAACACTTTATTTTTATTATTACCTTTGTAATATCGTAAGGCACAAAAATCTCTCCTTCATTGAGGGGCCTAACGTAAGAAATCAAGATATGAGGGACCCAGAGAAAAGGAGGCCAGTGGTATTTTTCAACGAAAATTATAATTTTTTCTCCATGTTAATGAAAAATTAATAGCACCTAATATAATACCTTGAACATATTAGGTGCTCAAGAAATTGTTGAACTAGTGAATATTGAGAAATTATATTGTCTTTCTGTCCATACAGGGCTGAGGATTTCATAGGCAGTGAATAAAAACCTCACTAACCATATTCCTTAAGAATATAATTAACAAAATAGTGTTAAAATTTTTGTTCGTGGTTTCTTGAGCAAGAAACATATTCTAGAACACACATGTTTACACAAATGTAGAAGAGAGAGATGTTAAAAAGCGGGGAAATGCTTAGGAATTAGTAGACCATCAGAAAAATAATTCCATTTTCTTAAGACCTGTGTTCTCTGGAAACATGTTCTAGCACAGAGTAATTATTCTCTTTTACAACATATGTAACATGGATTCACGTGTGCACACACACACTTATACAAACCACAAATGACATTTCTTGACATTTTAAACCATTCCAGATTGGCTCAATTCCAGTTAATCATATTAAGATGCCAAGAAAATTAAGTATTAAAGATACAATCCGGTCTTTCTTGAACTTACTTACTTGTTCTTAAAAAAAAAAAAAAAAAAAGAAGAGGAAGATATGGCAGGGTGTAGCTGACTCTTCCTTCCTGTCAGCAGACAGTGTAATTATGTCTTCTTGCTTTTGCTCAAGCAATACCTTTACCATGAGTAAGAATAAGGGTCAGCATAGGATCTCAAACCTGTGGTGAGAAGGTGTGGCCATGTGTGCTATCCCTGAGATTTAAAGTGCTAGGACAAGGCCACTGATCGAGACACTTGTGAGTCTCTCAACCCTGAATCATCTAGGGGATGCCAGTAGCATTTGAGATGTTGTGCCAAAGAATTATTAGGAACCAAAATATTAAAATCAATTCCATGTGAGTGTGAAATTCAATCTTCTTGACTTTTGAAGGAGAGATGCTTCTTTTACAATTCCACCATTTTCAATGCCAGTAATTGCACACTAGATCAAAAGACCGATAAGAAATGGAATTGGAAACCTGGAGATAATTTAAGAATAGCTTAGGTAACTAGACCCAGTCTTTGAAGAAGAACTCTGTGGGAAAGGTCTTTAATAATCTTAAGTCCTTGGACACCACCACTAAAAAGGAAAACACCACTTATGTTTACATGACATCTGAAAAGTCAACTATGTCAGCTTGAATTGATTTTTTTACAGCCATTTTCACAAGTGATTTAAGTTGCTAATTAATTGGCAAATGTTCAGTTCCCATCCAATCCAGTTATCTAGGTCACGAGAAATAAACATGTCAATGCAACCATCAGAGAAAGAATTAGAGAAGTCTTTTATTGCTCTATGAAACATATTCCTGTGCTATGGTGAACTAAATAGCATACTTATCACAGTCAACTCCCAGAGTTTAAAAGCAGTCAAATTTCCTACTTAGTATGTAGCCTTATGTGTTAAATCTGATTTAAGACAAACTCCTTAGATAAGATTTAAGGTTGAAGAGCCTTCTTCTAAAGATTTTAGAAAACCAAATAAATAAATGATGATAAAGATAGATACACAGATAGTTAGAATAAATGCATGCATGAAGCAACTATCTAAAGACTAGATCCCAGGTCAAAGAAATGAAATACATTTGTCTTTTTCCAAATTGATTAATTTGTTTATTAAGTCATCCCATACATTTTATTAAATGCCAGTCACTGTTGTAGGCATTTGGAATGAAGTGATGATCCAGAAAACGTAGCTTTTTCTGTGCTGTCATTGGAGCTTCTAGTCTCACGGAAGAGATTGCCAATAATTAGATAATCTTATAAACAATACAAAATTCATCACTGGGTCCAGTGGCTACAAATGATATAAAACCAGATAGGAGTATCTGAAATAGCTACGGAGATCAGGAAAGTCTTCTCTAAGAAGTGATGCATAGGTTAGGTTTGAAAGGGGAATAGGACAGGCATTAACTAGGTAAAGAGGAGAAATGATATTCCAGGTAGAGGGAACTGCATGTACAAAGACTATATGGCAAGAGAAAGCAAAGAGCGTAGAGATTAAAAGAAAACTAACAGCCCATTGTTAACAGGAGTTAGATGCAAGACAGGGCTGGAGAGCATACGCTTGTTGAGTTTTGTCTGCACCTTACAAGCAATGGGAAGTCACTGAGTTTGTAAGCAGGAGGGTGAAATGATCAGAATTATAGTTTTGTAACCATCATTCTGGATGTAGTGTGGGGACTGGATTAGATAGAGCCAAGAGGGGTTATGGAGAAACTCACAGTATGTCAGGAATAAGCTACTGCTTTTACTTGGCAATGATGGGAGTTTAGATCAGGATGGTGCCAGTGGAGATGGATCAAAGGAAAAATGATGATGACTTGAACTGGATTTGAAGAAAGAAAAGGGTATATGGAATAGGCTTATGCAATAAAAGTAACTGCTTGTTGGGGTTGGGGGGTTAAAACAACCGCAATACTCCACAAGGCCAAATACTGCTCATGACTCAGGCAACTGGCATTCTAAGTGTAAATAAGTCTAAAGACAGAATTGTGAATATTTTATGTTGCTCTGAGGCCTCACACTTGCCTCCCAGAGCTAATCTAAGACAAAATTCTAAGAAACTATGGAAGTCCTCTTTCTGGTTAAGATAGAGAAAGACATAAACATTGTCACTTTCATCATAAAAAAAAGAAAACAATAAGCTAAAATTTATGTATGTCTTTAAAGTAATCAAACAGCAATAGACACACACACACACAAAGTTTAAATAAACGAATTCCAGCAATGAGTAAAACCCTTCAAAGAAGAGCAAAAAGTGGTCACTCTTTTCATACTCGGGGCAAGTTGCCTTGCTTGAGTATGGACAGGAGGAAGAGCAGCCCTGACATGGGATAAAGTTTGCTAGAATGAGGAGAAATCAGCTAAACTTTCAACAATAGTGTGGGCTAATGTGAAATACTGGAATCTGAAAGACTCCCAAACACAAAAATAAATCTCTTAGAATAACAATTCTCCCCCATGGGAATTTTGCGGAATCAGTGGCAGTTGAGGCAGAGCTGGAAAGTTGAAAGAGCTGCCCCAACCCTTGTGCTGTTTACATTCCAGAGTGTTTCTGAAGTTGAATCCAGAGGTGAAATTAAACTCACTAGCGCTATACCAAATACCCTTCTAGTTCTAATCTTGAAAGGACCAAATAGATTAGCCCTCTAGACAGATGGGAAACAAGAAGTTGGGGGTTAGGCTGAAAGGCCAAGAGAAATCTTCCTAATCTCACTGGCAAGAAGTAAACTGAAATTAATTAATATTTTGTCCCAGTCTCAGCTATGCTAAACTCCATGATATGATATGGATAAAAATCTCTTTCCCAAGCTTTTGGACTGAGGAAAGGGAAGGTTCTCTCTAGGAAAAATAAAACAAAAATATAGAATCTAGTCCCTATTGGTCTCTCATTTAAAATGTCTGACACACACACACACACACACACGATGAGACATGTAAAGAAGAATGAAAATATGACCCATAATCAAAAAAAGAAAACAGTCAATAGAGGCAGACCCACTGATGACTGGATATTGCAGTCAGTAGGTCTCTAAAATAAATATCTTAAATATGTTAAAGAATTTAGAAGTAAAGTTGGACATAACAGGTGAACAGAGAAGAATTTTATTAGAGAAACTGAAGCTCTAAAGAAGACCCAAAGAGAAATTAGAGAATAGAAAAATTTTTCTGGAACAAAGAATGCAATGAATAAACTTGAGAACAGACTGGAAGCAAAAGAAGGATTAGAAATATGAAGGATCAGGAACTCAATAAAAAATACTCAAAGTTAAGTACAAAAGGAAAAAAGAATTAAAATATTGAACATAGTGTCAACGACACATGAGTTAATAGCAAAAGAACTAACATAAATATGTAACTGAAACTCTCAGCATATATTTTCTTTTCAACACGGAATTCAATTAGAAATTAATAATAAAATGATGAGTAGAAAATCCTCAATTATTTAGAAATTAAGCCATATACTTCTAAATAAGCCTTGGGTCAAAGAAGCAATGACAATAGAATTTATAAAATAATTTGTACTGAGTAATAATGAAACCAGAGCATATCAGAATTTGTGGGATATAGCTGAAGCAGTACTTAGAGGAAAAGTGATAGCTTTAAATGCATATACCAGGAAAGAAGAATTATGTAAAACCAAGAATAAAAGGTATCAAGATTGATAAGGGAGAAATAAAAGTAGCTTTTTGCAAACAGTATAACTATATATGGCAAAAATCTAAAGGAAACGACAAACTACTAGGACTACCAGGATTACTGAGTGAATTTAGCCAGGTCATGGGATACGATGGGAATATATGAAAATCAACTGGACATTTTTCTGTAGAGATGGGGTCTAGCCGTGTTGCCCAGTCTGATCTCAAACTCCTGCCTCAAATGATCCTCCCTCCTCAGTCTCCCAAAGCATGGGAATCACAGGTATGAACCTGCCCCATTGTGCTTCTTCTGTACCCTAGCAACAAAAATAAATTGGAAAATGAAAAAGTTTTTAAGTCATTTATAATAGCTCAAAATGCTTCAGACATCTAAGAATAAAATTTTAAAAATATATGCAAGTCCTCTATGCTTGTAAACTACAAAATCATTGCTGAGAGAAATTTTAAAAGACCTAAATAAGTGGAGAACTATACCACATGCAAAGATTGGAGAATTCATTATTGGTAAGATATTTGTATTTCTGAATTACTCTATAGATTATATGTAATATCAATCAAACTCCTAGCAGGTTTCTTTGCAGATTTTAAAACTTGTAAAGTTGCATCAATTAAGATAATGTGTTGGCACAAGGAAAAGCGAATAGATCAATGAAAAAAAAAATAGCATCCGTGAATAGACTCATCTGCATATAATCAATTGATTTTCAACAAAATTCAATGTAATTCATTGCAAAAATAGCAATAGTGCTATAACAGCAAATGGTGCTGGAACAAATGTACATCTGTATAGAAAAAACTGATGTTACTATCCTACATTATAGCATGCAAGAAATTATTTTGGGATGATTATAGATCTAAATGCCAAAAATAAGTCTAAAACTTCTAGAAAAAAAACAAAAGAATATCATCATGACTGGGATAGTCAGATATTTTTTAGTCAGAATACCAAAAGCACTAACTGAGAGAAAAATAATGTTTACTTTCATCAAAATTAAAAGCTTCTACTCATTAAACATACCACTAAGAAGGTGAAAAAAACAAGCTACAGACCATGAGAAAATATTGACCAGATAGATAGATAGATAGCTTCATTTCCAGAATATATAAAGTTTTATAATTAATAAATACATTTAGAAAATATCTCAATTAAAAAGGGAGAAAAGATTTGAACAGATTTTTCTCAAGACTAAAGGATTATCCAATAAGCCCATGAAAAGGTGGTTAACATTATAGGTTATCAGGAAGATAGATATAAATTAAAACCATAATGAGATCTGGTTGAAATTAAAGACTGACCATATCAAGTGTTAAGGAGGATATGGAGCAACTGGAACTGCCAGACATCACTCATGAGAATGTAGAAAGGTATATCACTTCGGAAAACAGTCTAACAGATTTTTATAAAGTTAGAATACCTTCCCTTACAACACAGCGATTCCCTCCTGGGAATATACTTAAGAGGAACGAAAGCATATGCCTACAAAAAGGCTTGTGTACAAATGTTCATAGCAGTTTTATTCATAACAGCCAAAAATTATAAAACCACATGTCCACCAAAAGGAGAATGAATACATCAATTGTGATATATTCATATAATGGAATTCTAGTCAGCAATAAAAAAGAATCAGAGATATGTACAACAATGCTGAGAGACAAAACCTAGACACGAAAGAGTACATACTATATGATTCCATTTACATTAAGGTCAAGGATAAGCAAAACTAATACATGGTGATAGAAATGAGAATGGGGTTGCTCCTGGGGGAACAAGAGAATGTACTAGAAAGTGGCACCAAGGATCTTTCTGGTTAATGGAAATTAATGGCAACACAGAAGTACCTACACATTTGTCAAAACCCATTCAACTGTATACTTAGATCTATGTATTTTGCTGTATGTAAATTATACCTCAATAAAGGAAACAGGAAAAAAATCAAAAAAGCAAATATACTTAACCACATGAATAAACATACACAGTCAACTGTAGATTCTATTTTCTGTGCAGAATATGGAATTTATTATAAAAACACGACTTCACAATACAAGGGAAGAGTACAAAAAGTAACCTGAAATTAAGCAAACTATCAAAGTTTTACTTTAAAAACAGACACAGAACAGGATTCCTCCAGACATAAATCTTTACACGACCTAAGAGATTCCCTCTCTAGCAATGGAGTATGTTTGTTGACTGGTAGAACCAACCTAAGTGAAATTTCTTAACATTTTCATCCTAGTGAAAACTGTTTTCAGTGATCTTCCCCAAAGATAATTAGGGGCAGCTTGATGGAAAGAGTCGAACAAGCTTACATTCTAAGCTATCTGTAATCCTAGCACTTTGGGAGACCAAGGCAGGAGGATGGCTTGAGCCCAGGAATTTGAGACCAGCCTGGGCAATGTAGTGAGACCCAGCTGAGCAATGTTGTGAGACCCTGTCTCTATTCCAAAAAAAAAAGCAGTTTTAAAAAGGCCTATCTGTGCCTGTGAGTTGCTCCTTAACTTGGGCTGTAATCCCTACCTCTATTGGCCTCAATTTTCTTATCAGTAAAACTGAGAAAGGTTTGTTATAAAACATCAAAGAAGATAACATGTGGGAAGCAGTGTCTGGCACATAAGCAACTCTCAAAAATTAGTTGTTGTAGTTTTTCTTAATGGAGAGGCGACCACCTGAGGGGAAGCAGTGGAAGGAGGCATGAGCTGAGGTGATTAGGAGGCCGACAACCAGTCCCAGGGTCACCTTTGCTAAAAGTTTTAGCCTCAGGGGATTTTTTTCTATTAACGAAACCACCATATCCTTTTTTACGGGATGGCCTCAGAGGTCTCATTCTAAGATGCCCCTTCACATCCACAACACAAACAAACAAGCAAACAACAACTAGGAATGACTACCTGGATTTTCCATAATCTGGACATGGTTTAAAAAAGCCTATGTGGCTTTTTTTAAGGGTGAGAGAAACTGTACCACCCGATCCCTTCCTTTTCCATTCCTTCAGAAGAACCACAATGACTGTAACAATGGATATATGGAACTGCTGATCACTTTTCTAAAGACTGGTTTAGTACCTCAGGGGTTTTCCACATCAAGGTCCTATTTGTATCCTCTGCATACTCTGTTCTGTGTCCAACAGATGTATTTCTTTCCTTTTGTTTGCATTTGGTTTGCTTGTGAAGTTTGAAGATAATCCCATTAGAGATTACCTTTAATCTGGGCCCCAAATAAGATTTTTCTGGTTTTACACTGCTATCAACATATCACTTCAGAGAATCTCAGAATTGCAAGTGATCTCTCTGGAGATGACAGAATTCTCTCACGCCACCTTCACAACTCTATCGACTGAAAATCTCTGCTTAGCTCTGTCACTTTCACTGTCTTGAATCTCACCAAGCCCCCTTAACACATAGCTGGTGAATATAAACTGAAAAGCTCTTTCTTATACTGAACTAAAATCTTCTTTTCAAATATCCATTAAAGATTCCTTATCTACCTTTTGAAGAAAGCCAGAATTAACACATCTCCCCCTCATGTGACAGGTCTTCCCCAACCTTGAGCATTGCCAGCAACTTCCCTGACGACACCATCCAAACAGAGATGCTCCTCATTGTCCTCTGCTGAAGCCATTGCTGTTTCCTTCAAAGTGCTTACCACAATTTGGAATTGTTTTATGTATGTCTTTTTCATAAAAGAATGTTAGTTGTAAGAAGGGTCACGTCGAGTGGTCTTATTTATGCCTGTGGCCTCAGCCCCTGGCACATTCTGGGTACGCAGTAGCCACTGCAGGCCCAATCCAGCCACAGAAGTGTTCTACAAGTGTGAGGTAGGAAAAGCAAAAGCAAACATTGTCCTCTATATTCCCACCACTCTCAATACTTCACTTCTGACACCAGATGCATGGGATTTTTTCCCACACTGACCAATTCTCTGACAGACACCAGCTTCAATTCAATTCAATTCTGATACCATCTGGAGTTACCACAGATCCTATAGGTTAAAGGCTCAGTCCTATAAGACTGCCCTCTACTTCAGACACCAATCACAAGCAGGAAGTCTCTAGGTGATCCACAACTTTTTTCCTGTTTGGCTACAAATCAAAAGTTCCCATGAGCCCTTTTTCAGGTTTGATAATTTGCTAGAGTAGCTCATAGAACCTAGGAAAACAGTTTACTTACTATTGCTGATTTCTTCCAAAGGATGTTTTAAAGGGTATAAATCAACAGCCGGATGAAAGGACACCTAGAGTGAGGTCTGGAAGGATCCCAAGTGCAGGAGCTTCTGCCCCATGGAGCTGGGGTGCACCACCCTCTGGGCCCATGAATGTGTTCACCAAATGGAAGTTCTCCGAACTCCATAGTACTGGGATTTTTATGGAGGCTTCATCCCATAGGTACAATTTACTAATTCCATTTCTCCCCTCCCCAGAGGATGGGGGGTGGAGTTGAGGGTTCCAAGCTTCAAATCATGGCTTGGTCTATCTGGTGGTATCCACTGCCCATCCTGAAGCCATCCAGGAGCCCACCAAGAGTCACCTCATTAGAAAAAAAGATGCCTCCATCACCCAGAAAATCCCAAGGAATATAGCCACTCTGTGTCAGGTGCTCCCACCACATGGGAAGTTACAAAGGTCTTAGGAGCTCTGTGTCAAGAACCAGCATCAAAAACCAAATATTAGAACAAAAGATTCTTCTGGCATGCCTGTCTACAAGGGTTTTAGGAGCTCTGTGTCCGGAATTGAATGCAGAGACCAATCGATATATTTCTAATTATTTCACACTCAACAACCCTAGTGGTTAAAAATGTAACCAGTTAATACAGGAATGCATGCCTTTAGATATTTAAAAATAACCAGTATTCTCTTCTTAGCCTTCTGTGACCTGATTATATAACTTTATTCCTTCTGAGAGTTTCAGATTGTAAAGTCCCAGAGAACAAGCAGATAACAAATCTCTTTGAACTGGGCTGGTACAAAGACAGTCAGCCCTCTGTATCCGCAGGTTCTGCAACCTCAGATTCAACCAACCATGATCGAAAATATTCAAAAAATAAAAATGGAAAGTAACAATGCAACAGTTTAAAAATGCAAATTAAAAGAACACAGTATAATAACTATCTAATAGCATTTACATTGTATTAGGTATTATAAGTAACCTAGAGATGTTGTAAAGCATAAAGGAGGATGTGCATAGGTTATATACAAATGCTACACATTTTATATAAGGGAGTTGAGTGTCCTTGGATTTTGGTGTCCTCAGGGGTCCTGGAACTAATCCCTTATGGATACCAAGAAGCAATAGATAGGAAGTGGAAAGGTTGTAGTACTGGAGAGAGTAAAAGCTTTGCCCAACGGCACTTAAATTCAGCATGGTTTTGACCATTAGAATTGTTGAACATAACACGTGTGGCTGGGTAGGGCCTGCAGTCCACCATTTTATAAGCCCTCCCTCAATCCTTCTTCCTTGAACATCATTTCCAGGTCCTCATCCCTCTACCCTGGAAACATTCCAGTTTCTCAATGTCTCTCTTAAAGTCTGCTTAATTGGCCAGCAGTCACAGAACATGGGGCCCAGACTACCAGGGACTGTGACCTTCTGGGGTCTGGATATTAAACGGCTCTCCAGGCAGCCCACAGGGCCTGAGGTCTCTCGGCAGATGTTTCTCGTTGTTGGCTTCAATTGAGTTTGTAGTCAATATGTCTTTTCTTCCTGTGAGCTGCTGACAAGCCACTTAATGATCATAATATTATGGAACAGCCTAAACAAAGATCTCTGGCCTTGGATGAATTCAGACCATACATTTTTTGAGGGTGTTTTCCTCCAGTGCAAGTCGTGACAAGAAAAACAGGATTCCCCAATTACCTTGATTTCGCCCACAGACAGGTGAGGCCCAAGAAATCAATCCAGTCCTGAGGAGTCATCTAATCATTTGATATTCCTGACTGAAATAATTAAACTAGACCAATATTTCCTACATCTGACTGCATGTCGGAAATAGTGGCCTTATCCCTGGAGATTCTGAGCAAGTCCAGGGAACCAGACATCGGTACCATTAACAAGCTCCCTTGGGCATGTCCTACACCCAAGGACCGGAATTTGGGAACCACTATCTAGATCACAGCTTTAGCGTGACGCAAATTCTTCCAATCCTGGAAGGCAGGCTCTCTAAGTGACAGATGCGCCCTAAAGTTTCAGAGCCACTGATGTAGATGAGGGTTGACCAACGTTTTATTAAAGAGTCGGAGAGCAAATATGTGAGGCATTGTGGGCCCAAAGGCAAAACTGAGGATATGACATGAACTGAAGTGTTTCGAGCCAGCATGTTAGAATTTTTGGGATGGGGGTATATGGCTTGACAGAGCTTCCCAAGCGCTTCTGATCTTTACCTTTGTTTTTTCTCATGAAAAATCAACCATTGCTTTATTTTAACAAAGGTAGTCAGTGTTCTATATGATAAAAATTAACCAATCTAAATAAAAATGCATGTTAATTTTTTTATTTCAAACTAATGGACTAGACAGAAGCTCAAGTTAAACACTAGTTTAAAAGAAAAAAAAAAAAAACTATCAAAACAGTCTTTTGACTTCATATAGTTGTAATACTGTATTTAACTTCATGTTTTCCTAAACCAAACCAATTTTTCCTGCACACTCAGCTAGACTACACATGCCTCAAGTTTCAAATTTTGTATCTGACTTTGCATACACGGTCACCTTTCAATACAAAAGCTAACATGGGCAGAGTTTCTGCACTGGCCGTGATAGACACATACACACATCAACATATCCCTTTCTCATCCAAAACTTCCTCCTACGAATTCCTTTGTTCTGCAGGGTAGAGAGACTTGGTCATCTCCTTTGAATCTGGTCACAACAGCCCATCTGTCACCTTCCAACTAGGCTTTTCCGACCATAGGCAAATCCGGGCGTATCACTGCCCTGGACTGGACAGAGTATTTGGCATAGGTTAAGGTGGCTGAGCAATCCAAAATGCACAGAAAAAGAAAACGAAGCAGCCCCCTCTCCCCTGAACCTTGATTTTGTTTATAGATAGCAACCTTTATGTGGCAAGCTGCCTTTGCGCCAGCCTCCTCCAGCAGAGCTGCAGCCACACTTTCCTCCTTTGTTGAACTTAGCTTGGGGAAAGCACTGCTGAGTGAGGAATGGTTGGCACTGGGCAGAACGGGCTGTGTATTTCCACAGTCTGCTCCAGCATAAACAGACCACACTTGCTATTTAGTAAAGAGCCAGGAACTCCTCTGCTTGGGGAAGACAAAGGCCACATCCAGGGAAATGGGGAAACAGACTGAGTACCTACTTGGACCTATCTTCATCCTCTTCTACTCACTCCTCTCCCACTCCCCTGCATACCCAAGGCTCATGCCCCTCTGCATAGCTTTGGGCATCCTAGAATATGATGTTTACGATGCTGCTCTAAGATGGGGTGCTTTGTATCCTTGGTTTTCAGGAGCAGGCAGGGAAAGGTGAAGGAGATATTTCCTAGTTTGAGCTCTTAACTAGTGAATGCAAGGGACATACGAGCAGTATAGAGATGAAGCATTCAGACTCTGGAGGCTGGTGGCCTGGATTTGAATCTAGCTGCGTCACTGTATTTGTCAGGGAAAGTGCTATAATTAAAAGCACAAACCTCCAAATCTCAGAGACTGAATATAATACAGGTTTTCTGCTCACTCATGTCATTATACAGTGTGCTTGAGGCTGAGAGGCTCTGCTCCACAAGGTCATTCAGGAGCTCAAGCTCCTCCCATCTCATGGTCCTGTCAATCCCCAAAGACCTGGAGTCAGCAGGACAGGGGAGAGTAAGCATGATTTGGAGGTACGTGTATCACTTTTACCCACTATCCTAGGGACGAGCCCTCAGTTACACAGTCACACCTATCTGCAAGGGAGACTGGGAAATGTAGTCCAGCTGTATGCCCAAAGCACACAGGGTAAAGGCAAACAGTTTGGTGAAAAACTAACCAGTCTCTTTCTGCCATAGCTGCTTACTTGAAAAAGTTACTTACCCAACCTGTATTTTAGCTTCTTCCCCTGTATACTTTTCAGAGTTCTCCAAAGAAACAGAACAAATAGTATCTCTCTCTCTCTCTCTCTCTCTCTCTTTCTCTGTGTGTGTGTGTCTGTGTGTGTGTGGGGGGAGAGAGAGAGAGAGAGAGAGAGAGAGAGAGAGAGAGAGAAGAGCTCTTAAGGAATTGGTTCACATAATTATTGAGGTTGGCAAGTTTGAAACCTGCACTGCAGACCAGAAAACTGGAGACTCAGGGAAGAGGTGATGTTGCAGCTTGGCTTTAAAGGCAGACTTTCTTCCTCCTCAAGGGACTTCAGTTTTTTCTCTTAAGACTTTCAGCTGATTGAATGAGGCCCATGCACACCATGGAGGGTAATCTGCTTTACTCGAAGTCTACTGATTTTAATGCTAACCTCATCTAAAAAATACCTTCACAGAACATCTAGACTAGTGTTTTTACCAATTATCTGAGAACTGTGGCCTAGCCAAGCTGACACAATAATCGTCACAATGGGTATGATAAATTGGTATTATAAAGCATCGAGGTCCATGCCTGACACCTACAAAGCTCTCCGTAAATATTGGTTTATTGTCACTATTGTTATCATCACCACTAGTACTAACTGAGGCCTTGACACAGTACCATAGCACTGCCACAATACATGCGTCTGTCGTAGCCACCCCATCAAAGCATCTAGGGAGTGATTAATGTATAAAGGGCTTTCTTACTTTTATTTCTTTTCAAAGCATTTTCCCACCTAGTACCTCACTCAGTCCTCACAACTCTATGAAGTGGGCAGGGCAGAATTATTCCCCCCATTCTCATTTTAGAGCTGAGGTTCAGAGAGGGTGCCTGCCCTCCCCCCCAGCCCTCCAATCCCTACCCTGTCCCATCCTCTGGACTCCGAACTAGCAGAGTTGCTCTGCCCTGTGCAGGAGAAGTCTTTCTTCCAACCTGATTTAAAACTCACTGTATATTACACTCCCATAGAAATCATAAATGTGATGAGCATTGGGTAAGATTCATTGAAATACACCTATGGGTACTACTCCTTCTGGCTTCCATCAGTTACATAGGTTTTTTGTGGATGGATCTCAGGAAACTTAACTCACCATTTAAGAGATTTAAAATATTATTTCTATGAGAAAACAAGTTCCATGATTCAAGAAATAAACATATGAAAGAACTTTGGAATATGCCTCTGTTTATAAGAGGGGATTTCCTGCACAAGTGCTGACACCAGCGCCTGTCTTAGGCACAGCTGGGAGGCAGAGTTTGTCTTTGGTCTCCTTCCTGTTCCCTGTGCTCCAAGGCTCGCCCTTCTGTAGCCGATCTGCTTTCTTCATTGCTTATACTAAACAAATAGGAAAGAAGTAGAAGCCAATAGTCTGGCGTCTGACTTGGTTCTGCCATAACCAGCTGTGTGACCTCAGACAAGCTTTGTTCCTTTGATATCCTTGACTGTAAATCAAGGGGTCCGATGAGCTCCTGGTGGGTTGACTTTCAATTATAACATTTGTTAGCTATTCTATGTCACTCCTCCACCGGCCTCCTTGTCAGCTTCCTAACAACCAAGACTACAGAGGGGCTTTCTTTCATCCCAAGTATGGGTTCTGAAGTCTTAAAGAGGAACTATAATGACTCCAAAGCGTTCAGCAAACAAAGGAATTCATTGCTAATGGGAGTTCAGGTATAGAGCTATTCCGCCGGAGAGATCTTTAAGGAAGATGGGCCCCAGCCATTGCCCCTGAAATCCTATCAATTGGGAAACAGCACATTCTCCACCCTCTCACCAGCCAGCCTGGCATTATGAACCCAGTCACCCACAGCTAGAGAGAGAATGTTTATGCAGGCTGGAATGATTGGGGTAACTGGATCCTCTCAGAGTTCAGCTGGAGACAGTCATTCAATTGAAGATATTGCCCCTCAAAACTCAAATCCCTGAGAGGGCAAATTATTTCAGCTGCTTGAGCTGGTGCACTTTACAGTGCAGTTGGTGCAGAGCCTCCTGCCCAGTGAGAGGCACGATCCCCTCTCCCCAAGGACATCAGTGACCCCCACAGAACCTTTTCTCCCTGACCTGCGTGCTGGCCAATCATGCTCTTCTGAAACTAGATACTGTGAGGCCAGACTAGTGCATAGCAAAGGAGGTCGCCCCAGCTCACTAATCCAAAGAAAGGATAGCTTTACACAGGGCACATAGTGTTCCACTCAGCCCATAATGCCTGCATGTGTCTGGGGGCGGCATTGCTCTTAAATACCCAAGACAAATCTAAGCCTGCTGAGCAGTACACCCACTCTTGTCAACTCCAAGTAAAATAAGTCGTACAGTGTAGAATAACACAGGCCTCACAGCCCTGAGGCTGAGTGTTCAGTCCAGTTTCTTACTTAACGGGTAAACCTATTAACTTTCTCACTTACTAGGCAATCTTGGACAAGTCATTTTAATTCTGTGACACCTTCTGGCTTTAGGATTCTATCAATAGGACCAACACATTGCCACGGGGTCATGACATCCCTCACTTTCATTATTTCTCTCCAAAAGAAGTTTAAAAGACAAAACAAACATCAGATACCTTTCAGATGCCAGTATAATCATTCAGTCCTTCTCCCACTAACCCAAGTGTTATTATCCTCATTTTACAGGTGAGGAAACAAGGTTTCAGAGAGGTTTAGTAACTGCTATGAACTGAACCGTCTTCCCCTGTAATGCATATATTGACTCCCTAAGCCCTAATGTGACTTTTTAGACATAAGATCTTTAGGAGGTAATTAAGGTTAAATAAGGCTATAAGGGTGAGGCCCTAATCCAGTAGGAATAGTAACCTTACAAGAAGAGGAAGTGAGCTCGTGCTCTCTCTCTCTCTCTTTCCCCACATGTGCACAGAAGGAAGGCCATGTGAGGATATAGTGAGAAGGCGACCATCTACAAACCAAGAAAAGAGGCCTCACCAGAAACCAAACTGGCTGGCACCTTGGTCTGGGACTTCTCCAGAACTGTGAGAAATAAATGTCTGTTGTTTAAGCCACCCAGTCTACGATACTTTGTTATGGCAGCCCTAGATGACAAAGACAGAAATGAACTCCAAATCACACTGTAGGGCAGATAGAGGTAGATCCAACTGGAACCTCTACTGGTTCTGTTATTTCTGTTATTCCTGCTTCCTAAGCCGGTCCTTGTATCAAATCGCTTCTATCATAATTACCTGGAAGTGCTCCTTAAAAATACAGACTCCCAGACCACACCTCAGACGCTCTCAAAATCAAAATCTCTGTGGACGGGGTCTGGAAATTTGCATATTTTTCAAAGGTCGGGAGACCACTGTGTAGAGCCACACAGCCTCCCCACACTAAAACTCCAGCAGTTCCAATAGGGAAACTTGAAACAAGCTCTTCATAATGAGGCAGCACCTAGCATAGCACGTGCTCAAGAAATTTGTTTGTCTGATGGGTTCATGACTTTCATTTGGACCTACAGAGTGAACTCGAACCTCTGGTCTCTGGGCTTAGGAAGTGTGGAAATTGTTTTTAATCTCCTGTTACTCCTGTTACTTAAGAAAGACATCACTCCATACTTCAATTTGAAGAATGACAGTATAAATCATTTAACTAGCACTGAAAAATTACAACTTTCTGAAACGGTTATTTTTTAAATTGTCAATTGATTTTAAGTCTAAACTTTCTCTAATTTTAGTTCCAGGGTGATACTGCCATTAACACTGAGAAAATGAACAAAAAGCAGACTTCACTGGTTTATAACTTCTATAATCATTCAATTTATTTTTATCACATTCTCCTTTGGTCAGGGTAAATAATAAGTCGGGCTGTGATTTATGTGATAATACACAATGTTTATGTACCTAAGACAACAATCTCCAAGATTGGCGGTGGGGGGGCGGGGTGCGGCGGAGCGGGAAGGAAAGGTACAAAATAATGTGTATGAAAAGTTACCATGTAATGTATTAATAAATGGAAAAAGCTACACATATGTGTTTGTATTTACACAGGTATAAATGTATGTATTTGCCTGTATAAGCATAAAATATCCTTGAAGGATTCACCAAAAAACCTGGTAACATTGATTTTCTCTAGGAAGAATAACTTACAGACTGAGGAGAAGAAGAGGAGAGAAACTTTAAAAAATGTTCTGGCCGGGCGTGGTGGCTCACGCCTGTAATCCCAGCACGTTGGGAGGCCGAGGCAGGCGGATCACGAGGTCAGGAGATCGAGACCACCCGGGCTAACATGGTGAAACCCCGTCTGCACTAAAAATACAAAAAATTAGCCGGGCACGGTGGCAGGCACCTGTAGTCCCAGCTACTCGGGAGGCTGAGGCAGGAGAATGGCGTAAACCCAGGAGGCCGATCTTGCCGTGAGCCGAAATTGTGCCACTGCACTCCAGCCTGGGGGACAGAGCGAGACTCCGTCTCAAAAAAAAAAAAGAAATTATTTTGTGTAGGTTTTTTTTTCTTATTATTTAGTATACTATTGAGGTAAAGTACTCAAGTCTTAAGTGAGCAGCTCAATGAATTTTTACGTACACATTCACCCACGTAACCACCACTCTGATCAAAATGCAGAACATTGCCAGAACCCCGGAAGATTCCCCACTACTCTCACTCAGTCAAGTACCCAAATCCCAAAGATAACCTTCCTTTTAACCTAGATTGCAATCGATTTTTTTTTTCTGTTCTGTACTTTATATAAACGGATTCATACAGTGTTTAATTTTGCACATCTGGCTTCTTTCCCTATGAGATTCATCCATGTTATTGCAATGGCAGTTCTTTTCTATTACCATGTGTTATTACATTGTATGAATGTACCACAGTTTGTGTACATACCTACTGTTGAAGGACATTGAGTTGTTTTCGGGTTGGGGATGTCATGAATAAAAGCGCAAGGAGTACTCTGGTGGTTTCCCAGAAGAAGTCTTGATAGAACTACAAGTAGTCACTTCTGAGAAATTACTAGATCATAAGGTAAAGGTATGTTTAGTTTTAGTAGATATTTCCGAGCAGTTTTTCCAAGTGTTTGTACCAATTTACACTCCCCTCATGTGTGTATGAGAGCTCCAGTTAGTTGCCCAACATCTTTGCAAACATTTGGTATTGTCAAAGGAAGACTTTTAGCAAGAATCTTTTCACTATGTATCCTGCTGTATCTTTTGATTTTAAATTGTATATATATATATTGCATATTCATAATCAAATACATAAAAATATTATATGAAAGTGTAACCAGAATGAAAATCACAAGCTGGCATGAGTTATTTCATTTATCTTTCCTGAATATAGATGAATGGCTAGGAGACTCTCCAAATATTGAGTACAGAAAGCGAACCAACACAACAATGTTTCCAAGGCATTCAAACATTTGTCAGCTGTCTTTAAAAGAAGCCACAAACTTCCAGGAAGAAGAGATTAAAAAAAGGACTAGTGCAAAGCTTACTAGCAAAAAAAAATATGCTATGGGAAAGCTTTACACAGAACTCACAATTAAGGGGTCCTAATAACAGAAAATGCTAGTGCATTGTATCCTCAGTAAGTGGCATGTCTTCGTATATTTTGGTGAGCTTATTACTTCATAGCCTCTTTTTCCTCATCCATAAAAAGGGGGAAGCATTGCTCCTTAATGTACTTATTCAATGTGTTGAACACCTTCTATACGCCTGGTAGACACTGGACACATAAAGTCAAATAAGACACATGCCTAGCTCTCAAGCATCTTGCAACTCTAGTGGGGAAGAAAAACAAGTAAATCAACAATTACAGTTGAGTGTGAGGAGTGCCATAATCTAGATGTACCCAAAGTGCCCTGGGAGCAATGAAAACACAGCTCACTCAGATATGTGGAGCTGAAAGATTGCCAGAGAAAAGTTGATTGAGCTGAGTTTTGAAAGATGAATGGGAATTAGTTAAATGGAAAAGGAGGAAGGGAATTCCAGGCAGACAGAACAGCATGTGCGGAGGCATGGATTCATATAAAAGCAGACACCTTTAGAAAGTTCAGTACTGCCGTATGATTGGAATAAATAGCATGTTTGTAAGGGAAACTGAAAATAGGGAAGCCTAGAGAGATAGGTGGGCGGGGAGGGATCATTAGAGACCTTGCTTCCCAAGTCAAGAAATTCGAGTTTTATTCAGAAAACTTTGGAAGTCCACAGACGTATTTCAAACAGAGGAGTAATGTGATTTTCATAATGAAAAAATGAAAGATTTTCTTATGCTGCTTATTTCAACAGAACCAAAAGGAAAAACAAAGTAAGGAAGGGAGAAACAGAAAAAGGGGAGTCAATGAAAAGCAAGACAAGTAAAGAAAGAAGAGAAGGAAGAGAAGGATGGATCCTTTTAAAAAACTGCTAAAATATAGGAGAATATTTTCATGATTTTGGAACAGACAAAGATTTTATCAAGAGTATACAAAAACATTAATTATATAATGTTGATAAATTAAACAATACTAAAATTAAAAACAACTTTTCATCAACAGACGTCATTAAGGCATTCTATACAACGATGATACTTGCAATGCATGCATCTAATAAAGGACTCATATCCAGAAAAACTCATAAATCAATAAGAAAATTACAGACAACCCAACAAAAAGATGTACAGACAATTCACAAAATAAGCTTTCCAAATAACCAATGAGCATATGAAAAGGCTCTCAACTTTATTACTCATCAGGGAAACACAAGATAACACCATGTGAAATACTACTACACACCTACCAGAATGGCTGAAATAAAAAAGTTCATTTGCACAGTGTACTAAAACTGAATATACATTCCCTCTGACTCACGAATTCTGCTCCTAGGTATACATCCCAGGAGGTACTACAATGTTCATAATAACACTATTTGTAATAGCCAAACACTAGAAACTACCCAAGTACTCTCAATAGTTGGGATGAGGAATAAATTGTGATATACTCATAAGCAAAGAGAATAAATAATTTATAAAAGCAAGAAAAATGTAGCTGAATCTCATAAACGTGATGATGTGTAGAAGAAGCCAGACACAAAAGAGTACATTTTGTACAATTCCACTTATATAAAGTACAAAACCATGCAAAATTAATCTATGTTCTTGGAAGTCAGGATAGAATTTACTCTTAGGAAGGGTAACCATTTAACTCAAGGAAAGCAGGCAGGATTTACAGACAAAATACATTTAAATTCTGAGTCTGATACAAGATGTTTTTAAGGTTTTATGCAGCATTTAAGTTGCTAGCTTGTAGTATTTGGGGAATTAATAAGATGAGTGTTTAAAGAAGATTTAAGGTAGGAACAGGGCCCAATGAATGGCAGGGAAATATATCTCCTCTTCTCAATTGCCACAGAATCTAAAATTTCCAATAAGTGGCTCATTCCTTTGGGTTAATAACTTTCCTTTTCTGAACAGAGCAGAAGAAAAGCAGGAGTATGACACCCTGGCGTAATACAGACCTGTTTCCCTTATATATTTATATAAAGGCATACAAGTGCAAGGGTTCAGCAGAGAACCATGACTTACCTTCTGCGGGTGGAGGGTGCTGGGAGTCCCACTGAGTGGTCAGCCTTAAAAAAGAAGCAGGAGCCAACTGAGACATTACAAATATCAAGATCCTTAAAAGACCACTGTTTTGGTGAACCTCACTGTTGATAGTAGCCACAGGAAGCCCTGGCTAATGGGAAAAACCACAAGAAGGCTTATGAGATAGTGCCCATAAAACCAAAATCTAAAAGCAGCCCTCTCTGCCACCTCCCAAGCTCTGTATCACCAAGAAATCTCTTCCAGGAGGCACTGGTATGAACAACAAACTGGAGGGTCACACAAGAAAAACCCATTACCTGAGACCCCTAACATTATTGCCATCCTGGTTGAATCATCTTCAACATCCAAGAGAGACCGCAGAGAGATGACAGTTTTTGAATGTGTAATTCCCTGTTGAGGGAGCCCAGCCATTCCTCATCGGGAGATGGGGTGACATTGAGGATCAGAAACTCTGCACAAAGATTCCAGGCAGCAAGAGACCAACCATCCAACTTCCAGTGGAGAGGGAAGCCTGGAAAGACTGAATCAAATCTGTCTTCTTCAAGCTCTTTTGGCCGTGACCACAAAAAGAGATATATTTTACATCAAAACCCAATGCGTTCATATACCAAATCTAAGTAGACATTGATCGCAAGAGATACCATTATTTTATCACTGACTGAGAAAGAAAAAAAACTACCTATTACAATTATAAGACATCTTATACAATTATAAGAGATTTGTAGTTAAAAAAATGTACACCTTAGAGTGGATAAAATATGGAATAAAATTTCAAGCATCAATACTAACCTTTATTATGAATAATCCATTTTGATATTTGGTACTCTACATTATTCTATTGCCTCTCTTCTATTTAATGTCATAGCTCCCCCAAACACTGGCCATGACCTGTTAAATTGACTGCATAATCTACTAGTGGGTTGCAACCCATACTCTGAAAAACACTGGGTTAACAGATAAGGTATAAGACTTCTAGATAATTTTACTGAGAACCCAAAGAGTTTGACTAACTCTACTAGTAGGACAACTGAACCCAAGTGGTAATTACTGTGCAGTATATCAGTACATATCTCTGGGCTGAATTGCCTAGAAACCTAAGGCTCATCAGCATGTATTATAGATATTGCTGATATTTAAGCCATTAGTGCTGTAGATGCACTTTGCTATAATTAAGCTATGAGACATGTCTACCGGGGCATTTCTGAGAGCTGATTCCTGCATGCCTCCTGTATGTAGTAAGGTATGTATCCAAAATTAGAGTGACCAAAAGCCTCTACAAAAAGTGCAATAATCCTTCCCTGCAATAACCCTGCCCAGGGCGTTAGGCAACTATTTATAAACCTGGTTTAAGAGGGAAAATACCCTGACTTTTGTTTTGCAAGTCTCTACAGATCCAAACAGCATAGCCAATCAGAATGCTACGTTGGTGGGACAGTTTTCCTCATCTTTTAGAGTTGAATCTGTCATTCACCTGAGAGCCCAGGGAGGAATAAGATGTGTGGCTCTTTAGTTGCACATTGCTTGAGTACTTTGCTATGCACGAAGTGGCTTTCAAGGGAGATATGAATTGAATCATACAGATCACTGAAAAAGTTTCTACTGGAATTACGAACAAGTTAAACATTTTGTCACTGAACATATTGAAGAGCTCTTTGATTTTGTGAGTTCCGTAGAATGAGGACTGGTCAAGAATTACCCACCAAAACATTGTTGTGGGCAGAGGATTACCTAGGTGTCGAGGCAAGAGACTGAAGGCACAAACTGTTTCAGTATAATAAAGAAAATAGTTAGAATAAGCATAGTTATAATACAAATTAGATATAGAGATGATCATGGACATTATCAATCATTAGCGAAAACATTATTAATCATTAGCTTTTAATATTACTCTTTGTTGCATTACTAACACAACCTAGGAATAACCGGTGGGTATAGAGTCAGGTGCTGAAGGGACTTTGGGAGAAGTGACCTAGAAGGCAAGAGATGAGCCTTCTGTCACGCCCGCATAAGGGCCACTTGAGGGCTCCTTGGTAAAGTGGTAATGCCAGTGTCTAGGAAGACACCCGTTACTCAGCAGACCATGAAAGGGAGTCTCCTTTCCTTGGAGGAGTCAGGGAACACTTTGCTCCACCAGCTTCTTGTGGAAGGCTGGATATTATCCAGGCCTGCCCACAGTCATCCAGAGGCCTAAACCCCTCCCTGTGGTGCTGTGCTTCAGTGGTCATGCTCCTTGTCCACTTTCATGTTCCTCCTGTACTCCTGGTTCCTCTTTGAAGTTCGTAGTAGATAGCGGTAGAAGGAATAGTGAAAATCTTGAAGTCTTTGATCTTTCTTGTAAGTGCATAGAAGAAAACGCTGACGTACGCTGCCTTCTCTCTCTCTGCTTCGGCTACCTAAGAGGGAAGGGCCCCCTGTCCTGTGATCACGTGACTTGCTTCACCTTGTCAATCACTTAGAAGATTCATCCTCTTTACTGTGCCCCCTTGTCTTGTATACAATAAACATCAGTGCACCCAGCCTTTCGGGGCCACTCTCAGTCTCCACGTCTTGATGGTAGTGGTCCGCCAGGCCCAGCTGTTTTCTCTTTATCTCGTGTCTTTATTTATTACAATCTCTCAACTCCGCACACAGGGAGAACACCCACTAAGACCCGCAGGGCTGGACCCTACACATAGTAATGGAAAACTTGGGGTTTTCTAAAGAGTTTCTTAGAAGTGAACTTTCTCCAGTGGCTCTATACACACTAATAAAACACAAATCGAGTTGTTATAAGCAGAACAAAGTTTACTCGATATTTTTTCAAGTTAGCGTGTGTTTTTTAAAATATTGCCTTGGGGAAATATATTCAGGCCCACTGCCACCCTCTGCTAGAAGCTGAGATCTTCCAAATGTTTGGAATTACAACAGTAGATGGTCAGGGCTGCTATATATTGCTGTACAGGTTATTCACTGCACAAGGGCACCCAGCCAGGAAGATGACTGGAGGCTGAGATCCAGTCCACATTCCTCTTGCCCAATGTGCAGTGTATGTGGGGTTGGAAGCAGAGATGCCTTTTGAAGATTGAACCAAGGCATCATATGGGTTAGTGAACAAGGGCCACTTTGAATGGCAAGAGAGGGAATGAAATAGTCAATAGCTCTATAACGGTTCAGATAAATTGCAAATCACTGTGAATTATTCCTAAATATCAACCATGGAATAAATTGGTATTTTAATGCAGATCTCTGAGCCTTAACCTAACTTTACATGAAGTCATGATATATCTGAAATGCAGTTCTAAAGCCCTGTTAGAGCCTATTGAATTGGTTCAGAGATTCCCTATGAAATTTGAGTATGAGAGCTGGGGGATAAGGGAGGAGATGGAGGGAGAAGGAGTGTCAGAATTGAGCACCTGCAATTCAAGTAATATTTTTCGCATATCTTAAAGTATGCCCAAACTAGAATTATGGTCATTAAAATAGACTGTGCCTTTTAAGTCCCTCCATAATGCCCAAGTCTGACCTTAAGTCTAAAATGAAACAAAGACATTTCTTCCATCTGGAAGACTCATCTATCACAAAACTAGCAGATTGTTTACTTTGTTAACTAACCAACTAGAACATTGACATAGAAACCAAGCAGCAGAATTTAAGATTTAGCATAGGTATAACTTTGAATCCAGGCCATCTTCTTAGAAGCATCTAACTGGAAACTATACATTGCAACTACCCAAGCCAGCTCAATTTAGCTTCTAGCATGTTCTCCCACTGCTTTCCACGGGATCACACAGAGCAGTCTGGCTAGAACATCTGCTGCTCAACCACCCACCCTGCACCTCTCTCATGCTGCCCCTGCTCAGTGAAATGCCTGCCCTGAGGTCATCTTTCAAGAGTGTGTGGATAAGCTTCCTTCTGCCTTCTCCTTGAAGCCTTCCCTTACTCCCTGAAATGGATCTAGATTCTCAATCCTTTCCATCCTGGGAATATGCCTAGCTCTATCTCACTCCAGACTGTCAAGCAGGCTGTTCAGTCTAACCCCACCCACATATCCCATGGCTGGCTCCTCCTCATCCTCCAAGTTCCCCAGGTCGAGAGGGGCCACCTCTGCCACTCTTTTCTCCTTCACAGATATTTCCATCATAATTCCTATCACGGCTTCTAATAATCGATTTATTCCTTCGTTTACATGTTACTTTTCAATCTCCACTACTGAATTTTAATCTCCAGTGAAGACAGGCACCTCATCTGTTTAACTTTCATAGCAGTGTCTAGTACAGAGTAGGTAGAAACGCAATAAATATTTGTTGAATGAATAAATGAATGGATGAAAAAACTATAGCATTTAGTTTTTTGCTTCTGTTAGACAGGGAAACATATAGCTTATCATCCAAACCAGGACACTATTGAGGATGAAAGTGAATAACCACTGTTAATTATATTGAAATAAAACAGGCATCAAACAGGACATATGATCACCATACACCATATCACCTTCTAAATGTCCCGTTTAACAACCAAGTTCACAAGTTTCACAGTATCTTTAGATGTCACCTACTGAACCATTTTCGTTTTGCTAAGATCAGATTCCTTCTCTTCAAGATCAAATATTTGACTTGATATTTTTGTAGAACCATGTTGGTCACATCAGGCTCCAAGAAGGTGGAGCATTCTTCCCTTAGCACAGCCTCAAGCATGTCTTCATTGATAACAACGGCCTCACTCAATGAGCCCAAGGGAAAGGTCATTTCATTTCAAGGGTAGTTAATGCCATCTTGGATAGCTAATCCAAGTTTATTTCAGGACAGGCAGCATTAGTGCCACACTCAACAGCATGAGCAGATACCTCTGCAATGATTCTACTCCAGCCCTGAAAGAGAAGAAAGGCAGACAGAAAGCCATTGGTGGAAGAACAGCCTCTTGGATTCAAATTCTTCTGCACTGTAACTGGAAGTAACTGGAAGACTCTCAAAGAAGAGGGTTAGAAAGAGAACAGCACGAGAGTCTGAGATAAATACTTACGGTCTGGGCTCCTAGGTCTGCTTTTTTTCAACTGTATGACTTTGAAAAAGTTACATGTTGAGTCTCATCCCTTATCTTTAGAGTATATTATAATTCTGCTTAACCCTGGTACAAATGAGATAATCAATAAAGCACCCATCACAATGACTGACACATAGTAAGTACTCAAAAAATGTTGCATAAAAATAATAATCACGAGTCATTAAAAATTGATGTTACTTTCATTAAAGAACTAGTATCTTAGTTTGGGTTTTGTTTTGTTTTGTTTTGGATTTTTTGTAGACAGGGTTTCACCTGTTGCCCAGGCTGGAGTGCAGTGGCACAATTACAGCTCACTGCAGCCTCAAACTCCTGGGCTCGAGCGATCCTCCTACCTCAGCCTACCAAGTAGCTGGTATTACAGGCACACATCACCATATCTGGCTCATTTTGTTGTTACTGTTGTAGAGACCAAGGTCTTACTATGTTGTCCAGGCTGGTCTCGAACTCCTGGCCTCAAGTAATCCCCCTGCCTCAGTCTCCCAAATTACTGATACTACAGGCACGAGCCACTGCCCCTAGCTTATCTTAGTATAACATAGTGATCAAAAGCTTCAGAGCCCTGGGTTCAAATTCTACTGGTGCCTTTTAGGACCTCTGTGGTCTTGAGAAAAGTATTTAACTTCTATAGGCCACATAATTCCCATCCATTAATTGAAGAGAGTTATATCTACTTCATAGGATTATTGTGCAGATTAAATGAGATCATGCATATAAAATGTTTGGCATAAGGTTTAGCACATAGTATTGTATAACGTTTTTGAAGTAGAATTTGCTAGAAGTGGAGGTATTAAAGTAGAAACAAACAGCAAGGAGTAGAATATTTTGAGAGACTTGTTAACCAGCCACAAAAGTAGGCTATGCCAGATTGTGGTATCTGGTCCCAAGAAACATCAGGGAGGGGAAACGGCAAGGAAGAGGTTGGGATAGATAACATTGTCCATTGAGCGCCCTAATTGGGAAGAAGAGAGTAATCAGAAAGTGCACAATCCCTAAATGTTTCTCCATATGGGAGGGAAGAGAGACTGGAGGACAGTAAAGGCATTCCAATCCAGTGGATTCAGTGACCTTTATTCTTCCTTTGGCCTGGCTCTTAAAATAACAGAAAATGGCAGATTCTCATAGGTATTATAGAAGTCATTTTTAAAACATATTTTAACATTTCTCTCATTTGTAACGTTGACATTGTTTTAGTTCATTTTGTGTTGTTCTAAAAGAAGATCTGAGATAGGGTAATTTTTTTAAAAAAATAGGTTTATTTAGCCCACAGTTCTAGAAGCTGAGAAGTTCAAGATTTAGCAGCCACATCTGGTGGCTTCTGATGAGGGCCTCATGCTGCCTCAAACATGGCAGAGAAATGGAAGGGGAACCAGGTGCATGGAAAAAAGAGCAAGACACATGTGGCAACCTCAATTTATAACAACGTGCTCTTGAGGGAAGTAATCCATTCCCAGGACAACTAACCCCCCATCTCCAGAGAAAGACATTAATGTATCTTAAAGACCTAATCACCTCTTTAAGGCACCACCTCCCAACACTGCCACATTGGGAACCAAGCCTCAATACAGTTTTTGGTAGAAGCAAATCATATTCAAACCATAGCAACTGCGTTTTTTGATCTAAAAACTCCCCAGATTTCCCTCTGGTCGCCATATAAAACATATCCTCATCAGTCCTTGAAAGCTTTCCCAACTCCAGGTTATTAAATGTTTAGTGAAACTAGGAATGTCTTTGTCTTACAAAAGTTGTGAGATTGTTTTTAAAAGAATAGGTAAACTGCTAATTACCTTCCTTGGACATCTGTCTCATTCCGTTCCCCAAAATTTAAGACACGGTAAAGCTCACTTGGAAATTCCAATTTTAATGATTCTCTAATTTGCAGAGACCTTATTCCCTTCATCTTAGCACTGGACAATTGTATATATGCATATGAGAGGTGACAACGTACTGGCAGCCGTCGCTCGCTCTCAGCGCCTCCTCCACCTCCGCGTCCGCTCTGGCCACGCTTGAGGACCCCTTCAGCCCGCCGCTGCACTGTGGGAGCACCTCTCCCGGCTGGCTGTGGCCTGAGCCGGCTCCCTCTGCTTGCGGGGAGGTGTGTAGGGAGAGGCGCAGGCAGCAACCAGGGCTGCGCATGACGCTCGCGCGCTAGCGCGAGTTCCGGGTAGGCCCTGGCTCGGCGGGCCCCGCACTCTGAGGGGCCGGCGGGCGCTGCCGGCCCCGGGCAGTGAGGGGCTTAGCACCCGGACCAGCAGCTGCGGAGGGTGCGCCGGGTTCCCCAGGACTGCTGGCCCGCCCGCACCGCCCTCGAATTCTCGCTGGGCCTCAGCCACCTCCTGGCGGGGCAGGACCTGCAGCCCGCCATGCCCGAGCCCCCTTATCCCGGCTGTGAGCTCCCGTGCCCACCCGAGCCTCCCCGACAGGCGCCGCCCTCTGCTCCGTGGTGCCCGGTCCCATTGACCGCCCAAGGGCTGAGGAGTGCAGGTGTCCGGACTGGCAGGCAACTCTGCCCACGGCCCTGGTGCGGGATCCATTAGGTGAAGCCAGCCCGGCTTCTGAGTCTAGTGGGGACTTGGAGACCTTTATGTCTAGCCTAGGGATTGTAAATACACCAAACAGCACCCTGTGTCTAGCTCAAGGTTTGTAAATACACCAATCAGTACTCTGTATCTAGCTAATCTAGTGGGGACTTGGAGAACTTTTCTGTCTAGCACTCTGTGTCTAGCTAAAGGATTGTAAACACACCAATCATAATTCAGTGTCTAGCTCAGGGATTATAAACGCACCAATCAGCACTCTGTCAAAACGGACCAATCAGCTCTCTGTAAAATGGACCAATCAGCAGGATGTGGGTGGGGTCAGATAAGGGAACAAAAGCAGGCTGCCCAACCCCGCAGTGGCAACTTGCTCAAGTCCCCTTCCACACTGTGGAAGCTTTGTTCTTTTGCTCCTTACAATAAATCTTTCTGCTGCTTACTCTTTGGGTCCACGTCATCTTCATGAGCTGTAACACTCACCGCAAAGGTCTGCAGCTTCACTCCTGAAGCCAGCAAGACCACGAACCCACCAGAAGGAATAAACTCTGAACACATCCAAACATCAGAAGGAACAACTCCAGATGCGCCACCTTTAAGAGCTGTAACACTCACCTCCACAGTCTGTGGCTTCATTTTTGGAGTCAGCAAGACCAAGAACCCACGAATTCTGGACACACATATACTTTGTGATAAGATATTAGAACTCTAGAACTGCTGCATATGGGGGCATTCAATAAAGTGGGACAAATTTCGCACACACAAGTGCAGACACACATACACATTAAGTTTGGTCTGAAAGACAAAAAATTTCCATTTGCTTCTGAAAAAAAGATACCTTTAGCTAACTAGAGACCCTCTTGTATGCTTAGAAATGAAGATACTAATTGATGAGAGAGGGGTTTTTCAAAATCAAATGTCTCCAACTGCTAAAGAAACTGAAAAGACCACATTTCAGTGTTAAACAAATAACCTGAAAGACTCCCTTGAAATCTAAACAAACAGCATTCAATGGAGAAAAATAATAACTGTTTTTATAATAACTCTAGTGTATGCCTGTCTGGTCACCATTATGAATACCTAGACACTCCATTGAAAAACCTGCTTTTGGAAATCCTAAATGGCGTGCAAACAAGGAATTTGTCAAACTTCAATTTAAGTTTATAAAAGTGATTCTAATTTCTTTAATTTTTTTTCTTTTCAAATGAAATTGTTTAATCTCTGACAACTTCATTCCTTAGTTTACAAGTGAATAATCTGAGACTAAGAAGATATCCCGGGATAGGGTTGCCAGATTGAGCAAATAAAAATACATATTCAAATCATGTATGAGACATATGCATACAAAACAATTATTGATTGTTTATCTAAAATTCAAATTTAGCTAGGCATTCTGTATTTTATCTGGACCTACCCCTAGGTCCTCCACCTAATGAATGGGAAAGCTGATGACAGAACCCGATGCCCTGACCAACAGCCTGGAAAACTACTAGCAATGAATAGATTCCCCTTTCTGATGCAAATGCATTCACAATTATCCCTTGAAAAGTAGATGCTGTGGAAAACCAAATGCTATATAAGGTGAACCCTTCCCTCAGGAAGCCTAGAGTCTAATGGCAATTTCTAGTGAATCTGGAAGAGAAGAGAGACTGTCTGTAACCATCTTAGCAAACTGCTAACCAAGAAAATGGTTCTCTCTCCTGGTCACACATTAAAATCACTTTGGGAGCTTTAAAAATAATTATCAGTGCCTGGAACAGTGGCTCACGCCTGTAATCTCATCACTTTGGGAGGCCTGGGCAGGGGGATCACTTGAGGCTGGCTAACATGGTGAAACCCCATCTCTACTGAAAATACAAAAAAATCAGCCACACATGGTGTCATGCACCTGTAATCCCAGCTACTCGGGACACTGAGGCAAGAGAATCACTTGAGCCCAGGTGGTGGAGGTTGCAGTGAGTTGAGATCATGCCACTGCTCTCCAGCCTGGGTGACAGAGTGAGACTCTGTATTAAAAAAAAAAAAAAAAAAAATTATCAGTGCCCTGAAATCCTGAGATTATGATTGAATTGGTCTGGGATAGGGTCTGGGAAAATGGTTTTTTGTTTTTTGGGTTTTTTTTTTTTTTTTTTTTGCCAAAATATTCCCAGATTATTCTAGTGTGCAACCTGGTTAGCATAATGAACCACTAGTCTCAGACTCAGAAATCTCCCCCAAGAAATCTTGATTCACAAATGGCTGGGTCTGTGCTAAAGTAGGCCGTGTGTGTGTGTGTGTGTGTGTGCGTGTGTGTGTGTTTTCCCAAAGCCCCATACTTGCTGTATCCCATGGAGGTGTTCCAGTTGGCCACTTGGGCCTTCCAGTAAGACTTATTGAAGGGACAGCATTTTGCTGGAATTCACTTTATCCCCATTCTGCCCTTGGTTCCTAGTCATTTCTTAGCCAGTGCATTTTGTAGCCTGTGTCTTGAAAAGTTCATTGTAAGTATACAGATCACATACCCCTTAAAAGACAATAGAGAAGAGATCATTCCATCTAACCATGCAGTCTGCTCAGGATACCTACCTGGGGTCAGACATGCAGCCTCTGGTCCAGAGTCAAACGTGTGGGTTCAGTGTTGTCTGAATATCTTCCCACTGGTAGAACCCACTAAATAAAAGCCCCTTTCAGTCTTATGACTTCCCATGAAGAGATAAATAAGGATGTGCTCTGGGTATTTTTATTATCGTCATTATATTTGTTGTCCTGGTCAGAGAGGGGTCAAAAAGCCACAACAACATTTTCCTCTGCCCAGCTATTATTGTCTTCCAAAAGACACAGTAGCACATGCTCAAGAGCAGGATTTCTCAACACAATCTAAGAAGACAAGAAAAAGAAGCTAAGTCTCCTCTGTCCTGGCCCATGGCCCTCAGCTTCTCACTGCTGACATCATTTATGAGGAAGGCAAGTTCATTGCCTTGTTTTGCTGTATCTGTTCTCAAATTATGCCATCTTTCAACACGAGCCTAACTTAACATTTTTAAATCATTCTGACCACTATATGCTATCCAAAGTCCAAAGTAAATGGTATCTAACCTCCAACTCTGAAGACACATGTGGCTGTGGCCAAGCTTACTTTCAAAGACTCAGTATTGTATACTATCACGTGCTCAGGCCATTTTTACATCATTGTTAATCCTTTCATTCCAGAATCCATCTGGGATCAATTCAGCCTATGATAACAACACTGTTCTCTTTTGGGACACTCATCCAACACTGGTTTTCTTAGTTTAACACTCAAGAGCTTCCACTTCTCCAAAAGTGTTAAGTTGAAAAAATCTGGTACAAATAAAGAACAAGATCAAACGGCCAATTGTATCTACCTAGAAATAATGAGAGGGCACTTTCTAAAAAATACGTAAAAGTACTAAATGAGTGCTCAATACCACTAATACCTGGAAACCTTAGGCTCAAGATAAGTCAAACAAATTCCAAATGCATCTAATTCATGTTAAATGTTTCCTGTCTCAGTGACCAACAGGCCATGTTAAAACCAGTCCAACTCCTTTTGAAAGTCTCATTCTTTTCCCCACATGAAGGGCAATGTAAGGATTCTGATCAGTGATGTAAGATTGCTAATTCTTATTGGGTAATTTTTCCCCATTAGTCAGAGATCAGCCTTGCCGACTGGGAGGCCTCACATGCTTTGCTGCCATCAGGAGCTAGCTGTCAAACTCCAGGGCTAATGGAAATGTATTCTAAAAGCCAAATTCCAACCTTCACTTGCATGGTGACAGTTCCTAACCAGGTGAGACAGCTTCGACCCCATCCCGAAGTCTGAGACCTTCAGTCTTTCTTTGTCATCGCCTTCTTCTCATGTCATTGTCAGCAAATCCCCTTTGACAACCCTCTCTCTATTTCCTTGGAAAATGCCCAAATGCTCCCAAGAGAGGAAGCATTATCTTTCTAAATCTTAATTTAATTGGAAAAGAGAGAGCTGAGATTTTTAAATTCAGGGCAGAGGCAGACTCATTCATTACCACTTCAAGGTCCAGGATTTGGGCTGATGAGCAAATAGATCTATCATATTGGGAGGTGTTCTGTACCTTCCTCTGTTATGACTAATTCCCGCAGCCAAAAATATACATTCAGGAATAAACAGGCTGGTTCTCTCCAGTGTCTTCTCAACTGATAGTCTGTAACTGGTATGATAGTTAAATCCACGTGGAGAAGGATGCAGATTCATTTGCCAGACACAACCAAGACAGGGCCAACACCAGCAGGGGCTTCTAGAACGAGAATGAAGTTTCCCTGCTTCAGATTAGAAGAAACTCAATTGGAGGCCCAGTCATGTGGCTTATACAAGTGCCTAACAACATACATAAAATCCCAGAGAGCTGTGTATCTAAGCAAGCCAACTCTAGTTCACAAGCAGCAATGCAGAACCCCTTTCTTCCTCTGCCCCGTGGCAAAAAGTAAGTCTGTTCCATTTGTTTATAACCATTGCTGTTACTTTCCAGCATAACCATAATCTTATTTTGTAAATCCTATTCCTGACACACCTCAAACCATCTGCCCATTCTTTCTTGGGTTAGCTTGGGGCTGTTTGGCAAATGTCTGTCATTACCTGTAAATGGAATATTTTTTAGCAGAGTACATGCCCCTTGTAAAGGCATGTTGCCATGGCTGCTAGGTGCTCTGAAAAATCTCCTTTGTTTTTTTTCTTGAAATACGATATGCCTTTAGTAATTTTTAATATGTGTAGAATTAAGAAGAGACAAAGAGGCATAAATGCAACCTATTAGGCTTCAGATTCAAAATAAGTTTGCACACACACTCTCAGTCAAATACAAGGAATTGGCTAAAATGTTATTAATAAAAGTATATGTGTCAGTTTGAAGGAAGAGAAGATTTAGCCTATGTTTCAGATTCAGACTTGCAAATAGTTTTGAGGGGAACAAGTGATATAGTCTGAGCTGTAGAACTTCCACCATTTCTTGTCCCCGTGGAGTGGGACCAGGGTTCTCAGCAAGTCACTACAATTTGTCTCTGTTTCATTATTTTGCCATCTTCTCCTTATTTAAACTACAAGGGGCTGAGAAAGACCCAGAACCCCAAACTGGATTAAGGATATGTGATAGGCAATTCACAGAGCACAGATACAAATGGACAAAGGAGAGAAAAAAGTCTCGCCTCATTAATAATCAAGAAAATAATGGAATAAAATAATGAGATCACTGTTAGCCTCTAAAATGGCAAAGACTAAAAACAATGAAAATATGTAGTGAAGGTGTGGGGAAATGTTCACTCTTAAGCACTGCTGGAGAAAGCAGAAATTCATACAACTCTCCTGGAGTCACTTTGGTAGTATCTTGCAAAATTTTTCTAGTACCTACCTTTGGCTACACTTCATGTACACACACACACACACACACACGCACGTGAATTTAAAAATTATTTATAGCAGCATTACTTGTAAAAGCAAAAAATTAGAATTAGCCTATCAAAAGAGAAATGGTTACATAAACTCTGGTTTATCTACCCAATGGACTATTACACTGCCATTAAAAAGAATGAGACAATTCAACATCTTCCGATATGAAAAGACTGATATATTGACAATTAAGATAACAACTTACAGAATATTAATATGTTCCAACTTATGGAAAAACAATGACTTACCTAGATCTATAACAAAATGTGAAAAGGAGACTCTTTTTCAGCTTTGTCTAAGACCCCAGAAGACCCAGAACAAAGCAAGAGGCAATTAGTGGTCTCGCATTCTAAAATGAGTTTCTAGACCACCTAGACAGGACTTGAAAAGGAGACAGCTGCAACCATTAGCCTATCACTCGCCTCAAGGCTGTAAAAGGACTGAAACTGGAAATGCTGAGAGAATTTCTTTGGAATGATTTTTCGGGGTGTGGTGGTGTTTCCACATTTACCTCTTTCTAAGTAAAAGAAGTTTCAAGGAGATCTCCCTGAATGCTGGAGTCTGCCGAGTATAGACTGGCACTTAATTCAATACCAAAGATCGTCTACTAGCAAAAGGCTGCAAATTGCGTGTGGAGGCCCAGGCACTGAGAGAGCTGCAGTGCAGGAGACTGCACACCTCCCAGCAGCAGTAGCCAGAGTGCATCAGTCTTGCCCTTAGGCCATATGCAAGGGAGCCAGCCAGGATGGTCTAATTTAAAAGGGCCCCCCCTGTAGAGAGGTTGACAACACTCCACCCACAACCTTCCTATCTCTTGATCACATTCACACACACACACCTACTGGGTGGAGGGCCAGCTTTTCCTCTCCCCAGCCAGCACCTGCATCTGTCAGCCGCTGCCCACGAACTGCCGGAACCCACTAGGTGCACCAAGAGTAAGAGTGCCTGGGGTGATGGGTGGGACTTGAAGGGACTGGAGGAGTTGTTATTCTACATGATTGTCCAAGAGAGTGAGAACGAATCTGCATATTATATTTATAGAGACAGCAAGGGAAACTGTTTTCTACCTGTACCGTATGGAGTCTCACTCTTTCAATATAATGTTAACAATTATACAGATAAAACAGAGAAAAGGTCTGGAAATTTACACGCAAACCAATTATGGTCTCTAGAAAGCAGAATGTGGTTAGAGGATGAATAAAAAGAACTTATGCATTTTACTCTATATACTTCTATATAGTTTGATTTTTAAAAAAAACAAATATGTACTCATCTTTTTTGTAAACAAAAACTTAAAATACACACACATATACACACATACACTCACTGCATAAAAATTCAGAAAAGTAAGAAAAAGAAAACAAACAGATCATAAATGTAATTCCACTCCTCCCAGATCTCACCTCTGTTAGTATTTGATGAGTTTTTATTCACATCTTTTTTATGTAATTTGCTTGGAGCAGACAGGGCCTCACTGGGCGTCACCAACAGTCAAGTTAAACAACCAAGAACTTCAAGGACTGTTTACTGCTGCCACTCATATATTCCGTGGGTATTTTGACCATATGAAAATCTAGGTATATGAACAAAGAAAACCAATTTGATACTTATGAGTCGTCTCCCTTAGCTTAAAATGTTCATAATTAAGATGGAGATAAAAATTATCACTGTGACATTTTATGCACTGGCTCTGGACAGTAGCAAGGTAGAGGACTAGAAGATTAAGATGTACTGATCCCCTTACGAAATCACAAATGCATCTTCTTCATCCAGAAATGAGTACTTTAGTCAAACTTAACAATACTTACCAAGTCTGTCCAGAAAGCTCGTTTGAGCCTCAAACAACCTAAATGGAAATCCAGGAGAAGACTTTATCTCCTGTCTGAGATTTACACAAAAAATCAAATCTGTTACAGACTCATCTAAAAAACACGGATACACGACTTGAGACCTTTAACAAATGGAGTGCCTGCTACACACGTGGAAATTAACTCCTTCTTTGTTTTCAGTTTCCTGGGAACCGGGGAGAAATTCTGGTTTCTAAACCTTGAGGCAGCATGAACAATGAACAATTGTTAGCTAGAAATAGCAGATGAAGCCTATTACTACACAACGGAAAGTAGACTGCACTGTCTTAAGGTTGTGTTTATTATACAGGCCTGGTGGGTAAAATGATACGGTAGAGAGTGAGTGTCCTGCTCAATAGAAACCTCTGAGAAACCCTCCACTCCAAGGGAAGCATCCAGCTTCTTTCTGTTTTTCCTCTTGTTGAGTATAGGCTTGGATAATTGTATGTAATTTCCCAAGTCTGTCTTCATGAATGAAACTTCTTACCAATTTCTACCAAAACCCTCTACCAAATCAAATAAAGATAAGGTCAACAGAAAGCCAATATCATGCAAATATGCAGTAAAGGTCTTCATTTTTTTTTTCATTTGAGTGGCAAACCAAAGATCTTGAAAAGGTAACAATTCCATGATCCAGCAAAATAGCAACAGAACACAAAAATTTTCCCTTGGGTTAGAATATGAAAACTTTTTTCGAGAGTAAATTCAATTGAGCTGAAATTGTAAAACCTGGAATGGCAAAGTGTATTTTTTTTTAGCCAAATTTGTTGGAAGCCAGTCATACACAGAAAATAAACCCAAACTCAAACTAGTACTGAAGTCCAGCTTCCTTTTAGCATTTTTTTTAAAAAGAAGAAAGAAAGAAAGAAAAATAAACTTTCTAAACTTGAAAATGCAGCCTTTAGAACAAGGTTCCAAGGGTTACTTGGATGTTAGTTGATGCTTACAAACTAATGCTAACGAGTGGAATCAAAACCAGATAGATTCCATTTCCCTTCAAGTAAATGGAGGTTGGGGATGGGGAGGTGGTGGGAATGCTTCCCAAAATGTAGGTGAATTTTACCAAAAATGACGGTGTTCTGCATAAAAACTAGAGAAATATCATCTGAACTTCAACTAGGGCTGGGTTTCAAAGAGGTGACACGAAGAGGGAGAACTGACACCCAGGAGCTCCCTTCTGTGCCAGGCCATGAGCTTCAGGAACACTGGTTTCACCCTCACAGTAAACGGCATGGCAGGCAGGTGTTCTCCCCCGACTTCAGAGATGAGAAAATGCATTTGAGTCCCCTTCTCTAGGTCATTCAGCCAGGGAGTGACCCTGAAGGGCATCTGCATTAGGAAACAGTGCTGTCTCACCTCCTGTGCTCTTGTTCCATGAGAATCATTGATTACTTCAGCAAGGATGATGTAATGGTACTTTAAGAAGGCCATTTTGGAGCATTCTACCAATGCAATGCTAGTCTTGTCAAGGCCAACACCTGTGCTGACTTAGCTAGTGCCTGTGGGAGAACTAGGTAAGGAGAGGTAGACAGTTGTCATATTTTTTGTTTTTGTTTTTGTTTTGTTTTGTTTTAGAGACAGAGGTCTTGCTTTGTTACCCAGGCTGGAGTGCAGTGGCACGATCATAGCTCACTGCAGCCTCAAACTCCTGAGCTCAAGTGATCCTCCCACCTCAGCCTCCCAAGTAGCTGGGACTACAGTGCACACCACAATGCCTGATTAATTTTTACATTTTTTTTTGTACAGACAGGGTCTTGCTATGTTGCCCAGAATGGTCTCAAACTCCTGGCTTCAGGCAATTCTCCTGTCTCAGTCTCCCAAAGTGCTGGGTTTACAGGTATGAGCCACTGAGCCCAGCGGGAGTCTTATCTTGATTTAACTTAGGGTCACCTTGAATCCATGTCATAAATCCAAGTTACTCAACTGTGGAGCAGGCCTGTGCTTCACCTGCATTACCTAACTCCTTTAATCCTCAAAATGACTATGGGTTTTATAGCATTTTTATCCCTATTTTATGTCTAAGAAAACAGGCTTGGAAAGGCTAAGGAAGAGGCAGAGCCGGGATTCTCACCGAGCCTGCCTGACCCCTCCGACTCCAGATCATGTGCTCTTACTCACTTCATGAAACTAAAAGGTCAATAACTCTAGAAATTAAGCAGCAGTGGCTTTTCAAGGTATGTGGCTATCACTGATCGCAGCTTCCTACACATGTTTTCATTTATCCAACAGGTATTGATTAAGAGATTACAATCTGTAAAACTGAAGGGTTATAAAGAGATCAAAAATGTTCAAGTTCTTGTCCTTAGCCTCAAGCCATGCACAGCCCAGACTTACTAAGTTCTGGATTTTCCCCTGGTCTTCTGGCCACTGTCCTTTATCTTTTCAACTCACTTGTTATTACACCAGTTTCTTTCTTTCGGACATGTCCAAATTGCTGGTTTAGATAAGTTTGTCCCTGAGACTAGTGAACTTCATCAAGAGATAAATGAATGGAGCGACAGCTTTAAACCAAGGGCCTCTGGCATTCATAGAATATCAGAACTTGAAGGGATCTGACAGATGGAGCCTGTATCAGTCAGAGTAGTCTAACTGCTGTAACAAACAAGCCCAAAAGTTTACTTCTTGCTCTCACAAAATTCAAGGGGTATGTTTCTGGCTGGGCCTCTCTCACGCCAGTGGTGACACATGGGGATCCAGGCTCCTCCCCTGCTGTGGCTCCACCATCTCAACAAAGGGTTTCAGGATGCCCCAGACTGCATCCATACAGCAGACAGAAGGCAGAGAGAAACTTCAGAGCAGGCTCACTTACTTCTAACTGTCTCCTCCCATTCCATCAGCAAGAGTTAGTCACAGAGCCACCTTCACACCAGGGCCTGGGAGGTCTGTATGCAGGTTACCAGGAAGAATAAGTCGGTTTAGTGAGCCTGTGGCCCATAAAACCACCGTGCAGGTGAGGAAACTGCCACAAAGTGCCTACGTGAATCAACCAGTGTCACATAGGAGCAGATTCCATACTCCACTGCAGCACTCTTTGCCTACAACATTGTTGCTTCCTAAAAAGGCATGTCCTGTTTTTATTTCTTATATGATACTTACTATATAAATTTTAAAAATACAGAAAAGCTTAAAGAAAATAAGTTTGTGCTATACTTTTCCAATATAGTTGCTGTTTATATTTTGGTGCCCGCTAGCCTCTTCCACGTGTGTATCCTTATTATATATCACACAGACAAATTTTAATTATAAAATGTTGCAAACATACAGAAAGCAGTATAAAAGAAACCTAGGGATGCACCACTCAGATTTAACAAATCTTAACATTTTACCACATTTGCTTAGTTCTCTCCTATAGAAATAAAATGGATCCAGCTGAAACCCATCTAGTTCTTTCTCATTCCTAAAGGAAATGAAGAAATATATATACATATAGTAAAAGTACAGAAACATTCACAGGATCTATACACACCAGCTTTAGGATAGCACTTCTTCATTTCCTTTAGGAATGAGAAGAATTAGATGGGTTTATCATATTATTTATATAATATGATATATAGAGAGAGAAAGAAATGTTTTTGTACTTTTACTATATATATAGAGAGAGAGAGAGGAGAGAGAGAGAGAGAGAGAAGGAGAGAGAGAGACAGAGAGAGAGAGAGACAGAGAGAGACAGTCTCACTCTGTTGCTCAGGCTGGAGTGCAGTGGCGTAATCTTGGCTCACTGCAACCCCCACCTCCTGGGTTGCAGAGATTCTCCTGTCTCAGTCACCTGAGTAGCTGGGCTTACAGGCGTGGGCCACCCTGCCTGGCTACTTTTTTTGTATTTTTAGTAGAGACGGGGTTTTGCCATGTTGGCCAGGCTGGTCTCAAACTCCTGGCCTCAAGTGATCTGCCCACCTCGGCCTCCCAAAGTGCTGGGATTACAGGCATGAGCCACTGCACCTGGCCTTTACTATACAATTAGATTCATAAAATGTATATTACTTTTGTACATTTTAGATTTTTGCATAAGTGATACAATGCCATGTATATCCTTTTGTACCTTGCTTTTTTTAGTCAGCATTATGTTTTAAGACTTACCCATGTTGATCCATGGAGATTATTTTCATTCAGTTGAACTAGATGTAGTATTCCATTGAATGACTAAGCCATGGTTTATTACTCATTCTTCTCATATATAGTTAGCTTGTCTCCATTTTTCCCTTCACGGTAGTTTTAAAAAACAAAATTAGCCTCAAATTATACATACAGATTTGCTGCCTGCTTTTTTCATGTAACAAAACCTAAGCCTAGTAGTCACATATATTCTTGGAGAATATTATTTTTAACATCTGTATAGTGCCCTCTTACACGAACATACCAAAGTTTATTTAACCAATTCCCTGTAGTGGAACATTCAGGTATTTTCCAATAATGTGCTATATAAATTATACTCCCACAACCATCATTTTATGTGCACTTTTGGCATATTGACAAACAGAGAAAACTAAGGAGTGCCTGTTGAGAGGGCAAGTGCTACTACGGCGGCGAAACAGCCCTGTTCTGTCTGGCGCTGCACTTTCTGGGGCAGATCCTGCCGATTCCACTTACTAACCGTGTGACTTTGGACAAACTTAACTTATTTGTGTTTCTATAAAATGAGATTGATAAGAGTAGTTTCCTTAAATCCCATACCAGGTGGAGTTGTAGACTTTCTGCTTTATTGTTTCTTTGAATTCCCTTGTAGGCAAGCAAGGGAAATCCTGCACCTGAGGCTCAAACGTGCTTACCTAAAGCAAAGTGCCACTCGGAGGACAAAGAGTCATGAGATTTGAACCACTCCAGAACAGTGCCCAGTGCATGGCAAGTATTCAGGAAATTAGGTTCAACACACACACACACACACACACACACACACATATATATAGTGAATACGCATTTGCACACATGCATACATGCACTCATGCACGCACACTCACGTGCACACACACATCTATACCTCTATGATAATTTTGGCTATGTGATACAGTACTATTATGCTTTTGTTCTATCCCAACTTTTTCTTATTGATAAAGCTAACTAATCTTCTCCCAGTGTTTTTTTTCCATCTGGCACATCTTCCTTTTGCCGGCAATCCCTTCTTCGACCCCCCAGCAAGCCTTCACTACCTGACACGTTATACACTCAGAAAATGCCACCAAAGCCCATAACTCACATAATGAAATTCTCTGACTCCCTCTTTTCATTTCAACCAAGTGGTCTGTCTATCCAAATATTTTCTCCCCCAGAGTCCTTCTCTCTGTCTTATGAATGGTGTCCCACTTCCCAGCTGACATCAAACCTGTGCAGATTACCTTTTCAAGCAAATGTAAATAAACAATAAAGCACAAAACAAAGAAGTCCACTTGATTTTTTTAGTTCTTCTAGAAATGGCCCAATAAAACTTCACTGGCCACAGGAGACTTCCCCTAATTCAACTAAACAAATACTCTTCCTTCTTCTCTTAAGAATGCCATTGGGAAGTCTAATGGGGTTTGAAAAACTATTTAGAGCTCTGCACTGGTAAGGAAGATAAAAGGAAGCCACGGATGAGCAGTGAAGCAGTCAGGCTCGGAGCCCTGCCCTCACCTCTCAGATCAGCGTGTTCCAAAATCTGATGAGATTCATAAATTCACAAGGTATTACTTACCGCACAATTTGCCACGACAATTTCCAAATGGCTTAGGGCGATCATGACACCTTTAGTCTCAGAGTGCCAGGAGAATACTTGAAAGGCCCTACATTGATGAAAACCATCATAGTTAGAGCTATTTTCATATTATCAAATGTGGTTTTAATTAACCTCAAAAAATAAAAGAAAGAGGTTTCTAGAAAAGACAATACATACACCACCCCCCCAACACACACACACCTACCTCTATGTGATAAACCTGGCTGAAAAGGGGATTAGGTCCCATGCCTCATTTCATCAAGAAAATTAGCATCTTTTAGTCTCTCCGGAATGTATTTGTTTTCCTTAGACGCAAGCTCAGTTACACTCTTCCAACTCCTTAGTATTAATTCCTTTTCTTATTTCAGCCTGACCAGAACAAATTCTGTCCTGAAGCATCTTAGCAATAAAATCCAAATGTGGTTTTGCCCTCGGGCCTACAACAACTGGTGTCACTCCTATGAGACCATGTCTAGACTTTTAGGGAAAGTTAGGAAAGATGTCATCCTAGATTGGCTATTGTGTTTTTTGAATTTTGGGAAGCTAGATCACTCCCCTGCACATTTTTATACCTGTGGGAGTCTCAGATCTGGACTCAAAATTGAGGGGATATGGGAATACGGTAGATATAAATCTTGTCTACTTCATCATCATGTCATCCAAGCTCATGTTTTCTTCACAAGAATGCCTTTAAGAACTCAGAACATTATAATCTTAGGTAGATGCCTATTTATATCTTTGCTACATACCTTCCTTTTCCAAGGTTGGGTTTTTTTGTTTGTTTGTTTGTTTGTTCATTCGTTTAATCTAGGAGATTAGTAGATAGTGTTTTATTTGAGGGTGGTTAGCATTGATTGAACCATACTCTATGGCTTTGTCTTGACAATTCACTCTCAACCATTCCTTTATCAAAGAAAGGAAAGATAAGAAGTAGAAGAGATAGAGGAGAAGGAGGGGGAAGGAGAATAGAAAGGAAGAAGGGAAAGGAAAAAGGTAGGAAAGAAGGAAGGAAGATGGAAGGAAGGGAGGAGAGAAGGAAGGGAAGGGAGGAGGGAGGGAGGGAGGGAGAAACAAAGGGTGAATGGGCATCATTGGCCATAGTATCTGAAGGAAAATAATGTATGGGGTAGAAAGGCTTCAATTTTTATTCCAGAAAGGCTTCAAACTCTCAGTACATTCTTTTTAGAGGTATAGATGCACAAAGTTACACCAGCCTTCAGGCATGAAACAACCATCCCACTCAAATACAAGGCTTGCAGAAATGGTAATGAACACAAAGAGCACCACAGAGCTCCTTAGAAGTGTTAGTGTTGCTTAACATTTTATTTATTATTTATTTATTTATTTTCGAGACAGTCTCACTCTGCCACCCAGGCTGGAGTGCAGTAGCACCATCTAGGCTCACTGCAACCTCTGCCTCCCAGGCTCAAGCGATTCTCCTGCCTCAGCCTCCTGAGAGCTGGGATTACAGGTGTGCACCACCATGCCCAGCTAATTTTTGAATTTTTAGTAGAGACAGGGTATCGCCATGTTGGCCAGGCTGGTCTCCAACTCCTGACCTCAAGTGATCTGCCCGCCTCGGCCTTCCAAAGTGCTTAACATTTTAAATTAATGCAGACTTACATTTCTAGGCTTCTCTTAATATTGCAAGTTTTGCTGATACCCAAACAAAATGAACTTCCCTCAAGTGGAATTGAATTTGCCTCATGGTAACTGTTGCACAGAGCCTAACTTGTTAGGAGGTAGAATAAAAGAACACTTTTTGTGAAAAAGGAACACAAGCCCGGGAGTCAAATGGGCCCAGTTCTGCCTACAACTGACAGTGTCTACCCTGGACAAGCCATTTAACCCCTTCAGAGCCCATTCCCTCCTCTGTAAAATTACTCATTAAAATGAGTACTCACTTGGGTTAGATCTATGTTGAGTATCCTCCTGGTAGTGCAGCCTTATAAACAGTCCCAGAAGGACCTGTCTTGCCATGTTGTAATTCAGCCTTGCTATACCAGGATGCGGGGATGGATGGGAGTAGGGAGGCAGGGTTGGATAGAATGAGAGAAATAAAGGAGTCTCGAGCATTTCCACCGTTAGCATCATTCCCACACTCTGACTTCTGGGAACTGCCACATTTTTAGCACCCTGTTATTTGGAGGGACACAAGATAGGAAGGTGCCACAATAAGACATTTTCTTATTCTGAACCCTCATCTAGCTCCCCCAACAGAGTTGGGGGTGGAATGGCAGAGGCAGCAAAGGTCACACTGCTAGGAGTGGACTGAGCATTAGAAAGAGAGGACACATCCACAAATGCAGCAGGAGCCCATCTTGGTGCATGTGTCCCTCACTGCATGGGAAGGCATGCACATTCAAACAGCAGCTACACAAAGCACAGTTTTGCAAAATCACTCTTCAGCCATCTATGCGAGATGTGAATCCTGCTCTAAGCATCATAAAAAGGTTGCATTAAATGTCTGCTGTTGATTTCCTTTATGAGGTTGGTTTCTGCCCAACAGGTCAAGTAAGGCAGGACCAGCAGAAATTATGAGAGCAAAAGAGGAGTGGAGCCCATATTCACAGAGAATGTACTCCAAAATGCAAATGACTGGCCAGGCACCATGGCTCACGCCTGTAATCCAAGCACTTCGGGAGACCAAGGCGGGCAGATCACTTGAGGTCAGGAGTTCGTGACCAGCCAGGCTAACATGGTGAAACCCTGTCTCTACTGAAAATACAAAAATTAGCCAGACGTAGTGGTGGGTGCCTGTAATCCCAGCTACTAGGGAGGCTGAGGCAGGAGAATCACTTGAACTCAGGAACTGGAGGTTGCAGTGAGCCGAAATAGCCCCATTGCACTCCAGCCTGGGCAACAAGAGCGAAACTCCATCTCCAAAAAAGAAAAAAAAACGCAAATGACAAACAAAGGGCTTGGTTCTTAGGACAATGGTTAAAGAACAGCAAAGAATATGCTCAAATAGATTGGAAGGCGGTTGCTAGCTAAATCACACAAGGCGGCAGAACATTTGCTGTAGAAACAGTAAATATTGCAGTCAGCCAAGAGACGATATCTGACTCACAGGCAAATAACGACGTATAAAAATTGTCTTTTTTTCTTATCAAAGATTTTTTTCAAATTGACACATTGAATCTTTTCTTTTGGCTGACAAAGCCAAAAGGCAACTGACACCCAAAGGGAAGAAACAACCAGGGAGAAAGCCAAGTTTCTAAAAATTAAGACATTTCTTCCATTTCTCTCCTAGTTAATACCTCAGGCTTCTCTATAAGGAGCAAAACTGCAAATGTACAATTGGCCTTCACTTTGCATGTTCATAGTCCCACAAGAACTAGCCGAGCCTGCAGAAAGTCTTGTCAGAACATTGTCAGGCCCTGAAAGGGCCTGCAGAAAGCTTAGTAAATGGAGACATTTGGGCGAGCCCCCAGATCTGGGAAGTCAGGCTTATGAATGGTCAAAACAGTCAAAGTTTCCTATTGCAAGTTCCTAGGTAGTCGTTAGTGGTGGAAATCCTGAGTAGTTTGATGGTGTCATCCCTATTTTCCAGAACAAGAGGTGAGGATAGAAGTTGACTAAGGAAGGTATCCAACCATCACCTGCAGTATCAGGGAGTGCCGGAATCGGGCCTCAGCGTTGTCTCCCACAACCACTCCCACCAGCCTGCTCCCTGTCAAGGCTCCTAGACACTCGCTCAAGATTCCAGAAACTACTCCGGCTTCACTCGACGTAGACTCACCTCCACCATCTGTCCCTGCTTCCTCCTGCCCCACACTAGGAGACTCACCAGGAAGGTCTCTTCTACTCCCATCTCTAAGAGAATGGCAAGGATTGAAGCGCTTGCAAATCCTCCAAGAGTTCCTTAAATTTTCAAGGTACTATTTTAACCACCTCCTCCATCCCTTAAAGCCTGAAGAATTGGACAGGTAGGCAGGGAAGCTGTTTGGCGCAGGGATGGAAGAGTCACTTGGTCGCTTCCTCTTCCTCTTGCCTCCCAAGAAGTAACGGAGTAGTAACACAACTCTCTCCTCTTTGCCACCCCAGCCAGCAGGCAGGTATGGCCAAGAACCAGAAAATTCTCCATTCTGGAGACTGTCCCCACCTCTCCCCAGGTGCCAGTGGAACATTTGCTGGGGGAAGAGCAACTGAAGCTGTTTGTTGTTGTTTTTTAATAGTCGAGACAGATTTATACTCATTTTACACTTGAATAGAATTTTTTAGGGAATAAATGATGATAATTGGGGGCTGAAATATTATTTGGGAGCTTGGATGACTGTCACTTGGCAAACTAAAGGCATTTGTGTCGGGCTCAGGAACACACACACTCTCCACCACTCCTTTCCTTAGCCACATGTGGTAGTTTTCACTTTTTACAACAACTCTTCATGGGAGAAGGACGAAAATTGCACTGAGCTTTTCTTACAACTTAATGAAGTTTCAGGAAAGAAATCTGAGCCTTGCTCTGGCGCTCTGATGCTGCATCTTTGTAAACAGTGTGGCAAGGGGCTTTGCAAGATTTATAGGAGACGGCATTGGCAGAGAAAACGTTAGCTCCTGCTCCGGCCCCATAAAGCTATGCTATTGGCTTTGTAAAGCTCTCTAAAAAATGAGATTCAAAACAAAAGAGAAATCAACACCATTCAGTCCACTGCTAGCCAGGGACCTCTAAAGTTTTATCAACCGGGGTTCACTTGCTTCCCAAAAGAAAAGAGTTTTGCCCCTGAAATAAAAGGCTTGTAAAATCTCTTACCTACAAGATGGTAGTGACATGAGGATTTTCAAATCAGGGCAAAATGATAGGAAAGAAATGGTCATTTTCTGTGTGTCAGAAGGTGAATGTGATACCAATGCCTATTGGGCAAAGACAGCCACACAAGTAAGCATACACAAGGAAGCTCTTCACGTATGGCTTGGGTTACCTAGAACCAAGTCATTAATAGGGGGTGGCCAGACTAATTATGAGATTGGAAAGGAAAGAAATGAGTAGGAGCAACATTCCTTGCGAGTAGGGTTTTGTGTAACAGAATATAAAGTCTTTATTGCAGACTTTATGACAGGGAAGGGAATGACTAATAATCAAACAACATCTCCCCGATCTTGAAATAAAAATTTCCAAATGTCTATCTCACAGGTCTTGCTCCTAGAGCCTCCTTTCTGTTCAGCCCAACATAAAACAGTTTTGCAGGTTAATGCGCCCGTTAAACCTCCACCGGCCCGGCCCTCCTTAGCAGTCCCTGCTGTAGGGGTTGTAAATAAGGAGCTGTGCATGGGATTTTGCTGAATAAAAGAGAGTTTGTGCTTCTAAAGTCACAACCAGCCTTCCCCTCTCCCCATCAACCCCTTTAATTTAAAGTTGGCGGCTTGTCTCTTCACCTTGTCAAGTTTCAAATACTTTTCCTTTTCCTCTAACCATGATAGGGAAATATCAAGTTCGCTGCAGAGGAAGAAGTGCTTCAATTATGCATCTAAATGTACTTGTTGCACAAAAGAGCCCCAGTGCTGATTTGCCAAACTGCTTTGAGGGACAAACTTTGGCCCTCGCCACCCTGAGGACAAAAGCAGGCACACATAAATGCCGCGACAGCTCCTGGCATGGCCCCGGTCAGGCCACATATTCATGCCGAGAGTGTGGAATTTCCCTGTCACATAAAACCACAGCAGGGTCAAGAGGCAGATACACGAATCAAGGAGCAGAGCAGGAACTTTCAGTGTCTCCTCTCTAGCTTCAAAGATGGGGGAGACGAAGCAGTCCTTCTGGCAGGTTTCGATGGAATGAAATGTCCAAGCAAAGTAACTTCAGTCCGCCAGTGAATCTGCCAGCAGATCCACAAAGTGATAAATAATAAACAAATATGCACTGAATACATATTCTGTGCAAGGTACTAAGATAAGAACTTGTTAGGAGCATAGAGAAATGGAGCAGAGTTCTGCTCTCAATGGGGGTGAAAGCCCAGACACTGCTGATTAGCCATACATGACAGCATATGGATGTCCCATGAGTGACAGGTGTCTCTCCAATAGTCATTACCCCTTCTCCCTGGCTAAGAGAACTTTGATTTTGTTCAAGCACCAAGTGGCTATGTGTTTTCCTAAGGGGCTGAGCTGCTTCACGGGTCTAGGGGATGAATTTATTTTTTTAAATTATTATTTTTTTAAGACAGAGTCTCGCTCTGTCACTTAGACTGGAGTGCAGTGGTGCCCTCTCAGCTCACTGCAATCTTCATCTCCCGGGTTCAAGCAATTATTGTGCCTCAGCCTCCTAAGTAGCTGCGATTATAGGCATGAGCCACCACATCTAGCTAATTTTTGTATTTTTAGTAAAGAGGGGGTTTTGCCATGTTGGCCAGGCTGGTCTCAAACTGTGACCTCAAGTGATCTGCCTGCCTGGGCCTCCCAAAGTGCTGGGATTACCAGGCATGAGCCACCACGCCCAGTCAGGGATGAATCTTGATTGGTCAAAACCAATGGTTCTTTTTTTATTTGAGATGGAGTCTCTCTTTGTCGCCCAGGCTGGAGTGCAGTGGAGCGATCTCGGCTCACTGCAAGCTCTGCCTCCGGTTCTAAATTCTGCCTGCACATTATAGTCACCAGGAGAGTAGTTTAAAACTTCCATAACTGGGCCCCACCTCTAGACTCTGATTTAATGGGTTGGACATAAAATCCAAAATCCAATCGTTTTCAAACTTCTCTGGGTGATTGTAATGTACTGCCAATGCTGGGGATCAATGGTCTAAATCAACATTTCATTCCCTTCTCAGTGATTGGCTTAGGGTCAGTCATGTGATTCAGTTCAGGTCAAAGATATGTGGACGTGTCGGGAGGATTCCAGGAATATTTTCTATGGTTTAAAAAGACAAAAGGAAGCTGTACGTGCTTTCCCGTTTTCCAAGCTTTGGACAGCGTTTCTAAAGAAGGAAGGTTTGAACAGGTGCAAGCAATTGTGATGGTGAAAGGAAAAGTCAACAAGGGCTAATATCCAGAGGAAGGCAGAAGAGAAAGATGGAAGGAAATGGGTCCATGATGACACTGCTGGACCAATGAAGTAACTAGAACTGCAACCTCCCTGCCTCTAGACCAGTGGACCTAAAACTTGGTTGCATTCTGTAAACACCTGATGTGTTTTTTAAAATATGGATGCATGGGCCTCACCCCTAGAGGATCTCATTTCATTGGTAAGTGGTGAAGTGTTATCATCAGGATTTTAAAAATACCCCCAGGTGGTTATGTTGTGCAGCCAAGTTTGAGAACCACCGCTCTAGATGTCTTGTTGAGTGAGACAATTTCCCATTTGTAAGCCAGTGGTTCACAAAGTGTGTTCCCCCTGACCAACAGCATTAGCCTTACCTGGGAACTCGTTTGAAATGCAAATTTTTGGGCTTTTCCCCTGCCCTGCCTAATCAGAAAATTTGGGGGTTGGGAGCAGCAATTTGTGGTTTCACAAGTCCTCCTGGTATTTTAATGCATGCTACAGCTTAAAAACCACTGATTGAAAATACTTGGCTCCTTGTTTTCTGTTCCTTGCAGTCCAAAGCATCCTAACTGATGCAGAAACCCGGAGGGAAAAAGAATGACCTCAGCTGACAGGATTTGGATGGATGAGGTGGAAGGGAGCAAAGCATGCAAACCTCTCATATAGAATAGAATTTTTACAGTATATGTAGGAAGTGGGAGGGATGGAGGGGGGCAGTGGGATGCCAATCTAGTGGCAGCAGAAGAAGTTTCTAAATAGTTCAGAAAACCACATCTAAAAACACAAATTAGAGCTATATTCATTAGGACCTTAAGTGAGAGGTTAAATATATTAATAATGCATTATCCTGTAAGTAATGGCAAGCCACTAAAGCATTTGAAAGAGAACAGTTTTAAGGGGGAAAAGAGCAAAAGTGATATTTTAGATGATATTTTAGATGATTAAACTGGATGTGTAAATTGGGTAGATTGAGGGGAAAGGAGAAGGAAGGTGCAGGGAGACCAATTTGGAGACTGCACATACATTCTGGTGTCCTTCCTCAGCATCTGAAATATTCTCTGTGATGCTGAGGAATAGGAAGCTTCATCAAGTAGACACTGGGCCTAATCCTGCTTAGAAGTGGGACTCAGAAAAGCTGCTTCAACCTCCACTCTCCCAGGTGCCTGAGCTTCCACCCAGTGTCTCTTCACTGGAGTGTTAGTTTCCAGCAATGCAAAGCCCCACCGATTCCCTTATGGTGATGAGGATGAGGTAAGTCATTCTCTAGGAAATAAAGAGAGGAGGAATCAGGTTCATGGTCGGGGAGATCCTGCCTGCTGTGAGTGCTGTTTCCCAAGCTGGACCAGAAATAACTGCAATAGTGCAGAATTCTCTGCCTGCTCACAGGTTGTGGTTTTTGTGCTGGCGGTCACACAGCCTGAAGTGCCAGGCATCACAAAACATAACTTACAGCTTTTTCTCTTGGCTGATATCACATCAGTGATATGAAATCTCTCCCACTGCCATCATTAGAACCAGCTGGTTGGTTGTCACTCTCAAAGAATGGCTTAAAATCATCCCGGTTTTGAGAAATTCCATTTACTAGGAAGACTTCCATGTTGGATGCAAAATTAAAATCATGCAAGATGACATATGTTTGAAATACACTTCAGATAAAGATTTGCCTTTTGAGTTACATTTTCCTCAATAGTTTATTATAAAAATTGTCAAATACAGAAAAGTTGAAAGAATTGTACAGTGAACAAGAACATTTTGCTATATTGCTTTACCATATATCTGTCCAACTACCCAGCTCTATCCACCCTTCAGTCCATTTAATTTCTTTGATATATTCAAAGTTGCAAACATCAGTATACTTCACCCCTAAACACATTGAAATGAACATTTTAAACTAGAGTTCAATATTGTTCCTTTTTTAGGTTAAATTTACACTGAATAAAATGTGCAAATCTTAAATGTACCATTCTATGAGTTTCCAATCACCTTAGGCTTATATTTATATTTTAATAAAACTCACATTAATGATTTGGCATGTCCTAAGTGTGTGTCTTGCCGCAGTGTTTTTGTCAGCTGTGTAACAAGAAATAAGCAGATAGCACAGCGCAATGTGTTAAAAACATCTTATCATTTTCACATAATAAAACAGGTACTTTTTCATCTAATGTTCATGAGATAATAAATATTGTCTGGTGTTAGAAGTCAATAGCAATTAAAACATTAATTGAAAATGTCCTCCCCTCCTTCTTGTAATGTCTTGAAAGGATTAACTGGTGGGTTTCTTGAAATAACAGGATGACCTGTTTAAAAAAGAAAAGCTTTATTTGCAAATAGCCTCTGTGTGAATCAGGGTTTTCTTAGGATTGTATAACCTAAACCAAACACATCAGGTGCTGAGGCTGATGTAAGACACCAGCTGCCACCATAACCCCTGATTTCCAATGTTTTGTTTATAAAGAAAACCTCTTTACACACACTGATTGACTAATCGGTAACCAGGATAAATGTAAACTTTCAAAAGAGAACATTTAAAATAAATTCTTGCCTACTGGTGCTTTAGATAAAATAAGACTTCACTTGAAAAAAAATTCCATGGTTAAAAAAAAAGTTTGAAAACCACTGAATCTTATCCATCTCCCTCAGCCTATTGGTGAGAAAACTGAAGCATGAGGACCAGAACTCTTGGCTCTTTTGGTTCTAGTCCCTTTCCACTATGTACTATAGAAATTAAATTAATCATAAGTATTTATCGTACACGATTATGTGCCCAGCAGTGTTTGATTCATGGGGTTTAGAAAAGTAGGCTAAAATATGGTGCCTGTCTCATTCTAGACAATTAGCCCCAGAGATGAGCTTCTGATGGTGATGAAGAAGAGAGACATGCGTAAGACAATGCAGGGATGGCATGAGTTCTAAACTGCATGGATTACAGAAGCATGACTTGAATCCAGAGGAGGGGACTGGAATCGCTGGGTAAATTAAGTTTGTGTAAGGAAAGGGGAGGTTGTGAACAGCACTCAACAGGGCATCCTAGGATGTGTTTTGTGTACAAAGATGTGTAGATTCACTGGTACAGCACATATTCTATAGTGCCTTTGGGAGTTGTCTAAGCTGATTGTTCATTTCATTTACTATGGGAAAATTCTAAATTCTCCACATTTCCATTGACCTCATCTCCAGACCTTGGGATTTGCCTTCTAGTTTGGAGTAACGCCAACTCTAAATAAAGTCAAACCTACAGGGGTCCCATTATCGCTAATCTAGAAGGGACTGGAGATTCTTTCTTTCCTATCTTCCTTCCTTCCTTCCTTCCTTCCTTCCTTCCTTCCTTCCTTCCTTCCACTTGCAAATGAAGAGCATGAGGATAGGAACAAGACAACAGCAACACAGGATTTTCTAAAATAATAAAAAAATTTTAAAAATTACAAAAAAAAAAAAAAACTTGCAGCAAAATGGTAAGAAATGAAACCACTAGCAAGATCATGTCCAATCCAGACAGAGGAGGTCAGCAGCTGGATTCAATTAACTTTGCACAAAAGTCCCCCAGCAAGACTTCCGTCTTCTGAAGTGATAAGCATTACCCATGTTACAAAGATTATTTAATTTTCTAATATATTGGTCTTTGGCATTGTTCAGATTTGGTTCCCCTAATACTGGAAGCTCTAAACCTCCTGGTTCAGTGCTTTGAAAATCTAAAACATATGACAAAGAAATTCTAGTGAACTCAACAAGAAATCTTGCTTATTCAAAATTACCAGTCAATTCAAATGTCCTGCCATATAAGTGGAGTGCCATATGTTCAAAGCCTGTAAAATTTAGATGTTGTTTACCCAAGCAGCTTGCTAGGATGGCAGGCCAGGCATGAAAAATGTCGGCACTCACTCCGGTAACTGTACACTGCTCTCACTCCCAACCTGGAACCGGCTATTGATATTCAATAGTGCCCCAGGGCCCCAGGAAAGTTCTTAAATAACCCTGCTTGTTGTAAGCACTCAAAGCTACCTTTTGGAGACCATTGCCTGTAGCTGTGCAGCCCCAAGAATACTAACTAGGTCATTCACAAAACACAGATGCTCTCAAATGATCTGAGCATTCCCAAAAGTCATCCTGCTGTCCTGAACTTTTACTTTTTTTGGTCAGAAACTCAGGCTATGCCTGCATATGTCTGCCCCCTAAAAAGCACCATGATTATACTACATTTCTTATGTCTACATGCCAAACCAAGTGATATTGCCTGATTTTTTATTTCTGCATCTTCTAAATGTCTCTGAGCAATATCCACTCAACCTCAACATCCTGCAGAGGCAAATATCTAAGTAAATATTATCGTGGGATAATGTATTCATGAAGAGCGAGCGGAGTCTTTTTTTGTTGAGAATGGGTAGGTTTACGGGAAATTTACTACCTTTTCTTCCACAATCAAGGAAGACTTAGTAAGGAATTTATGTGCACACAGAAGAAAATGTGTTTCAATTTGAGGCAAAATGAATCTTAATTCTATATAAGAAAGTAATCATCTTGCAGTGAGCCGAGATCACGCCACTGCACTCCAGCCTGGTGACAGAGCGAGACTCCATTTCAAAAAGAAAAAGAAAAAAGAAAAAAAAAGACAAAAAGAAGAAAAAAAAGAAAGTAACCATCAGAGTCAGAGTCAGATATCGCTCCTTGGTGGCTTCATCATACGGGGATATCTCAAAGGTCTCCTAGAAGCAAGCAAGGTGTTCCAGGATGGTAGGAGGGTGATTACATGTGAGGTCATAGTTTAGCCAAATTTCTTCAGCACTACGTTTATTCTTTGCCAGTTCAGAGCAGCCTCCTCTTAATACCGCTTTTGGGGCCAATGGATCCTGTTGTATATGCTGCTGAAAGGAAGTGAGAATCTAAAGGCATCAGAATTCAATATAGTTCCTTATGAGTTCTAGAAAGGAGCCTGGGTCCCTAGCGTCTGCCTGGCCTGACAAATTGAATTAACCGGCTTCCTGGAAGCAGCAGGTGACCCTTTCCATTAAGCCGGTAGATATTTTATTGTCATCTTTGACTGATGAGCTATTCATGGAATTCCTCTCCTCTTTGAGATTTCACTCACTTAAATTCCTATTACGCATCATGTATGCAGCCCACATGAAGATAACATGGCTTGATTCTCCTTGATGGAGCAAGCGAATGCCTCCTGAAATTGATTATATTGGTGTTGCGACTTTAAGTGAGGGCTGAGCTTAGGATATCGATCCCAGTTTGCAAAATGTTTCTTTAATCACTTGATTGGCTGTTCTTTGAGGTATTTAAACTGGCTTCCTGCCCCTGGGCTGAATATCCAGATCCCAGGTTCGTTTCTAAGATGATTAGGGCCAGGGGTAGTTGAGTTAGTAGTCCAAGGGCTACAGACCTAATCCTCAAAAACAGATCAAGATGCTCTGTAGACACTGGGAGGGGAAAGTGAAAGAGGATGAGAAAGAGAACAGACATTGTTGGGCAAATGACAAATAGCCCTTCATCCACAATAGATGAGATACCTCTTTCCAAAACACTCAGGCGACATCCTGCCAACAGGGTGTTCAATATCTAACAGCCACTCCATCAACAAGGAATTAGAGCAGCTTCAGGAGGAGGCAGATCCATAGACAAGGGGATGTCCTGAAAGCCCAAGCTCACAGCGGGGAGCCCCCCAGGCCGGGTCCAAGAATCTGATATGGGACTGGTTCCTGCAGATGGGTCAGGAGAGCAGCACCAGAAAAACCACATCTTTTGGGCTCACAGACCTCTTCGTAAGTCATTCCCAGCCTCCTGAGGAGCAGCACGCTGGCCAGCTCTGATGAGGTTCACAAGTTCACTCCACTGACAAAGCCTGAACCTCTGAGTCCAGCCCACAGTCATGTTTCACTCAGGCTTTCAAGGAGCTGGTGTTCACTGAACATTTCCACAGCTGAGAAAAGTCCCGAGTCCTCAGAGGTGTTGTTGTTTGTGTGTTTAACCTCTCAGAGACTCCAAGAAGAGTAATGTTACAAAGAACTCCAGCTCCAGAGGCAGGAAAAACCTGAGTTCTGATCCCAACTTACTAGCTGTTTGACCTTGAACAAGTTACCTCACCTTTTAAAACATCAATTCCTCATCTGCAAAATAGTGCCTACCTTGTGGTCATTGTAAACTTTTGAGCAATAGATTAGATAATGCTGGCAAAGCCCATGCATGGGACAGTGCCTGTCACAGAGTAAGAGCTCAGGGCACCATGGTTATTATTGTCCCCTTCAGCCACACAGTTTTCTCAGCATCTAAGTCGCACACAGAAACACACACACATACACATACTCAGTCTCCTTCCACTGTCCTCTAACCTCTAGTTCTCTGAAAAGTAGAAATTCTGGCCAAGCATGGTGGCTTACATGGGTAGTCCCAGCACTTTGGGAGGCCGAAGCAGGTGGATCACCTAAGGTCAGGAGTTTGAGACCAACCTGACCAACAGGGAAAAATCAGTCTCTACAAAAATACAAAAGTTAGCCAGGAATGGTGGCAGCTGTCTGTAGTCCCAGCTACTCCAAATGCTGAGCCAGAAGAATTGCTTAAACCCAGGAGGCGGAGGTTGCAGTGAGCTAAGTTCACGCCACTGCACTCCAGCCTGGGCAACAGAGTGAGACTCCATCGCGTGCGCGCGTGCACACACACACACACACACACACACACAAAGTACAAATTCTAGCAATATAAGATATTTTTTATTCCTAAAACCTAGGAAGGCTCAAAAATATTTAATGAGTGCTCTCTATATGCAACGTGCTGAGCTAGACACCATGTCAGGCGCTTTAAAGGTGGCTGCAAAATTGTGTCAAAGAATTGGGAAATGGAGGTAGATAGAAAACTTAAGTCACAAAGGCCTCTCTTTTTCTTTTTCAAACAGTTCCTGAAATTCTATCTTCTTTAGAGAAATTTTGCTAAATAAGAAGGGGAGGGAGTGCTGCTGGAAATCTTCCATGAGCCATTCCCTTAGGGGAGATACCCAGACTAAGACATTAGGCCATATGATGAGTGAGGACAGGAGTGAAAATAGTACCTGAAGCTCCCAACAAAGATGTAGGAACATTGATGGTTATTAGTGACTTAACTGTGCATCGACAAATCTTAATATCACTATGCCTAATACCTAATCTAGCCTTATGAATGGCATCAGAATTTCCCTCCTTGAAGGCATCGCTATCAAGTTCTGGCTTTTTCTGAGGATATGTCATCTCTAGGACCCAGCTGGAGGCCAAGCAGACAGAAAGGAGAATAAATCCACAAGGTATTTACACCCTTCCCTTAATCCCAAAGCAATATATATGAATATTATACCTATAAAAACAGACTTTCATATACGCCACACATATATATCATGCCCTTGCTCTTGGCAAGCACCCAACTAGCCCCAGCTGCAGCCTTAAGCAAAATCTCTTAGCAGCCACTTGTGGTGGCCATGAAATATGATCAGGCTGGAGTCATATTTCTGATACCTGTTCAACTTTGAAAACAAAGTCTGGAGAAACAACTGAATTTATCCTCAGGTTGCCCGTTCAAAAAATGGAGAAAGCCCAAGGATTTTCTCTCTTGGCACAGATTTGTAAACTCGTTCAACCAAAGTTAAACTGGGGACTTTCTGAGAATATATGTCTCATGGAAGGCAATAAGGGAAATTTAACCACGTGACAACCCTGCTTAGGTTGGTGCAGACATTCTACAGAACAGGACAAGCCAGGCTCTGCCAAGCCCTGAGACTCCTGAAATGATTAGGGGAGCATAGAAAATTCAGCCGAACTGTGGACAGGGTGAATTTCCACAAATCTATAACTCCATTTGCTTACTCCGCTCCATGAAGGCACTGCAGTGTTTTCAATTCCAATTCAATGTGTATGTGTTTAGTCACTAATGTGTGTCTACGGATGGTGTTTGTTTGAAGTGTCAGAAGTGGTGAGGGGAGGCCAGGGAAAGACTCCAGAGAGGTGTAAGCCATAACTCCTGCCTCCCAGAGTTCACTATCTACAGATAGGAAACTGCACACACCCACACCCACACACCCCCAACACACACACACTTCACATACACACACAAAGAGAGGAATCAGAATGGATTAGAGAAATCTCCATGGAGAATGGTGATATGGTTTGGCTGTGTCCCCACCCAAATCTCATGTGAATTGTAGTTCCCATAATCCCCACGTGTCATGGGAGAGACCTAGTGGGAGGTAACTGAATCATGAGGGCAGTTACCTCCATGCTTTTCTTGTGATCGTGAGTTCTCAAAAGATCTGATGGTTTTATAAAGGGCTTTTCCCCAACTTCGCTCTGCACTTCTTGCTGCAGCCATGAGAAGAAGGACGTGATGGCTTCGCCCTTTCACCATGATTGTAAGTTTCCTGAGGCCTCCCCAGCCATGCTAAACTGTGAGTCAGTCAAACCTCTTTCTTTTATAAACTACTCAGTCTTGGGTATGTCCTTATTAGCAGTGTGAGAACGAACTAATACAAATGGGGACGTGAACTTGGACTTAGTGTTCATTCATTCATTCACTCATTCACCAAATAGTCACACCCTACGCACCCCAATGTTCCAGGCACTGGAAATGTGGTAAGCAAAACAAGGTGCAGAACCTGTTCTCATGGTGCTTTCTAAAAGACGACCAGACTTTCATCACATTTCTTTGTAGAGCCAATGGTGACAGTTTCCACATCCTTGCTTTCACCCTTCATGTAGTCCATCCAGTTAGTCATCTATTTCCATTGTTTCCGGTGCTTCTCCAAGAATCTTCCTAAGGGCTCCCATTTATTGATGGCTTTGAACCAATTTTGTTGTTGTTGTTGTTGTCGTTTTTTGTTTTTTTGAGACAGAGTCTCGCTCTGTCACCAGGTTGGAGTGCAGTGGCGCAATCTCGGCTCACTGCAACCTCCGCCTCCCAGGTTCAAGTGATTCTCTTGCCTCAGCCTCCCAAGTAGATGGGACTACGGGCACGTGCCATCATGCCCAGCTAATTTTTGTATTTTTAGTAGAGATGAGGTTTCACCATATTGGTCAGGATGCTCTCCATCTCTTGACCTCATGATCTGCCCACCTCGGTCTCCCAAAGTGCTGGGATTACAGGCATGAGCCACTATGCCTGGTCTGAACCAATGTTATATAGTCAATGTGCTTATCCTCACTTTCAGCTTAGGGTTCAGACCCAGAGAGGTTTACATTTGGCCCAAGTCACACAGCTTAGAAGAATTCAGATGCAAGCCTCTCAGATTCTAAAGCAACCTACTCTATGAGGTATTCCTTAAAGATCTAGTTGTACAGCTTAAAGACTTTGTGGAACACATATGTTGTTATCACCTTCCTCAGAATAAAGAGGAAATGGTGCAGGTGGATATAAGGTTTTAAAAGCTTCCTTTTAACCACAATGCAATACCACCTTACTCCTGCAAGAATGGCCACAATCAAAGAATCAAATGACCGTAGATGTTGCCGTGGATGCAGCGATCAGGGCACACTTCTACACTGCTGGTGGGAATGTAAACTAGTACAGCCACTATCGAAAACAGTGTGGAGATTCCTTAAAGAACTAAAAATAGAACTACCATTTAATCCAGCAATCCCACTACTGGGTGTCTACCCAGAGGAAAAGAGGTCATTATTCGAAAAAGATACTTGCACATGCTGTTTATAGCAGAACAATTCGCAATTGCACAATCATGGAACCAACCCAAATGCCCATCAATCAATAAGAGGATAAAGAAACTGTGACATATATATACACATAGATCGATCGATCGATCGATAGATATGTATATATAAAATGGAATACTACTCAGCCATAAAAAGGAATGAATTAACAGCACTTCCAGTGACCTGGATGAGATTAGAGACTATTATTCTAAGTGAAGTAACTCAGGAATGGAAAACTAAACACCATATGTTCTCACTGATACATGGGAGCTAAGCTATAAGGATACAAAGGCATAAGAATGATACAATGGGGTAAGGGATAAAAAGCTACACATACGGTGCAGTGTATACTGCTCAGGTGATGGGTACACCATGGTCTCACAAATCACCACTAAAGAACTTACTCATGTAACCAAATGCCACCTGTACCCCAATAACTAATGGAAAAATAAAATAAAGAAGCTTCCTTTTGTGGCTCTCAAAAAGTAGTTAACCCAGTCAAATGACAATTATACCTTTATTTCTCCTTGGCCAATAAATGAACAACAAATATTTGTTCTTAACACCAAAAATTTAAACAAATAAATTCTTGATTTAACCTTATATCATTTTTTCACTTGTGCTCTGAAACATCAATTTCCTCCTTCCCAAGTCTCCCTGAAAAGACTGCTCTAAAGCACTGCTGTTTACCCCACAATGCTGATTTCCAGGTCCTCTTTCTCTTCCTTTCTACTAAATGTTCAACCTTGAGGGCTATCATCAATAGCATTTGGCAGGCAATGTTCCTGTGAGCCTCAGAAACCCTCCTGTAGAAATGCTGCTCAACCTTCACTCCCCAAGGTGACCCCGCAAAGGAGGGCAGACCCGCCACAGTGCCCTGACATTTTCCATGACTTCTTTTAAGGAACAGCTGGGCCATAATAGAAGGTTACTCAGGGATACCCATAGGCTTGACAGGACCCCGTATTTTAAACGGGGCGGCTACTAAATCCATCCAACTCTGGAATGTTACTACTCTCCCAGGAACCCGAGAGAAGTTTCTGATGCTGATCTATAAATCTCCCTGGCCTAAAATACCCCAAATTAGTTTCTGCGCCATGGGAACATAAAAATGATATGGCTTTTTTCTTTGACATGTCAGTTAATAAAGAGTGGGAGGTGGGGCCCGGATGCTGCCTGCCAGGTTTCTGAAGGGTCTACTCGTTAAAAATGGGAAGCACTTTAATTACCTGTTTGGTTTTTTGTTATATGTGTTATATGCTTTTTTAAAAAAACAGGTCCTATGGACACTCAGGAAATTATATCATTAATTATGCCTGTCAGGATGCTATGTGGCCTAAAGTAAATGAAAATGTCTTACTTAGGGTTTCTTTTTTCTTTTGTTTTGTTTTTAGGTTTTAAAATGTTTTAAAAGTATTGTTTTTATGTTTCCACAGACTCTACTATTACACTATAAGTACTAAATTAACAAAGAGAGTGGATTTATTATTATTATTATTATTTTGGTCATGGATAATTCAACAAAATGACTGTGAAATCTGTGTGTTTGACTTTGAAACTTGTTAATTGTTGGTTTGCTTAACAGAAAATTTGCTCTCCCAAAGTACGGGTTACTTAACCTAATATTAGTGCTAATTTGCATTCCTAACATAAAGTAGCCATGAGAGAAGAGAGAAGATGACACAGGAGCCTAAATGGTATAGGGAGAGAGCCGTTGGGCTGGGATCACAGATCCCCGAAGGCAGCCCCCACTTAATTGGGGAGACAGGATAACACCTATGGAGTGCCAATCCCCTGATGCTAAGACCCACTGGTTTTTGAAGCCAGGAAAAATTGGTGAGATAACACAGTTTGGTCAGGTCTAAACTGGTAATCAGTGAGTGGGTAATCCTCCCTGGCCAATGCAGAGAACAACTTCTTGGCTTTGGGCTATATCCTGCCTAACTGTCCCAGATCTTAGCTCCCATTTGGCCCCTTTGGATTGGGAAGTTAAAGGCGTGATTCTCTTATCTTTGGGATAAGAGATACGCTTAGAAAAGAGCCTCCAACCAAGCCCCCAGGGAAGCAGCCACGCAGGTTCTTAGACAACTCAGAGAGGGGATAATTTGAGCCCTGCTGGGCTAGGGGAGAAGAAAAATTTAGCCAATATGTCCTAAAGCCACCAAGGTCCTTCTAAATGCTCTTCAAGGCTCTCACCTCCTCCATGACTCAGTGGTTAGCATCCATGGTCACTGCCATGCTTACTGGAGGGCTCAGCAGGGCAAAGATTCACAAATATCCCCATCTGTGAGGCTGTTCATGAATAAAGAGGGTGTCCCCTAACACTGTAATGGCTTCAAAGAATGGATGAGACCCTGAAGTACTCTGCAGGTGGGAGCATAAATTAATGCAACCTTCCTGGAACCCTATTTGGCATAATGTATAAAAATGTTCACACATGCTAAATCAGAAATCTTCCTGCTAGGAATCTACCTTAAGGAAATAATCAGAGATGGGAACACTGATTTATATTCAGGAATGTTTATCGCCACATTATCATAATAAAAAAATAAAGGAAACAAACTAAACATTGACAATAGGAGATTGGTTGAATAGATTCTGAGACAGCTGTATGGTGGAATTGGAAAGGGCTGTTAAAAGTCATGTTTCGAAAAATACTTAATGGCATGAAAAAATGTCCATGTTAATAGTGCCTGAGTTATTGGAGTATCATGATTTTTATACAGTCCTGTGTTTTTTCAAGTTTGCTACAATTAGCAAGAATTATTTATACTCAGAGAAAAAAATACATTATTGTAGAACAAAAAAAAGAAAAAATGCTGTGCCTAACCTTGAACCAAACAATGATTTGGGCTCCATACTCATCTCAAGGACAGATGGGGTACCCTTTTGTATTTGAATGGAAGGTGATCATTCATTCACTTTGGAGAGCTCCCCTGACACTGATTGGTGCAGTGTTCTAGCCTCTCTTGCACGCAGACAGTCTCTTCTAGAGGAACCCAAGGAGGCATCCTCTAGATAGTGAACTTTAGATAGTGAATCCTATAGTGAACTGTAGATAAACACTACAACCAAAGTTTGTGCAGAGACCAGTGCCAAGCTGAGAAGGTAGCCAAGCTCAGAAAGGCTGGTTTTCCTCTTGAGCTCTTTAAGGGATGTCTAGCAAAGGACCCACTAATATTGATGGTGGCCTTAGACTGAAAGGGCAGGACACTAGTCATTAAAACAGAGTCAGCTGTCCCACAGCACTTGCCGCCAGTGTAATTGGTGTCTTGTTTTCCCATGCCCTTATTCCAGGAAAACATTATTTGATTGGGTTTGGGGTTTTTGTAAACTTCAGTGACCCTTTTAATGAAGGTCTATATCCTCCTCCCCTTTGGTAAACTCAATATGTATTTGTCAGAGGCAATTTTTTCCCTGCCACCCTCTGGGTTTACATTAGGACTATGTCAGTCACATCACAGGGGGGCATGTGGAAGAAGATAAAACTTCCCAAACATAAAAAGCTCCATCTTTAGCCAAATCCCAGGCACACTTTGCCAAACTTTTTCCCCTGAAATTTTCAAGGCCACGTGTTTGAGTGGGAAATTTAATCCACATGTTTCTGATTCATATGTACACTTAATGCATCAAAATATCATCTCTTTGAAGTCCAAATGGCCTTTTTATAGACATCTTTCTTAGGAATGGAAAGTTGTGCTTGGCCAAGAACTAACAAATTTGAACCCTCCAAAGTCCAAGTTCCTTTCAAAGTTCCCAACTCAGGAGATTGAACAGGCTTTGAAATACACCCTACATCCCTCCAGCCACCCCACTGTGACTGTAAATCTTGGGATACTTCGTTCCACCATGCCTTTTCGATCTTGATCACCTGCTTCATGGAAGTGTCCAGTGAAAGTCAAGTGGTTAAGAGCTATCTGCCAGGGAATTACCAAAACAAGGCTGTGAGGAAGAGTGTATAGAAAAAGCACTACTCCCAACCCCCTCCACAAACCTGAGAAGGAACTTAAGTGATTGGCCAAGAGTGACAGAGTGATTGGGGGCAGAGCCAGCAGTTCAGCCTCAACTGCAGACGAAGGGTAGGACTCCAGGCTTTCCCTGGGAACTCTCACAGCAAAATCTCAGAGTTAGAAGATTTGGATTCAGAGCTTCCACAGTTCTATTCCCAAATGTTACATTGCAGACACTGTTCCAAACCTCATGCTGAACGGATGGGATTGTAAGCCCATAGAGCCTCTTCAAATCTACTATCTGAAGATTTGAAACATAAATCAAACTGTCCAAAATAGAATCTGGGGAAGAAAATTAGAAAAGATGGGAGAGAATTACCATTTCATGCAATGCTTCCATTAAGTTAAGTTCCATTTAGTTAAGTCCAGTTCTACCAACTGGGCTTCAAATCACTAATAGTTGGTGGATCGTCTGAGTTAAGTAGAGAGGATCTCCTCTTTGCCTCTGACCTCCTCTCCAGATAGTAGGTCCCCCGAAAGCAGATCTTTGCCTAATTCATTGTCATACCCTCCACTTTGCGTGAGAGATGGTGGTGGTCAATAAACTTTTATTGAATAAATTGAGCGTGGCTATCTAAATAAAATTTAATGGACTCTTCTATTGTTCTTTTCAACATCTCTTCTACCTCTTTTCGCTCACTCGTACTTCCAAAATTTGACTGAAGAAAAACTTTCAACATTATCTCCCCAATGTACCAGCCATTAGGCAATATTTAGTAAAAAATAAATCAAATCTGTATCTTAAGCAATTTGCTTGCCTTCTATCATTAATCATTTCAAGTGGGCGGATGAACGGTCATTTGCAAATGGGCATAAAACACAGGGAATGTGGGCTGAAAATTCTGTTAAGCTTGCCTTCTTAAGATAATAACTGAAAATGTTTATCAACCCAAAGATAATGCATCTAAAAATATCCAGTCATGTCAACATTAGGGAGTAAGGAAAATGATGGCTTATTATATTTACCCTTTTTAGGCTTTCTAATGAACTTCACCAGTCAAAACCATAATGGTCAACCCTCGAGCATATAAAATCAATACAGAGTTCAAATTGTTTTTAGCCCTGTCAATCCCCAGGGTTAACATAAAATAAATAAGATGCTCCTTACCTTTCAGCTTTCTTGGTGGAATCTACGTCTGTGAGTTTTTAGTAAGGAGAAAACTGAAATAAGCTGGCTAGACCACCATTTCTTTTTCAAATAGTGTATACTGCCATAACTACCATATGTCTTAGAGAACCCAGTTATGTACCACTTCTGCTATCCAGATGGGAAAAGCAAAACAGGTGGACTATTACATAATATGCCAACAAGCTGAATTTAGAATTTGAAGGTCAGCATCTCCTGCCCATGGCTTAAACCTCTGAGTAGTATCATATCCCAAAAGCTCTTCCTTCCTCTTCGTCTCATGGGACTATGAGGGACCTTGGGGATGATCTGTTTTTGTGGCTTTTCAAAAAATTCTTAGCTGTCAAATCTTTGTAACCATTAAAATCTTATGCAAATGTCCAATATGTAAAATCCACACAACTGTGGGGACTCTGGTTGAAGATCAGTAGTGGGGTAGTGGGAGCCCTCTGTCCATTTGATCCTGAAAAGACTCAAAGGTAAACTAGGACTCCTCCAAGCACAGGTTGAAAACCTGTGAAATAGTTCATTTCTCAAAGCCCAAAAAGGTGAAATGACTTGCCTAGCATCTCTTAGCTAATGACAGAACGAACCAAGCCTAAACCCCAGGTGTCCTAACGCTGTCGAATGCTTTGCCCATTACATTACACTGAAATCAACTAGAAGGGGAAGATTCATTGTCTAAACCAGCAACCCCATCACTATACAATGTATGAGTTCATAGTAAAATGGTTAATATATGGAAAAGAGAACCTTCTTGGATCAAAATAAAGTCATAAATAGAAGGTAGTATAATAGTTTAGATCAGGAATTGGCAAACTTTTTTCCATAAACGGCCAGAGAGTAAACAGTTTATGCTTTGCAGGCCATTTGGTCTCGGTTGCCAGTATTTAACTCTCATTGTATCCACAGACAAGATATAAACGAATGAGTGTGGCTGTGTTCCAATAAAACTTTATTCATGTACTCCGAAATGTGAATTTCATAGTTTTCACATGTCACAAAGTATTATTCTTTTTTTGGTTTTTCCCCTAAACATTTAAAATTTTAATAAACCATTACTAGCTCACAGGCCACAGAAAAACACAGATGGTTGGATTTGGCCCATGGACCGAAGTTTGTCAATCCCAGTTTAAAAGAAAGCTTGTTCCACAAAACTTATGCGGAATTGAATAGAATATGCAGGTTCTTTGAGAAATGCTTAGCACGTAGTTCTTTGAAGATCTCAGCCAATGCAGTCACTCTCTGAGCATTAGCATCTGGGTTGCCTTTTATTCAAGTCTTAGAGGCCCAGAAAAACCCCACTGGGGGGAAAAAATCATGTCTCTGTTAAGGAACCCAACTGAGGGTCTGTGGCTTGCCATGAAGACAAAAAGGTGAGGGTCTGGGCCTTGGGGGCAAGATTCCACAGATCTGATGCTGGTGTCACTTTAAGCAGACCACTGAAGACAGTATCTCATTTTGCTCTACATTAGGGGAGATCCTAGGAGTCTGGAAGTCACTTATTTGGTTCTTAAATCAAAATTATTAACTCATTGTCTGGCATACATGTAACCATCATGGTATTACCTAACATGAGGGAGTGTCCATGTGCTGTATTCCATCTTTGGGAAGCTGGATGAGTTTTTCCCACGGAAACAATTTTAACACTAATTAGCAATGTGACCATTACATTAAACAAGCATAACTCATGGTATTTAGCCATAAAACAACTTGCTCAGTGAGATTTAATTGGTAGACACTACTGGACGAAAATTTGGGCAGTCTCGTGACCTTATAATAACCTTTAGAAAATATGAATGCACTCAATTCATTATCTTCTTTTTTTTTCCTTTTTTTTTTCTTTCTTTTTTTGTGTGTGAGACAGAGCCTCATTCTGTCACCCAGGCTGGAGTGCAGTGGCTCAATCTTGGCTCACTGCAACCTTCTCTTCCACGTTCAAGCAATTCTCATGCTTCAGCCTCCCAAGTAGCTGGAATTACAGGCGTGTACCACCATGCCTGGCTAATTTTTGTATTTTTATTAAAGATGGGATTTCACCATATTGGCCAGGCTGGTCTCGAACTCCTGACCTCAAGTAATCCTCCCATCTCAGCCTCCCAAAGTGTTGGGATTACAGGTGTGAGCCACCATGCCTGACTTCGCTCCATTATTTTCAATGTCCAAACCCATGTGAACTTCTGTCTTGCTACAAAGTTAAGACTTCTTCCCTCCACCGTTTACCCCTACCTTACCAAGCTAGGACCTGCTATAGGCAAGAAACCTAAGGATAGTACATGGACTAAAGAATTTCTTCCCTCTTCCATAGCTCAGTACTTTTCTTCTTCCTTTCTTAGCTGGCTAAATGTGCATCCCGAGCCCTCCGAATTAGAACTCCTGCAGAAGTAAAGGAAGTAGAGCAGGTACATTCTTACTTGATGGATATTATTGTGATACTTCAGCGTTGTCACTCTATGGGCCGAGTAGATGTCTAAGAAGGACGCCTCTCTCATGGACATTCTTCTGGGTTCTTTGGAGATGCTCTGTAGCTACATATCTGCTACCAGAAGAATGCATTTCTCTTCCAGTTGGCAGCCTATTCCCTCCTCAGCCCTGAGAACTCCCACTGTACCTCCAGCTTCCCTCTGCAGGGGTCTTTCTATGAGGCCCTGCCAGATAAGGAGACCCAGTGCCAGCTATCTCTTGGTGCAACACCAGTCATCTGCCTGACAGCCCTGAAAGTGCCCGACAAGCCCGCCACCACGGCCATCTCCCCTTCACGCCTCGGCTCAGAGCAACTAGCCAGTCCATCTTTCACCTTTTGGGCTTTCCAAGTGAAGTCAGACATGAGTATTGACAGCATCCCCTAAGCTCAAAGAGACACACAGCTCCAGAGTAGTATCCTGGAAGCCCCTCTCTCTTCGCTTGAAGTCAATGAGGAAGAACTCCTCTAGGGGGAGCACATTTGGGTTGGAATCCACTCTCCCCAAAACGTTCCCCACAAATCCTCTTAGGTTTTCCTCTCCTCAACCCTTTTATACACTCAATATAGGTGAAGGACTTAAGGGTCTAAGTTTTTTTACTACCTGTTTTGTAAATCATGGTGTTATGCTTCAGTTTAGAATGTTATTTCTATTGTCGTTGGGCCTCAATAAAAACTTCCATTTGAACCTCTTGTTACATACAGTCATTCAGGAGGACACTTTACCAAAGGACACATTTGGGGTGAGAAGACAAAGACACAGCATTAACAGCACCATGCTGCTGAACCTGGCCACTATGGACACAACTGTCCCGATGGAAAAGCCACCATAGTGCCAAGGCCCTGCTTCTCCTGTGTCCCTCCAAGGTATCCCAGCTAACCAGTGGAACATCCATTAGCCCCTGAGCAAACTGCACGCTTTACTCCTTACAGTATTTGCTCATGCTGTTCCTTCAATCTGCAGTGCCCTCCCCTTTTCTTCCTCATCGCAAAATCTCGGTGATATTTATCCTTCAAGGCTTAGCAGACATGCCACCACTTCCAGGAAGCCTTCCCTCATAGCCCTCAGCTGAATCCTCTACTTCTCTCGTGCTCCCATAGCACAGTGTTTTTACTTCTTTATGGCCCCAGTTTCCTTGTCTTTAGGAATTATTTTAGCCAATTGTGTACAATTGTATCTTCATGAGATGGTGAGTGCTACAAATGGCAGGGATTTTACCATACCCCTTTCAATACTCAGTGTCCCAGCACCAGGCTTCAAGAGGAGAAAAAGGAGGCAGGGAGAAAGGGATCCCACGTGCCCTCAAACATGGCAGGAATCACGGCTCTGGGCACAGAGCAGCCATCCCAACAGCACAGGACATGTGTGCAGTGCAGTAGATGAAGAGCGAAACGGTTCCCGCACTGCAAGAACTCTGCCTACACTCTGGCCAGAACCCTCAGACCCGATTTGCCAGTTCAGTGTGACCCGCCTTCCTCAGTGTCTTGGTGCTTTTGTGGCTAACACAAGCACATCACTCTGCCACATGTGCAGAGAGCTTAAAGTGCCAGGCATTTGCATCTTCTCTTCTTCACCCCATCTCCTGACTGTTAACCAGTGACTGAGTCAGGAGACAGCATGAACGCCCAACCCCCTTGCTTCTCAGCAGGACAAATCTAACGTGGAATTTCTGCTGCAGAGCTTCCTGTGGGACCAAGATGAATGACTTACCTGGGTCACATGGCCCCTAAGTGGCTGAGAGAGGATTCAAACCCAGGCGCTGTTTATCGCTACCATAGACAGCTTGCAATTTAAGCATTACAACTACCATGTTAGGTTCTATGGGCAAAGGGGGTGACTCAGCATTTATAATAAAGAAAAAAGAGTAGGATGTTTCTGTATGAAGCTATTATATGGAAAATGGGCAGGTTAATTCATCTCCAAATTATTTGCATCACATGAGTATATTTTCCTAGTGAAAAAAAAAATGAAAGATCAAGAGCTTTGAACCCAGAAAGAACTGACTTTGCATACCAAGTCTGTTAGAAACCAGCTGCAGGACCCCAGGTAAGTTATTTCACTCCTCCTAGCCTCAATTTGTTCATATATAAAATGGGTATAATATACCTAACTTGCAATGGTACAGAAAGGATTAAATGTAGTATATGCAAAGCCTCTATCACAGAGTCTAGCCAATGGCTAACATTCAATGAATGGCCATTGTAGTAATAGTAGTGGTACTAATATAGAAGCGGCCTCAGAAAAAAGGAATTTGTACAACATCGAGGTTTACAAGTATAAGCACAAAACCCCACCATGTATAATGATAATTTTTGAATATAATGGAGTATTACTGGTAAAAATTAGAACTTTGAAGACTGCATCTGGCAGAAAGAATATGTAGACATGTATATACTCTGGCTGGCATGTCAAGAAGAATCTATCTGCCAGTAATCAATAACTGTTGGGAAATGAGAAGAACTATAAACATCATTGCGTGAGAACTAGGGAATGAGCTCTTCCCAAGACAGGTTGCAACTGCACAATTTCAAGCTGACATTTTATTTCACCTAAAAGAAATAATTGTACTTAATAAGGTAGTTATTGCTAGACGATCAAGATCTGGAAACCAAACTTCTATCATCTAATGCATAACAATTTTAAGCAAGATCTGTTTGGGGTTGAGGAAGTCACAGAGAGCCCCAAAACTACTTTTCCAAATTGTGTTATAACCCCGACAAAGAAATTTAGGTACTGATACCTGAAACTCCATTGAAGTCGAATATCAGGTTTATTCTTACAATGGATTTCACATACATTACTTCCATCTTTTCCTTTTCTTTTCGTGGTTATAGATCAGGTTTATCCTTTTTTTTTTTTTTCTTTTTGGTACACAGATTGTAGGAAAACAGCTCTGGCAAGCCCTCACCTTTCTAGAAGTAGCAGAACAAGTTCCTTCTGTCCTGGTAGATTTGATTCATAAAGGCAACCAAATATAGCCAAAACATTTACTCTGCTTTGTATGATCTTTTTTTTATCTAAGAGAAGCAAATTAGCCAAATAAAAGCTAAATCAACACTTACAGTACTTAACACTGGCTCAGTCCTTGGTTCCAGGCTAATTTGATAGACATACTTTACTTCTGTCCTGCTGGAAGTCTAAGAATGATTCCAAGTTTGTAAATAAATATAGAAACACAGCCCCACAAGCCCAAGGCCAATCAACATTTTCCCAACCTCAGGTGAGAAGAATAAGCCTAAGGTTCAGGGATTTCTGTAGGCAAGCAAGGATGATGTATAAAGCTGATTTATGGGGAGTAGACTTCCTTTCATTCTTGAGCCTTTGAGTTGGACTTAATTATCCCTAAGGTAGAGAAGGATATGACCCCGCCCTCATCTTCTACATATGTGTTCCTATCAAGCAGCCATGTGCCATCATACTAGGTAGAATCTAATTTGAGAAGTAAATCTTTCTGTCTACTCACCTGCTGGGCACCAGGGAAACCAAAAAAAATCAATCTCTTGACCGAATTAAACTTGCTTGGGTTTTTGTAATTTTTCTGGAATTCAGATGCTCTGATCTGTGAATGCGCCAAATCGTTTAGCATGGTATAAGAAAAAATGTGAGTAAGAGAAACCATCCTTCAACACTGAGTGAGAGATGATTTACATAGATAATCCCCTGTAGGGAAGGGACTACCACACACAATGAGAGGAATTAGAGGATCCTGCATTAGGTGCCTGCCTTGGCTGATAGATGGATCTTGACTCTAGACATGATTTTTCATCTCTTTTATCCTTATATGTAAACTAAGAGACATAGACTCACTGGATGAAATCTAGAATTGCTTTTAACTATATGACTGATTTAGGGGAGGGGAGGCAGAAAGACAGCCATGTTATACATGTAGCATAATTACAAATTCCATAATAAATATGGTCTCATTTTGTAAATAGAATTGTTACAAAATAACAGTTAATATCTTCCAAAATGCATAATCCTCACAGTAAAACAATAAATTAATAAAACAATTTATATATTAAATTGGTACTAAGTCTTCAAAAATTCAACTTTTAAACAAATTTGTTCTATTTTTATTTTTAGTTCACCTCATTTGTTTCTATGCTCATTTGGAAAACTCAAGTAACAGTCTTTTATTAACATTATGATTTATTCAGTTTTTCATCATGCAAGACAAACATATAATAAATAAGATATACATATGAACACAGATCTATTTGTGGATTCACACATCACTTTGAATAAGGTGATAAATCCTACCTGCATGCAAAGACACACTTTAGTCATTAATTTGGTTTAGGATCTTCATTTGCAAACGATAATAATAATTACATGGCTCCGATTTCAAATATGAGGTGTAAAAAACCTTGCTAGAACTTGAACTACTTCTTTTTATTTTCCCAAACACATCTAACCAACCTCATAACCTTAAAACTATTCATTATTTTTATCTTATCACAAAGTTCCTGTTGCAGGTTGAATTCCCAAGAAAGCACCCTGAGATTAGCATGAAGAAAGTTTACTAGCAAGTGCTGTTGAGATTAGCACCTGATGAAGGAAAGAAACAGAAGCAGGATTGAGAAGAAGAAGTTGAGCTGATGCAGTCTCAGCAAACACCTTAGCCAACCCCAGAGGGGCCTCTGAATCTGGGTTGATCGTTTCAGAGTTGTCCCAACTTGAGGTAAAATAGCTGGAGGAATAAATCCCAAAGGGAAACCTGGATGGCTCATCACAGCATCCACCACAGTTCCAAATGGAGCCAGCTCCAAGTATGCTAACAGCTAACCTTCCAGTTGGCTTGTTAGCAACCAATATTTGTTAAGTACATACCGTGTGCTAAGTACCATAGAGACCACCAAATTTTATATATAGCCTTACTATCAAGAAATTTACGGTTTAGTTGAGGAGAGCAGCTCAAAATGCATTTTAAAACTACAGAATAAAATTTTAAGATAACAGGCAAAGACAATACCAGAAGAAATAAAGGTAATCAGACAATTTATCATTTTAAAATGTAAAGGAGAGAGAGATAACTTAATTCCATAAAGCTTGGAACAGTAAAACTTGAGTTGTGTCTTTAAGGTTAAACAATTGTAATGAGTAGGAGCAGGAGAAAAGCAAAGTAGCAGCAAAAGAAACAAGGACCAAGTGCAAGGCATCTAGAGGTCATCTTCGTAGAAATGACCATAACTTTTTGAAGAAAAGCATAACAGGACTGAGGGTGGGAGAAGAAAGGAAGTGCACAATGAGAAGTGGAGGCCACTCCTGAGTGGAGGCCACTCAGGTGGGTCCAAATGTTTTGGTAAGCATGAAGGTGGAGGCATTTGGCTCTTCCAGGACTGGCAACAGCAAGGACAGCTTTTGATTTCTCAGTTTCTGATCAGGGCAGAGGCAACCTGCTATGGGGCTCGCTGTGGCAGCAACTTGCCTAGCAGGCCAGTTCTGCAGTGTAAATTTTGGAAGCCAAGCCTAGAGACCATTCCTTCTGCATTTCCAATGATCTATGAGCATGTATCTCTCTCTGCTTAAATTAGCTAAAGCAAAGTCTGTTATCTGCAGTTAAGAACCCTAACAGATAACATTCACAATTGCATGAGAAGGCATTATTATCTTCATTTTATAGGTTTAAAATAAATCTATATATTTAACTATGAGGTTAAATAACTTGTCAAAGATGTTCTAGTGTGGCAGAGTCCAGACTTGAGGCTAGAACTATCTCACTCCCAAACCAATGCAATTTCTACAAGACTGTAACAGTTTCCCAAAGACAGAGTGAATGACCCTCCATATTTATCATCTGAGCATGTGGATCTGCAAAATGAATAGTTTCCACAACGGGTCATCAAACATTACACTCGAACTCTGAACTGGAGAATGTAACACTATATATGAATTAGTCCAATGACAGAACACCACCAAAAAGTGAAAAGTTCTCTGAAATCTATGCCAGAGGCAAAAAAGGATGAGTTCTTGAAGCTAAGGGGCCAACCAAGCTCTGCCTAACCTTACTTTCTGTAACTGTTTACAAATTTAACAACCAAATTCAATAACAATCTCTATGGCCTCATAAATAAATTCAAGTCCACAACGTAAAGCAAGTTCCCATCCTTCAGCCCATGTTGTTCCATATATTGAATTTCATGATCTCATGAAGACTAAGTTCTTCCCCAGGCATCACTGAGGCTATTTAACCACCTCCTGCCTTAGCCCTTTCGACTTCAAGATCAGTTTTATTAGATGGACTCACTAGACAATGGCCAAGATTATACATTTCTAAGACCAATTATTCATGGTTAAAAGTATAATCTATGGCAGGATTAGAAAATAAGTGATACAGTATGCCCACTAGCCCCTCTTAAGCCCAAGGAAACATGATCACTACTGGACTTTGGCCTAGAATCATTCTCAAAACAGAGGCCCAGAGAGCCTCTGTCAATCAGTCGGAGTCAGTGCTTGAGTTAAAAACCAACCTTCAAACCCTGATCTATAGTCTTCACCTGGGTAAACTAGCAGGCTGATTCACGGCCAGTGAGTCTCATTGCAGCCATTTTGTACCTACCACAACTTGTTTTCTGAAAATCTGCCAGAGAATGACTTAGGCTCCAGGGAAAAGAGAGCTTACCCTGCGACCTCCACACTTCAAATCTGACTTCACACCAGTTTAAAACACTTTATGGAGCCCTTCCATTCACAGAGTGTTCGTCTGGATGTTTCTTTCCGTCCTCAATTCCATCTTGAGCCCAGCTGACAAATGCTGCATGGACTCTGAGCTGTCTCCGGAGAGGAACCCCGTACGTTTTAAGCAGCTTTGCTTTGTGACCTGACCTCCAGGCAGGCTGCATACTTCAGAGCACTGACAGCTCAGTCATGTCTTTTGTCCCAGGCACACAGATACAGCAGGGGAGGGAAAGTTCACATTGAACACTCACATTTCAAACGTAAATAAATGGCTCACACCAGAGGCCCAGTGCACTTAAGTTAGGAAGACAAAACCTCCCGAAGAAAAGAGGGACCCAAGGGGACTTTTCAGAGATCCCTGCAGGACCCTGTGGCTATGATGGCTGCACCTGGAGGGCTGGATGAGGCAGATCTACCAGCAGGAGGCCAGATAGGCTTCTCTGAGTAGGGCATGTGGACATTCCTGCTTTCTGTTCCTTCCTGACTTGCCCCCTAAAATATCTTTCTGATATATATTTTCCCTTACTAAGCCCAATTCCTTTCTTACTTTCTTTCTCTTTCCTTTAGCCCTTTTTTCTCTAATATGCTTTGTGCTTCTTATTCCTCCTGCCTTTTCTCATATTTCCTGGTTCTGCAGCTCTTACATTTATTCTACTTGGAACCCTTTTATTTTTCTCCCAGTTTTCCAAAGAACTTTCACAGCTGGTCCCATCTGTCTCTCCTAAATGATCCTGTTCCTCTTGAACTACATTTATTTCCTCTCTGATTCCACCTGCCCTTAGAAGGCTGAACCCTATAATACCACACCCTAAGTCCTATTAACAAATATAGGATTGGACCTGGGGGCAGTCAGGGGCCCTGAATTCTACCACTCTTTAAACACCAGTCACAGATAACAGATTCACTAATGTGAATTTCCTACAGTTATCTGAGTTTTTTTATTTTACATTTTGATATTTAACTCATTTTAAACTTTCATAATTTTATAATAGTGGTAATGCATGCTCACTGCAGAAAAATTGATATCAATAGATAGGTAGAAAGACAAAAATAAAAAGCCTTCTACAATTTTGCCCTTCAGAGACTACTCCTGTGTTTCATGATTGTCTTGATGAACACTGTTTTAAAGATTCAAAGATGAATGAAAAAGACATTGTCCTTGCTCCTTCAGGGCCTACATCCAGTGGGGAAGAAAATTAAACAAGCAAATACAAGACAGCATATTTAGAAAAGAACAGGAATCCATGGGAGCGAGGGCAAATGAGTCACACTTTGCAAAAGCTTTCTGGAGAACATGTCATCCTGAAAAATGAGCAGAAATTGGCCAGGCACGAAATACAGAAAGGAAACAGCCCATGGTAAGTCCATAAAAGTAAAGTGATACTGGCACATTCAGAGAACCAAAGAGAGTTCAATATGGCTCAAAGTAAGGGCAATGGCAGTAAACAGGCCTGGAGAGGTTAGGAGAGGCCAGAAGGCACATGGCCTTCTAAGCCACAGGAAGATGTCTTCATAAAGGCAATGGGAACATTGAAGGTTATTAAGGAAGGGAATGACATGATCCGATTTACACTTTTAATAGAACTACAAGCCTAAAAGATAGAACTATACTATGCAATAGGTGCCACCCTTATACTCAGAACAGAAAGAAAAATAAAGAAAAGAAAAGAAAAGAAAGGGGAGGGAAGAAGGAAGGAAGGAAGGAAGGAAGGAAGGAAGGAAGGAAGGAAGGAAGGAAGGAAGACAGCAGAAGGAGGGAAGGAGAAGGGAAGGGAGGGGAAATCAGGAAACACTGGTAGTAAGTAGTGGGGCCAGGATATGACCTCAGACAGTCAGCTCTACTATAGCCTCTCTTATGATGTCTGTTACATTCTTTATTGAGTCCCAACCATTTTAGATGGTCAATCAGGAAACTCGGACATATATGTTTTGTATGTGACGTATCCATTTTCCTTATTATGATGGAATCATCCCTTTGCCTTGGACTTGAAGAGGGGTTGATTTCCCTGGTTGGGGAACTAGGAGAGCTAAGTGTGCTAAGTGTGAGGAAAGGTTTTTAAGGGACCCTCCACAAGCATTCTCCATACCCAGGATGGGAAATATCAGCATGAGATTATCCAGGTTGCTGTTTTGACTGTCTCAAAATATCAAATGACTATTTGACCTTATGCTTTCATTTCTTTGTGTAGCTCTTATCACAGTATGTTTTAAAACATTATTAATGTTGAAAGTTGGTCCAGATCCTAAAAGAGCTTATAATTTCCCAACTCTTAACTATGCCTTTTCTATTACTCACTGACACCAGGACAATTTGCTCATTAAAGCAATATAGTCAATATAATTGTCTGGACTTGAGTCTTAAAATTAGACAAGTATTTTTTAAGCTTTTTTTATGGCAACTCAGAAAAAGGGGTATATTTCTTTTTTTTTTTTTTAACATTGTTGGGTAACCATTACCCAGTCATCCATTTTTCATTCCATGCATTTCCAGGACATTTTCCAGGGGAAACTGAAATGAAGTAGTAAGAGGAAGAAAAGTGTAATACATTGGACACAAAGAAAACTTCTAAAAGGAGTATATTTCATACTACGATCAACAAACATAAATATCTATAAATGAAAAAAGGATTTGAAGAAACAACAGTTACCACTATAGCATGTGACATTCCATTTTATTTTCCATTTCATTCAGTTCTATTCTATTTCTATTTATTCTATCATATTTTACTCTGAATTGATACAAGCACTTTGGGAAATTATTTTCCAGCATCTACTAAAGCTGAATACACTACATCCTATGACCCAGCAATTTCACTCTTAGGTACATACTCAAGAGAAATAAGTGCATGTGTCCACCACTGGGCTTTAGAATGTTTACAGAAGCAATATGAACAGAAGCAATGTTCATGAGGCCAAATACTGGAAACTATCCAAAGGCTCATCAACAGGAGAACAGATAAATAAATGTTGGTATGTTCACACAGTGGAGTGCTACAATTGTTTGCAATAATATGGATGAATCCCATGCATCATGTCAGACACAAAGGAGTTCATAGCGTATGATTCTATTTATATAAAGTTCAAAAGTAGCCAAAACTAATCTATCCTGTTAGAAGTCAGGCCAGTGAGTTATTTTTGGAGGGATAGTGATTTAAAGGAGCCATGAGGGGGCTTCTAGGGAAGTGGTGTTTCTTGATGTGGATGCTGGTTACAGGGATGTGTTCAGTTCATGAAAATGCATCAAATTGCATGTGCACTTTTCTGTATGTATGTTATACTTCAATAAAATGTTAAGAAAAAATATTGGTCACAAGCCACTAAGTTAGATTCTCCTACTTACTAATCACTTACAACCTGCAATTTAAAATATACTACATTAGGTACTAAAAATACCAAAGGAAAACACACTCTGACATATCAAAATATTTTAATTTTATTTACAACAATAAGATGGAAAGCTCAAGGTCGTAATTTAGGAGCCACTAGATATTACCAACATTAAAAGAATCCAGAACAAAAAAAATGAAACAGCTAAAAACAAGTATATACTGTCCCTTCTTGTTTGATTTTTAGTAACTTTACAGCTGCTTTCAATTCAATTTTTATTGAATCTTTCATTTTAATCTACACTTGTTGCCAATCACTTTGTTAAGAAATGCACAATTTTGAATATGCTTACCCAGCTTTTTCCATAGTATCCAAGCCACTGCTCTCTTCTCATTGGAATAGCCAGGAGCAGCTTACTGGTAAAGAAAATACCACCTAAAGTTCCCCTTTTTAAGCTGTGTTTTTAAAACTGGCCTTTCCCTTTAGAATCTGTTTTTCCCCTTGGGGCTTCCATCTATCACAGGTGTTCTCAAAATCTCCAACCTGCTCCAGCCCATGCTGGAGGTGAGAAGACATATGACCTAATCATGGTTAATTGCAATCAACATTCACACATTGATAAATGAGTACTGTGCTTGGTATTTTAAAGGGACCCAAATGTATTTCTAGTTATAATCATTATCTTTCTCAAGCAAAGTGTAGTTTGCAAGCCACATTGCATAGGATTTTTGTTTTTCAAACAGCAGATTGTTGCACACATATATAGGGCTTTTGGCTGACATCTTTATTCCGTGATTCCATGAGAGTTTTCTTCAAATTCTACAAAGTGGTCAGATCTCCAAGGGAAGGCAGTCCAGCTATCTTGGGAAAGTGTTTCCCACTTTAGCTGGCCTTTAAGTGTCAATCCACCACAGATGCCATTGTTTGGCTGGAGTCCTCCCCGGTGCACCACTGTGGAACAGATAAAGGTCTTTGGGGCTTTACGATCGCTTCTGAAACCTAGATTGCATCAGTTTCCAAGAATGTCTGACTTTGCCTGGCTGTCTGAAATATCTGCCCAAGTCCCCCTTCCTCTTCACGTCTGCCTAAACATAAGGGCAAGAGACATGTTGAGCAAGATGTGAAGCCAAGAGTCAGTGCAATGCTCTGAATGCAAACTCAGAATCAACAGTGAAAATGACATGAAACAAACTCAACCTGCTTTCTACAAAAGCAGAATTTAAAATTTCTGTCCTCTAAAAGTATATTTGAAAAATGAAATCTTTCCATATGGCTTTATTTTCTTCTGTATAAAAGAGTTAAACTAAATTCTGCTTTAAAAAAAAATAGCTCTATGAACGTTCTGCTGACATATACACTAAAGTCATCTGGAAAAAATACAAGCTACTATAACGAATGCCAAGTGCCAAAAGTAGCCAGTCTCATTCCATTGAAACAAATAGATTGAAGGGGAAATGTATTTAGTTGACAGAGTGAATATAGAAAATTGATCTCTTATTGTCAAATATACTGTACCTGACATGAGGGTTAGGAAGTTCTGAAACGTATTTTACACACGAAATTAACTTTAAACCTTCACATGAACCTATTTCAAAAGTGTGTTACAGCCAAGGATAAAATTATTCACACTGGACTAAGTGTTTACATTAGATATTCCTCTTTAATTCTCAAGAGAGAAAAAAGCCATCCTTCGGTGGAGAAGCACATTTTTACACAAAGTTTTGAATCTCAAATGGAGAAAATCAGCATATTCTATAAAGAGAACATTTAGCACCTAATGTTCAAAAGACTGTTTGACCCATTCTTTATGAGTGCACAGTTGTATCAGAGCCCAGACACTTAAGATTATAGCAAACTTTTAATAGAACCACATTTCCTTTTGGAATACAATACAGTTGCAAACAAAAAAAAAAAGTCATATTTCCTCCAGTTATGTGCCAAATGGCTGTGTCCTCACTCCAGTAAGAGAGTCTAGCGGAATCCAGACACTACCAGAAAAGGGAGCAGGGATAGAAGGAAGGTAATCAAACCCTGCTCTTTCATTTACTATAGAACAAATCCAAAAAGAAAGAAAAGGAAAAGCATTTCTAAGACCAAAGGTCATATTTTCAAACATACAGGTTTGTTTCTTTTTTAACGTGTCATTGTCTTTCTTTTTGACTAAGAAACAGGGCCTTATTTTTGCCATGACACAGAAAGCATTTCACAGAGAACCCAAATTGCGCATGGTTTTTACAAAAACACTTCATGGGCTCATGAGAATAATCCTCACCCTCTCAGCTCTTTCAGATAGCAGACTAATTCCATTTCCTTCCATTTGCCACCAAATTCTACCTCTTTCCATTGCCACTATTTTTCTACCTTGTTTTGTCTCTCCCTTCAGTAAACTCAACACCCTGGTAATTCAATCTCCTGTTCGATGTCATGGTTGAATCAAATCGCTGTCACTCAAAATATAACCCTTGGCTTGAACTAGGGTATGGTTGAGTAATCAGGGAAAATATCCCCAAATCTGGAATTTCTGGGTTTTCAGCCACTGAGCGACTAAGTGGCTTCAGACTACATCTTTCCTCCACCTCATGAGAACAGGTCAAATCCTGTCTGTGCTGACTGGGACTCGGTAGAGCCGAACACCTCAAGAGAGAACTCTACCTGCAACTGGGCTCTCCATGGGCTCCTTGGAAAATGGGGACAGCAGCACAGACCTCAGAAGATGGAGAAGGGAATTAGCAAATAATGGGAAAGCTTAACACAGTGTCACTTTCACACCAGGGTGGAAATCGTAAAAGACCAAAAGGGAACCCTGTTCAAAGATGTCTTTACTCATGCAGTATAAATAATCAGGTTTCCCAGAGAAAATCATTTCCATTCTCACCACTAGTTCTACTTAAACAAGTTTGAAGGCCAATAAAAACACAGTGCTGGTTTACAAAGGTTAGGAGAAATGTAGGAAGATGGTGGATCTTGCTTGAGTTCAAAAGTTTAAAGAGAAAATCCTAAGAATGGGAAATGACAAATCGTACTGATACTAATTTTTAAAAATAATTCAGGACATGAACCAGGACCATGCATATTATACAAATATCATTAGACAAAGAGTAGAAACCATTCTAAGGACAGGGGAAACACCTGGAGGAGTAGGCTTGCTCATGAATTGGAAGTTAACACATATATGAACACACAAAGATTACAGTCAACTAACCTGGGGGACATTTGCTGTGCACTGTGAGAGGAGTGTTGAAAGGTACCCAGAGGAGTCAAAACTGCTGCTGAAAAACCATCTGACAGGATCCAGAGCTGAGACACCCTGATCAGAGATCAGAGACCTTTGCCTCACAAACTCACTCCAAAGAGGACACGGAGCAAGCGGATAGCTCTTAACTAAGTTCTATCACAAAGTAGGCACTCCATAAATCTTTGTAGAATTGAATTGTTGAAATAAACCATATTCATATGGAAGAACTAGGACTTTGCAAATTAGAAGAGCTTTCTTTATGAATTACACTGCTCAAACAGAGAGTGGTTTGGGAAAGAAGGGACTGCGGAACTAAACAGTCTCTTTTGCAACTGATAGTAAAATTAGAGGGAAAGCAAATGGCAAGAGAGCAGACAATCAAAATCAAATGGATGTGGACCATTTAGGTAATTGGGCCAAGGGATAGTAAATGCAGTTCAATTTAGGATAATGTTCAATAAATTGCTTTAAGAAATAACCTAGGGAATACAGGTTAAATGGAACAACCATGCAGGAGATTGATCTGCAAGTCACAATAAAGAAAATCATTGAAGCTAACCACCAGAGCATTACCAACATTAGTAAAAAGGCCATGGCTACCCTAACAGCAAAAATGCAAATAGCCCCTCTCAGACCCACAGAACAGCTGTCCTCATTCATGTGCTGCTTTCTGCTCTTCCTGTGCTAGTGAAAACTTAACCATTTTCCAAACAGTTCTCCAAACTTAATCTATTTCAAGATTATTACAGGCTTCCCCTAATTTCTCTCCAAATTTCCTTTCTCACTTGAAAAGGTTGACAGTTATATTCACAGATAAAATGGACATGTTACAAATGTTACTACCCATTTGTCAGATTCTTTGGTGGACCACCAGGGGTTGTACCTGTGGAATCAGTGTTCACAGCTGAAGGGCTTTCCCCTAAAGAAGGTGGGATATGGCACAAAGACAGTAACAGCCCTACGGGTGAAACTAAAACTTAACTAAACTCACACTACCCCAGGAACAGAAACAGTTGGAAATGACTTGATTGGCATTTCTCTGTTTGAATTTAAAATGGATTCCTTTCATTATGAACAAAAAACATTAGGATACTAGTTAATTTCCGTGGACATTCACTGAGCCATGTGCCAAGTACTGCACTGAATTCTGGGAATTTCTCAGGGAATAAGTTCCACTCCCTGCCTTCTGGAAGCCCACAGTTAATGAGAAAGACTCCTATAACACAGTGTACAGGGCAAGAACAACTTCTGTTCTGTGTAAGGTGATCACGCACGTTCTCTGGACACCTAGTCAGGACATAAATTTGGAACAAGTTTTGAAAACCCCAGAAATTTTTTAAAAAGAAAATGTTTTATTAGTGTCTTTAAGTCCCACCTAAAGAAAAGACAGGGTGATGAACTCCAATCATTTTGCTAAACAAAAGTGGTCTGTTCTTGCCAGTAAGACAGCAGCTTAAGCAATAGTATTCCAGCCAACTTCCTTTCTCAGCTCAACCTGTCTCTTTTTGCCCCAGCCTTGGAGAAGTTTACTCATCCAAATTCCTAAATTTACCCACTCTGAATTCCTAAAAGGAACAGGGCTAACCGGACCAAGCTAATGAGGTGTCTGGATTTCAGTGGTTCAAGGAAAAACACTTTGAGGAGAGGCAGCATGGACATTGGAGTTCGGAGATGTGGAAATGTGGGTTTGGATCCTGCTCTGCACTTGATCAGCTGGTACATAGACTCTCTGGCCCTCAACCTCCTCATCCATATAATGGGAATAATAATGCTTGACTGTTGGGTGGTTCATTATACAAAATGGGGTAATAGATGCAACACAGTGCCTAGCATATAATCATCATGAACATTGAGACCCACTCCTTGTCACTACTCCTGTCAGATGCTGGAAGAAATTACCTTCCTACATTCCATTCTTCTACTTAGCATGTGTCTGATATGTGTGACAATGGAAATGGCCTCAGTTTGACACTGAACTCCAAGAAATACCTAAGTTGGTATCTTTTGAGTAAAAACGTGAAGGGTCTAGCTGGGTGTGGTGGCGGGCACCTGTAAGTCCACCTACTTGGGAGACTGAGGCAGAGAATTGCTTGAACCCAGGGGGCAGAGGCTGCAGTGAGCCGAGATCATGCCACTGCACTCCAGCTTGGGCAACAAGAGTGAAACTCCATCTCAAAAGAACAAACAAACAAACAACAACAACAACAAAAACACAGTAACTAGCAGGGTGTGGTGGCTCATGCCTGTAAACCCAGCACTTTGGGAGACCAAGGCAGGTGGATCATTTGAGGTCAGGAGTTCAAGACCAGCCTGGCCAACATAGTGAAACCTTGTCTTTACTAAAAATACAAAAATTAGCCAGGTGTGATGCAGGCACCTGTAGTCCCAGCTACTCGGGAGGCTGAGCCAGGAGAATTGCTTGAACCCAGGAGGTGAAGTTTGCAGTGAACAAAGATCACACCACTGCACTCCAGCCTGGATGACAGAGTAAGGCTCCATCTCAAAAACACAACAAAACAAAACAAATGAACAAAAAAACTATAAAACGTCTGTGATGGAGAAGTTACCTCTCCTTCCATTAAATAATTTGAGTCATTCTTCTCAAAACGGTCTTAGAATGGAAACTCTTGGTGTTTTATACTTGGTTTTGTCAAATATGAATGATACCCTAGCCACAGTGATAGAAGTGGAAATGGTGGAATTTGGCCACAGAGTAGAAATGAAGCGGGAAAAGGGAAAGGATAATACTATGATCATTCTTATTACACAGAAAGAATTTTACAGGAGAAAGGATGAATAACTAGCCAAAGACATACAGCATTTCAGAAGTAAAGCTGAAGTGTAATGTGCTTCAATTTCCAGCACTGTCTCTATTTTGTCTGAACCGGGCTTGCCTTTTTCAACTTCAGAGCCTTAACACCTAGTGTCTAACAACACCCAGGGCCTGCCACTCCCAGCAATACCTAGCAGCACTTAACCAAGGCAGGCACTCAATAAGTGCTTGTACATGAATAATCTTAAGAAAGCTCAAATTAAAATTATGCAGTAGCTCAGAATCCATCCTTTAACCAAAGCCTAATAAAATATTTACACCAAAAGGGAGATACCCTGTTTCAAAGTAGGAAAAGATTAGATGTTTTGTTCCAAACTAGCAAGAAACATTCAAGTAAGTTCCTCTACTCCTACCCAATCATTATCTTACAATATTTTTTTCCTCATCATGTATTTTGCCTGAGACAATTTGCTATTCATTCTCAAAAGCCACTCTCCAAATAAAATAGATTTCATCATGACTCAAACTTACAACATAGTTTAGTAAAAAGACACCAGATAAACACTAGGAGAGCTAATACTCTGTTGCCAAACGACCAAACAGATGTGGTCCCTACCACTTCCTACCTCTCCAAAAGACGCGATTCATGGAGAATTATAGGAATATTCTCATTCTTGTTGAAAAGCTTGATTGATGTATTGGTGCTTGCAGCCAAACAATAACCAAGTCCATGTTTCAAATCACTGTAGATGACCAGAATCTGGGGCTCATCATGACTCTATACTTTGCTATAAGACTGGTGCCAAGAAAATTTCTTTCCAGCTCAGTAATCGTTCTTCCTTTCTGGATAAATTCTACATAGCTTTCCCTTTGCTCCTGCCTTGGGGTAACATTTCTTGCAGCAGCCATGTAAAATGACTTCTGTCTTTGGAAGATTTCTTAGAAAACACAGCGTCTCTGATCCTCACCCTTTGAAAATTTCCACTTTTTACCCAAACAATACCTTTCACAGAAGTCTCAGCACAGCGTCAATGCCCCCAGGAAGGCCTTGCAGGTCCTTTCATCACTAGATAAGGTTAGGTTCTCCTGCCCTGTGTTCTTACAGTACTTTGTTTCCCCAATACAACATCTTCACACTTTATTTTTAATTTCTATTCAATTGTCTATCTTTCCAACTGGACTATAAGACTATGAGGAAACAGCAGGCCCTGGGTACCTGGTGATTGTTGAGTAAATGATGACTTCCAAATTTTATCAGGCCTTGTAGTTCCAATCTCATTCCTTCTCACGAGAGAGAGTGCAGAAGCCCCAGAACATGGCCACACAGCTAGAGATGTTTCCAGCTTCTCTTGTGGCTAGGCTCTGGCCAATTGGATGTGAGTTGAAGACATATTTGCAGCTTCCAGGTCGTGTCATTAAAAAGGAAGCTTCTTTTCCATTTGCTATTTCCCCCTTCCTAAAGGCTGCAAAGTAAACAAAACGGTGGTGAGCCAGCTTCAACAAGGGAGATGAGGACAGCAACCTAAGGCATGGCAGAACCACAAAACAAAAGAAATCTAGTTCCTGGGTAAACTTAGGGAGCAGGGCCACCTCTCCACTCTGGACTGCTCATCTGTCTATAGACTGTTACATCAGAAAAACCTTTGTCACCAGCCACAGTGGCTCACACCTATAATCCCAGCACTTTGGGAAGCCAAGGCTGGCAGAACACTTGAGCCCAAGAGTTGGAGAAGAGCCTGACAAACATGACAAAACTCTGTCTCTACAAAAAAATACAAAAATTTGCTGGGTTTATTGTATGTGTCTGTAGTCCCAGCTACTCAGGAGACTGAGGTGGGAGGATGGCTTTAGCCCAGGAAGTGGAGGTTGCAGTGAGCCAAGATGGCAACACTGCACTCCAGCATTGGTGACAGAATGAGACCCTGCCTCAAAAAAAAAAAAAAAAAAGAAAAGAAAAAAGAAAAAACATACATTTGTCTTTTGTTTATGCTTCTGAGTTTGGGGTCCTCTCTCATCTTTTTTTTTAAGGTATGAACTTAAACCCTACCTAACAACTTACATCAATTGCAAATTCCTCTAACTTAACTTTGCCTACAGAGGGGACATTTTTAAGTTTCCTATTCAAGTGTCCAAGCATTTATCATTACAACCACAATGTGAAACTTACACTTACAATTCATGTAGCTACTATCCAGCAGCAATAATGTAGTAGAATATAACCATGTTTACCAACTGCACTGCAGTAAATGGTTTGTTTTACTTAACTAATGGCTGCTGTTTTAATTTGGAATTGCATAAAAAATTTGTACTACATAGTACAAACTGGCAAAGTGACAAATTGTCATTCTTGACATCATTTTGGAGCATGAAGAGTCCTTATTGTAAATAGCATCTTCAACTAGGTCTAAACATTGTACAATATCAGTTGTCCACCCCTAAGAACTTGCGAGACTACAACTAGAAGCTGTACAATTTATTTTCATGGGGTACTTACGGGATCAGTCTTGGGCCTTCACACACTTCATACAAGTCACATCTTGTATATTTGGGTGTTTTAGAAAGTCAATATTTTGCTGTTAAAAATAATTAACCTCAGGGGACATTACAGACTTGGTCCCTCTCATCCATTTTCACAGTACTGAAACCCCGAAGTCAGACAGAATACTCGTAAGAGCTGGCAAGGATTGTCTCAGCTTTTAAAGCCACATTTAGCCTGTCATTGGCTATGAATTGGATTCAACCTTTACCATGACTAGTTTTCTATAGATGCAGTGATTTGTAGAGTTTTCTAGCTGGCCCAGATGGACCAAGTGAAAATAAACCAAATTCCCTTCCAAACATAAAAGCTGCTACTTATAAGCCCGTAGAGGAGACAGAGAGCCTCTCCTCTATGAATAAGCTTTTCTCGCTTTTCACCCATTTTATGCATCCAGTTAGACCCAGAATGGATACCATGTTCCCATTAAGACTCACCTACATGAATAACTACATCACTTCCTTTGGGATGACATTTGAAAGCAATTTCATCTTCCCAGTGAGGCCTACTTTACCCACACTATTTAAAATTCCAGGTCTCCCTGATATTTCCTATTCCTGTAGCATTATCTAATATACTCTACATTTCACTGATTTCTCTTGTCTATTATCTGTCTCCCCTACCAGAATTTAAGTTTCCTGAGGGAAGGGCAGTGTGTCTTTTTTGATTAGTGTTGTATTCCCAGTGCCTAGAACAGTTCCTGACACATGGGGAGGAGAGGATTTCAGGAAATACCTGTTGAGTCAATGAATGAAAGGAGGCTCTTTTTAAAACCTTTACTGAGTACCTTAGCAATACATATGCTGACTCTAGTGCTTGCTCCCACATTCTGATGATGCCAGCCACGGGAACTCTCAGCAAAAAAGTGCCTCACTTGCTTCGGGTTTTTTTGTTTTGCTTCATTCATAAGCAAAGGTCAAGGAATTGGTATGCAAGATGTCACTGCAGGCAATGGGAAGTCTCCACCAAAATGCCTTTAAACCAAAAATAGATTTGCTCTCCTACCATGGTTAAATAGTTTTGGCTTCTGTGATGGGTTGAATTTTGTCCCCAAAACACATTTGTTGAAGTCCTACCTTTTAATACTTCATAAGGTGACCTTTTCTGGAAGTGAGGTCTTGATGGAGGTGATCAAGGTAAAATGAAGTCATTAGGGTGGACCCTAATTCAATCTGATTGGTGTCCTTATAAAAAGTGGAAACATGAGGCCAGGTGCGGTGGCTCACGCCTATAATCCTAGCACTTTGAGAGGCCGAGGCAGGTGGATTGCCTGAGCTGAGGAGTTTGAGACCAGCCTGGGCAACACAGTGAAACCCCGTCTCTAGTAAAATACAAAATAAATCAGCTGGGTGTGGTGGCACGCGCCTGTAATCCCAGCAACTCAGGAGGCTGAGGCATGAGAATTGCTTGAACCCAGGAGTCAGAGGTTGCAGTGAGCCAAGATCGCGCCACAGCACTCCAGCCTGGGTGACAGAGCAAGACTCTGTCTCTAAAAAAAAAAAAAAAAAAAAAAGTGGAAACATGGACACAGAGACAGACAGACACAGAAGGAAGACAACTTGAAGATGCACCAGCAGAAGACAGCCATATGATTAGAACGATACATCTACAAGCCAAGAAACTCCAAGGATCACCAGCAAGCACCAGAAGTTGGAAGAGGCAAGAAGGTCTCTCCTAGGCCGTCAGAGAGAGCATGGTTCTGACAACCCCCTGCCTCCACAACTGTGAGACAATAAATGCCTATTGTTTTAAGCCACCTAGTTTTGGGTACTGTGTTACAACAGCCCTGGGAAACAAAGCTCAAATTCTATGATTGGGACCATTTCTGTATCTCCAGTTTTGGCTACGAGTCAGCAGGCTCATGTGGTGCTTCTAATGTGTTTCCAAGATGGCCACTAGCGATTTCCAAGCCTCCATGCATCTTCATATCTAATGGGGAAGACAGAGATGACTTTTGGAAGACCACTTAAAGTCTGGGATTTGAGTGTCCTTCCTGATAGAGACTGATTTGAGTCACATGCCCAAATAACAAATCAGTGGCAGTGTTCAAGGGGATGGACTGAGCTGATTGCTTTAAGCCAATCAAAGTCAGCCCCTTGGGATGGGGGAGGAGTCGAGCACTGCAGCAGTAGCTGCTGGTGCCCACACACATCCTCGCTGCACTCAATTTGCTCACCCAAGCAACATGTTTGGCCCATGAACAGGACAAGCTAGAAGTTTCAGAACCAATGCCCTCTGAGGCAGTCCTCAGCTAATGCTAAACAGACATAAATATTTCAGCAATCTCACTCTTCAGCTGGGATAACTCTGAGGTATGTTCTACAGAGTATTCCAGAGTTTCCCCAGGGGCTCTGAGTTCCAGTTGCTCATAGAGGTTGGTTAACACACTAAGTCCGTTCAGACTGCTAGATCAAAATATCAAAGACTGGGTGGATTCTAAACAATAGAATTTTATTTTTCAAAGTTCTAGAGTTTGAGAAGACCAAGGCATGGGTGGATCCAGTGTCTCGCGAGGACCTGCTTCCTCATAGACAGCCGTCCTCTTGCTGTGTCCTCACATTCTGGGGCCTCTTTTATAAGGGCACTAACCCCATTTATGAGGACTCCACCATCATGACCTAATCACCTCCCAAAGGCCTACCTCCTAACACCAACCCCTTGGGAGTTAGGATTTTCACATATGAATTTTGGAAGTACACAAATATTCAGACCATAGCACACACTCTTTATTGACTTTCTCCTCTCCCTGTCTCACTTTCCTAATCCCCACCAGTATTTCTGCCAAATAAACTACTTTTACTTGAATCCATGTGTCAGATTTGCTTCCAGAAGCATCCAGATCAGGACAAGACCAAGTAAGTTGCAAGGAAGGAAACTCAGAGTTCTGTTAGGAAAGAGAAAGGGTAAAACTAGAAAGTACTGTAAAATCAACCAATGAGTGTCCACTATAGTCAATTACTGTTCCCTCTTTCTCAGTTGGATAAGCCAACCATGTTTTTTTCCTACAGAATTGCCTAACAAGCCAGGAAACATACACATTGAGTTTCATTTCTGCTGTTCCTTCTCCTACCTGCTGTGTTTCCATTTGCAGGTTATTTCTCTTCAATATATCTCAGGTTCCTACTTAAGGAATAATGAGAATGATGACTCTTGTTCCTAAAATGTATGACCCCAGGAGAGCAGAGCACAGCATAAAGCAAGTCCACCTTAAACTTCTTTCCAAGTGAGTCTGTTGCTAAAAGTATCAGAAGGGCATAACACCATCATTCCCCATCACTTGGTTGCAGAGGACAGCATTAGAGGTTAGGGAAGACTGGAACAAAGATCCAAGTGAGTATTCTCCACTCTCTTGAAACCAGCTCCTCTTATTTTAATAAACTAACTTAAAAATATAATCTTTAACTATTCTGGAGGAGTTCAGAAATGGTTCCCTTCATGACGTCAATCTTGCTGAGCCCCCGGCCCAAGTGGCCTATGTTAAGCTTTTTCTGAACATTATGCCATTGTCCCTGGATGGCAGAAAAATAATCCTTGGGAAAATCCACCCTATGTCTCCAGCAAGTAAAGGCAATGTTTTGTAAGTGTTGCCGGATGCATCCTTCCATTTCTGCTTTGTTCTCTGAGTATAAGCAGATGTTAGGCATTCTTCTCATTATCTCAGGATACTGTATAATATTATTATGGGGTCAGGCTGTTAGAGGCAACAAACGCTATACAACAACTGCCTTAATTGAGGCTTAGAGCTGAATTGTAAGTATGTAACCTTACTTCAGGGTGTTTGCAAATGCTTTCTGGAAACAGTTAAAAAAGATGTTTTCAATTGTTCAAACAGTGTTCGCCCTGCCAAGATCAAGTAAAAACTTCTTAAGATATGGGCACAATAAACATATTTCTTAAGATTTCATATTTTTTTTCAGCCAGAAGCATAGCAAATCTGTGAGCCAGAAAGCCTCATGCATGCCACTTCCTGGACTATTCCAGGGGAAAACTAATGAAATGCTGCAAAAGTTGCACTCAGATCTACGGTGATCTCACAGCCACAGAATTCCACTCTATCTTTGAAGTTACTTTACTGGGATAATAATTGTCTGTCCATGAGTCTGGACTTGGCCACTAGCCTATCCCCAGGCATGGGGCTTTGGGTACATGCAACAACAGCTGATTCTCAGCAAGGAAGCTCCCAACATAGAAGGCTGTCCGTCAATCTTAGCAGAGACGTTTGTCACTGCACACGTGAAGTTACTGGTCTTGTGCTCCTGCGGTGGATTATAGCTCTCAGACGTTTGGTGGAGGCATGGTATGATTCTGATGTACATGATAAAAGACAGAAAAACCTGGGTCATTTAAGATTGGTTCCAGGCATGAACTGTTAAATGGCAGTTTGGTTCTCCTTTACTGGATAGAGTAAAAGAAAACAGAAACTGAACACTTTGAAAAGTACATTCAGAACAGAATCCGAAGTGTAGAGGCATATTACCCAGGCTACGTGTTATGCAGGCCACTTTTTTCAAAGTCTGCTCCCAAAGAATTGACTCCAGTGGGTTTTTGGGCTTTTTAATGACTTGTTACCATGTGTATCAGAAAGGGGCAAGCTTAACATGTTCGTTTTGTTGCTTGTTGGTGACAATTATCAACCAGTTGGATGGGAAAATCCGGATGAATGAAGGAATTGTAAAATCTCAGTAAAACGGATCCTAGAATTCAGAATTTAGGATTCATTCTATCATTGTTGTCTTTCCAAGGAACTTAATAATGAAAAAAACTAGAGGCTGGGTTTAAGCAATTTATTACATTATAATTCCATATACTTTAGCAGGGAATAGGGAAGAGGTAAAGGCTAAATATAACTTATTATCTTATATTTGCTCAGTAGGATTTATAAACAACAATTTTTGCCATGGAAATATTCTTTACCTAATAAAACTACATTTCTTTGAAAAATAAATCCATAGCAAATGCTGTAAGTTCAGTTAGGTTTTTTTCCCCAACTTTATCCTCATACCCAATAATAAGTCTGGTTTAATAACATGTTTACTATATTAAATAAATGAGATTTAGCCATTACAGTTTCCCTTTATCTTCATTTCTCATGACCAAACTGATGCATATACACAGGATTTTAATGTGAAAGTACCTTTAGCAGGTAACAGGAGATACCCAGGACTTGACGCAGGCCACATTTTTTTCTCCACTACATCCTTTCCTGCCCTGCTAATATTATTTATATTTCTGAATTTATTTTTTTAAATTTACTTGAGGCAAAATTTCAACTTGGGACAAAATCTCCAAAAGAAGGAAAAAATGGCAAAGATGCTATGGCCGTTTAATAGAGTGATTATAAACATGGTCAGCTCTGGGTTCATAAACTTGGCTCTGTCACTTATTAACTGTGATATTATGCAAGTTACTTAGCTTCTCTGAGCCTTGGTATTCATATCTACTAAATAGGGGTCATATGATCTATGACTGAGTTACTGAAGGGCTTCAGTAACCCTTCACTGAGTTACTGAAGGGCTAGAGAGAGATCACTTGTGTATACACTTGCCACAGAACTGGCAACAGAGCGTTTTATTTAACGTGCTTACAGTGCTTCCTAGTTGCCAGGCACTATTATTAAGTTAAGAGAGCTCAAAATTGGGGTTTGAATCTCAGGTAGTTTGGCTCCAGAGCCTAGAACCTAAACCACTATGCTGAAAAGCCTGAATGTGCACTCAAATGGGGAATCACAAGTAGTGAAAGTTATTATTGCAATTGAAGTTGTATCAGTTAGCTATTGCTATGTAACAAAACATCCCAAAGCATAGTGGCTTAAAACAACAACAATTTACTATTTCTCATTAGTCTATGAGTCAGCTGGGTAGTTCTTCTGATGTGGGCCTTGCTCAGCTCCATCATGTCTTTGCTCACTTTTGTGTCTGGGGTCACCTGGCAGGGTGGCTGGAGGCTGACTCTTCTTGGATGGCCTCAAAGAACCTGAATCTTTTCCATGGGTCTTTCACAGTCTTTTAGCAGCTAGGCTGGTCATGTTTTTTAGGTTATGGCAAAGAAGCAATGGTGGCAAGAGGCTGAGTCCAGAGTGCGTGATTTGCACCACTTTTGTTAACATCCCACTTAGTGCAGGGGGCCCCTCACCAATGCTATCTTGTTTAAGAGGACTGATCCAATTCAGTGAATGTCTGAATTAGAAAATATTATTGAAGGAATAATTTTATAGGAATATATACTAAGGTGTAGCAAAATATGGTCCTGATAACTACTTTAAATATAATTTGTAATTAGTCTATTGTTTATATGCAACAGGATTAAACTGATGTCACTGGAAGAATCCTTTAAAAGTTTGTTCTTTCAAATAATCTCAATGTCTCTCCCTGAGTTCCATTTTTATATAGCATTTGCATAGAGTTCTGAGTGTCATGGTTATAGTTTGGTTGTTTGACATTTGTGTCTGTATGGTCTGATAAGAAAGCAAAAGTAAACATAAGCCCAGCTCATGTCTATTATCCTGAATTCCTTTTCAGTGGGATCTGAATTGAAGAGATTTTAGCTTAGTAAAAGGTACCTGATGATAATACACAGATGTAGTTCTGAATAAAGGAAAAACAAAGAAAGTAGTGAGAAGGGAGGAGAAAAGCAGGGAAAGGGAATGGAGAAAGAAAAAGATTAAGTAATCCAATACTGAGTGTTCAGAGCTTTCCATCCAATGGATGGAGTTGAGTCATCCATTCCAGGAAAATAAAACTTCTAATTCCAAATATATAGGAAACATTTTAGTCAATAATTTACATTTAAGTAACATTTATTGAGAACCTAATATTCACCAAGTATTGTGCTAAGCACTGAAACAAAACCAAGAGCAGGATTATCAGGCCCCTTGTCCTCCAAGAGCCCTCGCTAGTGGGGAATATAAACACATAAAGCAGTAATGACAATCCGCAATACGTCAGGTCACGCTGGCTGCTGTAACAAACCACCCCCCACCAGATCTCAGTGACTTAATGTAGTTAATGTTGATTTCTAGTGTACGTAACAAAATGATGCAGGCGTTTCTGATCAGTTGGTAGGTTTTTGCCAAAAGGTAATCCAAGGACCTAGGTTCATTGCATCTTGTGGCTTCAACATCTTCCGCACTTGGTTTCCAAAGTTATATTAAGAACACAACCAATCTCAGGAATGGAAGAAGGGTTATTACCACAGATTCTACAAACATCAAAAAACACAAAATGAAGTAAAAATTTTGAATAGCCTTGTAGCTATTAAGTAAATTAAATATATTATTTAAACCCTTCTCACAAACAAAACTCCAGGCCCAGAGGGTTTCACTGGTGAATTCTATCAAATATTTATGGAATAAATAATTCCAGTCTTAGACAAACTCTTTTAGAAAATAGAGGGAAAGGGAATACTTCTCAACTCATTTTATGAGACCAGCCTAACCTTAGTATCAAAACTAAATAAAGACATTATAAAAAAAGAAAATTAAAAAATTTCATCAGGCATTATATTCATTCCAGCCAGCTGGAAGAAAAGTGCACATATAATTTTACATGAGAGGTTTTCTTATGGGTCAGGCTGTATGTGGAATACACTACATCCACTCGTATTCCTTTTGACAGAACTCTAGCAAAAGAGGTAGTTAGTCTAGTTGTGTGCCCTCAAGAAGAAAAGCAATGAGATCTGGTGAAGCTAACAATATAATGTGATAAACACTGTAAGAAAAATATATACAGAATGCAGCTCTAGCACAAAGAAAAGACTGTGACTGGAGGAATGAATGAATTAATGAATCAGCAGTTAACTACTGATTCAAGCCCCCTTAAAATTGCCTCTACCTAGCTCCAGATGAGATACTAACCGTACCAGTAGAAATACTGATTTACAAATCACTAATGGGCTGTTTCAGTGTTAACTTGTGGCTAAAACATTGGGTGTGCATTTGCTTTCTGTGGGACTTGGCAGCCAGCCTGGCCTAGAATTAAATGTCACAGTTCCAGTTCCCCGTTCAGTTAGTGGTATTCTTCTGTAGTCATGTTGCCTACCAGCCCCCAAATTTGGCTTCCTTTTTGTTTCTTTGAGAGGGTGGGAACAGGAGGAAGTGGGGATCTCCAGAAATACATTCTAGTTGAATTTTATAACAAACACTGTGTGGTCTCCTTGTATATATAAAAAGTTGGTAGAATTTGTCTTAAAAGCTAGAAAACTGTCTCATTTAAATGTATGCCACATGCCTCCCTGCTTATTAATCCTCTTCTATTTTCTGTAAATCTGTTTTCCCTTATTTCCATTCTCTGTGCTACTATTTTTCTTGCCTCAGTTCCTGACCTACCACCATATATTCTGTTGCCCTCTGCTGAACAGAAGGGAAGAAATGCCTGCTAGCAGTTTCCGAGCATGGCTCAATCCAGATTGCCATTCTCTGAGAATCAGAATTGTTGTTTCCTCCAAACACCAGCAGTACCATATCAAGAGAAAGTATATGATCATGGTAAAGAAACCTGGCTATTTAAATAAAATGAAGTTCAATGACATCTGCCATGTCCTTACATCTCCTTTATAATTTCCTCAGTCATCTGATGGCATCTGCAAAAGCATAATGAGTTAGAAGTTTTACCAGTTTTCCCCATTCACCACCACTGCCACTTTCACCCTAAACATCTCTCAGTCACAGCTTCCCTGAGATCTTGCAACCATTCCTACTATACAAGCAGAACTAAGCATCTTGAAGGGACAAGGCTGGTGGCAGAAGAATAACCTTCCAGCTTTCCCTTATGTTTTTTCCTGGTGGTGAATCTACCTTGCTTCATGAGACGCCTTGTGTTCAAAATCAACAGTTTAGTTTTAAACTTGTATTTTGTTGCTCCACGGAGCAAAAGAGGTAGGGAAAGTTAGTCTAGCTGTGTGCCCTCAAGAAGAAAAGATATGAGATCTGGTGAATCTCCATGGAGCAAAACAATACAGTTTAAAACTAAACTGTCGATTTTGAACACAGGGCATTCAAATATTAGGTTCTTCTATTCAGCTAAAATGTAAGTTCCTTGGGGACAAGTCATGTCTACTGCTGATTTCACATTTCTATAGCCCTCCTCACTGCCTTGCACATAATAGGTACTCAATAAATATATGTTGGTTTGACTTAGGTGAAACAAGGACATAGTCACTAGTTACAAGGCAAACATTCCTAAGAAAGAAAACACTATATACCTTTCGCATCACTGAATACCTGCATGTGAATGGTGTTTCTTGTTAGGATGTTTGGATTAGGACTAACAGAGAGAAGACCCAGAAGTAAGTTCAATACTGAGAAGAGGTGGTGGAGAAAAAGGGAACCCTTCCCCAAGTGGGGGAAATGGAAAGTTGAAGAAGGTTGGGAGTGTTCTTTGCACTGATTGTAGGACTATGAGAGTTCAAAGAACAAATTGGTCCTTAACGGCTAGAGTGGCCAGAAAAGGCTTTGTGGGAGGAGGAAAAGGGAAGCTAAACCTCGAGGAAATGTGATCTGATTAGGTGGAAAAGTCAAAGACACTTTGCTGTTGTTGTTGTTGTTGTTGTTGTTGTTGTTGTTGTTGTTGGAACAGCATAGCCAAGCAAGACAAGGAAGAATGCTGGAGTTTTGATAAATCGAGATCTTGAAGAGAATGGAGTTGGCTTAGGCCAAAAATGTTGAAAAATTTTGGGAAATATTGTGGAACAGTTATCATGAGGTCTATTTACGGGGAGCTTTGAAAGACAGGCATGGGAATAGGAAGCCATTATAGATTTTCATGTTCTGGAAGGTCCTAATGAAAGTGTTATTTGGGGAATATTCCCAGACATAAGGAACTGTGACTTCACCTCTAATATTGCTCACTATTTTCATAAGCAGTTTTCTTGTGAGAGCAAGTATAGTTTGATCTGTCAGGGTCCTGATCTTTGTAAGCTCAACCTGAGCCAGAGACCTTATTGACCTTTCTCTCCTCTTGACCTCCAGACTAACCTGTTCCACACAGTCCAGTGTAACTTTTAGAGCACTCCACAGCTTAGCCTACTTATTCATTATTTGTGCGGGTTTTTTTTTTTTTCTCATTTTACAGTACCTGGGCAAGTAGATGAAGTCCAGGTTAAAAATTCTCATATAGCTATGAGAAGATTCCTTAGCTATTGACATACTAGTGCTGTCCAAAAACTGCACCAGCCACTGGGATAAAAGGACAGCTAACCTATCATAAGAATGTTAATCACAAAGAAGTGACATCTGGGGTTTCAGAAGGTAGATCCTCAGAAACTTTACCATTCTACCGAGGCCTCTTAGAACATCTGCTCTGGGAACTCACCCACCATGCTCTGAGGAAGCCTAAGTCAAAGGGCCCATTTGGAGAGGAACCAAGGACAGTGAACAGCCCCAGCAGAGCACAAACCTGCCAGCCATGTGAGACCAATTTTGGAAGCATATTCTCCAGCCTCATTTGGGCCAACATAGCTGACACTATGTGATGAGCAGAGACAAGCTTTCCTCACCAAGCTCAGCCCAAGCAATAGACTTATGAGTAAAAATTAGTGATTGTTGTTTTAAGTCACCAAGTCTCGTGGTAGTTTGATATATAGCAACACATAACCATAATATATGTGTGAAAATCAACTTTGTCTACCTTCACACAATTTATACACAAACCACTAACTACCCTGAAATTTCTGCCAATGTGCTTATTCTGGATGAATGTGCATGCATGCATGCGTGCGTGCGTGTGTGCATCTGTGTGTCTGTGTGAGCATGGTGCCATAGGTTGCCACTGTATATCAGGTAAGATCGGCAAGCCTTTTGCAGACTTCCCTAAGGAGCCCATATGTCACAGTCCCAAGATTCACTCTATGCTAATTTATTAATCAGATAACAATCAGTGCCTCAGTGTGACACCTAAATGTCTTACTCCTGTTAAAAACCTATGCTTCTTTTAAAAAGTGAAGCCAATGAGAACTTCAGGCATGATGGCAATCTTTAGAGAAGATATGTTTCTTTTAGTTGAGAAATCTTAAATTTCAGGACATGAACAGTTTTCTTTTGAATCCATACTTAAAGCTGACTCGAGACCCTGGAGTTTAGGCCACATAACCATCACTTGTCAACTAAAAACTGACCCTTCTTATCTTATATACAGCTAAGGGTTGAGATTCCCTCATGGGAGGAGTAGGGGCAGGAATATGGGGCCGCAAAGGCGACAGGTAAGTTTGTGGCTATTTCTCCTTTAGACCAGTGCTTTGGTAACTTTAATGTGCATACGAATCACCTGAGAATGTTGTTAAAATACATATTCTTCTTCACTTGGTCAGAGATGCAGCCTGAGCTTTTATATTTCTAACTAAATCTTGGGTGGTGGCCAATGCCACTGGTCTGTGGGCCACACTTTAAACAGTAAGATTTTGACCATCATCACTAACAACAGGCCTTCAGTGCCTCTTACATGTAACTCCCTCTAAAGACTGAGCCTGGAAAACTAGTCTCACCACCCCATCACCACCTTTTCTACCACCATCCTTTCAACTATCACTACCATCCCCATGACTACCACTCTCATCACCACCTATATCTACACCATCATCAACACCTCTACCACCACCTTTAACACCATCATCAGCACCACCAGACCACTACCACCTCTAAACTCAAAATTGTTCACTGTAGACCATCAGAATTACTTAAGCAATAGATTTGTTACTTTTTCAAATAGACTTTCTTGGCGTTCAAGAGATGATTCAACCAACGGATGTGAGCACTGAAATCAAAGACTTTGATCTCCAATCAAACACTAACGATTATAATAACTGAAGATTGGCAGTTCATCAAGCAGTCATAATACTAGGGAGCACCAGCTCCTTCTGAAATATGGAGGCCCATTTGATCAAAACAGCTGAAGCACAGAATAGGATCCAAGAGCAAGACAAATCCTAATGAAAATACCCAGGCTACCAAGAGACATTTGCCAAAATAGCTGCCTTTACATATGCACATTTGGACCTGAAGATGACTTCATACGCTTGGAAGCGTTAAAAAAAAAAATATAACTAGGTGGGCTTAGCTTACAGCTGAAACAGGTAACTCCTCTGTTACCTAAAATTAGAAACAGAAAGCTGGAATTTCCTTCTAATCATTCTTTCTTCTCTAAAAAGATCTGTGGGATAAGCTGCCAAATGTGCTTAACCTCTGTGTCCACCAAACTTGAATCCCTGGTGAATATAATTTTTATTTGAGAAACAAGAAATCCACCCAACCAGTAGCAGTATAAAGTTCAAAAACATCTGCACTGCTAGGTAAAGATGGTCTGTATACATAATGTGGGCAGCGACGATTTCCTTCACTAAGCTTCCGAAGTGGGAGAGGCTGGGAAGGCAGCATCTCAGCCGGTAGATGTGAACCTTCTGGGGTTTCAGAAGTGATTACAACGAAGTTCTCTAATTGCTTGTGTGTTGTATTAAGTAGATCCCATTTGAGTCTAAAATCACATGCAATGTTTAAATGTTATTTCTGTAAACGATACAAAACTATAATTTTCCAGTGAAGAAAAAAAAGAGGCTGTCAAATAAGAGATATGAAATGAGATCGTTCCCCTTCTTTGTGAGACAGATGTTATTTTTGGCTCTTCTGTATAATGCATTCCATATTATACTCTCTTTTTAACCAAACACTAGGACTAGTACATGCTTGCACACAGTGCACCAAAGCCATTCTCAGGAAAACTTATTTTTATTAACACTGACAACTTTTTCGGTCCCCAGTGCAAAAACCTCAAGTTGTAGGCTACAAACAGTACCCAGGATGCCAAGGCAGGACTTTTTTTTCATCCAGCAAATATATTCCTGCCATAGAAATAAAGCTGTACATTCTCCCTCAGAACCTGCTCCAAGGTTTGGCAAATGATTTTTTTTCTCTTATCTATCTTGTAAAGCTCTTGTCCTTTTATGCTGATAGATTTTTATAAGATTTGAGTTTTCTTTTCTTTATCAGCCTCTGCAGAAAAATGTAGTAAGAGAAGATAGTAAAGATGGCACAAACTTACACAGAAAAAAAAAAGACTCCATCACACCAACTGGCTAGTCAACTTGTATTTATCTCCAAAAAGTTTGATGCTGAGTAAATATCAGCTGCAACTAATTAGCTCCAGGCCAAAAAAAAAAAATAAATCCATATTGAACTGGGATGACAAGAATGCAACCAGAAATGAATAAAATGTCCTGGTTGGAAGCAGACGGAAGTTTTGCCAACCAGTATGTGCAGAGGGAGAAACAAATGGTTATTATTAGGCTGATTTAATTTTCAGTTCTTCCTCATGATGGAGAAGCTGATATTCGTTTAAATAATTTGACCTCTGCCAACTGCTACAGCTTTCTTGGTTTGCCGAGGTATTTCTTCTATTTTGTATTTTTTAAAGATGGCTTCTTGCCCTTCCATAGCCTGGGGCCATAGCAGGCTAAGATAAAAAGTTAGCAGCTATTCCTTGAAGAGAGGAAAGGCTGAACACATGGACTGCATCACTGCTGTCCATAAAGTTTGACGCTCTTCACTGTGGCTGACACAACGTGTGAGGAAGGAGTTACAGTGGCAGCACTTGGGATTTAGTGAAGCCACAGGCGTCCCTGTTTCAAAGAACATGTGAAAGTCAGGAGATTTCTGAGACCACACTTGAATTGCTCTTTCCCACAAAGCACAAGTGGTGGTAGTAAGGACCCAACAGGCAGACATTCTCTCCCAAATCCACTGGGAGCATAGTCAGAAAGGAAACAGAGCGAACTAGCCAAGAGCTTCACTACTATTTCCCTTCAGTCTCCCCCACCTTGGGGTCCAGTTCCCACCCGTCTCAGTACAAGACTGAAGCAGGGTGGAGTGGGGTGCCAACCTCCTCCTCATTCCCTCCAGTACAACCCTGCCAGGAGGGGAGCCGATGGGCTTGCTGTGATCTTGGAAAGGCTCTGCTACTGCAAGCAAGCCAGCCTTTTTCACTGTGGGTCAGGCCCTGCCCATGTTCCTTCAGCCCATTTGAAGGTCATTTGAAGCTTCAGTGGACAGTTCCCAGACAGGCCCAAGCTTCCTTCCTCAAGCCCCTGCATTTCTCTGTGTGTAAGGTTTTTCTCCGGACTCAGGAGCACACTTGGTTTTCACAACCAGTGAGGCATGGAGGCTGGTGAATGAATACCTTGGTGTTCTTATTCCTTGATGGAAAACCTCAATCCTTGGTGTGTTCCACCCAGACCCTCAGAAGGCCTGCAAGAAGACTAACTGCGTAAGTGGCAACGCACCATTAATGTTCCTTTTATTTGTATTTCTCCCTTCTTTGTCTCTTCCCACTCCCTATCCTCTTGGGATGACCTCCCAAATAAACTAATGACACTGAAATCCTCATCTCAGAGTTGCTTCACAGGGGAATCTAAAGTAAAACACCTGCTCTAAGCAATTCCCTGTTACATAAAGTTACTCAGGATGAGAATCCGGTATCCAGATCACGCCCAACCACATGGTAAAATGTTCCTGGAGTATCAGCAGTCTAGTGGCCTACTGAGGTCTCAGAGATCCTCTCTAACCACAGGGCTGATTTCCAAAGATTGGAAACATGTATTCATTAAACAAATATTTATCAAAGGCATTGTAAGTTGGCCTAAATAATTTTGCATGCACAACTATTATGTCCTTTTTGGTAGTTCTCAGTAGCAGGCCGTAGTTAGAAGGGGAAGGTTAGTTGTTCCCCCAACTTCTCTGCCTCCAGACTACTTATTACCTAGCCTTTTAGTGAAGCCTTATTTGGTTAAGCCACTGCATTTGTGCTTCTATTACATACTAAAATACAATCCCCCATACCGCACTATGTATCAGTGATTTCCCCCCAAGAGAACAGACCTGCTGAGAAAAGCACGTTGGAATCAGGGTAGGGGCACTCCTACATCCTCATTGTTTTATTCACAAACACTACAAAAAATAAAATTCTATAAAAGCCTCCTGACTAGTAGGACTGTTCCAAAGATGGAGGTGAGAAAGGTCTCTGTTTAAATTTAGTGTACAGATTTAAAGTAGTTGAAGACAGTGAATTTGATTATTTCTCACGCTCCTTTAAAACCCAGGAATTCTACATTCAGATCATTTTAGCTAATTAGTTATCAGCACCTTGGAGATATAAGGTCATGAGACTATTAATTCAGATGGGGGCGGAAGTGGTAAGAATTTAAGTTCCCATCCTACATCAGTGGGATCAAAGTGGGAAGTGTTAGGTACTTCACTCGTACTAAAAGGGTTGGGAATGTGACCACATGCAACAGTGACCTTCACGAATGTTCCTAGGGCCTATTGTTTTATAGAGCAAGAAGTGGAGGTGAGACGCAACATGCCTAGGAAAAAAATAAAGCAAGAGTGCCCACCTCACCTCAGCGCGTGTGGCCACACTGGCAGGGCTTCACAGACTGAAGCAATGCACATTCCTCCCTTGGGCCTCCCCCACAAAAGAAATGGGGAGCTTTGGGAGGCTGAGGCTGGCAGATCATGAGGTCAGGAGATCGAGACCATCTTGGCTAACACAGTGAAACCCCCAACTCTACTAAAAATACAAAAAATTAGCCAGGTGTGGTGGCATGCACCTGTAGTCCCAGCTACTCGGGAGGCTGAGGCAGCAGAATCGCTTGAACCTGAGAAGTGGAGGTTTTAGTGAGCCGAGACTGTGCCACTGCACTCCAGCCTGGGCGACAGAGTGAGACTCCATCTCAAAAAAAAAAAAAAAAAAAAAAGAAAGAAATGAGAAAGTCCATGGAATTCTTCTGTTTATAAGTACTGGATTTTTGATAATAGGTTCAGAAAGGGTCCAGATTGCTGAGATTTGTACACAATCTCTAGTGTGTACAGTTCCGCAGGCTGTATTCACATTTCCTAACGTGGCATGTGTAGCATTTAATAGAATAAACCAACAAATGCCACCTGCTACAAGCATATGAAATATGTTAAGTACAGGAGGCAGGGCCTCTGAGCAGAGATGTGAAGGATATCCACTGCGCTTCAGCATTAGTAACCGAGGTTGATGGGGTGGGGTTGGAAGGAGGAAGGATGGACACAGAGGGAAAGGCTGGAAGACAAAACCAGAATGCAAAGGCCTTCGCAAAAAAAAAAAAAAAAAAAAAAAAGGCTTTTGGTTTTACAGAGTAATTCCACTGTTACTTATTTTTAAATTTCTGCATTATTAATTCTTACTTTTATCTTTATTAATTCCATCACCCCACATTCTTTTAGTTTATTTTTCTCAGATGTATTCCAGTGTCTTGATTTCAAAGATTAGTTCATTTATTTTTTGTCTTCCTTGTTTTTCCTGAGAAATATAATTATGATAATAAATATTTCTCCAAGTACTGTCCTGGCCATATCATTGGTTCTAACATGGTGTACCTGCTAAATTGTTTCTTATTTCCTCTTTAACCCAAGTGTTACAAAGAAGTGATTTTTTTTTAATTTCTAAGAGTATAGTTGACTTTTGTTGACATGTTGCCCATGTGATTTCTTTTTTAAAATTTGTTAACATATTATAATATATGATCATTTTCTGAATGTTTAATGTGCTTTTGAAAAAAAATGGATGCTGTTTGTTGACTACATACGTATGCCAAATTTATCCATTGTGTATTCAAATCTCACACATCTGTATTTATCTTTTGTGTACTTGATTTATTAATTTTTAAAACATGTATGCTAAAGTTCATTGTGATAGTGGAGCTATCCATTTATCCTCATATTTTCTTTGTGGTTTTGCTCTCTATATTTAGAAGCTATGTTGTCAGAGTAATGAAGGCTCATTTGATTGGCATAACCTTCTATCACTCTGAAACATTTTTCTTTGGCCTTCTTAATAATATCTGCCTTGAATTTCCTTTTGTCTGATAATAGTATTGCCAAATTTGTTCTATTTTGGTTAGCATTTTCCTTTTTATATGTTTTTCCATTCCTTTCATTTCAACCTCTGTATGGCTTCAGCCTACTTGGAGACAGCAGGACATGCTGTTCAGGGCAGTGTGACCCCTAGCCTGTCTACTGTGATTTGGGTAAGGAACAGAATGTGCTATTCCTCAGAGCAGGCATTCAGTCAGTCTCCTGATGTTGGGCTCATTGGTTCACCTGGTGTCACTGTCACCAAAGGCCCCATCTAGCCTCTGCTCACTGACTGTTCCTACCTAAAAGCAGACACATTGGTTGCAGATTGCTGGGCCTGAAAGAAATAGAGGAGAGGGAGGGTGCAGATGGTCAGTGAACCTAGATTCTTCTACTGCAGAACACCAAGTAATCACCCAGTCAGTTGCTCCAGGGGACTTCTTGCCAGACCTCTGGGAGCCACAAATTTCTGAACTAGAAGCATCCCTGGAGCCCTGCACACTTGTAGATGTTCTCTCCTGTGTGAGTATTGGGTTGTGATTTCCTTCTTCAATCTGATCCCAACTATTTTCCAGCTTTCTGAAATTCATCAAATTTTTGGCCAACTGAGACTCCTTTATTGTTTTCCAACATGATTTTAAAGGCAGTATTTTTCTAATTTCTAGGGATTTGGGGTGAGAGGGAGAGGTTGTAAGGCTACCTATAATACTTGTTTTGTCTTTTCTATTATTTCTTTAGGCCAGATTGCCAAAAATGAGATTCTGGGGCAAAGCATATAAACATTTTTAGAGACCTTGACATATTGCCATATTCCTTTCTACAGGATTATAATAATTTACACCACTATCAGCAGTTCTCTCATTAGAAATTTTGCTCATTGTTTAGAACAGAAAGAGAAGTTATATTTCAAGTAGTCTAATGGTAAAAGGTTTTTTTGAACAGTTTTATAAAGGTATAATTGATGTACAACAAACTGTACCTATTTAAAGTATATGACTTGATAAGTTTTGACATATGTTTACACCTGTGAAATCCTCAGCACAACCAAGAGAGTTAACATATTCAATAATCCTACAAGTTTCCTTATATCCTTTTACAGTTCCTCCTTCCCACTCCTGCCTGCCTCACTCTGTCAATTTCTAGGTGACCATTGATTTAATTTATGTCACTGTTGAATAATTTGTACTTTCTAGAATTTTGTATAAATTAAATACTATAGTATATACACTATTTTTCTGGTCTTTCACTCAGCACAATTGTTTTGAAATTTATCCATGTTGTTCCATGTATCAATTGTTATTCCTGCTTATTGATGAGTAGTATTTTACTGTAAGGATATACCACAATTTATCTACTAACTCTTCTTTCTCTGACTTGGGTTCATTTCTTTTTTATTTAAAAATTTGTATTGTGGTAAAAAACACATAATATAAAATTTACCATCTTAAACATTTTTAAGTGTATAGCTCAGTATTGTTAAGTATATTTACATTGTTGTGAAATAGATCTCCAGAACTTCATCTTGCAAATGTGAAATTCTAAACCCATTAAAAAACAATCTCTCTTTTGTTCCCAGATCCTGGTGACCATCATTTTACCTTCTGTTTTTATAATCTGACTATTCTAGTGCCTCATATAAGTAGAATCATACAATATTTGCCCTTTTATGACTGGTTTATTTCACTTAGCACAGTGTCCTCAAGGTTCATCCATGTTACAGCATGTGACAGGATTTCCTTCCTTTTTAAGACTGAATAATATTCTAATGTATGTGTGTGCCACATTCTGTTTATCCATTCATTTATCAATGGCTATTTAGGTTTCTTCATCTCTTGGCTATTGTGAATAATGTAGCTATAAACATGGCTGTGCAAATATCTCTTCAAGACTCTACTGTCATTTCCTTTGAATATATTCCCAGAAGTGGAATTGATGGATCATATGGTAATTATATTTTTAATTTTTTGAGGAACCTCTATACTGTTTTCCATAGTAGTTGCACCATGTTACAATCACACAAACAAGGCACAAGTGTTCCAGTTTCTCCATATCCTCACCAACACTTGTTAGTTTCTATTTTTTTTTTTTGATAGTAGTCATATTGAGTGTGAGACAATATCTCACTATGGCTTATTTCTCTGATGATTAGTGATGTTGAGCATCTTTTCATATGCTCATTGGCTACTTACAAGTATCATCTTCCGAGAAATCTCTCTCCAAGTTCTTTGCCCAGAATGGGTAATTTCTTTTTAAGAATTTCAAACTTACAGAAAATTTGCCAGAATGAACAAAAAACACCCATATAACCTTTACCCAGATTGACCTACTATCCACATTTTGCTTGATTTGTTTTGTAATTTGTGTGCTCTCTTTACATATGTATTTTCCTTAACTCTTTGAGAGTAAGTTTCATGTACCCTTAAGTTTCACTCTCAAACACTCCAGCAATATCTTGTGAGTATAAGATCATTCTCCTATACAACTATTATACAGCCATCATCTTGGATTAATTATTTTTTATGATTCCATTTGACCTTCTTCATTGGATTTTTAGCTATAAATCTTTGGTTTATTATTTTAGTGGTTGCTTTAGGATATAGTGTACTTCTTTATCATAATCTACCTTCAAGTGATATTATACCATCTCAAGTACTGCATAAGAACCTTAACAATGACATACTTCCATGTTTCACTTTTGGCCTTTGAGCTACTGCTGTCACATTACCTTTACATATTTTATGTGTAATGGCATTATTATTTTTCACAATTTTCTTTAGAAAAGATTAACAATAAAGGAGAAATTCTTCCATATTTATTCATGTAATTACCACTGGTGCTCTTCACTCCCAGGTGTAGATCCATCTGGTATCACTTTCCATCTGAAGGACTTTAACAGTTCTTGTTGTGAAGTTCTGCTGGTAATGAATGCTTTCAGCTTCCATCTGAAGATGTCTATTTGTTTTTATTTTCTGCTGAGACCAACTCAGTCGGGGAGACCCTAACCCAGCAGTGCTAGAGGAATTAAAGACACACACACAGAAATATAGAGGTGTGGAGTGGAAAATCAGGGGTCTCACAGCCTTCAGAGTTGAGAGCCTCGAACAGAGATTTACCCACATATTTACTGACAGCAAGCCAGTGATAAGCATTGTTTCTATAGATTATAGATTAACTAAAAGTATTCCTTATAGGAAACAAAGGGATGGGCCAAAATAAAGGGATGGGTTTGGCTAGTTATCTGCAGCAGGAGCATGTCCTTAAGGCACAGATCGCTCATGCCATTGTTTGTGGTTTAAGAACACCTTTAAGCGATTTTCTGCCCTAGGTGGGCCAGGTGTTCCTTGCCCTCATTCTGGTAAACCCACAACCTTCCAGCATGGGCGTCATGGCCATCATGAACATGTCACAGTGTTGCAGAGATTTTGTTTATGGCCAGTTTTGGGAACAGTTTATGGCCAGATTTTGGAGGACAATTCCCAACAATTTTCAAAGGGCATTTTTACTAGGTATAGAATTCAAGGTTGACAGCTTTTTTTTCAGTACTTTAAAGATGTTCCACTGTCTTATCATTTGCATTGTTACTGATGAGAAATCAGCTGTTATTCTTCTTTGTTCCTCTGTATTTAAGCCTCTTTTCTCTGGCTGCTCTTATGATTTTTCTCTTTATTGATGATTTTTGACAATGTAATTCTGATGTGCCTTTGTGTAATTTTTTTTCAAATTTATAGTCTCGTAGTTCTGGAGGCTAGAACTACCAACATCAAGGGTGCTGGTGGGGCTAGGCTCCCGCTGAAACCTCTAGGGTATGATCCTTCCTTGCCTCGTCCAGCTTCTGGTGGCACTTGGTATTCCTTGACTTTGGCAGCATAACTCCAACCTCTGCCACACTGCCATCTTCCCGTCTGTATCTGTGTTTTCACATGGTATTCTCTTTGTGTTTCCCTTCTCTCTCATAAGGACACCAGTCATATTGTATTAAGGATTCATTTTACTCCAGGTTGGCCTCATCTTAATTTACGTTAGTTATATCGGCAAAGACCCTATTTCTAAATAAGGTCACATTCACAAGGGCCACAGGTTAGGGCTTCAACATATCCTTTTGTGAGGCACATTTCAACCCATAATATCTAAGAATACATTACCATACATCACAAAAGGGAGTTTTGTGGGTGTGATTAGGTTAAGGATCTTGAGATGGGAAGAGTATCCAGCCTTATCTAGTGAAACCAGTGTAATCACAAGGGTCCTTCTAAGAGGGAGGCAAGAGGTCAGAGTCTGAAAAGGAGATGTGACAGTAGAAAAAGAAATTAGAGTGATGCAGACACAAGCCAAGGATGGCACGCAGCCTTGAAAGGCTAGGATAGGCAAAGGACAGATTCTCCTCTAGAGCCTATAAAAGGAATGTAGCTATGCTGAACTTACATGCTGACTAGCTTGTAAGAACCATATCAGCCTTCTGAACTTCAGAACTATACGATAATGAATTTGTGTTGTTTTAAGTCACTACATTTTTGGTATAGCAACAACAGGAAACTAATACATGTGGGTTTATAGTCTGTATCAAATATGGAAATTTTTCAGCCATTATTTCTTCAAATACTTTCTATTCTTCTCTCTTTTCTCTTCTAATAATACTCCAATTTCATACATATGAGGCCTCCAAGTTGTCCCATAGCTCACTGATCCTCTGCTTATTTTTTAAAATTCTTTTTTCTCTGTGTGTTTCACTTTTGGTAGTTTCTATTGCTATGTCTTCAAATTCACTAATCTTTTCTTCTGCAATGTCTAATTGCCATTAATCTCATGTAACATATTTTTCACCTTTGACATTATAGCTTTCACCTCTAGCAGTTTGATGTGAACTTTTTTTTCTCTTTTTAATATCTTCCATGTCTCTACTTTATTTTTTAAACATGTGGAATATAGTTATAATTAATATCCTTGTTTACCAATTCTAACATCTGTATAAATTATAGGTTGACTTCAATTTTTTTCCTCATTGTGGGTTATATTTTCCTGATTTTTGCAAGCCTGGTAATTTTTTATTGGATTGTAGTCATTATAAACTGCACCATGTTTGTTACTGGACATTTCTGTATTCCTATAAATATTTTAAGCTTTATTCTGAGATACAGTTAAACTACAAAGAAACAGTTTGGTCCTTTTTGTTCTTGCTTTCAAGTCTTGTTAGGCAGGACTAGAGCAGTGTTTAGCCTAGGGCTATTTCCCTCCACTGAGACAAGACTTTTCTAAGTAATCTACCCAATGCTTCATGAATTGTAAGGTTTTCCAGTCTGACTGGTGGGAAGAGGCACTATTCCAGGCCCAGTGTGAGTACCAGCTGTCATTCTTTCTAACTCTTTTGGGTGGTTATTTCCCTAGCCTCTGTTCATTTCCTCATATGCATGGGCTAATGTCCACTGTCTTGAAAACTGTTACAGTCATGAGTGCTTAATGATAATGGAAATACCTTCTGAGAAATGAGCCATCAGGTGACTTCATCATTGTGTAAACATCATAGTGTACTTACACAAACCTAGACAATATAGCCTACTACATACCTAGTCTATGTGGTATAACCTATTGCTTCTAGGCTACAAACCTGTACAGTATGTCACCGTACTAAAGACTCCAGGCAATTGTAACACAATGGTAAGTATTTATGTATCTAAACATATCTAACATAGAAAAGGTACTATAAAAACACTTTATAAAGATAAAAAAGGGCAAACCTGTTAGGACACTTACCATGAATGGAAATTGCATGACAAGAAGTTTCTCTGGTTTAGTCAGTGAGTGGTGAGTAAACGTGAAGGCCTCAGACACTACTGTATACTACCATCGACTTTAGAAACACTGTGCACCAAGGCTACACTAAGTTTATTTTTTAAATAGTTTTCATTTTTAATAATAAATAAACCTTGGCTTGTTGTAACTTTATTTCATAAACTTTTAAATTTTTTTAACTTCTTTTGTATTAACATGTAGCTTAAAACACAAACATTGTGCCAGGCATGGTGGCTCATGCCTGTAATCCCAGCACTTTGGGAGGTTGAGGTGGGTGGATCAGCTGAGTTCAGGAGTTTAAGACCAGCCTGACCAACATGGAGAAATCCTGTCTCCACTAAAAATACAAAATTAGCCAGGCATGGTGGCACATGCCTGCAATCCCAGCTACTCGGGAGGCTGAGGCAGGAGAATCACTTAAACCTGCGAGGCAGAGGTTGCAGTGAGCCGAGATCGTGCCATTGTACTCCAGCCTGGGTGATAAGAGTGAAATTCCATCTCAAAAAAAAAAAAAAGACCACAAATGTTGTATGGCTATACCAAAATATTTTCTTTCTTTATATTCTTATTTTATAAGCTTTATTTACTTTAAAATTTTGGTATTGTTTTTACTTTTTAAATTTTTTATTAAAAACTAAGACACAAACACACATTAGCCTAGGCCTACACAGGGTCAGGATTATCAATATAACAGTCTTCAAACTCCACATCTTGTCCCACTAGAAAGTCTTCAAGGACAATTAACATGCATGGAACTGTCATCTCCTATGATAACAATGCCTTCTTCTGGAACACCTTCTAAAGGATCAGCTGTTTTACAGTTAATGAGTATAATACAATAAACCAGTAACATAGTTTATTATCAAGTATTATGTATTCTACATAACTTTATGTGCTAGACTTTTATGCAACTGGTAGTGCAGTAAGTTTGTTTACATCAGCATCAACACAAACCTGTGAGTAATACATTGTACTATGACGTTATGAATGATGTCACCAGGTCATCGGAATTTTTCAGCTCTATTATATTCTATGAGACCACCATCATATATGTGGTCCATCATTGACTGAAATGTCATTATGTGGTTCACGACTGTATTTTATATATTATGTGTTTGTTTTAGGTAGAAGGATAAATCTAGTCTCTTTTTATACTATCTTGACAGAAGTAAAGCTAAACTTTTTTAGCATGAGAAGCTTTTTTTTCAAATAACTCCACTATTTGACACAGATAAAAAGCAAAGCTTCTGTGATTGAGAGTAAGGGAAGGGATTGCTAGCTTGAGGAGACCTGCCTATGTAGCTGTTTCTTTGACGCACTCAGTAATTCCTAAGGGTTCTCCCCTGATCCTTAGAGATTCACAGGGCCCAATTTGAAAACCACTATATCTAGTCAAATCCCTCCTTTTTGATATTTGATAAAACTGAGAACCAGAGTGGTTATATAACTTGCCCAAGGTCACACGGTTAAAACCTAGATTGTAAGATGAAAGGGAGTAATGACTGCACACAAGTAAAGACCTCAAGAATGGCAGCAATTATTACTAGGTCTGTCCTTGTATTTTAAATTTCTAAAAGTCTGTGATAGTAACAGGAGAAGAGAGAAAAACTGTGTTTTTATAGAAAGGATCTGGCAATAAAGGACTCAGTTACACCTTCCCTTATAAGCCAGGGTCATTTCCTGAGGCCCCATCTCCTGAGGAAGGTCCTCATGTTCCCAGCTCAGCTCCCAGGCAAAACTTACATAAGTGCCTCAGGGCTGAAGACTAGAACCCAGGTTCCTGAATTACAGGCAAGTGTCTAATCCACTGCACCCCATCACCTCCCTTCATTGGTAAAATTCAAAAATCCAGTGAAACATTATTCTTTGCTAACCACCAAATATTGTAAAAAGATTCACCTGGAACTGTGTATTTGCAATTTTGGCAAAATTTCCTGGGAGCACAGAAAGAGGTCTCAATCTCTCACTAAAACAGCACAGATTCCACATTGCCTGGAACTTCGTGTAGTGGAGTGTGGTGTGGTGGTGTTTAGGAAGCAAGCTAGAAAGAAGAGATTGATCAAATAGGAGTCTAGGCTCCCACTGAAAACCACAAAACAGGAAGGACATGGGTGCCAAGAGTGTCTAACTCAGATGCTGACACACTGGATGAGTCTGGATTTGCCACTCAAAGAATCTCAAACTCCTTGAATTAAGTAGTATTCATAGAACTTGTTCCTGCTTGCTTTCTAGAGAATCTGCGAGCTATAACCATATTTAAAAGCAATTTGTAAATTACTAAGAGCTCCTTGGAGATAGGATGATATATAAATATATGTATTACTGTTATGTTAACCACACTTAAGTATGGCTAACCATACTTAAGAATGCTAACCATACTTAAATATTTACAATATTACTTTAAGAGAGATTATCTGCAAAATTCTTAGTGTCTTCTCCAATTAATTTTCCAAACTATAGAGAAGTTAATTACCCTGTGGTCTTGATATATTTCAATCTACTAGAGTTCAAAACTTGTTATACATTTAGAACTATTTTCATATCAGTGAGAACTGAAAGAATTTCAACATAACATCGCTATTCTTACACCATCACATCACAGCATGTCCTCAGAGGCAACACCAATAAGGAGAATTAAGTATCTTTCCTGAGGATTCAGTCTTGTCATTTTGCCTAATTCTAGAAGAAAAAATTACCAATTAGTTTGATTCATATTTTTGATCCAATTGGTATATATATACACACACATATATGTGTATACACACACACACACACACACACACACACACACACACATATTTGCAAGTTCAGCCCTCAAAAGATGGTTCATTTTGCCTAAAGCTACCCTTTCAGATTAGGACAGCAAGATGTCATCAGATGAGTGGTAGCTTCGTGATTTGAACTGCAAGGCTGCTGTGCATGGCTGCAGAGGTAGAAATGAGTCCTTGAAAATTGCGCTGTGTACACCCTGCTCCACAATACATGGTTGCCTTTATTCTACTTTAATACTAGAAGAAAACAATGAATCAGGAAAGGGAATATGGAAATTGAGCACATATGGGAATATAAAGAAACCAGACAACAGAATGCCTCCAAAATATATGTCTATACAGAAACAAATCTGTTATATATTCTAAATTTGTGTATCTACATACCAAATAGATTACATTTACCTATATAAACATATTACATTTACCCATATTAATAATAAATATTTAACACAAACACATTATATGGGTAAATTTATTGAACCCCTAGTACTAGTCATATAATAGACAATCCATAAATATTTCAAATACATGAATGAAAATATACGTACTCTCATAGCTGCATGCTGTGGCAATTAAATTAAGATGAACTGCTGCTAATTTTCATCAGGTTGAACATGGACTTTTGTTAATTTTCATCCAGTCAGAAATGCCCGGCAGGTTCAGAAGACTCCAGAAGAACCCATAACCTAGAGTCACAAGCATAGGTGTGACCTAAGTGTTTTCTAACCAGGACAAATCAACTGAATTCCCTATGACATGTATCTGAAACTATTTAATTCTAAAAAGTCTGTTCCTGAAACTCAAAGACAATTGTTTTGCTTTGTCCCCATTGTTACAGGTAAGATCACGTTCTAAGAATGGTCATTACGGAATGGAGGAATGAATTATTTGTCTAAGAATCAGAAGGAAGAACTGCTTTTCCCACCCAGCTTTGGAACTAACAAGCTGATGACAGTCCAGTCCCTTCTCTGCAGACCTTAACTGCTTAATCTGTAAACTACATAGTTGGATTTCACAATCCACAAGGTTCCTTCAAGCTATGCAGAAATTTATTTATTGTATCATAAATAATATTTATTATTTATTCAGATTTGACCCTGACTGTCAAATCAGTAAGGTTAATAAAATTAAAAATTGTGACCAAAAGAAAATATGTTAAAAAGAAGTGTTAACATACTTGCCAATTAAATTTTATATTTAGTTCTGAGCAATCAGGGAAAAGTGAGAAATGTAAGTTTCACTACTTTCATTTTTGGAAAGGGAGAAGCTTTCCTTTTTCTTGACGAATGACCTTCTGTGGTACTAATCCGTGCCCTAATTGAGAAGATAAAATGTGACCCCAGCTTCACAGGATCATTCCCAGGCAAGAAACCCCCCCTCATACTTCTAGGTAAAGACTAAACATTCAGGTGGCGCCATTTTTCGTAGGTAGTGTAATGTCATCATGAGGTCACCGGGTACCACACAACTGAGGAAATCAGAACCCAGAGACATTAAGTAATATTTCAGAGGCCACCCAGGTAGCCATGAACTGCAGAGAGATTAAATACTCAAGAGTTCCTGACCTGGAGGTCAGCGCGTGGTTTTAGGTAACACGCCCCGGGACAGACGCGGCCCTCTGTGCATGTGCGCAGAGCTGAGTGTCCTCGGAATGTGACACGAGCTGCACAAAGCGCAAAAGAAGCTGAAAGGCAGCGATGCCCTGGGGTCTTCTGGGGCATGTGGGTGTTCCTTTCACTCCGCCCCATTCCTTTCACCACAGCTCAGTTTGAACTTGATGAATTAAGTGTGAAGTTTCCTTCCACTTCAGTGTGGAGCGCTCTTCCAGGCTGGGCGCCCGCGGTCCGGAAACATCAGCGCGTCTACAAGATGGCGCTGGGTGTGTGGAAGAGTCGCACTGGAGACGTTGAGCTAAGAAACCACAGCAGGTTAAGGACTGGGAAAACATCTGGCTCCAATGGAGACAGCGATGGCCTCCCACGAGCCCAGACACAACACAGGGCTGTCAGTTCCCCCTCTGAAGGCATTCTATCGCCCCCAGGAGGAGCCTCCAGGGACTGAGGTCACCAAAACACATATTAAGAATACATTTTGACAGCAATTTGTAGGAACAGGTCCCTCATTTCCTGGTCTGAGGAGAGTCTTGAGGCTCTTTGTTGCAAGAATGAATTCGGGGGCCCTTCCTCTGATGTCCTGAGGGGGAGTGTGGGGGGAGTCTGAGAAAGGTGATGGAACACATGTTCCAGAGAAAATCTGGGAATAGTACACCACCCAGAAGAGCGATTTTTGTTTTAAAAACACAAAATAACTTGCCAGTCAGTGCTCCCTACTCCCACCCAAGTCTTTTCCCTATTCACCAGCATGAACAAGACTTCCAATAAGCATCCAAAAATCATCACTTTACTTTTGCAATATCTGCACAGGGTTTTAGAAATGAAAGAATCCTGAGCTGGGCATGGTGGCTCACGTCTGTAATCCCAACTACTCCAAAGCTGAGGCAGGAGTATCGCCTGAACCCGACAGTTCAAGACTAGCCTGGGCAACATAGCAAGACCCTCCCCCATTTCAAAAAAGCAAAGAAATCTTAAGAACCATTTATGCACTTTGGGAGCCCAAGGCTGGCAGATCACTTGAGGTCAGGAATTCCAGACCAGCCTGGCCAATTTGGTGAAACAGGGTCTCTACTAAAAATATAAAAATTAGCCAGGTATGGTGGTGTGTGCCCGTTATCCCAGCTACTTGGGAGGCTGAGGCAGGAGAATCGCTTGAACCCGGGAGGTGGAGGTTGCAGTGAGCAGAGACTGTGCCACTGCACTCCAGCCTGGGTGACAGAGGGAGACTCCATTTCAAAATAACAAAGAACCATTTATGGCCAGTAGAGTAGCAAAATGATTATGCCACAGCTAGTTAGTGGAAACTCTGGGAATAGGCCTTAGCTAACCCAGCTCCTAACTGGGGCTCTTTCCTTTTATTCATCTTTTTTCAACAAACATTTATTGCATGCCTACAAAGGCAAGAGAAAACATGGCCAACCATGCAAGGCTTTGAAAACTTTTGGCTCAGAAGTGACACATATCCTTTCTGCTCACATTTTATTAGACAACCAAGCAAGTCATTGTCCATGCCCAATTTCAACAGGCAGGGATAGATTATCTTCCCATAGAAGAGGCAAAGTATTTGTGAACAGTAAGACAGTCCTCCACAAAAGCCCAGGGTCTAGGACAAGGGTTGGTTTCCCTATATTAGCTAAGAAGTTAGGAGCTCAGCAGACGAATCAGCCAATAAAAGGAGACAACCACAGTTCCTCATTCCTCAACCAAAACTAGAGACATCCAAGAGACATGGACACTGATGAGGAGCATAGGCTAGAAGCACTATTTGGAAGTTCTTTGGGGGAGAAAATAGTTTTTTCCATCCCTGGGAAGTCAAGGACATATATTCATGAGCTCCTTTTAACAAATGACCTAAAATTTTCCATATATACACAAATATTTGACCAGATGGGTCTCAGGTCCTGAAGATGAAACACATCACCAAGATAGCGTCTGTTCTTGGCTCCTTCCAGCATTCCAGACCCTGAAACCAGATGATCTTTTTAAAACAAAAATCTGGTTGTGTTTTCCACTCTTCTTCTACCTTCCCAGGTACAACTTTCCATTGCTTAAAACATATCAATGGCTTTCTGTTGTTTTCACTCTGAAGCTTAAAATCCTAACTAATGGCTCCAGGCTCTCTCTGTTCCATGTACACAGACCTGCTTTTAGTTATTTAGGATCTCTATGCTTCTTCCTATCCACAGAGCCATTCCACATGCTATTCCTGCTATCTAGAATGCTTTTCCTTAACCCCTTCATCCAGGTAATTCCTTCTGTCTTTAGATCTTGGCTTATTGCTATTGCCTTAAGAAAGTTTTCCCTGACCTCACCAACGCAATCTCTCTCGATTACTCATACATCAAGTATTTATTGAATACCTACTAAGTTCCAGGCATTGACCTAGTTGGTAGGAACATAAAGGCAATGAGACAATTGACATGCCAGGGAGGGACAAAAAATAAACAATAAAAATACCTTTGTCAGGTATGACAGGTGCTATGAACAAGAAATGAACAAAGTAAAGGGTGAAAGGGCCAAGCACTATTTTAGATAAAGTGGTCAAAGTTAAGTGGTTTCTGAAGCTCCTCTGAAGAGGGGACCATGTAACTACACCCTAAATACAGAGAAAAACCAAGCTCTGCTACCTGTAAGAAAAATTTTCCTGATAGAGGGAATGACAATTCCCAATGCCCTGAAGACAGGGTGTTGGAAGAATAGCCAATGTATTGTGACTTATTTCAGTACTTTGTAGCTTATCATAGCATTATCACTATATGATTTAAAAATTCATTTCTGTTACTTGATTAATGTTCATTGCTCCTCTAGACTATTACTTCAAAAGGCATAAAGGCAGGAGCTGTATCCACTTTTTGCTCATCATTGGACATTGAATCTCCTATGTTGTGCCTGGCACCTAGCACACAGTAGGTCCTTAATAAACATTTGTAGAATGGTGAAGAAATGATGGCTAAATCAATGAATGATAAAGCAGATCCCCAAATGACTACAATCTTAGGTGTTTTCTCTGCCCCACTCATATACATTCAGAACTCTCCTCTAAATGCCAAGAGCTGTTTTCCTGAAAATCTTGACCTGAATACTTTTCTTCTGATGAAGATAGCATGCCTGGTCAATGAATTCCAGAGGGTCAGTGCCCCCAAGAAATAGCGTGCTACCAGTGGCAGACAGGGAGTCAGAGGATAAATATGCCCCAGCATCCTTGTCCCTTAAATGGGATAACTCTAAGGCAGTGGTTTCTCAGTCCTTCACAAATGATTCCCCCAGGGGACATTTGACAATGTTCAGAGACCTTTTAGGTTGTCACAACAGGTGGGAGGAGGGGTGGGGAGGAGATGCGACTTGCATCTAATGAGTACAGTTCCAGATGCTACTAACCATCTGACAGCACAAAGGACAATCCCCTAAACCAATTATCCAGCCCCAGATATCAACAGTGCCAAGTTTGTGAAACCCTGCTCTAAGGTATCTGTTCTACATGGTCTCCTTAAATTCCCTAGCAGAACCGAGGTCCAGTTGCCCATGGTGGTGACTGGTTTGATAACACATCATTTATTGGTTTCCTCCCTCCTCTTCCCTGTCTCACTTCCCAGGTGGTGTTTCCTAGGATCACCTACCAAATAAACGACTTTCCCTCAATTCCTCATTTCAGATTCTGCTTCGAGGGAAATCTAAACCACAAAATATCCCTCAAATCTTATATTTCTCAGCGACTAGTCTCTCCAACTCTTGGCCTGGCTGTGTAATAAACTACGGGACTGGCCTAGGAGACCCCAAGGAGTAAGCAGTTAACACTGGCATCTGAAACTGGCTCGTGAGCTACAGCTCTTAAGGAAAGGCTGTACCACCTGAAAAAGTGTCTGGTTTGGGGAAAAGAAGCTTACTTCCCACTGGTACCCTTGGAGAGTCATTCAATTTGGAATAGAGACAGGAGAAAGAATGGCAAGGTTGGAAATGGAAAACCTGTTCAAATCCCACCTCTGTTGCTAACTGGATCCTTTTTCCTGGTCAAGTCTCTAACTTGTTGTATACTCCATTTTCCCATATTTCAAATGAGTTTGTTGGGTTGGAAGATCGCTGAGGACTCTTGGAGGCCTACCATTCTAGAATTATAAGAAGAAAACACTCACCTTCCATGTCCCCTCCACCATAACCCAAGCATTGTCTTCTTTGTTCAGAGGCCTCTTCTCCTGGGGCCACCTGGGACTCCTCCACCCCCGAACTGACACACCTCCCACCATAGCACTTCATGGCAGGTCTCTCTTCTCTGTCTGCCTCTGTTAACACTTACATGATCCACATGCTTGCAGCTCAGTTCAACTCTTAAAAATCATCTCGTCTCTGGGCTTTCATTTCCTAGAGACAAAGGTATGAAGAAGTTGGCTCTCTTTCTCAAGATTGCAAAGTTGCAAAACCCAGCTCCAAGTCCATGACCTTCCCACCCACCACACTTGAACAGGTGGACAAATACACCTCAGCATGCACTGGCTATATACTGGGTATGGATTTCAAGTGCAAAGGAAAAAGAAAAAATTTAACTCTTTCTCCTATTTAACAAAAATAATTAAGAAATGGAATGTTCTGATTGAAAATTACCAAGCATATGATGTATAGATGATCAATTTTTGAAGAAGTGGAAACAATTAGAAATTAGAAAACAGAAGCCCACATCCTTTGAAACCCATCCTGCAGGTAAGTGAATACTTTCTTCATGGTGCCTAAGGCATTTTAGAATGGCAAAGATAACAAGAATACCTGGCATTGGTTTATCTCCATGTCATTTGCTGTTCCGGTTTATTTTCAAAGGTTTGTGTAGCAATCAAAAGAACTAGGCAATAATTTAAGTGAGGCTGAAAGCATCAGCCAAGGGTGTGGAATTTGGGAAAATAGATTATTGCTGTGCCTCTTCCTGATAAGAAAATAAGGATGATTGTTTGCCTTTTATTTGTTTTTGACAAAACAGAGTTTTTTAATAAGTGAACATACATCAAAGGTAAATATGGTTTTATAAAGAAGTTCTGAATATTTTATTATTAAAGTAACAAACTCATTTAACTAATTTAAAAATTCTAAAGTTATAAACAGTAAGTAAAACAAATAGCATGAAAATAAAATTATAATTGCCTTTAATTTCACACTTAGAGACCACCATTATTTGTTTCATGTATTGCTATCTAATATTTTCAGACTTTTTTTTTTTTTGAGGCAGAGTCTCGCTCTGTCACCAGGGTGGAGTGCAGTGGCATCATCTCGGCTCACTGCAACCTCCACCTCCCAGGTTCAAGTGATTCTCCTGTCTCAGCCTCCTGAGTAGTTGGGACTACAGGCACACACCATCACACCCGGCTAATTTCTGTACTTTCAGTAGAGATGGGGTTTCACCATGTTGGCCAGGATGGTCTCCATCTCTTGACCTTGTGCTCTGCCCACCTCGGCCTCCCAAAGTGCTGGGATTACAGGCATGCGCCACCATGCCCGATCCAGACATTTTTAACAAAAATAAAATTCATATTGCCTAATATGTGTACAATTCTCATATCTTTCCATTTCACTTTTCACTGTGTCATGAACATTTAAGCATGGGTTCTGATTTTTTAACAATTGTGTAATATTCCATTTATCTATCAGTCAGTGAAAAACAGATTTAACCAAGCCCTCATTGCTGGGTACTTAGGTTGAATCCAATTTCTGTCTCCCACCGAAATCTCTGAATCTCCGCTAGACTCCAAAAAACAAAATCACTGGGTCGAAGGATATAAACATTATTTAAGGTTTAGAGAAGGTTTTAAAGCAATGAAGGCAAGGAAATATTTAGTACTTGTTTCATTTATTCTTAACTTGCCTAACAAAGATTAATGACCCTGGCCTTATCCACAGATTTGACTATAATTTTTCATTTTCACCTTGAGACCTGATTTTGGAATTATCTCTTTAGACACTGGCTCTTTAGGCAGAGTCTAGCATCAAAGTTTTTAGAGGATGATGTTTTCTGGGGTACTGGAAATATTCTACTTCTTTATCTGGATGGGGGTTACATAGATATATTCAGTTTGTGAAGATTCATTGAACTGTACACTTATGATTTATGCACTTTTCTGTATGTTTGCTTCACTTAATAAAAATTATGCTTACAAAAATAGTGCTTCATTAAATCATGAAATGTAAATTTCCTCAAGTAAGCCCTAAACAGCCATGAAGTCCTTGTGGTTTTGGAGATCAAATAATATGAGTATTTGAAACCACTAGATGTTTTACAAATAATTGTTATCATCATCATCTGAATGAAGTCATTCTTGCTAAATATATGATAAGGTAACACTCTCAGAAGGCATTTTTATTTTACAATCCAATTAATTCTGAAATTGGTGAGTTGACAGGTATGGAGAGGGAGTCTTTGGATAGGCAGTTTTTTCCCATGCATACTTCCTCTGATTCCCTCACCCAGGGAGTAAGGTACATGTAGCATGGGTAGTCAGGCCACTCAGACTCTAATTTTAGAATCTAGGATTCCCAATTAAAGATTACCCAGGACACACCATTCAGCAAGTTCATCAATATCCAGGCTCAGGTTCTCATCTAAGAAATGTGGCTTGGTTCTCTCTGGATAAGGCCAACACGTACAGCTGGGAGGGCTGTTCGCTGCACGAGGACACCTGGCTAAGGTATTTTAGGGGGATGATGTCCAGGGCTCGCCAAGTCATACATCCTGGCTGGGGATTAATCCACTCAGAAGAAGGGGGGCCTTTTAAAAATATAGACAAAGATGCCAAATGGAGCTCCCATGCTCCATCTCTCCCACTTTTAGGCCAAGCTCCATGGATTAACTAGGCTGATCCACCATGACAGTGGGCATTATTTAGGCAAGAAGTCATCATCAGGCAGGGTATGCTCCCACAACTGCACAACATGGGTTTGCCTTTAGTTCTAAAACAGACCCTGTCAGCCCTCTGCTCTGGATGAAATCCCCAGAAACTCCTGGGCTCCTGACACCTGTGATGGCTCATTCATTTGTGAAAGTGGCTGAGCTATGGTGCCCAATTATTTGGTCAACCACTAATCTAAATGTTGCTGTGAAGGTATTTGGTAGACATAATTAACATTTACAATCAACAGACTTTAAGTGAAGTAGATTACCCTTCATTATGATTGCACCTTATCTAATAAGCTGAAGGATTTAAGAGCAAAGACTCAAGTTCCTCAAAGAAGAAATTCTGACTCAAAACTTCAACATGGAAACCCTGCCTGAGATTCCAGCCTGCTGGCCTGCCCTACAGGTTTCAAAGTTGCTGGCCACCATGATATCATGAGCCAATTCCTTAATAAATCTCTTCTGTCTCTTTCTCTCTCTCCTTTTTTTTTTTTTCCTAGATGGAGGAGTCTCGCTCTTGTTGCCCAGGCTAGAGTGCAGTGGCACGATCTCGGTTCACTGCAACGTCTACCTCCCAGGTTCAAGTGATTCTCCTGCCTCCTGAGTAGCTGGGATTACAGACACCCACCACCATGCCCAATTTTTGTACTTTTAGTAGAAACAGGTTTTCACCATGTTGGCCAGGCTGGTCTCGAATTCCTGACCTCAGGTGATCCATCTGCCTCAGCCTCCCAAAGTGATGGGATTACAGGTGTGAGCCACCATGGCCAGCCTCTCTCCTCTCTGTCTCTGTATGTGTGTGTGTGTGTGTGTGTGTGTGTGTGTGTGTGTGTGTGTGTAGGTGTACATGGAGAGATACATATATATCCCACTATGTATACATATTATACCCTATCGATGTATATATACATAGATATCTTCTGGACTCTGTTCTCATCTGAGAACTGCAGCCCCTGCAGTGGAACAGAAGTTGATGAGAAGCTTCTGGATTCTCATGAGGCCTTGCACTGGAAGAAGCATCCAGGAACACAGTGGTTCAAGCCAATCCTAAAAAGCAAAAACCTACAAATGCAGAAATCCCATTTAGCCCTCATTTTAGAAGTCTTTGTAAAGCTTCTACTTACAAATACATGCTCATAGCAGACAATTTTAAGAAAATAATTAAACAGGATAAGATTTCAGGTGTCAGGATCTTAAAGTGACTTCAAGTTTTCATCATTTAGAATGGGCTTTTCCATGCATGATTTCACTTGGTCTGGCCGTACCTCTCATGGAATCCAATTCCATTAAATTCTGGACACGTGAAATAAATGGCATGAAACATGGGAAGAGCCAGGTTGTGTTCTACCACTGAAGCCCATATGACTGCAGAGGAATTTTTCTAGGTCCCTTGGGCATTCTGTTTTTTAAATAAACTATGTCATTCAACTGATATTAAAAGCAAAGTGAATGTCTAAAAGTAGTTCAAACAAGGACATCTCCCCTGGATTTTCATGAGCAGACCCCAAGTCTGAAATGACATATAATGTCTACTAAAAAAAAAAAAATCTACTTAGAAATTGCAATCAATCATTTTCTTTCCTCCCCTCCTTATTTTCCTTTATCTCTTTGGTAGATTAATCTGAAGAACTTGGCCCAATCACCTCTTTTCCTGTGTGCACACACCCTTTAGACACCTACAAGCAGATCACTATCACCCTGGGAATGATCATGGACTGAACACCATTTTCCCCTTCACCAGCTTTGCACTTTCTCATTTGGAAGCCTCTGGCTGTCAGTCAGTCTACATCTTGCTCATGTTTTTTTGTTTGTTTGTTTTGTTTTGTTTTGTTTTTTGGCACTATTTCCTTTCAGGTCTGCCTTTCTTCTGTCAGAATTCCTCTGACTAGGACATAGTTGCCTTCTAGCTTTTTCCACCTTCAGCAGGTAGTGTTCACTGGAAGGAAAAATTCTTAAGAAGTGTTGGTAGAGTAGCCCCAGTCATCTGCTATGTGTGCCAATGATGATGAAAATAAGGGGGAGAGGGGTAAGAGAAAGAAGAGGTGGAGAAAGTTGAGATGAAGCAAAGATACTTGCAAATTTCTTGCAGATAGGATCTGAGTCTTGCTCATCTTCAAATCCTTACCACTTAACATCTATGTGCCTAGCACATAGCAAGTGCTTACTCAATGGCTGGAGAATCAAATAATAGAAAAAAAGAATGAATAGACATGGAAAAGAACAAAGTCTGTAGGGAGGAAGACAGGGAGGGAAAGAAAAGAAGGAAGGAAGGAAGGAAGGAAGGAAGGAAGGAAGGAAGGAAGGAAGGAAGGAAGGAAGGACGGACGGAAGGAAGGAAGGAAGGAAGGAAGGAAGGAAGGAAGGAAGGAAAGGAGGGAGGGAGGGAGGGAGGGAGGCAGGGAGGGAGGTGGGCAGGGAGGGAGGGAGAGAGGGAAAGAAATAAAGAAGGAAGAAAATAGGTGACGATTCCTGGCAGTATAAGAAAACTAAATAAGGCTGGGCACGGTGGCCATGCCGGTAATCCCAACACTTTGGGAGGCCAACGTGGGTGGATCCCTTGAGCCCAGGGGTTCAAGACCAGCCTAGGTATTATGGTGAAACTCTGTCTCTACAAAAAATACAAAAATTAGCTGGGCGTGGTGGCACACGTCTGTAGTCCCAGCTACTAAGAAGGCTGAGGTGGGAGGATAGCTTGAGCCTGGAAAGCAAAGGTTGCAGTGAGCCGAGATTGCCCCACTGTACTCCAGCCTGGGCAACAGAACCAGACCCTGATTCAGAAAATAATAATAAAATAAAAATAAAATAAAGAAAACTAAATAAGGTACTGTTTCTTGAATGATTGGTGGTTTGAATCTCAATTTTGGAACTCACTAGCTGGGTCACCTTGGGCAAGTTTGTTAAGCTTTCTAAGCCCCAGTTTCCTGATTAGTATAATGAGGACTATTATAGCACCTACCTCATTGGGTTGTCATGAGGATTAAAGGTGGTAATACGTGTATATAACGCTCCATAAATGTGAATTATTTTATTTTCTTTATCATCATCATATCATCATAGCAGAGTGAGGACACCATCTCACAATGTTACTACTCCCTATTGATCTTTAAACTGGGTCTCTTGTTCTAGAAATATCTTGATTTAGTAACCAGTGAAATATTAAGAAGCCTATTTTGAGGATGTTTGTTGGCTGTTACTCAGGAGGCGATTTAACATGTTAATTTTGTGTTCTGACAGTGCTTAAGGACATGGTGGAGTACATTAAGAACTGTTAAATTTTTATATTTTCATCAATGAATTTAACATTTCTTCTGAACGTTCAAAGTATCAACTAAGAATATGAAGGAAATACATCTTTCATCACTGTATTAATCACACTATAGTGAATTTTCACTCCCCGGGTTAACAGAGGAATGTTCCCTTACATCCCGCAATATTTCCAACAGCCCAAACCCACACAAGTTTGGCAGGGGCCCAGGGCTCACGGGTGCTCACTCACCTGACAAGCAATCACACTTCATTTGCAACAAGGAGGAATTCCCTTTCTGATGACAGATGCACTTTAGGGACACACCTGCTGGGTTGGGCACTGTCTCATGACCACTCAGGGGAACTGACCCAACAAGCTTTCCAAACAGGCAGGTAAACATCAGTCCCAGCCTATCCATCCACAGCCTCAAGAAAATGAATGCAGAGAGCTCAGGGAGTTTTCCAGGGATGACAGGTGATAGGAAAGATTAGAAGGTGTAAGGGTCTATGTCTTAATCCCATGTTCATTCACTGTTTTCCCTCCCATTCACCCAACAGTAAATTAAATACTTGCTTAAAAAAAAATATGGGCTGAATCACCATCTAGTCATCCATTTGTTTTACAAAATCAGTACCCTCAGGCTATAATTTTTCATAGGTCTCTGCCCCTCTTCTTGCTTCTCCTATCCCATGGACCTAATCTAATCATATAACCTTTCACCCAGACCAGATTCAGCCATATGATTATTTTCTTTAAAGTAAAAGAAATGACCACCTGTGTCATGGTACACAAGGTTTACAGATCGCAGAAAACACACTGCTATTAATGTCTGATTTAAAAAAAAAAAAAAACCTTCTTCCTAAATCCTGGTTCTCATTATCCAAGAGTCTCTTTCCTTAAAACTCCAGGAAAGAAGCTGTGAACGACAGCAGCTCATCTCAGTTGCACATAATAATTAAAATGACAGCATTTATATTTGACAAGTTAAACTCCTAAGCAAGGAACTCTAGTTTCATTTACGAGAGGCTTCTTTTTTTTTTTTTTTTAAGCTACCCAATAAAGAGCACCATAACAAGAGAGAATTGCCCTTGGACATAGACGGACAAGAAAAGAACTTAAAGAGAAAGTCAGGTCCTCCAGAGGATATGCTGCTCACTTGAGGCCAAGACTTGGTCAGTTAACCAGGAACTCACCAGCTGGGAGTTCCCCTGAAATGTCCATCTTTCATCCAAGCTGGACAAGCTTGGATTCAGACTCACAGCACTACAGGCCAAGTCCCCAGACCTGTGAGTGCTGGGTGAACCTGAGCAGCTCATTCAAACTTGCTGTGGCCTTGTTCTCTCTATGAAATGGACAGACTGCCCACCTCATGGCACTGTTATGGGAACCAAATGATTTCATGTGTGAGAATATCTAGTAAACTGGCAAACAAGATAATTTTCAAGTAGAGCAATCAGAGAAGGCATCATGGCCAGGAGAGGAGTCAAACCAAAGGGGCAGGGTCTCACTAGGTAAAGAGCAAGAGAACAATATGGCAGGTAGTGACCATCACAAGAGCAAAGCCAATCAGGTGCGGGTGGTGAATGAGACTGATGGGGGACGACAGAAGGGCAGCGTGCTAGAGTCGTGAGAAATCGGCCTTTGGTCTTTCAGTTTGGATATCCACAAGGATCTTGGGATTAACATTTTACAAAGTAGTATTTTCCATAATAGTTTGATAAAATCTTAAACTATACAAAATGCCAATTTTCCATAAGACATTCACGTTCTTGCTCACTTTTATTGACAACAATTCTCCCAATAACTATGCACCCTCTAGGCAGTCCCTCATATCACTAAACCAGAGGTCCTCAGTGTGTGGTCCCTAGACCTTTAACATCAGTATCACCTGGTGTGACAGGCACAATAATGACCCTTGCCAAAAGATGTCCTCATCGTAATCCCTGGAATTTGTGAATATATTGTTACATGACAAGGAGGAATTAAGTTTGCAGATGACATTAAGGCTATTAGTAATTTTGCTTTAAAATAAAGATAGTATTCTGTATTATCCAGGTGAGCCCAGTGTAAAGATAAGGATTGTTAAATGAGGAAGAGGGAGGCAGACAGTCTGAACCAGAGAGACGGCATCTGAAAAAGACTCAGTCAGCCTTTGCTGGCTTTGAAGATGAAAAGGGGCCATGAGCCAAAGAATTCAGGCAGTGTCTAGAAGCCAGCAAATGTAAGGAAATGGATTCTCCCCTAGAGCCTCCAGAAAGGAATTCTGTCCAGCCAACACCTTGATTTTAGCCCGGTGAGACCCATTTTGGACTTTTGCCCTCCTCCGGACCTGTAGAATAATAAATTTGTGTTGTTTTAAACCACAGAGTTGGTGGTAATTTGTTTCAGCAGTAATTGAAAACTAATATACCTGGAAATCTGCTAAAAAGGTAAATTATCTGGCTGCACCCCAGACCCACTGAATCAGAAAATCTGAGGGTGGAGCCCAGCAGTCTGTCTTGAAACAAGCCCTCAGGGCGATTCTTATGCCTGCAAAAGTTTGAGAACCACTCACTAGACTAAGCAATCACAGTTATTCCCCTGAAGCAAACACATTCAGACACAGATGGCCAAGAAAACTCAACACTCACAGTTAATGACTTGATTAACCATGATAAAATCTACCAGGCCCATGTCCTGCCTTGACAAGCACACAGTAGGAAACCAACCAAGTCACTGGTGATTCAGACTCCTCTGGGCTTAGGGTCCTCGCTGAGAACATCAGTGGTGAGTATGCCCTAGTCCCAAAACCTATTCTGGAAGCTCCTTTTTGAACTCCTATCTGATTCCAGCTAGACTTTTGGCAATGGGAGTCGTTTGCCTCTTTCTCACTAAACTTGAGTAGCAGGAGAAATGTGAGTAGGTGAGAGTCCAAGTAAATCAGAGATTTCTGATGGCCCATTCCAGAAAGGAGAGGCAGAATTGACTTTATAGACTCAGACATGGAGGGTAAGAGTTCTCATAGATCATAAACTGGTTCCCCTATCTCGCATGTGGGTCCTGCTCGCCCCCACCACTGCAGCATTGCCACCAAGTGGTGAGTCAGCCTCAGCTTGAGTCTCTCCAAGAATGAGGACCCCACTACCTCCAGTGGTAAACTGTTCCATTTTGAGAGGGCTCCAATTATTAGACCTGAGGTCCCTTCATTGGGCATCTGGTTTTCTTTGGTGCTCATGCTTAATTTCCTTCTGGCCTCTGCTGACTTCTCTGAAGTCTCAGGTGCACACTCACATGCAAGACTGAAATACGACAAGGTTGCAGCCTCTACTACCACTACATGCACTCACTTGTTTTCTCAGCACTATTAGCCTCCACTGACCTCAAAGGGAAGCATGTGTATAAGCTGGGCAGGAGGTAGGCATGGGCCCTGTTAAAGGCAAAGTGCTTTAAAAGCCTTTGATGAAAGGCATTAAGGCTTGAAAGGGTTGTTTCTGAAATACTACACCTCCCTTTTAAGAACTCTTAAGATCTGGAGGGTGATACTCTCTCACCCCAGAAGAATTCAAGCATGAACGTTCTTAGAGCATCCAATTAGGAATCCAATTCCATCTCCCCAGATGCTCATTTCCACCAAAACTACCTAGTTGAATCTGCATTTTTGTTTTTTCCAAGGAAGAGACCAAGCTATGCTAAACAATTTCTCAGAGTTAAATAACCATTGGTGTATTGACAAGTAAGATATAAAGCCCAATAGCTCCACTTAATACACATAGCCATAAATAGAAAGAAAACTCCAAGGCACTCTTTTAGTACATAATAATTTAGTAATCCAATTATTTTGTGCATCTACTATGTGCCAGGCACTAAGCTAAATACCAGAGAGCATGATGAAGAACTAGAAAGACATAGTAGCTACCCTCCTGGGGCCTAGAGATTTATTTTAAACATCAACTTGGCTGTATTTATAGGCTCTTGTGGCTTCAAACATTTGTAAAATAATTTACGGAAATTTGTTTGTTGGATTGGAATGCACCTGGATCCCTAATTCAGATGGCTAAGTGATGTATGTGTTTTTAGAGAATGAAGCTGGAAATCCAAGACAAAATATTCCCTGGATTTTCAGACATTGCATATTAAACATATAAAATAATCTTATTCATTGATATATTGGGTTTTTTATGGAAACAACTGAACTGGTGTGCAAGAAGGGATTTTTTAATCGAATGCATGGGGGGGTTATTCTTTCTTACTCTATGTCTTGATGTTTATTTCATCCAGAGTTCAAACTTGGTGGCCAGTGTCACTTGGCTAGCAGCAGTGATTTGTGAGCCCACAGTATTCCCTGTAACCTCCACCAACCATGAGAAACTGGCTCCCTCATTCCACTTATTAGCAAAAAAGGATGAACTACCCACTGCTGTCATCATCACCACAAGAATAGTTTAGATTTTACCGAAAATTCAAGACCTTTATATATCTTCAACAAGAAAATGAAGAAAAGTTATGACTTGCATCATGTTACACCCTGAAGTGGAATCTAGGCTAAGAGAAATAATGGCTGAATCCCTCAATAAAACTGTCATGTAATGAAGACACTCAATAGCCCTGTGGGGAAGCCCACATGGAGAGAGGCCCGCATGGAGAGGAAGGAACTTGCCAGCCCTTGCCAGCCCCACCTTGCCAGCCATGTGAGTAAGCCACTTTGGCAGTGGATCCTACAGCTTCAGTCAAGCCTTTAGATGAGACCTCAGATATTGTGGAGCAAAGACAAGCAACCCAAATGTCCCTTCTCTGAATTCCTGACCCACAGACACTATAAGATAATAAGTGATCATTGTCATTTTAAGCTGCTAAGGCTTAATTTGTTAACATCATAATTACCACATACATATTACCACATACATCTATGTGAAAATAACTCTTTTTTAAGAAAAAATGATGAGATTCAGGATAGTGGTTACCTCCACTGAGGAAGCAAAAGCATAAGATGACACAAATAATTATTAAGTAATTGGTAAAGATCTATTCTTGGTTGAATTGTATGTTCACTAAGAAAGAAAGAAAGAAAGAAAGAAAGAAAGAAAGAAAGAAAGAAAGAAAGAAAGAAAGAAAGAAAGAAAGACCAACCGACCTTGCCTGTTCCACTGATGATAGTGTGTCTAGAGCCAAGGGTTGCATTTAATGTAATTGGATTGTGTTAATCCAATTCTAAGCACACGACATCAAATAAATAGGGAGTTAGTTATTACCCGGTAAAATTTGAACATGTTCCCACGCTTTACCCAGCATGTCTACTCCTGAGTGTAAACCTTACAGAAGTTCTTGCACCAGAAGACAGGTACACTATTAACAGAAGTATTTTGTTGGAGTAAAAAAAAGTATTTTGTTGGAGTATTTTGTTGGATAAAAAAGACAGGTACACTATTAACAGAAGTATTTTGTTGGAGTAACAGAAGTATTTTGTTGGAGTATGTTGTTGGTTATTTAACTCTGAGAAATTGTTTAGCATAGCTTGGTCCGTTCCTTGAAAAAAACAAAAATGCAGATTCAACTAGGTAATTTTAGTGGAAATGAGCATCTGGGGAGATGGAATTGGATTCCTAATTGGATGCTCTAATGGTATATTTGGATATACCAAATATCCAGCAATTATAAAATGAATAAATGCATTGTGGTTATTCAAACAGTAGAACATTATACAGCAATACATGCTAATGATCAACATCGTGGATAAATCTCCACTGAACATCACAGACAACTATCTAGAGGTATGCAGCCCAACAGAACTTTCTACAATGATATAAATGTTCTAGAATATGAAGTTGACCAAAAGAAGCAAGATAAGTGATTCCATTTCTGTGAAGTTAAATACAGACAAAACTAAACAACAGATTGATTAGAGATGCAGATATGGCGTTAAAACTATTGTGAAAAGCAAATATATATACATGCAAAATTCATCATAGTGGCTAGAGGAGGCAAGAGGATTTAATAGGACCAGGGCACACACAGGGATATTCAATATTATTGGAAATATTGTCATTCTTCAGCAGGGTGGGGGTAGATACATGGATGTTCATACTTTTATTCTTAAACTGTACACCAATGTTGTCCACACTCTTTAATATGTACAAAAAGTATAAAACATTATGAGTACCAACCAACAAAAATGAAACATCACCATTATATGAAAGCATTTCTTGTCCTCTCAATGTCCCCAGAATCAGGTCTACAAGAAAACTCCCCATCCTAGGTTTCATCTTTCCCTCCTCTGTATACAAAAACACATACTGACTAAATATTCTGTAGCTTTACAATAGCAACACCATACTAAACCTTCACACCAGCAGTTCTCCAGCTCAGACTTCTGGACTGTTTGTCAGTTCACTATTTAATACCACATGGTGCCGTGAACACAGTGTTGAATTGAACAGCAGCATCCATGATTCTGGGGGCTGCTGAATCACTCCCTAGGCAAATCATTTCATCCTCTTTTCTCAACTACTTCAGAAGAACCACTGGGGTTAACCACAGGTGCCCCATTTTCTAATGACTTTATGCTGGACTTTCTCATTTGGTTTCTTTTTGAAGCAAAGCTTCCACTGCTTTAAAAAGAAAAAAAAAAAGAAAACACTTCAAAAACCTCTGGGCCAGATGATGACTAAGAATTTTCTTTCTGTAACATTTTAGAATTCTGTGTTTTGTGAAAGCTATGTTGCTGGGCCTGGAATATTATTAGATGGGTCAATTAAAAAGGACTTAAAACTAGATCACAAACTTGGCATCTTATGGGAAAAGTCTAAAAGTGTATTACCAAGAATAACAGATTATTCTAGAAGTCCTCTAGCAAAACAATTCAGATTTTCCTTCTTTGCTCCTACTTCAGAACCCACCTAGGAATCTGATGAGATTTCTGGCTAACACATTTAATCACTATTAAAGAGAAATCACGGAAGAGGGGCTGCGGTCAGGGGCATTTTCTGCAAGGGGCAGAATCAGAAGGTAACTTTCACAAGAGCTCCTGGTGGCCCACAGCGCCCTCCTCTGACTCTGCTAGTCCTCCTGTGTGTCTAAAACTCAGGGGAGGGTTGCCCAGTCTCTCGGCCATGCTGTCCCCAGGGTCTTTCTCCTCTGCCCTCCACTCATTCTACTTGGGTTTCTCTTGCACTCTGCTTGGTCAATTATATGTCAAGTGTTCTAGATCAAACATCATCATGAAATCCCTATCTCCTGAGCATGAAGAATTCCAGGCACCAGGTAGAGTTGCCTGCATGGCCACAACCTTCTGTCTATCTGTATATAAAGTCACCCTTGCCTGTGGTCACTGAGCCTGTTACACTCAGGACTGCCTGACAGGACAGCTTGAGAGATCCATCCTGTGGCCAAGATCTCAACATTACTGTCTTAAAGAATTAGTCATTGAATCTTCATCACCCTTTGGGGCGAAAGAAGCCCCACTTTGGGCTTTGCTCCCTGCCTCAACTCATTCTAATTTTCAAATAAAACATGCCAATTGCTGCTCTGAAGAATAATAGAAGAAAATAGTAATTTTAAAAATATATGTAGGCTTGATCAAACTGATCATACTAATGAGAAACTTAAGATTCAAAATCACAAAGAGTTCTGCAAGGTGCAATTCTGATGTGCACTCATGATGAGTGCACTACTGAAATTAAAGCTGTCATTCTTTTGTATCTTTTCCCTCCTGTACTTCATCTAGGGGATCTGAACTCCCAAGAGAATCACACAGCCACATGTCAATTTCCAGCTATTCATACTGAGTTTGAAATGAGAATATTTTTAAAGTATTGTCAGTAAAGGTAAGTAATATTCTCCTTGGGGGATAAAATCACCATAGGAGGATGTAAATTGTTTTGCATCAGCCAGCCCAGAAATAAGCAGTTTCTTCAAATCACACAAATAATTTCACTCCATTTGTTCCTATTGCAAAAAGCTTCATTTTTTTTTTTTTTTTTTTTTTTTTAGTGGGATGGCTACTAAACATACTGGCTTGTCCCACCCATTGTCTGGAAAATAATTCTCCCGAAATTTTAAAGACAAAATTGAGTGTAAGAGGCTCAAAGCAATCCTCTCTCTCTCACGGAAGTTATACTCAGGCCCTAAACTCCAGGATGCATGAACTCAGTGGCCAAAGAATTCAAGCTAATCCATCCCATTCTTGGCAGTTGGGTCGGTGATCCAGATGCACATGCTGAGATTTGAAGGAAACGGGCACCATCCCATTAGAAAGCTGGGTCTATACAGAGTGGAAGACTTCCATTTATCATGTTACCTTTTTTAAAAAAGAAAAAAAAGCAACAAGCAGTATTTGATGTTTCTAATTATATGGAGAACTTCAGTCCGTTCTCCTTCACCCAGCATTCCACACTGTTAAAGCAGACCTTAGCCATCCAGCCTGATCTCCCACTGCCCCCGAGGCATTTTGCCAGGACTAAGATGTTTTTAACCTCTAACTCCAAGTGCATTTTGTGCATAACGCTGACCCTGAGAACCCTCAGAAATCCTCAAATTTAAGATTACCCAAGATGACTTTATCCATATAAACCCAAAGGGCAGAGAAGAAGCAGAACTGTCCCTCCCATCTACCAATATCTTCAGAATCCAAGGTAGACCATACTTGATTTGCAGATGTTCAATGAGTGGCCCAGTCTCATACACCTCCTTGATGGCTTTCAAATTTGTTGCTTCATATGCCAAACAATGAATAATCTATATCCACTTAATGAGTAGACAATCAATAAGTGGTGCCTATGATTATTACCTAATTTTTTTCTTTGCTATTTTAATCAGAAGCAGGGCTGATTAAAAATGATTTTGGACTCGGATGAGAGCCTCAAGATTCAAGTTCTCCAATACCCAGCATTGATATATGCCAAAGACATATCCAAAGGTATAAAATATAGATGGATATCAATATATTTATCAATAGATATCAATAGAAAGTTGCTATCTCTGTTCTTAGAAAATTATTAATTTTTATATTAAAATATTTTTCCTTTAATAAAACGTTAGTCATAGGGGATAGTAGCCATTGACTTATTTGACAAAATAAGAAGTCTGGAAGTCCTATATCAGTCTTCAAAATTATTTGAAAATGCACTCACCTATGAAATTCAAAGTCTAGGAACCACTGACTGGAGATGGGAGACCTCACCAACTTCAGCACCGCATGACGTCCTCTCTTGCCCTTTCTATTCATTCATTCATACCTTCATACCTTTCTTTTTTTAAACCATCATTTATGGAAGCACTGATTCAGTGCCTGGCACTATGCCAGAGACTGGAATTACAGGCGTGGAATATAGTTTTGGTCTTCAGGGAGCCCACAGTCTGGGAAGCGGTAGACAGGCCAATAGTTATTCTACAAAAAGTCACTGTTTTTATGTTCTAACCATGATAGATTCTAGAAAAGGAATGTCTGCTCCTCCAGAACTCAACCTCTCATCCTTTTAAAGGGCTCCTTCTATATACAAGGCATTTCTCACATTTTTTATATTCTAGAAGCCTTAAAAAAATAGAATTGGCCTTGACCTCTCTCCACCTCTGAGAGGTTCTCTTTGGATGCTCAATAAACAAGTGTTCCAGGCTCATTTTGACCTTTCAGTTGTTTCCTTCAGACCCAGTTAACATTCAATAAACCAAAACATGTCTTCCTTGGTGTCCCACGATTCACCCTGGCATATGTTAATTTTAATTGTGGTACGTTGTTCCTAAAATATTTCTCTTATTATAAAACACATCATCTTTCCCAAAGGGGAAGGAAACAATTACAGGGTTATTTAAACAAGAAATACATGGCAGGTCATAATCACAAATTAAAGTCATAAAAAGAATCATAAAATTTAATGAAGACAAAAAGTAAAAACGATAAAAGCACTTCTTGTCCACACAGGAGGTAAGAAGTTCTTCCACTTCAATTTCCAACTCACACCCCGCACCCTGTGGCTCGTGAAATTTGTTTGTGACACTTCACTTTGACACTTTATAGCCCATGAGGAGTTAGTGCAATGATATATTGGTAAGCTCGCTCTCTGAATTAAAAAGAAAGCTCTGATTTGTGGTATTTACCAATTTCTAAGGGGACAAATATTCTCACAATGAATAATTTCAAATGACCAACAGTTTAATGACCAACTCACAAAATTTCTGAATATTTAACTACCAGTTCTCATAAGCCCATGGGAGGTAGCTCCTGCACACCAGTGGATGACTGGAATTTGCGAGGCGACAGCTCCCATCCTAGATCTCCATTAGGAAGTAAGTAAGGACCAAGGGTTTTTAATGGGGCTAGGTAACTCCTTGAATTAGATGAAGGAAGCTAGCACATTAGCAGTGGTGTATTTATACATTACTGTGATGAATCCAGTCAAAGGCTTTGGGGCTAGAGTCAAGAAAAGATTGACGGTTCAAGGAGGAGATGGGGGAGGAGAGGATTGTCCAGACATTGGTGGGTATAGAGGGGCTGATTACAGCAAGCTGAAGGAGCAGGCATGTCGGGGGGCCTTAGGGAAGAGGGAAGGGGAGGGCCTGAGGGGAGAGCTGAGAGAAAGATGGCACCCAGAGAGGAGGCAGGTACAAAATTGACCCAATTCCCAACGGTACCTTCAACTGCTACATGTTTGCAGAACAGAGTCCCCTGAAAATTTCCACTTGATTTCCAAGGAAAATTGCCATAAGTATTTTGTTTTCTGTCCTGTGGTTTGTCCCCCCAGGAATGTGATCACGAGAATGTGAACTCAAGTTGATAGCTCCTTGATACACATATGGAACAGCTTTGGGATGGGAAAAGACTTTTTTAAACTGAAAAACAAATCCCTGAAGAGCAACTTGGCTTTTGGTTAATAGATCTGATGATTTAAGGGGAATGAGAAGTGTGGCAAAAGGAGGTTTTTGGAAAACTAAGTGGCTCTTTCTTTAGAGCAGGGCTTTATCATTCTGTAGCCAGAGCACACACCTCCCATCCCTCTTATTTCCCTAGGCTCCAGGAGCTGGGCTCTGCTTCCCCAAAGGCCCTCTTCAGAAAAGCTAGACTCCTGATTTCTTCCCAAGTGACTGTGTCCAAAATATGCACACATATCTCTTGGTTTTTTTAAAGAGGTTTACTGAATAAGAACAGAAGCATTGCTAAAAACAGGCATTGAGAAGGTTGCAGAAAATATTTTTTAATTACAGAAATATGATATATATTGTTATATATTTATAATTATAGAAATATATATTATATATTAATTTCTGTAATTAAAAATATATAAACAGAAAGAGAGATTTTTTTTTTTAATTATCCCTAGGAACCCTCATGTTCGCTCTTACGGCCTTCAACTGATTAGATGAGGTCCACCCACATTATCAAGAGTAATCTTCTTTACTTAAAGTGAAGTGATTGTATACATTAAGTACATCTACAAAAATACCTTCACAGCAACATCTGGACTGGTGTTTGACCTAACAACTGGAACTGGGCACCATAGCCAGAATGAGACATAAAATTAGCCACTCCAGGTAGAACCCTAGCTCACCCTCTCTGACCCAAGGCTGAAATTTCTTCTCCAACACTTCTGTAATCTTCCCTTGGGTCCTACCCCAGAGTCTGCAGTTAGTCATGTGGTCATTACCACTTTGGTCCACATCAAGTCTGTTCCCTGTGGCTTCTGGGAACCCACTATTATCCTTGGGTTACCTTCTTTCTGGTGGGTTCTATTGTGAACAATGGCTCTAGCCTCTTTTGAGGCTCAGTCTCTTCCATCTTTTGTCTTGAATTAATATTTGGGTCCACAGGACCAAATGCCATTACCAGAGTGCCCATCTATATCAAGTCAGCTCCCTGTAAGAACCCACAAGTATATGCTGCCTCCTTCAAAGGAAAGGTGTCTGTTACAGGTCAGTTATGGACTCTGGTCTGTGTCGTCCTTGCTCTGGGACCCAAAGATGTCTGCCACCTCTGGGGCCTTACCAAACACAGTGGCAGAGGGAACATGGGAAGCCCTGTACCAGCTCTTAAAGCTTCCACTTAAGAGTCATGCACTTCCACTCATACTGCACTGGCCAGAACATGCCACAGGGCCATACAAACCACAAGGCAGCCAGGAGCCACCACCCCACCATGTGCCTGGAAGTAGATCTGGAATATTTGGTGACCAGCACTGACTGTCACCACACGTTCTCTCAGCTTACCTGCACAGCTGAGGGGCATGCCTCAAGCCCAGTGAGCTGTCAGTCCTTCTTGAATCAGACCCCCAGCCCCCTTCTCCCACCTCCCAGGTCCTTGTGGGTCTCCATCAGGCACACTCACAACCTTCCTTCTCTGTTCGTTTCTGTTCCTTTGCCTTTCCCACCCTGCCCACCCTCAGAAATGACCTTCCAAAATCAATGCTGGAATTTTATCATGGAAACATGCATTGCACAAACAGTATTAATTTTTTTCTAGATTTTATTTTCTTTAAGTAATAACATTAATCTTTTAATTTAAAATTTGATTTATTAAATAGACTAGATTTGCTTCAGTCCACTAAAGAGAAAAAGGATGATTTCCACACAGGTTTTCCTGATCCATTACCCTGACTCCATGCTGCAAACCCATGCAAGACCAGGACCTATCTGCCCTCATACTTACCATGCTTCTGTATTTCTAAAAATATTAATAACAAGAGAGAATTCTTACGAGATAACATGTAAGCAAGACAATTTCTGTAATACAGAATAATCCCAATTTTTTGAAAAATACATATTCATATGTGCAACTTTTAATAAGTCTAAAAAGCACTTCAAAATATTAGAAGATTGTTTCTGGAATGTGGAAGGAGAATTGACTGATATTTTCTTATATTTTCAAAATAGAACTGTATGTATATTCTTCTAATTAGGAAAACTTTTTTTTTTTTTTGAGATTTTTTTGAGATAGAGTCTCGCTCTGTCGCCCAGGCTGGAGCGCAGTGGTGCAATCTCAGCTAATTGCAACCTCTGCCTTCTGGGTTCAAGCAGTTCTTCTGCCTCAGCCTCCTGAGTAGCTGGGATTACAGGCACATGCCACCATGCCTGGCTAAGGAAAACTAATTTTTTTTAAAGGTTCTAAAGTCATGGATGGAGACTTTTCACCCTCTCATTACCTTTTAGTCACTTTTATAGACAAGAATATTTCCTTACGTGTAATTACACTCTTTTATGTGGTCACATAAATCTGTTTCACCCGCTTAGGGTAATTGAAGGGAGAAAAATGTCGGGGTTAGGGATGGGCTAAGAGATGTAAAGTGTTCACTTAGATTACGGGAACAAGCCTAGAAAATTAGCCAGGCTCATTGCCTCCATTCCCGTCTCCTCCTTTGGTTGCACAGAATCCACCCAGAGGAAGTTTTCTGCTCTTCTCCTCCCTGGGGGACCATCATCGTGCCTCTCCAAGCTTCAGTGGCACTGAGAGGTAGGAGCAGGCTAGAATGGAATAGACACAGCACAAACAATAAGCCCAGCTGAGAGAAGAAGCCTCCTCAGCGCCCAGGCGCTGTCACAGGTCAGCCACCCAAGGTCCCACCAGGGCTCCTGCATGTTCACAACTCTTGATTTATCCTGTCATGTGCGAGGCCTCAGGCTCAGTGGGGAGTGAGACTGTGCAGGGAGAGAATCCATCAGAGGTTTACCAAGGTCAGAAGGTACAGTGGACATTAATAGAGCTACTATATGCTCTAGGATTTTTTTTTCTAAATTTAGCTAAGAATATAAGCCCTCGGGTTCTTCTCACTTTCTATGGCCCCAGAGAAGGAGCACGAGGAAAAACAACCAATACAAAAAAGTGGAGGACACAGCAGCTTATAATGAATAATAAAAGCTAACACTTACTGAACACTTAGTCTGTGTCAAACCCGTTCTACGTGCTATCCCAATACATCCCTCGGCAACCCCATGCAGCAAGGGTTATTATAACATGCATTTCTCAGATGAGGAAATGAACATGCTGCAAGCTCAAGTGCAATAGGAAAGTGTAGTGGTTGTGGTTAAGCCATGGACACAGAGGCCAGACTGCAGGAAGGAATCTGAATACTGGTTCTGCCATTTATTAGGGTCTGGCTTTTGCATGTTATGTAATCTCCTCTGCCTCAGTTTCTTTTTCAGTAAATGGAGGCAATACTCCACCTTCCTTAGAGTTGATTTTTAGGACTAGACAAGTTATTCTATGTAAAGGGCTTTGCAAATCTGTCAAGTGTTAGTTCTTATTAAGTCATTTGCCTGAGGTCACAGTCAGGAAGTGGTGATGGTAAGATTAGAAGGCCCATGATCTAGCTCCAGAGTCCCCACACACTTCAAATCTACTTTCCTCTGGACATTGTGGCTGGTCTTGCTCCCAAAGAGCAGTCTCCCTTGGCTGGCCCTTGTTACATGACCTAAAGGCATCCTACTTGGAATGGAAGGGTGCCACTGGGCAGTCATTGAAGCAACATTATATTTTCAGCAATTCTGCTTTCAACACGCAATCTAAAATAGATAGGTAGCAAAGTTTTAAGTCTCTGGTGTATCACCCATGCACAGGAAGATGAGGGAACTGTCCATGTGGGGAAGGAAAGAAACACAGAATCAAACTGTGCTCACTCCCTCTCAAGCCAACCACACTCCTTGCCAGGGGCTGACTCCCCACTCCTGGGACCACTCTCCACTAGGTTTGGCTTGAGTGTCCAGCTACAGACACATGTCAATGGGTACAGCCTGGCCACCCCCATAACCTTGACATTGGCCTGTCAAGCAGCCTCAAGCAGCTACAAACATGTTAAATTCACAGACACCCAAGGTTTCAGGCCTCGCCTTGGATTGTGATGTATGTCCAAATTGGAAGCTTAGTTTAAGATAAAAAAGTCAACCCTTCCTGCTGACACCCAGCTGAATAAAGGAAGTGCAGGGCCTGTGAGCACTAGCCCAGACATGAACTTCCTTTTCTTTGCTCAGCCTGGTCCTAAACTCAGAGACCTAATTACTGCCATTCACATTCCAAGGGCCTTAACGTCAATGCTGCCTCAAGCAGCAGATGGAGCCAAACTATCTTCTCTGTGTGGTTTAATAAACCCCAAGGTGCAGTGGTGGAACTGGAGATTAAGCCCCTGATCCCTCAGCTGCCAGCTGGCTGACTTGGGCAAGGAAGTTCAGTTTCTTCCTCTGTAAAATGGGGATAAAACCCACTTCATAGTATTGCTGGGAAGAGTAAACCAGGACTTGGTACAGGTGAAAAGCCTCTCAGAATTTTCTAGTCCAGTCTCTATAGAAATAAGTTTTTGTATTAATCATGTTTCTTATTATCTGTATTTTATGATGCTTTGATATCTTGGGGACCTTGCTGGCTGGGGGGAGACTGCCCCTCCCAGGATTAGCTAATTCCTACAGATACCAAACAACTTGTCTTTGAGCACACGTTTCTTGTGCAAACCAAGAAATCCAAAGTCCATATTCCCATCCATCTACTTTATCCAACTCTCACACACAAAGCCAATCTTTCACTGCCCTAAATCACCCCAGGGCCAGGTACCAGATAACTAGAAACCACCAAAACTATAGCTCAGAACCAGCCAATCCTAAATACTCTGCCTTGCCTGCCTTTCCTGCAGAAACCATGATAAAGGCTGTGCTCATGCTTTCTGCCTCCTGACCGACCCTGGTGCTTCCCCAGGTGGCTCTGTATGACAGAGTGTGTCTCCTCCTCCTGGAAACTGGAAATAATAAACTCTTCTTTCGACAGCATTGACCCGTCTGTGCTGTCACTCAGTCACCTCTATAAATTAAACCCCTGTACAATTGAAACACCCTTGCTATCTTAACTCTACTAAAACACAGGAAACAACTTCGGAAAATTTGCTGTTCAAACCAGGATCTAAATGATCTAAAAATGAGCAAAGGATTACTGTATTACATATTCTGGTTCCTTAATACCCTCAGAATCAAAGATGCTGTTGGTCACTAACAGCTGTTTCACCAAAGAAGTGGCACAAATTGGGTCAGATAACAGAGCTGGAAATGTGTGAAGCTCCACACTAGATGCCTGCCCAAAGTATATAAGCCCCACTCTGTCTTCAAAAAACATATAAACTGATTGTGCAAATGACATTCAACTTCCCCAAATATGTATATGTATTATATTAAATATAATAATACATGAAAAATACCAAATGCATGTTATACACTATCAAAGTTCAGAGTAGAAAGAATGCACAAATAATGCAAATAAAATTCAATGGAGTGGCAAGAATAACAGTTAAAAGGAAATGAGAATTTTCTAGGGCCAAGCCCAACTCTGAGGGTCACATCAACCAGGAAGCCATCCCTTGAGATGCTCTCTCAAAACTTACTCCCTCCACACATGGGAAAACCCTCCATGGCGCACTTAGTGGCATGCAGCCACTTATCTCTCAGGCTGCTATTCCCTCCTTCTTGGAAGCTCTCTCTAGCCTGAGTACCAGCCCCTTAGTGGAGGTTTTTCCTTCAATGGGTCATGGTACTCAAAGCTATAGTTCCATGAGGCTTAGAGTATGTCTTCATTCCACTGTCAGTCTACTTCAACCCATCATCTAACAGCTGCCTAAGGACCCAGCTGACACACTCTTGAGGAAATATGTTCTGAGAATGCCATACCAGGCTAGAGGCTGGACTGTGTGACCATGCCTTGTCATTGATTGCTAGTACATGTTCAGAAATGTCACCAAGGAAATGGCTCCAGAAGTCAGCCACACCAACGAGAACAGGGCCGAACAGGCAATGCTCTGAAATTGACTTCTATACTGGGCCACAGACGGGATTCTCACTGAACACACAGGATGTGACTGGCTTTTCCTTAAGAACTGAAAAGTTATCGAAAGGATTCTCCATTTCCCATTAGATCCTAAAAATGTTTCCAATTTTTTTATTCACTTACTTGACACTCGGATTTGTTTGATGCTTGTTTAGTTGTCCAGTACAAGGTTTAGGACAGGTATGTCTGCATGGATGGGACCTCCTCGCAGACAGCACATACTTCATCTATTACTCCCAGGGCAGCGTGTAGCGGAATGAGTGTGAGCGGAAGAATCAGAACTACTTGGTTGGTGGCTGATTCTGTTTCTCACCAGTGGTGCGACATTGAGAAAGTTACCTCAACCCCTCTGAGCTTCTTTCTCTATCAGTAAAATGGGAATCATGCCTACCCATAGGGTTGTTGAGGATTAAATAACATGAGTAAAATCCTTAGTACAGTGCCAGGCACATCGCAGGTGTCCAAAAATATTTTTTCTAGCATTGTACTAACAAATATTTTAAGTGCCTAATCTAAAAAGAAGTGTAATAATATTGCCTTGACCTCAAAGAAATGGTAAACTGCTATTATTAAGAGATAGGGTAATGACTATGTGGAAGTATGTTTGTCAGGATAGATTAGGTTATACTGCAGTAAAAAACAATCTCAACATCTCAATAGCTTAAAACAATAAAGATTTGTTTCTTGCTCATATTATATGTCTATCATGCACAGGTCGGGGATTCTGCTCAACTTCATCCACATTTGGAGACACAGGCTAACAGAGACTCCATTACATAGAATGTAACTGATTATCTTGGAAGATGGCAGAAGAAATGGAGAATTGCACTCCCACTTATAAGTATGCTTCAGCACAACAACTCCACTTATATTTTGCTGGCCAGATAAAGCCACATGGCTATACATAATTTCAAAGAGACAAAAAAGTATGATCTTCCTGCATACCCAAAAGTAGAGTGAAACCAGAGATTGATGAAAGTACTTATGATAAAAGTACTTAAGGAGGTACAAAATGTGTAATAAGATCATAAGGAAAGGAAAGCCTAAGGTTGCCTCAAGCGTCCAGAAGAACCTCTTTCAGGAAAGTAACTTGTGATAAAATTTTAAAAATGAATAGTAACTTGTCAGGCAAAGGAACAGGAAGGTGTCCCAGGCAGAGGGACTCTAGCATATGCAAAGGCTTGCAGTCCTGACAAATTATAGCGCTCTCTGTGAACAAGTTATTCAGTGCTAATCAGTGTTAATAGGAAAAGAAAATATATCAGGTGAGTTGGGAAGAGGCAGAAAATGAAGTTGGACCAGTGCTAGATCATGTCATGATAGAGTTCAGCTTTTATTAAGCAGGTGATGAGAGAGGGGAGTAAAAACACTGAAAGGTCACAAGTAAGAAAGCGACAGGGTCAGATTTATTTGGTCATCTATTTAGTGGACAAATATTTATTGAGGGCCCACTGATATGGTTTGGCTGTGTCACCACTCAAATCTCATCTTGAATTGTAATAATCCCCACGTGTCAAGGGTGGGGCCAGGTGGAGATAATTGAATCATGAGGGCAGTTTCCCCCATACTTTTCTCATATGTGAGTAAGTCTCACAAGATTTGATGGTTTTATAAATGGGAGTTGCCCTGCACAGGCTCTCTTGCCTGCCTCCACGTAAGACGTGACTTTGCTCCTCATTCACCTTCCGCCACGATTTTGAGGCCTCCCCAGCCATATGGAACTGTGAATCAATTAAACCTCTTTCCTTTATATATTACCCAGTCTTGGGTATGTCTTTATTAGCACTGTGAGAACAGAGTAATACACCTACTAAGAGCAAAGTACTGTTTTAGGAGTTGGAGATATATTGGTGAATAAAGACAAAGTTCCTGCCCTCATGGAGTTCAAATACTAATGTCAGGAAAAGCACTGTGGAAAAGTATGGAGAATGGGTTAGAAGAGATTGGTTGAGAGGAGAAGCAAAGAAATTAGGAAAGAAATTATTGCAATTGTATAGATGAGTAATAATACAGAACTAAACCACTCAGTGAGAGTGAAGAGGAAGGGACAGATAAAAGAGGCATTTGAAAGCATCAACAGAACTTGGAGAGAATTCAATGTGAGAGTAAAGAAACAAGAGAAGTTAAAAATGACTCCTTGTTTTTTCTGCCACTTACTGAGACTGATAACTCAGAAGGAAGAAGGGGGTAAGTAGAGATGACGCATTTTGTCATTGATGTAATTACTTGGAGGTAGTGTTTTTCCCACAGGAATTTTGATGTATCTGGAATTTAAGAGCTGGTTATGCCCGGAAAAAATTAACTTGGGAATAAACAGAGGGAGCAGAAACCATGGGAGAGATTCTAGGTTAATGGCAAGTATATGTCTTCTCTCCCTCCCAAGACCACACCAGCATGATATTAAGGTATTTAATAAGATGTGAACACACAATAACAAAAAGTAGATAGCAGTGAACAACACATTCAGAAGAAAGTGGCTGAGGGAAAACTGATTTTTAAATGAAAAGGCTCAATATAAAGTGCTTGCAGAGGAGCTGACCTGGCCCCCCAAAGAAACACTTAAGAAACTAAAATGCTCTTGGAAATTAAAAATGATAACTAATAAAACAATCAATAGGAAAGAAGTACAGTGATGTTGAAGAAATCTTCTAGAAAGTGTAGCACAAGTCAGATGGAAAACAAGAACGGAAAGGTTAAAGACTTGGACAATCAATCCTGGAGATCCAACTGCAGGCTAACAGGAATTCTAGAAACAAAACAGGGTAAGAGGATGAAGGAACTTATCAAGAAATAATACCCCCCCCAAAATGTTCCAGAATTGCAGAACCAGTTTTCAGATTGAAAAAACCCTCCAAGTATGTACCCAGTGACCAAATTCTGACCTATATCAAAGCATGTAAGAGTGAAATTTCAAAACACCTAGATTAGGTTAAACACATAACCACAATCTCTTGGGGGGGAGACAATGCACTTCATATACAAAGGAATGAAAATAATAATGATATCAGAAGGTGGATTATAGACCTAAATATAAAAGTAATAAAATAAGGATTCCAGAGGAAAACATAAAATATCTTTGTGACTTTGACATAACCAAAGATTTCTTAAACAGAGCACCAAATGCACTCAGTATCATAAAAATGAATAAACTGGACTTAGGTAAAATTAAATTCACCACTAACAAAGTGAATAAGCAAATCATAGCCTATGAGAGGATAGTCTCCACACATATATCAAAATGACTTGCATCCAGAATATATATGAAAAGTTCTTTCAAATTAATAAGAAAAACAAGTCAATATTTTTAGTGGGCAAAACACTTGAATAGGCACTTCACAAAAGAGGATAACTTCCCAGTAAACATATGAAAAGTGTTTAACATAATTACGCATTAGGAAAATGCAAATGACAACTTAAGTGAGATATCCCTACTCACCCACAAGAATGGCTAAAATTAAACAGGCTGGTGATACCACATGTTGGGAGGAAATGGAGCAACCAGAACTCTAATACATTGTGAAAAGTGGCTCATCTACTTTGAGAAACTGCCCAACTCTCTGATAGTATCTCTGACTCTAGCATATAGCAATTCCACTCCCAGGTACTTACTTGAGAGAAATGAGTGTGTCTTCCAAAAAACATGTACAAGGGTGTTCATAGCTGCTGTATTCATAGTAGCCAAAACCTGGAAACAACCCAAATGTCCATCAAGAGAAGAACAGATAAACTCTAGAATGGTACATGGTAAAAGAACAAATGAACAGCTAATACACACAATGATATGAATGAATCTCATAGGTACTTTATGGAGCAGAAGAAGCCAGGCACAAAAGAGTATGGCTCCATAGTTGAAGTTCAAGAACAGGTAAAGCTAATCTGTGGTGATAGAAGTCAGATAAGTGGTTATCTCTAGGATGGGGGTGGGGTGATATTGACAGGAAACAGGCACAAAGGAACCTTCTGGGTTGCTGATCTGAATGGGGTTACATGGGCAAATACATCTGTAAAAGTCCATCAAGTTATAATTTAATATTAATTGGTTTACAGTTTGACCTTTTTAAAAAGATTATGCCTTTTTTAAAAAAGAAAAATAAGAAAAAAACAAAGAGTTGCATTAGACTTGTTAAGTGCCACACTGGAACTTAAAACACCATGAAGGAATGCCTTGAAAATTCCAAGAAAAAAATGGCTTTGATTCTCGAATTTCAGACCCATCCAAACTTCCAATCAATTATGAAGGCAAATAAAAGACATTTTCAGATGAACAGGACTCAAATAATTTTAACTCCCGTGCACCTTTTCTTTGGAAGCTTTCAGACGGTATTCTTTACCAAACTTGGGAATACCCTTGCCAATGGATTCTGAGAACAAGGGATCTGGCCAGAGTAAGAGAAGGGAGGGCTATGGTGAAAGGGACTGAGGAAAAGGGGAAGAACTGAAATATAAGCAGATATGAGCAACCATTTAGAAAAAACTACTGATAGGTTTGTGACAGATATTATGCAGCATTCAGAAAAAAAAAGAGGAATAATGAATAACTACCTTGAAGAATCCATGAGAATTAGAAGTGACTATTGATTGACTCCAGGAGACATAAAAAAGATACTGGAAAGTAAATATTATCATAGTCCTCTACTTGAATTTAAAGTGAATAGTATGAATATAGTTGTAATATTATAAATGCTGATATTTGGTTTAACAAAAATATAAGCATCTTGGGGTATCAGGGAGGGAAGTGCTGGGAGATCCAAGACAGCGAAATCCTCCTCTACATTAGAAGAATTTTGTTAATTTCAGAAGTTGTCTGAAATTTATAAATAAAAAATTCACAGTAGAAAATATTATATAAATAAAGAGACAAACTATCAAAAGAAACAACCAAAATAATTAAAAATCATTATCTCCACTGAGTGAGAATAGACACAGGATAGGAGTAGTTGGTGTAGGAGACTGGTTTTCACATTTTAAGTCTTTCAGGACTATATTTAATAGAGTTTTTTAAGAAACAGGAAAAAACATAGACAAGATTATACAGGGAGGGGAAGAATGAGAAGAGAAGAGAAGGATACTAAGAATTCTGAGGAACATCAACATTTAAAAGGGAAATGAAGAGAAGCCTGCAAAGAAGACCGCAAAAGTAACACCAAAGTAGTAGCAGGAGAAGCAGAGAAGAGCAATGCATGGAAACCAGGGAGGGGGTGTTTACTGAGTTCTTGTTTGCAGTGGACTCAAATGTGCGTGGAGACTTTAATTATAATTGAATTATAACACAAGCTTATATCCATCTATCCTTTACACAGGTAAGCCGAGACCTAAAGGTGGTTCTGGAATGATTCGATATTGGGCAGCTGGTAAGTACACACCTGGCCCTTGGAACATGGCTTGAGCCAATAAGGTCTCAGAAATTACTCACTGCATCACCCATTCACTGACCACCTGCACTATATCTGCCTTGCCACTCCTACCCTGTAGGCAGTGACCTTGGGCTCCTGTTTCGAGGGTACAGTTCTGGGACTCTACTTCCTGGCTTTCTGTGGCTTCCATTCAGATGTCCTAATGCTTACTTAATCCTGAGCCTCTGGCCTTTCTTTGCCTCTTGGACTGGATCTGACATTCTCTAGGTGGTTGTCCACGTGCCCTCCACCTGGTCCTAGGGTTGCTAACGTGTACTGCTCCCACCTCCTGTCATAAGTGACAGGAATAGTTCACGAAGCATATGTGGCTTCACCTTTCCTGAGAGAATACCAGTCCAACACTTGTAGGGCTTGTCAACTAGCAGTCTCTAATTAAACTGCTTTACAGCTAGATAACATGGCCATGGGTATGTTTATAAATAGGTTAATTGTCTAATTAGAAGTTAAAAACCCTTAGTTCTTTAGAATAGGAAGGAAGGTGATGAGATAGTTCATGACAGTACTTCCAGGCTGTTACTGAATGAACCAGAAAGTTCTGGAAGTACAGAAAGAGTGTCACTCAAGGAAAATGCCATCATATAAATGAAGATGAAGAACATGACCATATGGATGATCCAACCCAATAGATGATTTGAACAGACATGTAATTATCTTGGAGAAGCAGATAGTACTGGGAGAGTCATTGATGATCAAGGGAATCTGTTTAAATGTAGGTATGGTGGGATAGTACAATCATAATGGTATTTGTTGAGTGTTTGCTATGTGTTGGGTTGTAAATCCTTTACCTTTATTGGCTTACTTAATCCCAAAAAAACCCTGTGAGATCAGCAGTATTATTACTGTTCTTATTTTACAGAGGAGGAAACTGGAGCAAGGAGAGGATTTTGCTCCAAAGTCTAATGGCTAACAGAGCTGAGGTTTGAATCCAGGCAGTAGTCACCAGAGCTGCACTCACAAGCTCAAACTGTAGTGTGAGGAAGGTGGATCACATGCTTTGGAAGTATTTTAGGCTGGGAATTCTTCCAGTTTCTGTAAGAAAGATATGATAAAACCCATAACAGAGGATATGGGAGTTGACCAAGGAAGTGAAGCCATACACATGTTCCCAGCTTCTACAGAGGACCAAATCCCAATAGGAAATTCTTTACGTGTGTGGGTGCGCACGTGCGCGCATGTGTGTATGTTTGTATGTGTGTGTAATTTTAAGTTCTGGGATACATGTGCAGTATATGCAATTTTGTTACATAGGTAAACATGTGCCATGGTGGTTTGCTGCACCTCTGATAGGAAATTATGTAGCCACACACACAGGTATAGACATGGCTACTGAGTAAGACTTATGAAAATCTAACTCTTAGTACAACTGTAAGCACCGAATGAATTTAGCAAAACTTTTCCACATCTCTGCAGACAGAGCCCTGGGTTTTTAGTACAGACAACCTGAAAGGTTACTTATCCCAATGTCAGGTGTAGCCTTGAGAAGTCCAATGATCCAACGTTCAGGAAGAAAATGTGTGAAATGTATCTCAACACATTGAGCCTGCCATTTAGGAGGCTTTGCATCCATTTTTAAGGAAAATTATTCATAACTACTCAAACCCAAGCATGCAAGTCTGTAACTAAAAAATTCCAAGGGCAAAGGGCTCTCCAGGTGAAGCCAAATGTAACCTTTAGATAATTCTGAGTAACAATATCACAGAAAAAGAACTTCAAGTTTTGTTGCTATTGTTTAGTGTCAGCATGAAAGTTTTCACCCTGAATTGCTCTTAAATCCTGATTCATTTGAAAATCAATCCAAATGTCTTCCCACCAGCTCTTCTTCCTTCTGGTAAATTTTATTAAGCAATAAATTCACATCAAACATTATTTATTGGAAAACATCAGATGAAACCATTCAAATTTTACTATACAGTAGATACACCAAAGAAGTCAGCATTCCCCCCTCAAATTTTTTCATGAGGAGGGCCACTGAGATCTTTTCTCCTCAAGACATGACTCCTAGGAAGGGGTCTTGGCACCAACATGGAGGAGGATGCTTGCAGAGCTGGGACTTGGGCATTTTAAAAGCCACGTGGCTCTAGGCGTGCTCCAAGTGTTCCTAGCTCAAGTCTTATAGTTAAGTCCAGATTTCTCAGCTGAAGTCACTGAGCTGCAACCTTCCTTGCCAAAGGCCCAAAGCAGTAAGCAGAAGGTGCTTCCTGGCCCTGACTCAACTGGTGCAGAAGGACACTCTATTGATGGTGATGCAGAAGTAGCTCTGAGCCTTCTCTGAGTGCTCCGGAAAGCATTATCCTACCCAAAGGGGAGGAAAGTCTCTTTGAAAGCGTTTCTCCTAGCCTCTCAGAGATGAAGACAAAAATCATAATGGGAAGGACAATATCCCAAACATCACGGATATTATCTGGGTGTTCTGCTTGCAAAAACATTTTGCTTATAAAAGGAAAATGTGATCCCATCACTAACTGTCCCTAAAGCAAGTCATCTGCCCTTTCATGGTCTCAAGGGGCTCATCTGTAAAATGAAGAGATGAACTAAATGATGGTTGAGGTTCCATACTGTCTAGTAATAACATACTGGAGGTTCCATACTGTTCCATACTGTCAAATGTTGAGGTTCCACACTGTCAAAAGTGGTCACATACTGTCAATTTCATATGGCGTGATGCACACACATGCACACTCACTGTGCGTACACCCTCACAAACATTTATTCATTCAATAACTATTGCTACTATACACCAAGCATTCTTCTAGGCACTGAAGATATAGCAGCAAACAAAGCAAAGCCCTGCTCACTTGGAGCTTATGTTCTAGGAGTGGTAAAAGCAAAAAAAAAAAAAAAAGCAAATTCACTAGTATGGCCAAGGGGGTGAAAGGGGAAAGGGAGAGAGTGAGAGAGAGAGACACCAAGTGGGGACAGTAGAAGGAGATAGAATCAGAAGGATCACCAGGGTCTGGCAAAGCCTTGCTTTTACTCTGAGATGGGAAGGCATTGGAGGGTTCTGAGCAACGTAATAGGATACACATGCTTAGAAAATGATCCTCACTGCTCTCTGTGGCAGACAGACTTGTAGGGACAAGAGTAGAAACAGGGAGACCAGTCAGGAGGCCATTGCAATCACCCAGATGAGGGATGACGGTGGCTTGGACCTAGTGGCAACGGTGGAACTGAAAGTCCTGGCTGTTCTGTATTCTGAAGGCAAAGTCAATAGGATTTGCTACTGGACAGCATGTGGAGCACGAGTGAAAGATGACACCAAGATTTTTCACTGGAATAAGTGGAAGGATGAAGTTCTCATTTACTGATCTGGTAAAGACTATGGAAGGAACATATTTGGAGCTGGGGGGAGACAGGAATCTGGATGTTTGATTTTAAGCATGAAATATTTGAACTGGCTTTTAGATACTTTATGAAAGTGTGATGTTAATACCACAGGCATCCAGAATCTTCTTTGGAGAAAAATTTTAAATATAATCCGTCGTAAAAACACTCATATCTTTTATTTGGGAACTCCCCCAGAGAATACCTGTGACATGTGGTATGGTGGTAAACATTTAACAACATGTTCTTCAAGGAGGAAAAAAAATCCTGAATTAGTAGCATTTGCTGATTTCCATGCTGTCAATACTCCCACCATGGCTAACTTCAGGCTACCAGTGTGAAGTCACTGAGGGGAAGAGGTGCTGTCCCAAACCAGCTTGAGCAGCAGTTCCAGTATGTCCCACAGCGACCTCTCCCCAAGCCCCCCACTTTCCCCTCAACAGAGAAAGAGGGGGAATCAGGAACAATCCTAGAAGGGGGGGCAGTGTGTGTGACGACCTTAGTTGTTATCCTTTAGATACCTTTGCAGGATTTTGAAAAAACAGGTTGTATGAGAAAGCCTGAGCTGTTTCTATTATAAACAGCTGCTTATTGTAACAACTAGATCCAGGATCTGACATTAATTATTGCTAATATAAAACAAATTTACTCTCAAATTTCAGTGGGGGTAGAGCAGGACACAGGAGGATGGGATCTCTAGCGCTCCTGATGGTCCTCCAAGTCACTTTTGAAAAAAAGGAAAACCTCTGTATTTCTGTTGGGTTTCTGAGCCCCATGTTCCTTTCTAAATTAGTCGGGGAAGATTTGAATCACTTGCAAATCTGGAGTAAGAAAAACAATGCTTGCTTTAGGCTTTAACATGCCCCTGGAGAGAACTGTCTTCTCAGGTCAAGGAATGACATTAGGTTTGCCTTAGCAAAATCTGTTGTCCAGTAGCAAATTAAGAATTCTTAGGAAAGTCTCTATTTCCTCCTCCACACTGGAACAAGGGTTCTTAATCCTTTCTGCATTTTAGAATTAGATCACAAACTTGTTTAAGATATTCATACTGGGGCCCCACACCCAGAGACTCAAGTTCTGGAGTGATACCTGGGCATGGGTATGTTTGAAACACTTGCTGATTCTAATGCGTAGCCAGGGTTGAGAACCACTGCACCAGAAATTCAAATAATGTGGTTAGAATCAACCCAATCAATTTGGTGGTTGTTAAAGGAATACTCACATACACAGAAAGTGGCTCAGTGAAGAAGAAATAGCACAGGGCTAAAAATGAACAAGTCCAGGGTTCTAGTCCTACTTCTGCCATTTGGCATACATCGTCAGAAAAGCCATTGAACAATCTGGACATCAGAGGGTTAGAACAGATGGCCTCTGGGCTCATTCATCCCCCTGACATTCTGTGTCTACTAAAATAGGGGAGCTATGTCATAGGATTTTCATTTTGGCACCCAGTAAGGAAACCACCTGTAGGGCCTGAGGGTGTGTTTTCATAAGAATGGCAGCATGGCTGTTGTTGCTTGCAACTAACCAAAGAGCTGGTAAATATCTTGATAAGGAATGCCTAAGCAAAACAAGCCTGGGCCAAATGATTTGCCCAAAATAAAGCCTGTGTCTGGGATGGTCAGGTTGATACGCAATCCTAGCCTTTTCCAGCTCTCCCACCTGACTTCAGCTTCCTGATTCTCTCACCTCACAATAATGCAGCAGAACTAATGTTCTTTAAAACCCTGAGATTTCTCATGGTTCCTGACCAAACAATAAAGCAATCAAAGGTCAATTAAGAAATGTATTCTAAAATCAGCTGGGAGTGGTGGCTCACTCCTGTAATCCCAGCACTTTGGGAGGCTGAGGCAGGTGAATCACTTGAGGTCAAGGGTTCCAGGCCAGCCTGGCCAACATGATGAAACCCCGTCTCTACTAAAAATACAAAAATTAGCTGGACGTGGTGGTGCATGCTTGTAATCCCAGCTACTCAGGAGGCTGAGGCACAAGAATCACTTGAACCCGGGAGGCAGAGGTTGCAGTGAGCTAAGATCACACCACTGTACTCCAGCTTGGGCAACAGAGTGAGACTCTGTCTCAAAAAATAAATAAATAAAAAGTATTTTAAAATCAAATAATGCTTGACCGCCTGATCTTTTGAGTTATTAACAGTAGGGGTACCTACCAAGAAGACTGACAATTAGTGGTCAGTGGCATCAAAACTCTCATTATATTGTAAGTCTATATTTTCTTCCTGTCCAGGCCCCCAATTCCAAACAACCCCATCCTCTCCCTCTGACCCCCACCTCACTCTCTACTCACACACAGACACTGGATCAGGGATCCAAAGGAACAGAGATAACACAATGGAAAACAATACATCGTGGATGAAGAATGGATGGCGTGGGCTGGCAGTCCAAGGGAAAAAAAAGCCCAGAGAATGTCTGTCCTTCCAAAGAGAACACATTTACAGAAAAATCTTCCCAAAGAGCAAAGCCCAGACAAGCGTTCATCCTGATGGACCTCAAGGGGCAAGGCCACTAAAGGAGTCAGAACTGGCTGCAGAGGCAATCGCGGTCTCCGTGGATTGCACAAGAGACACTTCCAGCCCATCTCCCATCTCCAAGTGTGCCTCTGGGGGAAACTGGAGAGGAAGAAATGTGGAACTGCCAGTGACAGCAGAGGCTTTTGATTAAGGAAAACAAATGAAGTGGAAGCTTTGTCTTTCACATTCCCCAAAACAGTTTTCCAAAAGAATAATGTATATTTAAAAAAAAAAAAAAAAAGGAGTAGAAATGTTCAGTGCTTCAGCCTGGAAGGCCAGATGGGGAAGGCAAATAAATCGTGCTTTCAACAAGAAGGGCAGTGCTGTCAAGCTAGACAGGGAATGGGATTCGCTATTGTCCTTATCTCTTCTCATTCAATGACATAAGTTACAAACTGTATGGAAATAGATGGTAGAATGAATCAATTACCTCCACTTGTTAACCCTTTTCCAAATACATACCATAGCTGGTTTAGCAAATTTGGTCTCTTGCCTATGCTGGTGCCATCTGATAAGCGCCTTCTTGTTCCTCAGGGTCCAGTTCAAATGCCCCCTCCTCTGTGAGGCCTCCCTGGACTCCCCCAGGTAGTGCCTACAGCCCCTTCTCCTTTGTTCCCATGGCCTTCATCCATACTCTCCATATTGTCATCTAGTTATGTCATCTTGTCATCTAGTTATATCATCTAGTTATCTTGTCATCTAGTTATGTCATCTTGTCATCTAGTTATGTATCTGTCTCAAGTAAACTGGAACTCCTGGAAGGTAAAAGCCAGATCTTGCTGATTTTCTCATCTATAGTACCTAAAAAAATGCCTACAAGGAAACAGGTGGATGGACAGATGCACAGATGCCAGAGGGAGCCAGAGGGGCCACTGTTCTGAAAAGGAATCTTTGTCAACAAGAGAGCTGCCCACCCATGAGACAGACTCCTATAGGCAGAGTCATCCTTTCTGGAAGCTTGGAAGGGCTGTCAGCAAGATCTCTGCCAGTCTCCTCTGTGTCTCTATTTATACCTCGGGGCCAGGAGACAGGATGAGGCTGTCTGAACTCAAGGATAATGATCAGCAAATAATAGCCCCTCCATTTATTCTTGGCAAAGATCCCCAGAGGTTAGGTTTCCTCTAGAAAGTAGCCACTGACAGAGGGAAATTCTACTTTTTAAATTCTGTTATTTTCAAAGAAATTGACAGAAGCTTTAAATATCTTCTTGGTAGTCTTTAAGTCTCCAAAACTCACCCATAAGCAAAAAGACTACAGGCACTGCAAAAGCTGCTGACTCAAAAAATCTCAGGAGGTTAATGGAAAGGAAACACCAAAACAAAAAGAAAAACTAAAGGGGTACAAGAGCATGGATTTTTTTTTTAATCAGGAGAGAGGATGTAAAATCATCAGCCTATTCAAGTATTTTATTTTTTGCAGGGATTTTGCTTTGTGTTTTAATTTCTAATTTTTGTGGGTATATAGGTGTATATATATTTATGGCGTACATGAGATGTTTTGATACAGGATTATAATGTCTAATAATCACATTATGAAAGATGAGGTATCCATTCCCTTAAGCATTTATCCTTGTGTTACAAACAATCCAATTATACTTTGTTATTTTTAAATGTGCAATTAAATTTTTGACTAGTCACCCTGTTGTGCTATCTAATACTAGGCCTTATTCAATTATTTTGTACCCATTAACCATCCTGCCCACCCCCACCAACTACCCTGCCCAGTCCCTGGTAACCATCCTTCTACTCTCTATCTCCATGGGTTCAATTATTTTGATTTTTAGATGCCACAAATAAGTGAGAACATGCGACATTTGTCTTTCTGTGCCTGACTTGTTCACTTAATATAATGATCTCCATTTCCATCCATGTTGTTGCAAATGACTGAATAGCCTTCTTTTTTATGGCTGAATAGTACTCCATTATGCATAAGCATATTTTCTTTATTCATTCACCTGTGGATGGACAGTTAGGTGGCTTCCAAATCTTGGCTATTATGAACAATGCTGCAACAAACATGGGAGTGCAAATCTCTCTTCAATATATTGATTTCCTTTCTTTGGGGTATGTAGACAGCAGTAGGTTTGCTGGATCATATGGTAGCTCTATTTTTGGTTTTTTGAGGAATCTCCAAACTGTTCTCCATAGTGGTTGTACTAATTTACATTCCCACCAACAGTGTATGCGGTTTCCCCTCTCTCCACATCCTCACCAGCATTTATTATTGCCTGTCTTTTGGATAAAAGCCGTTTTAAGTGGGGTGAGATGATATCTCATTGCAGTTTTGATCTGGAGCCAGTTCTGACTCCTTTAGTGGCCTTGACCCTTGAGGTCCATCAGGATGAACCCTTGTCTGGGCTTTGCTCTTTGGTAAGATTTTTCTGTAAATGTGTTCTTTTTGGAAGGACAGACATTTTCTCGGGTTTTTCTTCCCTTGGACCGCCAGCCCACGCCATCTCATTTCTCTGATGATCAGTGATGTTCAGCACCTTTTCATATATCTGTTTGCTATTTACATGTCTTTTGAGAAATGTCTATTCAAATCTTTTGCCAATTTTTTAATCCGATTATTAGATTTTTTTCTATAGAGTTGTTTGAGCTCCTTATATATCCTGGTTATTAATCCTTGTCAGACAGGTAGTTTGCAAACATTTTCTCCCATTCTGTGGGTTGTCTCTTCACTTTGTTGATTGTTTTCTTTGCAGTGCAGGGTTTTTTATTTTTTAACATGATATGATCCCTTTTGTTCATTTTTGCTTTGGTTCCCTGTGTTTTTGGGATATTACTCAAGAAATCTTTGCCCAGACCAATGTCCTGGTGAGTTTCCCCAATATTTCTTATAGTAGTTTCATAGTTTGAGGTCTTAGATTTAATTATTTAATCCATTTTATTTGATTTTTTTGTATATGGTGAGAGATAGGGGTCTAGTTTCATTCTTCTGCATATGGATATTACATTTTCCCAGCGCTATTTATTGAAGAAACTGTCTTTTCCCCAGTGTATGTTCTTCGCACCTTTGTGAAAAATGAGTTCACTGTAGGTGGGTGGATTTGTTTCAATGTTCTCTATTCTGTTTCTTCAGTCTGTGTCTCTTTTAATGCCTGTACCATGCTGTTTTGGTTACTGTAGCTCTGTTCAAGTATTTTAATTCTGTGATGGGGCAAGTAAAAAAAAGTCTAGTAAATACTTGGGCTTATATTTAATGGATCTAAATATATACACATACACATACACACATACACACACACACACACACACAGAGTATAAAGCAGCTATTAACCTAAATTGCTAAAACCTCAATATGCTCCCTTTTGGGAAAAGAAGCAAAAGCTCCAATAATTAAGAGCACATGTCAGACAGACCTGAATTGATTTGCACTCCACAGCCTGCTAACTGTGAGACCCTGAGCAAGTTACTCAACCTCTCTGAGCTTCAGTTTCTTTAGCGATAAAAGGGGTTGTTGTGAGGCTTACTGAGGTGCTGCATGTAAAAGATCTCAGCACAGTGCCAGGCACGGAGAAGACATTTAGTGGTGTCAGTGTTAGTAGTAGAAGTCTTCAAATTCATTATCATCATCCTCACCATAAAAGGAAAGCAAATGGATATCAGGAATTTACGAAGAAAGGAAAAAGTCCCAGTTGCATGAAGAATCTCCTTTCTTCTATAGCTTCATCTTCTGTTTATCAGATGTATTGGTCTTTCTTTCTATAGGATCCTCAATAATAAAGATCCAAGTGTGGTCACGGAATTTACCAGAAAGGGTAACACATTTGATCAAGCTTTTCAACCAAATGGTTGAGACAGGAAGGGTTTCTCTTTCAAGTATCAGTTACCGGTAAAAACCCCAAACTCTAGTAGGAGCTGAGTTCTACAAGGTTAAATTGTTCATTGGCTTCAGGAGGCCTGAGAGACTGCTTAATCACAAGTTCCTTTCCAGAAGTCACATCAGAGAGTTCCCACTTGTTATGTCTCCTACCGTCTGGAGGGATAGAATACACACCCCAAAAGGAGACCTTTTTTGGCATTAAAAATGAAGTGCCAACCTCAATCACGAGCCCCAGTTCATGGACTTAATAGAATCCCTTACAGTACTCTGCCACCAGAGAAAACATCCTCCTCAATTTTGTTATAGGTTTTCAAGGGCTAAAAATCACACATTTAAACAGAGTGTATAGTGTGTGTGTGTGCGTGCGTGTATGCAGACACACACACAGCAAAAGTGGGTATGAGGATTATAAGCCATGACCCACAACTGACTCTGCCTGTTAGGTCAAGGATACTCCCAACTTGCCCAAGTCAGTTCATCTATGCCAGGGAAAAAAAACAACAAGAAGAATGAAACCCAGCCAACCTACAAGTATTAGTACCAATCATCAAGAAGATGCAAATAAACCAAATGACACATTTCTACAACCTTTGTTTTTATCTGACTTTAAAATGAATAATATAGGTTGACATGGGGTCAGTTGTTTTTGTTCTTTCCTTTCACAGTTAATCAATTTTTAGCACTTTGTGGGGAGGGGGGTAAATGACAATTACAATATAATTGCATTTCATAAGCACAGATCAACTGATGATTGCTGAATTATACTTGGTAAGAAAAAGGAGCCATTCTCAGGTGAAAAACATGTTGGATAAAAAGAGGGGATAATGGTAGATAATTGGGAGTTGGCTTCTGTCTCCATATTACACGTGTGAATGTATATATACATATAAACATGTTTATGTAGCAAAGGAACTCCAATATTATGTATGTCGAGGTATAACATTCATGTGTTAATATAAGAGTGGTCTATAATGTCTATGTACAAGGAGGTTGTGTTAGTCTGTTTGTGTTGCTACATAAATATCTGAAGCTGGGTAATTTGTAAACGAAGGTGGTTTATTTGGCTCACAGTTCTGCAGGCTGTACAAGCATGGCACTCCTATCTGCTTGGCTTCTGGCAAGGCCTCAGGAAGCTCACAACCATAGAAGCAGCAGAAAGGGAAGCCAGCATATCACATGGCGAGAGAGGGAGCAAGAGAGAAAGTGAGGAGGTGCCAGGCTCTTCTAAACAACCAGATCTCATGTGAACTCACAGAGAGCTCACTCATGACCTTGAGGATAGCACCAAGCCATTCATAAGGGATCCTCTCACAACACCCAGACACCTCCCACCAGGCACCATATTGGAAGTCACATTTCAACATACGATTTGAAGGGAACAAAACATCCAAACCATATCAGATGTATCCGTGTGGCCCTGTGCATGTCTGTGGGCACGGAGCAGTTCGTGTGTGTGAACGGTACACGCATGTACTCTTGGGAAGCTTCATCCTCACAAAAGAATTTGTCTCATGAGCCCTATGTGCTGCTGACATACAGCCTTGTTTTAAGAAACATGTTTTCCATTTATATGGTTTATTATCCCCTTGTTTCCTTTCTCAAGTAAAGAAATGCTAAACCTTCAGCTCCTTCCCCACTCCCCACCAGATCACCTGCCATTGCTGGGAAAGGGCAGTTCTTCTGACTCTTGCAGAACCATGACTCAAACCATCCTCCTCTGGAGACATCCAAAGGCAGCCCTGTCCCAGGCCTGCATGACTGTCTCTATGGATCCAAATCCTTTCTCCTGAGGGCCCTTCTCTGCCCTAGTAGAGGGGAGATTTTGGTGGGAAGTCTCATGCAGGCAGCCTCCATGGGACGTGTGACATCTGGATCCAATAATGCCTTGTAATAAAGTACCTCCTGCAGCCAGGGATCAAGTCACAGCCCCTGTATTCGTGGTGGAAGTCATCTGTCTCCCTACATTACTGAGTCTCTTAAGAGGATATGGATTTAAGGTCTGACTTTTCTATAAACATGGCCCCGCTGCCCTTGAGAAAATGTGGGGAATTCTGCATCTGGTGACGGATTTGTGTCCTCTATATGCCCACTCTCCTGAAGCCAGGGGTGCAGTCCGCGTTGTCCTGATTCTCCATCTCTCCTTAGCCTGCAGAAGCTCTCCTGAGCACAGGGCAGAATGTTCTCTCCACCCTCTGCTTCCTTGGTTTCTTGAGAGACAAGGGGAAGAATGACTTTCCCACTGACAGTGTCACTACCTCTTTCCCAGCCACACTGAGTAAACATCAGCAGGGTACACTCTAGTCATGCCCTAGGTGGTTGTTCTTAAACGTCTCCACTGTTCCAGCTGCACTCCTGAATTTCTCCTAGGGCCCTCCCTCACACACTCAATCTCCCACCTTCAGCCCAGAGGCACTCCCCATGCTCAGTGGAGCCCCATCATCATGAATTCTCCTGAAATCTTCTCTACTCTCACCACACACATGCCAGTCTTTTGAGTCCTATGTCCCTAGAGGTGATGGGCAATGATATGTGGCTCAGTTAATGTAATTATCACCTGATGCATTTGCTTGCTAAAAGGTTATCTTTTATCAAGAATAAAACCCAGCCGGGCGTGGTGGCTCAAGCCTGTAATCCCAGCACTTTGGGAGGCCGAGACGGGCAGATCACGAGGTCAGGAGATCGAGACTATCCTGGCTAACACAGTGAAACCCCGTCTCTACTAAAAAAATACAAAAAACTAGCCGGGTGAGGTGGTGGGAGCCTGTAGTCCCAGCTACTTGGGAGGCTGAGGCAGGAGAATGGTGTAAACCCGGGAGGCGGAGCTTGCAGTGAGCTGAGATCCGGCCACTGCACTCCAGCCTGGGCGACAGAGCGAGACTCCATCTCAACAAAAAAAAAAAAAAAAAAAAAAGAATAAAACCCATACAAGGTAAAATTAGAGGTGAGGTTCTAAGAATTCAGTGTAGGCCAAAAAGGAGCCATTATAGGGTACAGTAATATTTCGGTTGTCTTATGCTATCCTGTGCAAAGGGTCACCAACTCCCTCCCCAACAAAGCAGGGGGGGATAGATGACCACAGGGACATGCTTCTCCAAAAAGGTTGAGTGTTCCTGATCCTCACCCCAACCCCTGACCCCGCTCAAAACCACACATGGAGCCTCTCTCACTCCCACATGGAGGGTGGCCTTCCTCACCCTGTGGTCAGGGAGTCCAGCAGACAAACAGCACTCCAGGGGCCAGCAAGCCTCATGTGCTTCCCCCAGGGCGCCACCAAGGAGTCAGGGTACAGGAACTTGGAGGCCAAGAAATCAAAAACACTTTTGGCAGCAATACAAGGGCCATCAGGAAGCTAATTTAGATCCCGCCTGGCTGAATAGGGTCTGGAAGGAACAGAGAATAAGAAAATTATGCAGTGAATTGTCAGAAGGCAGCAAAGACCTGAGGCCTTGGTCTTAATCATATTCCATGTAAAGAAGTTCTGGCATGGTGCATGCATGAGACCTGCCAAATCTTGAGTAATGGGAACAACAAGGGAGGAAAGAAAAGGAGGGCTGAGATCAACTGATGGGGAGAGGGAAGTCAGTGTCTAGGTGGTGCCAAACATCTGGGTAAACTGCAAAATGTTTAAGCCAATAACCAGCCATTTTGTCTGTAGAATAGAAAATGTCTAGGTCACATCATTGTGGTTTTGTTTTATTTTGTTCTTCAGTGTTTGTGCAGATGTTTGAACTTTCCTTGAGGGCATAACCAGGTTTGTTTATTTTCAGGTGTCTCCAGCTTCCAGCACTTAATACATCTCGGGTCCCTAGTATGTACTCTACATATGTTTAAGGAAGGAAGAGAGGGAGGGGAAAGCCACGTACAGATTATGGCAAACTCTTATATGATGACCAAAAAATGTGTTATCTAAACTGGGACGACCTTGAGAGTCAAAGGGAGTGCTAATATTGGCCCAGGAAAATCAGGTCAAATGGTCACCCTTCTTAATGACCAATTATGTATGAAGGAAAGGAGGCATTAGAAAGGAAATTTCCTTGTTATTTTCTAAACACTGTAAGTTAGATAAACTTAGAGTGCAGATGGAACGGCAAGAAGGTCAATGCGGCTAGAGCAGAGAGAAGAAGGTAGAGAGTGAGAAAATGAAGTAGAAGGGTCAACAGGAACTTGGACTTCATTCTAGGTGTGATGTGGAACCATTAGGGTGTCAGGGGTTAACTGGGTGAGTGACAAATTTGATTTACATTTTAAAAGATCTGTCTGGGCCGCACGTGGTGGCTCACGCCTGTAATCCCAGCACTTTGGAGGGCTCAGGCATGTGGATCACCTGAGGTCAGGAGTTCAAGATCAGCCTGACCAACATGGTGAAACCCCGTCTCCACTAAAAATACAAAAAAATTAGCTGGGCATGGTGGTGCACACCTGTAATCCCAGCTACTCAGGAGGCTGAGGCAGGAGAATTGCTTGAATCCGGGAGGAGGAGGTTGCAGTGAGCCGAGATCATCCCATTGCACTCCAGCCTGGGCAACAAGAATGAGACTCTGTCTCAAAAACAAATAAATATGTCTGGCTACAGTGTGGAGAATGAGTTGGAGGGACAAGGGTAGCATCAAACCATGTGGTTGTCCAAGTGAGAGAGGATGGTGACGTGGGCTGGTGGGTAGCAGGGAGAGTGTTGCAGAGGAGGTGGAACGAAGGGGATGGTATCGCAATAATTGGTCTAGGTTGAGTTGCAGGTCTTTGCTCATGCAATGGACATAGGTGGTAAGGTAAAGAGAGGCATCGAGGATGAGTCCTAGGTTTAGAGCCTGAGCCACCAGCTGGGTAGAAGGTGGTATCTCTTACCTACCTGGGAAAACCATGGGAGGTTGATAAGCCCGGGAGGCCTTACTGACCTTCTTCTAAAAAAGAATTGTAGAGTTGTAACACTATCTACAAGAGCTCTGCAGTATCATGCCTTGTGTCATGGGTTAAGCCATGTCCAAAGGAAAGTCCCTGAAAGCCAGGACAGAGACCAGAGTCACAGCTTGACTCTCATAGTCCAGATGTACTGCTTGCTGATGGCTCCACTGTTGTTTCTCCAAACCTTGGATCCTAAACCCTGTGTCATGTCTAAAGACTAGGACTCCTCTTTTGCTCCACCTTCCTATATTCCGGACTTTTGGCTGCCAGTCTCTGGCCATACTCTGCCTCTGTCCCTTGCCTGACACAGACCTTCATCTACTGCAGGCCTATGGAATCAAAGAAATCCAACCTTCACAAGCCTACCAGTTCCTTCCTGTTTACATTTTTCTCCACCTTCCCAAATGTGCAGCTTGTAACCTACCTTAGGCCCTCTCTTGACCTTTCTTAGGCTAGTTTGAATCTAGAGTTTCTTCTCATGGAACTCCTGTACCAAGGTTCTGTTGGAAGTTTGGTAAGCAGTCACACTGGTGACTGTTTTCTCTGCCAAACACATTCTCTCGGTTCCTCTGCTGCTCCTAAAGCTATTATTATCCACCCATAAGGTCTATGCCAGCCACTCCATTTACAATTTCAACCTCCATCTAGCCATCCAATCCCCTGAACCTTGCCCTTTTGTTTTCTAAATGACATTCTAACTACTATATCATATATTCATCTAGTATACTATTTCTTTATTTCTGCCTCCTCCAATAGAATTTAACTTCCAAGAAAGCAGGAATTTTTGCCTGTCTTGTTTTTTTGATCACTCCTCAAGGCCCGGAACAGTGTCTGACACATAATATTATTGAATGGATCAATTAATAGGAAATTCATTGGTAGTTAAGAATCTAGTCTGTGGTCTTAGTACTAGGTTTGAATTTCAGCTTCACCTTTTACTAGCTATGTGACTTAGAGCAAGTTTATTAACTTTTTATGCCTCATTTCTATCTGTAAAAACAGAAAAATATGGCAACTACTTCACAGGATTGTGGATGAGAAAATGCATGGAATGTGCTTAGCATAGTAGCTAGAATACAGAAAGTATTGTGTGGATGGCATCTATTACCTTCAACCTTGGTGGATGAATTAGACTTTGAAATAATCAAAACGCCACCTGGACCAAAAACTGGTAAATAAAGTGGTTGTAATATGAATGATTCTCTTTTGTGGTTCATAGACCAGCTTTACAAAAACAATTCTGGAAAGAAAAAAAAAATAGCTACATTTATGTTTTAATCAATTCCAACATGGCCACCTGGACGGGCAACACCCACTTGGCAGCATAAATTGACATATTTGTTAAACCAATAGAGTCCCAGTAGTAGAGATAAAAAGCCCTTGGAAGTCCTCTGCTGGACCTCCTGTTTTACCAACTCACTTTGTTGCTTTTCTGCCAAGAAGAACCAAGTATTCTCTGAGTATCTGGGTCAAGAGCCTCTGGAGAGAGTGTCGAAGAGGCTTTACAGAGAGGATGTCTCAGAAAGTGATACCCTGAACCAGACCATGCAGTAACCTGAGTGTCATGAAGGTCTAGAAACCCAACCTGGGGAGCAGCAATCAGACACGGGACAGCTCATTTGCAGAACAGACTTTCTGGGGCCCGGAGGAGGAGGAAGGGCAGATTCACCCTGGATGGGCTGACCACCAGCCACCACATTAGACCTCTGCGGACTTAATTCCTCTCCCCTCTCCTTTGACACTTCAGGGAAGAGAGGGTGAGGATAAAGCAAGGCCCAGAGTGACACATTCTACCCTACCACCTGAAAAGATACAAAGTGCAGGATTCTTCCATTCTAGTTGTGCCCACTGTCCTTCTCCAGGGCCAAGAATATTCTTCAAACTGTATTAGAGGATCAAAAAGGGACTTGGAGACTGTCCTTCCTCATTTTAGAGGGAGGGAGATGAAGCCCAGAAAGAAGGGTGTAGGGTGGCCCACCCATATCCCCTCAACTCACCCAGAAGCCTCTTGCAGACAGTTCTCATACCCACCAACGACCTCCTGCACCCTCTGCCTGAGGGTGTCCTCTGGCCCCGCAAGCATGTTCAGCCTACAGGCAGAACAGGCCAGATGTGCCTGAGAGTTAATACTCACCAGAAGTGACCCTCAATCTACCAGGGAGATAATTTAAGATCCATTCCACAGAGTTTCTTAGAGGGTCCCAAGCAGGACTGAGTCACAGTTTTCTGCACAAGCAAATCTGCACAGTTACATCCCCTTCATCAGCCTTCCTCCCTTCCCTTGCCCACCTCCCCACTCCTTCACCAGTCTATCATTTGGCTATTGCCACAACATGCTATATAACCAGGGGTATGCTGGAGCCAGCAGAGACCACACCCAAGAGTCAATTGTTTAAAAAGCCAATTTTATGAGCCTGTTAAGCACAGCTCCTATTAAAAATTAAATTCTATAAACTTACAAATTATATTTAAAACAAAGATACTCACTTATCACATCCTAATTATATTTTTCTGTTGTTTATGCTTTTTATGTTATTTACGTGTCTTGTGTTATGTAGGTCAAGCATCCCTAATCTGAAAATCCAAAATCCAAAATGTGCCAAGGTTCAAAACTTTTTGGAACTGGGAAGAGATGCTCTTCAGTACACAATGCTTCCATCATATACAATTCCACATTCTGTGACATCACATTGGTAGCCAGAAGTCAGCTATAGTGGGAATATTATCACCATTTACACCATAGAAATCAGCGTCAGGGCTTGAGATACTGCCGTGTTAGAAAGTGATGGACACAATATTAGTAACATAGACTAAACTTTGTGTCATGTTTATAACCCTTACATTATAAATACCACAATGTAATAGGAAAATATTTTTTCAGTTTGTAAAAACTGTTATCTGATTCTGAAAAGAAGTCACTCACGTGATTGACAAATACATCTTAGTTGTTTCATTTTCATCATACTTGTTAACAAAAATAGCAATGAACATTCATGTCAGCCAGGAGGTTCTGCTGATTTGGGCCAGGCCTGGCTGATCTGTGCTGGACTGGTCATGCATCTGTACTCAGCTGGTGGGTCTGTGCCAGCAGGGTCCCCTGGGAGTAAGAGCGTCTAGAATGGGCTCGCCACGGTTGACTGGTTCCCCTCTAGGTGGCCTCTCACATCCACTTGTCTCCCATCTCCCTCCATCAGGCCAGCCTGGGCATATTGTCAGGGAACTCTCTAAGTACCAAGAGAGGAATCAAAAACATACAAGTGCCAGCAACTACTCCCTCCATTTGGTGCAACAAGGAAATTGTAAAAACAATAAGATATTATCTGTCACTTGTTGAGGACTTACTACATACCAAGCACAGTGCTAAGCAGTTTAAATATTTAACAGGAGATTAATTCGGGAGTTTTCTGACCTAGTTCAGGCACCAAATTTTAAAATAATAGGGAGAAATACCTTCCTATTCCAAAGAGAACTGCTAAACCAGAGGCTGTAATCATGTTTGTTTCCTTGAACCCCTTTGGCAATTTAGTGAAGACTGGGGACCTCTTCTCAGGATAATTATTTTTAATGCACACAACAAAACACATAGGATTATAAAGGACATTAAATATGTTGAAGATCATTATTAAAATAATTTAATGTTGCAATATCATAATATGCAGACTTATTAGCACAATAAAAAGATCTAAGGAAGAATCTCACAACTACCATAACGTTAAAGTTGTGATGCGCATAAATAATAGTTTCTGCAACAAGTGATATGAAAATGTGTGTGACTTCTGTTGTTGACAAAGTCACAGGCACTGCTAATACTGTGGTTTATTCCCTACATTCATAATTAAAGGAAATGGTAAGATTCAGGGGAAGTTAGAAAAAGTAAACATATAATTTATTTCCCATCCAAGCTCGCAGATCTCCTGAATTTTATGCAATCTTTGGGGTCTGTAAACACCAGACAGATTAAGTAACCTTATGCTAGAATATTGAGGTGAGGCTTGCTAACAGGTGACTCAAAACTGGTTTAAGAGATCCTTAGTATTTTCCTTCTCTTCCTAAACAATTCAGCCCTAACATCATTAGCTGGGGTAGAGCATGTTTAGTTCTGCAGTGGGGATGGAGGAATCCACAGGGGCTCAGAGTGGGGCATCAGATTTCATGCAGAGTGAGGAAGGTGGCCCTGTAGAAGAGCCGGTGGCACCAGATATATACAAGGGCACTGATGAAATCAATATATTAGGAATAATGGAAGCCAGGTTTCTCACTGTTGGAAAAGAGAATTACAAATACAGAAAGGGGGTGATACATCATAATTTGTGATCCTAATGTCTTTTTTTTTTTTTTTAGATGGAGTTTCGCTCTTACTGCCTAGGCTGGAGTGCAATGGCGCGATCTCAGCTCACCACAACCTCTGCCTCTCGGGTTCAAGCAATTCTCCTGCCTCAACTTCCCAAGTAGCTGGGTTTACAGGCATGCACCACCATGCCTGACTAATTTTGTGTTTTTAGTAGAGGCAGGATTTCTCCATGTTGGTCATGCTGGTCTCAAAATCCTGACCTCAGGTGATCCACCTGCCTCAGACTCCCAAAGTGCTGGGATTACAGACGTAAGCCATACTGTACCTGGTCCCTAATGTCTTAAAATGGAGTCACTCATGTCAAGTAACATTGAGCCAACAGTAAAGCTACCCCCTTCAAAGTGATAAATATATACGTAATAGACTGAAGTGATAACACCTGCTGCTGCACAATACCACCCAAGACCTGCAGCGAACAAATAGGAAGTGAAAGGTGGCTGAGATCATGAGAACAGACCCATCTGGAAGGATCATAAAAGCAGCCAGGGGCGGAGGTGGCAGGCGCCTGCAGTCCCAGCTACTTGGGAGGCTGAGGCAGGAGAATGGCGTAAACCCGGGAGGCGGAGCTTGCAGTGAGCTGAGATCCGGCCACTGCACTCTAGCCTGGGCGACAGAGCGAGACTCTGTCTCAAAAAAAAAAAAAAGCAGCCAGGACCCGGCTTTCTTCAAGACATCCTTGCAGGCTCTTCCTGTGAGAACACTGAGGCCTTCTCCTGACTGGAAGCTGCCAACAGAGGCTCTGCGATAGGGATGATAGTGTAGAGAGAGAGAAAAACAACAAAGCCACACGCATGTCCCCCTCCAATCCCCACCCATCTCACCTCACTCTCCCCCTACACCATGACTAGCATCCAAAAGGACCTCCAGACCCACTTGACTTTTCTGTTAGTGTGGTGGTCTCCCAAGCCATCGCTTTTCTTCATTATCCCCCTTTTACTACTGCCTGTGTGAGTATTAACTACATGATTGATGGGCCTCACAATGTACCATGAATTTGAGCATATATAATTGGCTACTGCGTCACTGTGAAACTTCACTGACTTCTATGAGAGTTAACACACCTAAGCAGCGCCAAACTAATTAATATAACAGGGAAAAGGCTCAATGAGCCCTGGGGTTGGATTAGAACTGGAGACTTGTGTGAACTCAAAGTTTTCAATAGAGAAGTTAACGCATGTGTATATACATATGTATATACACACACACACACATATACATCCCCTAGCTCTGACCATTGAATGAGCCCAAGAACAGCAACAGCTCACTAGCAACAAGCACACCTAGTACTCAAATATTGGCTCCTAAATACTACTTTCTACTAAAACAGACCAGGGCTCCTTGGAGAAATGGCTGATTCAAGGGCTGGAGTACAGAAAGTACAGATGAGCTTAGAGCCTCTTATTGTGCCAGAAAGGCAGGAAATGCTCATAAAATGATAGGGTTCATATTCACACAAAAGGAATACAGAAGCCAGCTTGAATGGGATCCCACTGGCCAAACCAGTGACAAACTGGAGCATCAAAATAATAAGAATTTAAATTCATTCAGTATAATAGGAAAACATGAGTCTGAACAGATATAAATAAATAGGTAAGTTGAATGTTTGATATAGAATGAGATGTTTATAGAGTTTCAAAATACCTCCCCATGAAATACATATCAATTACACAGGGAAAGAGTAGCTTTACAGTGGGAAAACCTAGAAGATACCAGCTTAATCAAGTAATCAAAGCTAACACCACCAGCAGTGGCATAAAGAGACATTTGCACCACTTGATAGGATGCAATGAAAAGAACATTACCTAACCTCTGTGATAATCACTGCCAAAAATGCATAATCTGAACATAACTGTGAGGAAACATCAGACAAATCTAAACTGAGGGATGTGCTACAAAATAATCAGCCTGTAAACTTCAAAGAGTCAAGGTGATAAAAATCAAAGAATGTTTCAGACTGAAGGATACCTACGAGACATGACATCTAAATACAGTAGGTGATTCTGCAATATATCCTTTGTGCTCCAAGGATGTTATTAGGACAATTTTGCAAAACTTGAATGGGGTAGTAAGGATGAGATGATAGCAAGGTGTCAATGTTAATTTCCTGATTTTGATGATTATATTGTGGTTACACAGGAAATATCCTATACTCCCTACAGTGTTCTAGGGTGATAGAATACAGGTTAGAAATTTACTCTCAGAAGGTACAGGGGGAAACAGTTCTTTGTACTGTTTTTCCTTTTTTTTTTTTTTTTAAGTTTGGGATTGTTTCAAAGGCTGTTTCTGTGACCTATGGTCTATCACTTACTTTTAGCCAATAAATAAGGGGAAAAAATTTGAGGGAAAATTGGAGAATAAAGATTTCTCCAAAGAGAATTGTGAGCTGGTATTTAGAGAATCCTGCTCATTTCAGTTGAGAGCAGGGACGCATGTCCCCACCTGCACACAAGCCTAGAGAATGGGTGTATCTGCCTGAAAGAGAGAGTGACATTTTGCCCCCAAGCTCGATGCCCGTGAAGGAACAGAAACTCATACAACCACTTAGCACTGCAACCAGAGCAGGGCATATAAAGCTTTGAGCACAGCCTGCCTTCCAGAGTGGGGTGAACAGAGATACAAAATACCTCCCAGAACAGTGGGCACCGTGAAAGGCAGCTATACTTGGGTCACCTTGAAAGGATTCAATCCCAAAGAATTTTCTGGTGGGCAAAGTAACCCCAGCAGCAAGAAGCATGGGCTGCAGGATGGGGGGATGAGAAGCAGGGAGAGGAGAATTGTAAGTGGTCAGCAGGAGACTATACCCCACCCCCCAAGTCAGGGAACAGGGCAGTGGGCAGTGCCTGACATTCCTTTCAGGAAAGATGATATTCTAAGAACCTATGAAAGCGCCCCAAGAGAAAGAAAGCCCGCGTTTGGCTATCTGAAACCCAGGGGGTACCAGCACCAGAGAACAAATGCTGTACCATCAGACCAAAACCACAGAGAACCCGCAGCAGCAGCACAGTCATGGGCAGAAGAGGAACAAAGGAGCAAGGAAGAGAAAGCGTAGAACAAAGCACGCCCTACCCTCACCCATAGCAAGTCCCAAGCCTGGAAGTTTTGAGTTGGAAGAAAACTCCAAATTTTAATTCATATCAGTTTTTTTTAAAACCTTAAAGCATAACTAAAATGGCTGAAAGTCACCAGACACCTGTGGACTATGCCAGGAATAGGAAAAGAGCCTGTTTAAAAAGTCATGCTGAAGAAGAAGAATGTGACTTGCTGCTTTTCCCCACCCCCTCCGGCTCATTTGATGCCCTGGTTGCACATGCATTGTCCTGTTTATTCCTCACAACACCCTAGAAATTTGGGCCCCACCATGAGTCTCTTTCATTCAGACTCATGGTGCAAGGCTATCAGCTCCCAGTCACTGCACCCAGGGTGCTGGCCTTCCAGAACAAGGCATTGCTCCTCCCCCAGCTTCACTTGGGTGGTAAACAAGTGGAGGCCCACAGGAAAGCCACTAGGTGGGCAGCAGAAACCAATAGAGGGTAATGCAAAGCACAGTTGCAGGGAATTTGTTTTGCTTGTCGTGGCTTCACAGGAAAACCACAGCTACAGGGAGGATTAGCAATCAGAGGAGGGTGGTTCTTCCGTGCAGAGGCATTGGCAGAGAACACACTGGGAAAGCGAAAAGCCCAACAAAGAAAATGCTCACACCAGGATGTTCAAAAACTAAGATTCTGTTCGTGCATCCATTGCGGTGGTCCTTAACCTTGGCTGCACACACCTAGGACTTTTTAAAAATCCTCATGTGTGGGCCCCAACCTCAGTGATTGCAGGCACAGGGATTTTTTTTTTCCAAGTTCCCTAGATGACTCAAATGTAGCCCAGGTAGAGAACCATAGCTTCATTCAAGGAACTTTGCTGCCTATCAGTTTGGGGACAAAATTTAAAAAAACAATAAAAGAAAAATATTCTATATCAATTACAAATATCAACTCCAGAATAGGTTTGACTGAGCATGAGCTTCAACCCTGAAAAGTAACTAGTATGAAATTTAAACACACTAATGAATATTTAAGCATAGTCTCATTTGCTAGATATAAGTATAGCTATACAGATATAGACACAGAGATAATAATGTAGCCATATACCTTGTGCTAGTGGTAAGATATGCAATTAAAAGTGTTTTTCCTGCAGTAGAGATGATCACCAGTCCATCTTATCCACACTTACTTACCTGGTCCTCCTTGCAAAGAAACACACACTCGGGATTTAAGAAGTCACAGAAAAGAGCAAAGCCATTCGACTCACCAGAAGATTGAAATGGCAGGGGCGGGGCTGGGGGTGTGGATGGGGTTGTTTCATGTAAACCCTTCTTGAGTCAAATGAATCCCCACCCTAACAGCATTTCCATCCACTCATTAACAACACTGTTTCAATAAATGTAGAAAGCAAGCAAGCAGACAAGGATTCTTTCATTTACAAGACTTTCACATTATGTAACTCCGATGGCACTTTCAACTTCCATCCCTGTTTTCAGATTATTTTTAATATTTTCCCGTCACTCACATGAAAAGAAACAGATCTGATCCCTCTGCTTGGAAGTCAGGGTCCTTCACAATCTGTTTCCGTCCTAACTTTTACCCTTATTTCCCTCTCTCCATGCCTCTCTAGAACAAATTATCTTTCACTAAGCTAGGAAGCCCACTCACTATCCCAAAACTTTCTAAAGCCACCTTTTTTTCTTCCATATCTTTTTTCTTCATTAAAAAGTATTCATTCAGGCCAGGTGCGGTGGCTCACGCCTGTAATTCCAGCACTTTGGGAGGCCGAGGTGGGTGGATCACGGGGTCAAAAGATTGAAACCATCCTGGCCAACATGGTGAAACCCCCTCTACTAAAAATACAAAAATTAGCTGGGCGTGGTGGCACGTGCCTGTAGTCCCAGCTACTTGGGAGGCTGAGGCAGGAGAATCGGTTGAACCTAGGAGGTAGAGGTTGCAGTGAGCCAAGATCATGCCACTGCACTCCAGCCTGGCAACAGAGTAACACTCCATCTCAAAAAAAAAAAAGTATCCATTCAAAAAGTATTTATTGGCTATTTTTCCTAGTTAGGACAATAATTAGTATTTAGTCCTCATTAAAACAATAATATATTTAAATAAACACATATAATTGTCTTTTCCACAAATAAAAAGAAAATGCCACCCATATCATCAAGTACCGTGATAGACCGATGACACCAATGGCTCCGATCTTTTATCCCTCTCTGGATCCTCAGGCTTTATAATGTGACTTGGCAGCTTCACCTATCAAAACGTAGGGTATCTATCCCCACTCTTTGACTCTCAGTTTGCAACTTGCTTTGGCCAGTGGGCAAGTTCGACAGAAGCCAAAGTGTAAAAGGAAGCACTCAAGTGTTTCTACTTTTGCTCGTCTGTGATTGCTACGTGAACGTGCCCAAGCTAGCCTACCGGAGGACAAGCAACACATGGCCCAGTGACTCTGCCCTACTCATCAGCCAGTCAACTGCCAGACTCATTTGAAGCCAGAAGAACCTCCAGCTGAGTCTATCCTAAGTCAGCCAATCCTGGCTACTATCAGGCATACTAATGGGCCCAATCAAGACCAGAAGATCTTCCTAGACAGGCCAACCTAAAGTGCCCTCCTGAGACCATAGCCTTAGTAAATACTCATTGCTTTCAGTCACTGCATTTCTGGGTGGTTTGTTACACAGTATTATTGTGGTAATAGATAAATGATACAAGTGTTAAAATAACTGTATAGCAATAATTTAGATGAGGTAAAAACAGCTGGACAAAGACTAGATTACAAGGTCTAGTAGTAGGACAGAAACTATGTTGGGTGATTCACGACTGTGTCCCCTTTGCACAGCACAGGGACAGTCACAGGTGCTCAATAACATACGCTGCCGGATGAAGGAAACATCTGGTCATGACAGATCCTGGGCTGTAACAGTCCTCAGAATGGATCATTAAATCATTAACTTCCAAACTTTTACAAATATAACTGACCGACTGCTATCATTTACTTACCTTTTTTCTTTTCCAAGTCAAAATCCTTAGCCAGTACACATAAACCACACAAGGAAAAAAATGTTTCTGTAAATGGCTTCCCCAAACACTCAGATGGCTCCTTGCCCCCTCACAGAAAGCCATTTCTCTGCAGCTGCCAGGTTACTTCTGCAAGAGCTCAAGCCTAGCCAGTTACAGTAGCTGGTGTAAAAGCTAATCTTAGAAAACACACATCATTTCTCCAACCCGGTAATTAAGACCAGAAATCTGTAACCGAGACATTCATAAAACTGGGGTTTCCAAGTGCCAGCTTTCCCTTAGAGTTCTCCAGAATGGGTCAGACTGGGAGAAGCCTGCCCAAAACAATTTGATGGGCAGGAGAATGGGTTCTGGATGGGCAAAGGCCAGTGGGAACAGGCCCAATCCAGTACCTTTCAAAGTCTCCTCTCCTTCTAGCTTCATGCCTCAGTACTTCTCTGTCCACCTTTGACCACTATTCAAGTGCCAGAGCTAACCAACCATTAACAAATCTACAATAAAAGAATAAACTTCTGTGGGCAAGATTAGTAATGTGTTGGTATTTTGGAGCTCTGCCTTTATTAATGTCTCCACTGGCCAGTTGTAAACAAGAAGGCTTTTAACTTCTCAGAAGGACATTGCTATTTCCCCCATTTTATCTTTCACAGAAGGGACCAGTTTCAACCAACTTTTTCCAGTCCTGACACTTGGATTCAAGTCAGAGACAGTTATTAAACCCTAGCCACTGCTTATTACTGAGTCCTGATTTATTCAAGTGCTTATTTACACATAGGACCGGGAACGTACAGCCTCTCCTTTTCAAAATGCAAACTTTACTTCCGACTCCAGGCCTTGCAATTTATCTGGACGAAGTGCTGATATTGGCAGGGTACCCTTGAATACACTTTAGGAGTCTGTTTCTTTGATATAGCCAAGAGGGTAAAACTGCCATATCCACAGATGTCTTCAATTGCTGGGATATTCTCTTCCCACCGTGGAGACTTTTTCAATCTCTTTAATACTAGGGAGGAGCCAGGTTGCTATTTTGGGTTTAACTATGAAATATTTATTGGGCTCTAATTTACCAAGAGTTATTTGAAACTCCAGAGCCTTAGGAATTCGATTTTATTTTTTTACAATAAAAATGAGCCTAGAAACTGATCAAGTAACAGTAGGAGAAAGAGGAAAGGCCAATCTGATTTGAAAAGGATTGGCAGACCAAGAGACTTGGATTATAAACACCTAGAGGACAGGAAGGACAGCCTTTGAGTGTTGCAAATGCTTCTGTGGGTACAGAATGAGAATGCTACACAATACCTTACAGATCATGTATTGCAAACTTTGCACTTTATATGAGGAAGCTGAGGTCCAGAGAGTGTAAGTGACCTACCTGAGATCACACAGCTAGTCAATAGCAGAATCAGAATTGATTTCTGTTTTCACTCTTTTGAAAGTTACAGGAAATGACCATGAACACCATCTGTAATGACAGGGCAGTATAAAGAACTTGGTGCTATAGCTACACATACATCAGAGGGAAGGGTCTCTGATCTTCCTGCCTCCACTCCGGGCCCAAGCTCAGCACACTCATGTCAGTAACAATTCCCATTGTACATAAGCTCTCAAAAGTGGAGAATCTATTGTTTAGAGAAAGCTTTCTAAAACTCAGAACTATTGACATTTTGGTGCAGGAAGTTCTTTGTTGGGGGATTCTTTTTTCACAGAATTCTTGGTTCCTACACACTAGGTGCCAGTAGCATCTAGTTGGTTCTCCAGACATTGCCAAATGTCCCCTGGGTTGCAAAATTACCCTAGTTTAGAACATTGATTGAAAGCAAAGTTCATCTGATACCAACTCAAGACTCTACATAAGCACCATTGAGCTGCATGATTATTTGTCATAACGGTGAGAAAGGTGGAAGACCTAGAGATTTAAAGAGAAATAATGGATATCTGTTTAATTCATTGTTGTATTCTCTAGCACCTAGCACATTCATTAGTACAAAAAAAGTTGCCCTCTATCTTCTTAGAAATTAACATAACTAAAACATCATTTATTACTAATAAGTGTTAATTTATTAATTCATAAAAGTTTGAATGCTTTGGGTTTGCAATCAAATAACTTTCTTTCATGTTTATTCTAGTATACAATAGGTATTCTTTCCCTAATGATCATTGTAGTCCTTCTTTTAAAAATTCACAGCCTGAAGAGTACACAAAGGACACAAATGTAGAATAAAAAGAACTCCCCCAAATAAAAAAGTTAATTTAAAAAAACAAACCTCATTCACATTTGATGCTTTACCAAATTTAAATTCGTCCTGATGAATGCACAAACATCCCAAGGTGGATTCGCCTGGATTAGCACAATCAGATTGCTTTCCTAGCACCCAGCAGTGGCTAGTGGAGAAGAAAGTGCTTCGGTGAGGTAGGCAAGAGCAATAGGCCCTCAGTGCTCAGCAATCCCAGTTTCATTTCATGGCAAACTCTCATTCTGAAGCAATTCCAAAGGTCTAGGGAATGTAGCAATTTGTAATTTTGTTAAGGTACTAGGTTCCATTGTTCTCTACTTGCCGAAGATGTGTACAAAGTAGCTCTGACAAATTATTTGTTGTTGTTGTTGTTGTCGTCTTTGAGACAGCCTTGCCCAGGCTAGAGTGCAGTGGTGCAATTTCAGCTCACTGCAACCTCTGCCTCCCGGGTTCAAGTGATTCTCGTGCCTCAAGCCTCCCAAGTAGCTGGGATTACAGGCATGCAACATAATGCCTAGCTGATTTTTGTATTTTTCGTAGAGACAGGGTTTCACCATGTTTGCCAGGCTGGTCTCAAACTCCTGGCCTCAAGTGATCTGCCCACCTTGGCCTCCCAAAGTGCTGGGATTACAGGCATGAACCACCATGACTGGCCTGACAAATGATCTTTTAAAATTTGTTTCTGTGTAAAACATAGCCATCAAATGAGGGATAAAACTTCAGGGGAAGTTGGAAAGGTAGTGAACTGTAGTTAATGAGCAAAATGAAGGTAAACACAGAAGCATTCAACTCAGTGGAAATGTGAATTAGGAGGAAACAAGAACTCATGCATACATTCTCTTATTCTTTATTCTCAAGTCTTGGAGGGGTCAGAAAGATCTGAAAAGTATAGTCTTCTCGGATGTCCAAATTCTATTGTAAACTCTTGTTTATTCAGAAACATATCCAGGAAGGGGTTTGCTGAGTGAGGGTCTAGAGCAAGGGAATTTTGAGCAGCCTGAGGCTACAGGCTTGGGGAGGAAAGTGGGAAGAAGTGGAAGCCAGGGAAGGTTCAGGGCTGCCTTTCCAGGTGGCTTTCATTTAATTTCAGAGCGGGCTCCTGCCACACTGAGCTCACTCTGGGGTGGTAGGTATAAAAGAGCAGCCTAGGGTCAGAGCTGGACCTCAGGACCTCTGCCTCCTCTCAGACCTGTCGGAGTACATTGGCTATAGAAGGATGCTAAAATGTCAGGAAAACAGATCAGGCCCGGGGAGGCCCAGGCAGTGCCCTTCCGGGGGACTGCAGGAGGCTGAAAGATACCTGTTCTCCTGCAGAGTCACTGGCTGGGGGAATGGGTGTGTTTTCCGAGACTCACCAAGCTGCTCTCATTGTCTTCCCTGCTAGAGCCACCATCAACGCCCAAAGAACCCAGACCCAGTAATGCCTTCGGCTATGCAGTTTCCTGTCACATGGCCCTTCCCTAAAACCTGGCTGAAAAGACCAGCTGTATATCTTATTTCAAAGGGTGCCTGGGGGGTGGATCACCTGCTTGGCTACATTCCCAGCAGCCCCAAATCTCTGACTAACCATGACTCTGACTATCCAGCAGAAAGGTACTCACACTTGGTTCTACAACCATCCACTAAGCTGGAGAGAATCCTACAACCATCCTTCTTCAGAAAGAGTCTTTGTCCCATTATGTGCCAGGTGCTTTACACAGCTTTATTTAGACTTTGTAACAACCTTCCTCATAATAACATAGCAAAGTGCATATTTACAAACGAGGAAACTAGGGTTTGGAGAAGTTAAGTAATTTGCCCAATGTTGCACAATCTGTAAGTGATCTGGCTGGAAGAGAATCCTGTGTTGTCTCTATGACAGCAAGGGATATCCAAAACCCAAGAAAGATACAATATTTAGGCCAAGTCCAAACAAGAGGCTCCTCTTCTGCCTGAGTTGTTACTTAGTCGCACCTGGCAAGCTTTGCCAAGGCTGTATCTCTTCATCCGCCCGCCATATTGACACTTGGGATTCTGTGGCATCCTGAGAGCATCCCTGCAAGTGCCTATGAGCACTCCTGCCCCTGAATCTGAACTTCCTGCTACATCCAGCCTAGGACCTTCTGAGATTCAGTGCAGCCAATCTCTCAAAGAAGTCAGTCCCCACATCCCAACCCAGGACCTCAGGTCCAGAGACAGCAGGACACTTCTTGGAGTTGGAGACAAATGGCTAGTCTTGGTCTGACCACAGGTCCAGAGCTTCATTTACTAGTTTCCTGGGGCAATTACAACAAATTCACGAATTTAGTGACTTAAACCAACACAAATGTATTATCTCTCAATTCTGTAGGTTAGAAGTCTGACAAGGTTCCTGTTGGGCTAGAATCAAGGGGTCAGCAGGGGGGCGTTCCTTGCTGGAGGCTCTAGTAGAGAATCCATTTCCTTGACTTTCCAGCTCCTAGAGGCCACCTGCATTCCTTCCTCTTGGCCCCCTCCCTCTATCTCCAGAGGCAGTTACAGCAGGTTGAACCTTGCAGGCATCACTCTTTGTCCATAGTCCCATCTTCCTCCCACTGTCTTCTGCCTCCTTTTCCACTTTTCAGAACTCTTGTGATTCACGGGGTCCTCTCAGATAATCCAGCATGAACAACCCATCTCAAGGTCCTTAACTTAATCCATCTGCAGAACTCCTTTTGCCATGACAAGTAACGTAATCAGAGGTTCTAGGAATTAAGATGTGAACAACTTTGGAGGGGGTTGGGGGGCACACCCCATAAGGCCAAAAACTTTCCTCAGATCATTCTTGCACACAGAAGCACAGGCATTTTCCAGCTCTAGCCTGGAGCTGTCTTGGACTGTGAGCAAGCTGAGGGCAGGACCGCCCCTGTCTTCTTAACAAATGTCTGACGCATGGCAGGCAGTCAGTGGGAAGTGACAAATGAATATGTGGCCAAGAAATGGGCCTCTCCCAACTGCCTTGAACTCAGTGACCTGAGATTATTCACATCTGCCTTCTGCCTGACGGTTTACTCTCAAATATAACCCTCCTGGTCACGAGTGTCCACTCTTTATACCCACCCTCAGCATAGAGTGTGAGCTGCCTTTACTCACCACATTGTTCCTTGGCCTTCAGCAGGTGGTGATGAGTTTGCAAGTATGGAGCTATTGCCATGGAAGACTCTGGAAAAGCCCGAGGGATGTGACTGTGCTGACCAACCCCCTCATGCCAGGAGTTGAAACCTACAGAAGTATCAGGTTAGTGCAAAAGTAATTGAGGTTTTTTTGTTTATTTTGAGACGGAGTCTTGCTCTGTCACCCAGGCTGGAGTTCAGTGGCACAATCTTGACTCACTACAAGCTCTGCCTCCCAGGTTCACGCCATTCTCCTGCCTCAGCCTCCCAAGTAGTTGAGACTACAGGCACCCACCACTACGCCCGGCTAATTTTTTTGTATTTTTAGTACAGACAGGGTTTCACCGTGTTAGCCAGGATGGTCTCGATCTCCTGACCTTGTGATCCGCCACCTCAGCCTCCCAAAGTGCTGGGATTATAGGTGTAAGCCACCGCACCCAGCCGAGGTTTTTGCAATTGAAAGTAGATTTCCTTTGCAGAAACTGCAATTACTTCTGCACCAACCTAATATCTCCCTACTCTGTGAAGCATTTGGGTGACTCTACATGTGGACGTTCTTAGAGTAAAATTCAAACTGTTCAAAATACAAAATAACTCTGGATGACGGCTTTGTAAAGGGAGGTATATGATGCCCCTCAACATCTGGCTCCTGCCCACCTCTCTAGCATCCTCTGCAGCACATGCCCCTGCCTTCTGGTTTTAAGGCACAATGACATCACACCCTCACCTTCAACATTTGGTACAACCCTCTGGGGAGTTTACCCCAATTTTGAGATGAGCAAACTTAGAGTAGATAAAGAACTTGCTCAGCATCACAGAGCTCACACACGGGAGAGCCAAGTTTTAATCCAGCCTCTTAAAAATGAAATACTTTCTGCCTCACTACACAGCCTCCCAAAGAGTGCAATGACACAGTCCCAGGACCTTACCAGGTGACCAGAAGTGTCTACTAAACACAGGGCTGCCTGGGCCCAGCTAATGGGACGTTAATTCTGGCAGCCCTTTCCCTCCTATTTCCCGTTCTTTCTATGAACTTTGGGATCAAAAACTTGGTGATGAAAGTTATCATTTCTAAGACAGATTTTCCCTCTAGGTTTGCACGTACAGTAAAAGGGATTTAGGTTAGACAGTTGGAGAACTTGCCCACACATTAAGGATTGGCTTAAATAATTGGATTAAATTTCCCAAACATAAGAAGAATGAGACACTGGAGCAGGGTTATTGAATTGTCTTTCCTAAGAATATTTCACAATGCAGGCAGCAGACCCAGTAATTAACTAATGTTATTCACAGACTTCTCTAGAAATTAAAAAAAAAAGAAAAAAGAAAAAAAGAAGAGGAAGAAGAAAAAAGGCCGGGTCTTACTCTGTCGCCCAGGCTGGAGTGCGATGGTGCCATCACAACTCACTGCAGCCTTGACCTCCTGGACTCAAGCAATCGTCTCCCCTCAGCCTGTCCAGTAGCTGGGAGTACAGGTGTGCACCACCATGCCTGGCATTTTTTATTTATTTTTATTTTTTGTAGAGACAGGGTCTTGCCATGTTGCCCACGACGGTCTCAAGCTCCTGGGCTCAGGCAATCCTCCCGCCCTAACCTCCCAAAGTGCTGGGATTACAGGCATGACACACCACGCCCAGCCAGCCTGTGTCTTTTGCAATGACAGCACCATCATAGCACTTTGCAGACCCGAAAGCCCCGGGTGCCTGGAATGGAGGAGAGCAGAGGGAGTTCACGCTGCCACCTTTCAGAGAGAACCAAATCCCAGAGTTCACTCTGGATTTGGCTCTCAAACTTTTATGGGCATCAGAGTCATCAGGAAGGCTGATGAAAACACAGATTGCGGGCCCCACCCCGAGTTTCTGATTCAGTAGGTCTGGGGTAGGATCTGAGAATTTGCATTTCTAACAAGTTTCCATGTGATGCTGATGCTGCTGGTCTAAACTTTAGTGGCCTCAGTCCCATCTAAACACTAGGATTTAGAAGGGATCTGGGTTTCCTCCCTTCCCATAGCCTGTGAAGTGCCCCCAGGGTTGCAGGACAGCCATGTGTTTTTAGAACATCGTCTCAAGATCTTGCTGGGGCTGTGATCTTTCACAAAAGAGGAGTTAGCCCTCTCTCCCCACCACAGCTCAGATTAAGTCTTTTCTTTTCTCTGAAAAGACACTAATCCTGAGCATTCGCCAAGGATGGGAGCCGTCTGCTGACTGAGCTGCCACCAGCTTGGCACCAATATTTGCTTAACCTCTGCTCAGCCGTCTTCTGAGCATTTTCTTGTCCCGCCCTTGGTGGGGCTCATGTTTTTCAAGTTCAGTCCTGAGAAGCCTCTTACTTACCAGTGTGAGGAATCCGGGTTTTCTTCCTGCACGTGCTCCTTCTGGATCCCCTACTTGGGCTGTTTGCCATCTCACAGCCTGGCCAGACTAGGGGATGGGGACGGCCCAAACCATCTGCCCCAGCAGGGAGGGGTAGTTTATCACTGACCGTTGGCACATGGTGATAATAAAAAGCATTTTGTTTTAATTTATTTTATTAGTATTTTTAAATGTAGCCTGCACCTGGGTCAGACAGCTCCTCCCCACCCCCACCTTGGTTCTCCAAGGCCACACAAGGTTACTATTCTAGAGGCCTTTAAGTTAAGTACCATTCCCAAAAGGGGCATAGCCACAGGGTCTCCTGGGAGCAGGATTCAGAGTCTAGAGAATACCCCCCAGTTGTCCTAAAAGACTTCAGGCTGCAGAAGGCTTCCTCCCACCACCTGCCCACCGCCTCCCAGTCTCCAAGCCCCAGCATCACTCTCCTGTGTGCTCACTGTTCCCTTCTCTACCCATTAATCAAAACCTGCCCAGCCTCCTCCCTCAACAGATCAATGATCCGTCAAAATCATTCTCCTTAAGGTCTTCGTGGAAGAGCAAGACTTCTCCCAGACCTTGCTGCACCTAAAAAATCAGGGCCCCTAGATTGTCTGTTTGCAAAAGATCATATTGCTAATGGTGGCAATGCAGCCATTTCAGGCCCCAAAAGTGGTCAATTTGGAACAGGTAGCTTCTGACCCCTCGGATCCCCCTCTGTAGGTGAACCCTGAATATTCTATGACACCAGCCTTCTTTTAATAACCAAACAAAATGGCCCAAGCCCCTGTATTAGGTCATTCTTGCATTGCTATAAATACCTGAGAGTCAGTAATTTATAAAGAAAAGTTTCAGGCTCACAGTGCTGCAAGCTGTACAGGAAGCATAGTGCTGGCATCTGCTTAGCTTCTAGGGAGGCCTCAGGGAGCTTTTACTTATGGCAGAAGGCAAAGTGGGAGCTTGCACATCACATGGTGAAACCAAGAGCAAGACAGAGACGGGTGGGGGCAGGTGCCACACACTATTAAATGGCCAGATCTTCTGTGAACTCAGAGCCAGAGCTCACTTATCACCAAGGGGATCGCCCAAGCCATTCATGAGGGATCCACCCCCATGATCCCAACACCTTCCACCAGGCCCCACCTCCAACATTAGGGATTACATTCAACAAAGGTGGGGACATCCAAACCATATCAGCCCCTATCCCATGGGAGTACAGTGTCCTCCTGGAGACTCCTGAGGGAAGGCAAGAGTGGGGAGACATATGGTCTCCTGGGACAGGAAATCTCTTAAAATTGAGTATTAGTTATCAGTGTTCTTCAAGTTGCTATTGTGGCCTCATCTCTTCCAACCTCTTTAGCTGGCTCTTTCCTTTCTCATCTTCTTCCAGTTCTCCAGCCTCTGAATCTCTGTTTCTCCCTTCTATCCCCAAATTGCTGAGGGAAAATGGAAATCTTCCGTACTTTATTATACAATGACGTTTAAGTCTGAACTCTCCCCTTTCCAGAGGCTTCAGGGCCTCTTTTACTCATCTGCTTCATAGGTTTTCCTTAACAAAGAACTAACATCCTTGGCATGAATTTCATGCTTCCAGTGCACAGTGGAACTGCAACAGTCATTTTTCGTTTGAAATAGCAATTTTTCCTTCCTTGCTACCTAGGCAATTTCCTCTTTTGCCTATAAGCCTTACTTTGATTCCTAAACCATAAGAAACTTCTCTTAGGGCCAGTTCATTTTTTTCAATTATTTATGCATATGCATATATATATGTACATATATATAATTTTCTTCCATAATGTAAAACCATTTCAAACATTACTGAAAAACAAAAAACATTATTCCATCACTCTAACAACCATTTGTATTTTCAAATGCTCCATTCTAGTCTCTGTCCACCCACATATATATTTTAAGGCATCTATGTTTTCCTCTTCTGCTTTTTGATTTTACATGACACAACAAACAACTTCCCATGTCTTCATTGCTATTGCTTTAATAGCTGTATAACACTCCATTGAATTATTGCCCCATAGCTTAGCTACCCATTCTCCATCACAAAAGCAGGGATCTTTGTCTCTCTTATTCAGTGATGTACCCCAAACAGTGGGATACAGTGCCTGGCACACAATAGGACTTCAAAAAATATTTGTTAAATTGGCTGAATGAATGAGACACATAGATTGTTTCTAATTTCTCACTGCTATAGACAGGATGCAATACACATTTTTATAGATATAACTTTTTTGGCTTTTTTCCCTGATATAAATTCCCAGGACTAGATTAATAAAAACAGCAGCAGCAGCAATGATGATGATAGCTAACATATATGAGCAGATACGACATTCCAGGCTATGTGCTGAGCACTCTACAACCATTATATCTTTGACTCTTCACAGTATCCCTATGAGAAAAGTACTAATTATCCCCATTTTACAGATGAAGAAACAAAGAACTGGTTATTTGCCCAAGGTTACACAGTTTGTACAGGGCAGAGATGGCCTTTGAATTAAGGTTTATACCAGTCCAGATTCTAAGTTCTTTATTATTTTTTTTTTTTTTTTTTTTGAGATGGAATCTCACTGTGTCGCCCAGGATGGAATGCAATGGCACGATCTCTGCTCGCTGCAACCTCTGCCTCCCAGGTTCAAGTGATTCTCCCACCTCAGCCCCCCGAGTAGGTGGGATTACAGGTGCATGCCACCACACCCAGCTAACTTTTTGTATTTTTAGTAGAAATTGGGTTTCACCGTGTTAGCCAGGATGATCTCTATCTCCTGACCTTGTGATCTGCCTGCCTCAGGCTCCCAAAGTGCTGGGATTACAGGCATGAGCCACTGTGCCTGGCCTCTGGCTCTAAAATATTAATGGTTCCTGTTGTCCTCAAAGGAGCTCAATCTAGTACAAGCAAGTGAATCACTTGATACCCAAATTCTGATGGCCATCAGTGTAGGGACACAACCTGAGCACAGGCTGATGGCAGAGATAGCCTCAAACTCAGCTCCTGCCATACACAAAGCTCAGCCTGCCTCGTGTTGGCCTCCCAAGCCCCAGAAAGACACTCTTCTGATAAATAAAACCAGGCTTCCATGATCTGACCTAAAGTGCTCATCCTTGAAGAGAATACCTTTACACATGATATAGTAACCTTTAATTATTCATTGGAATAGAGGGCATCTAAATATCTCTTATTCTTGGCCTTTGATCAATGGTTTTATATTTATATTTGAGATGATCTCAAAACTTATAAGCATAAAATAAAACCATGTTGCAAAGTGCTGGAGCAAAAAAGGTCTTGAAAATAACCAAAGACCTTCCTCAGCCTTCCTTCCTTCCTCCCTTTCTTCATCCTACAATGAATATATCCAGACTTTGGGGTTGGGTACCAGTTGCATAAGACCCCAGGGTATCCGTGCATGCACATCAGCAGTAAAGTACTCCAGGAATTCCTAAAAATTACCTCCCTAGCATCTCATTTGTGACCAAGGACACAAATAATGAGAATGGAAAACATCCTTGGCCAGGGAAGTCAGCTGTTTCTGTTCCCTGATTTTGAATCTGTGAGCAAAGCTTTGCTGTCTTGTCTGGAATCAGAAAGGTCAGTTTAAGGTTAAGCCTAAGTGAACGGTCCATCATGAAGTAAACACAGCACAACCCAGGGCTATGTGCAATGTTATTCTTTCACCTTCTTCCTGGAATTTCAGAGGTTGTACAAATGGAACACAAAAGTGAACAAAATAATGTAACAGTGCAAAACAATGTCAGTGGAGAAATGTTTACTTGAGGATTCAAAAAAGAAACAAAACATACTTTAACTATGAATGTGCCTATCTCTCCACCCAGCTCCCTAAATCCCTCTTTCCTCAAAAGAAAAAATTATCTTTTCTTTCTTTCTACAAGACTATATTGTTTCCAAAACCCTTTCCTTCTCCCTCTCTCTCCTAAATGCACAAAGAGAAAAAACAGGACAATAGAAGTGGATGGGAAAGCTGAAAACTCAGCAAACTCAGTGCTTTTCAAACTTTTTTAAACCAAAAAATCTGATTATGGACAAAACCTCTTTGTAAGCTGTATTAGACAGCTATAGCTGTGTAACAAAACACAACAGCTCATGGCAGCATGTGTTCTTGTACTAACAGATCAACAGGTTGACTATAAGTGAATCTAGGCTGGACTCGGCTCTGTTTCAGGCTACAGGTTGCATTTAGGTCTGTTCTACACCCCTCCCCTTCTCCTTGGACCAGTGGCTCTCTATAGCATATTCTCACAGTAAACAGAAGAGTACGAGAGGTAGGCCAAACAATGCAAGTACATTTAAAGCCTCTATTCACATCACATCCTCCCACATTTCATTGGCCAAAGTTAGTCACATAGCCAAGCCCAAAGTCAGTAGAACAGGGGAGTTATGGTTTGCTCCAAGAGGAAGAAGGAAGGGAGTAATTTTTATTGCTGACCAATAATCCAATCTATCATAGAAACCAAATATATAACACAGAATAAGTGGCTTTTTGCTAGTTGAATGAGGGATGAGGCCCTCTAGACACATGCTCTTCCCCATCCCCAAATTCCCAATGAGTCCTCTGGCAACCTGGCAATCCCACAGGGCATCAAAGAACACAGAATGAAATGCAAGGCAACCTTCCCATTTTACAGATAAGAAAACTGAGGTGCAAATCATCCTAATAACTCATCCACCATCTGAAAAGCATCAGGTGTGAGGCCACAAGTAAGGAGATCCTTTCTATGCTTTTCCGAATGTAATGACAACTGGTCATTTTCCAGTCTCTAGTCATAGTTACAGGGATTATAATGGATAAAGAGTTTACAGTTTGTGTAAATTGCTTGCAGCTGGAGAAAATGTTCACAAACCAGGTAGCATAGTAAATAAAGAAAAGGAGGAAGTGAAGAATATCATTCTGACTACTGACTGAATCTCAAACTACTCATTTCACAGTAAATAAGTGAGAACTAACTACTTCAGTCCCTGCCACCCAACTGTGATTCCATGTAAGTTACAGCAGTGACTGACAAAATAGAAGAGAACACAGTTGAGTTAAATTCTAAATGCATATCTGATGAGGAAAATTGTCAAATGAAAGAGTAAGAATAGCATCAATCACAATTCTATTTGTGGATAAATGAAGGCTTCAGAAGCCAGAGAACCAGGAAAAGGGCAGAAACTGTCGCAAGGTGGCACTTTGTCAGCACTAGAGGCACTAGGGGAGCCCCCTGGTCTAAGGAGGTCAGTCATCAGGGAGACCTGAGAAGTCCAGCTGGATAATGTAGCAGGCAGATATTAGAAACAGAGAGTAGGGTCAACACTACGAAAGACAGCCACTTGAAGAGACACCAAAGTGAGACTAGGGGCATACCAGGGTCCCAAAGATGGCCAGATGTTTCAGCCTTACTCAGCCCATGATTCCAAAGTCAAGGATTGGTAGAAGAGAGGGTCTCTTTCAGTGGTTAGAGGTTAGAGGGGAAGACCAATGTACTCCAGCATCCAGGGATGAGATGAAATGGCGAGGCTATTCCCTGACTTGAGAGTGCCAAGGCCTTCCTTGTCCAGTTCCCTGGCGTGGCCCTCAGCTCAGATCTTGTCCCCCTTGCCTCTCCAGGCTTGAAATGTCAGAGTGAGTAGACAGCACAGGCCACTACAGGTGCTGAAGCTTTTAACCCGTCCAATCCACACGGGGACCCCTCAGCAGTGACTTGTGCTGTGCCACCAGAACTAAGCAGGAACCACATTTCCCAGAGTTCCTTCCTCTACGGTTCCAGATTAAAGCTGGCAACAAGAGAAATCTGTGAGAGGATTGGAAGGCAGAAGGGAAGCAGTAGCCATTCCACTCAGGAGGTTTAATTAGGGACCCAGCGCAGCGGCAGCTCACACGCATCTCAGACCTGCTGCCTCACCTTGACGGAGCAGGGCTCCAGGATCTCTGACTCCCTGGGTCTCCTCCAGCCCAGAGCCCTGAGCCAGGTGCATGTCCAGCCCTGTGATGAGAGGCATCGGCTTTTCCTGCAGGTCACTGTGTTACCACTGCAGGAGTCAGAGACATGGTACAGTTCATTCTTGCTCTCCTGCTTCCATCCAGCTTTCTGTCCCATCTGCAAGCCCTGCTGACCTGAAGAAATGTCAAACTCAACTCCAGATACAGAGGCAACAGCCTTGCCTAGACATTTTTACTACTTTTCATAATGGGTAAGTCTAATCCCTATGATTAATCCCCTATTCTATGTCATACAGAGTAGCTCTGATTTCCTGATCAAATGCTAATTGATATAACAAGTTACTCCCATGGCCTTAGCAAATGCAAAGACCTTCTATCTCTGCTTCCCGTGTGGTTCCTCTGATCAGAACACTGATGCTTCCTCCAGCCTTCTGCTTTCTTGATGGAACTTTTACCACTAAACCACTGCCACCATCACCACCACTGCCACCAAATCATTATCATAATTACTACAACCACCCGACTGTCATGTTCACCCCCATCAAACCACCATCATTACCGTCATTACCATCATCACTACCATTACTGCTATCACCAGTATCATCACCACCACCACCACAGTCACCATTACAACTACCACCACCACCATCACCACCACCCCTATCACTATAGCCATCACCTGCCACCAAAATCAGCACTACCACCACATCAATACCCTCACCTCACCTCAACACCGCCATTACCATTATCATCATTCTCATTATCACCATCACTCCTGGTCATTCTCACCAGGCCACCGCTACCACACCATCACCCCTCCTTTATCTCTGTTCATCTTCACAGCAGTCTCACCCAGGTCAGATTATTCCTAGCTGACAAATGAGGAGAGGTTAAGTAACTTGTCAGCAATCAAGGATAGAGTTAAACCCAGGTCCAACCTCAAATTCCCTATTCTTTCACTACACTACACAGCCTCCAAAACTATGTTTGACAGAGCAAAGGGCAGTCAATGGTTAGTGGAAAAAAGGACTGAAAGCAGCAGAACTGTGCTGATCAAGAAAGGAGGGGCAGAAGAATAGTAGCTAGAAGGCATAAGGCAGGCAAAGAAGGGATGGATTCAGACAAGATCCCCCAGAGCAGAGGGGCAGAAGGCGGTTCCACATGGGTGGCAGTTCTGACCCAAAGCCTGTGTCTAGGATTCAGAGAGGAAGTGGCCTTGCTCCTGCAGACCTCAAGGCAAGCCCCACAGGAAAGCTCACCCACGCATGAAGGGCAGAAATCAGAGTCCGAGGGGCCAGTGAGTTAAAAGGGGTGAGTCAGAAACGACCAAGGGAGGCACCTGCAATGCCACTGAATGTCTTAGCCAGGGTGGTTCTCAGTCCTGGCTGCACAATAGAAGCAGCTGGAGAGTTAAAAAATGTACTAATACCCAAGCCCCACACACAACACTTCTATGATTTTTGTAATGCTTCTCAGTTCATTCGAATGTGCAGGAAGGGTTGAGAAGCAATGCTTTAACCCAACGAAACTCTGGAATCATGCTTTCCTTCCACCTGAGCCCTCAGAATTCCCTCACACTCCAGTACAAGCTAGCTGGCCTCTTAAACCAAGTGTCTCTGGGTGCTAGATGGTGGTAAAATAGAAGGGAGAAACGGATCCTTCCTAGGATAGGGAAAAGATCAGTCTAATTTTAGACCAAGGAATCTACCTTTTATTTTTGGGTCACAAAATTAGATAATTAATCTATAAGTTGAAACAATAAGAAAAAGAAGGTAAGCTGAAGGAGACTCTCACAGTTTGGGTAAGGGGCTATTCCTCTCCCCAGCCTGGAGGTGAACTTGCCTTATTTTCTACTATATTCATATACTTAATAGAACAAGAGAAATTATAAACAACAAGAGCCACTGTTAGCATTTGCTGAATACTTACTGTGTGCTGGGCACTGGGTTAAACTGTATAATTCTCAAGGTAACTCTATGTGGTGGATGTTAACATATTCCTCATTATACAGATGAAGAAACAAAAGCGCGGGGAGGCTGAAGAACTTGCCCAAGCTCACACCAGCAGCAGAGCTGGAATATGCACAGATATATGCCTCTAGGGTCCACACTCCCAACTCCACACCACACAGCATCCCAATTGCCATGGGTTCTGGGATAAGTATTACTGTCCCTATTTTACAGGTGGGGAGACTGAGGCTGCTGCATCTCACTAGCACAGCCTGGATTTGGAACCTCCACAAGTAGAATATACCAGAAGAGCTGAGCAGCAGTTTGGCCCACAGGCAGAGAGGTTGCTAAATGCCCAGTTCCTCCCCTCCACCACCCCACCCTTTATGCTCAGAGGCTACACAGAAATCACATGGCATGACCTTTCAAAATAACTGCATTTTAAAAAATCGACTCAAGACCCAAACCAGTATTGGTATATGAGCCGAGTCTGAAAATGACACGTAAATAGATGGAAAGGGCGAATCCAACCGCGCTGTAGGTTGGGCAAAACATCTCAAATTATTTGTTTCAAATATTTTGCAATTGGCAAGACCCAAACCACATTTTTCCAAGCATTCCCTTCTCCACCCCACCCCCACACTACCCAGTTTTACATTGTAAGCCCATGTGTATTTCCCAAAAAATGTAATCCATATGTCTCTGAGCCGTTTACACTTAACTCATCAAATTATTGTTTGCTAAGAGTTGTTTGCTGGCCATGAAGCCTTCTGAGACTGTCTGTGAGGCCTTCAAAAGCCCCTTTCTGCCTCTTTTCTTAGAAACAGGAAGCTGCATTTAGCCAAGGGCAAATGAAATTGAACATGTTGGCACTGGGAGGGAAGAGGTTCCAGGGCCAAAAAGTTTGTTCTTGTTCTCAACATGGCAGAATATCAAGGAAGGTCCCTCTGAGGTGGTATTTCAAGGCCCAGAAAACCTGCTCTCAGTGGAATACCAAGCTCGAGATTGAGTCCAGTTTTGTTTTCACCCCTCTTCACCATCCCTCTGTCTGCCATGGTCCCTATGATGGTTCAAGAAAGTCATAGAAAGCAAGCAACAAATCTGTGACCTGCTGGTGAGACCGATGATATCAACTGCTGTGGTGGAAGTATTACCGACTTTTCACCTCAGCAGCTAAGGTCTTGCAAGTTCTGCTTTTCTATCTGCCTTTTTAAAAAGCATGCATGTATATAGGCAACAAACCAAACACTTTTCAAAACAAACCATTCCATCTGATATGGTTTAACTCATGCATGTTTTTTGGCTTTAGCAAAAGGTTTTAGGTTTTTTTTTTTTTTAATTGCTTAAGTTCAGCTAACTTATGTCTCTTGGGAAAACTGATCTATGTAAATGTGATTTAACTAAAGGGGTTTGAGCCACTCACATGTGTTTTACATTTTCTAATCATCCTGAGCTCTGTACATGGTGAGCAGACTGAAAAATGATGGTGGTCTCATTTCAACATCAATTTTTATCCATTCTATCTCCCAAGAATGCCAAATGATGGCTGGAGAGAATCTCACTTCCTGTTTCCAGATGATCAGAAGCTGGTATTTATGAAAAGTTGGAAGTGTGTGAAGTTGATTGCATGGCTAGAAGATCCAAAGGAAGATGGCAATTCTTTAAGATATCTACATTCATTAAATTGGCTAAAACTTTAGAAGATATTCCTTTTAAATATTATATTTCCCTGATTAAAGTAAGTTCAGCAAACATTTAAGATGCCTACTGTATTAGGCATTGTTGCATAACAAATTACCACAACCTTACCGGCTTAAAGTAATATACGTTTGTTATCTCAGTTTCCACAAGTCAGGAGTCCAGGAGTCCAGGCATGGCTGAAGCAGGTCCTCTACTCAGCTGTTCATATGTTACAGTTAAAGTGTTCATCTGGAGGCTTGACTATGGAAAAAATCCACTTCCAAGCTCATTTGGATTGTTGGTAGAATTCACTTCCTTGTGGCTATGTGGCTGAGCCACCTGTTTTCTCGCTAGCCGGTGGCTGGGAACTGCTGTCAACTTCTAAAGGCCACCCTCAGGTCTTTGCCACATGGGCCCCTCCATAGGCCCCCTTAAAACACAGCTGCTTACTGCTTCAAAGCCAGCAGTGGACTGTCTTCCTTCAGGAAGGGCACAGTCCTCTTTTAAGGGCTTTTCCCTGATTAAGGTAGGGCCACCCAGTATAATCTCCTTTGTGAGTAACTCAAGATCAACTGATCTGGGACCTTAATTATAGCTGCAGAAGTCCTTCACCTTAACCATATAATGTAATCTAATCAGAGAGTGACAGCCATCATATTCACAGGTCCCATTCATATTTAAGAAGAAGAGATTTTCTAGGATATGGATGCCAGAGGGGTTGGGAGTGATCTTAGAATTCTGCATACCATACCTTCTATGTGCTAGGACATGGCAATACATTAGTTATGAATCCTACCTACGAGAAACTACCAGGCTTTAAGCCAGGAGTGGTAATATGTGCCTGTAGTTCCAGCTACTCCAGAGACTGAGGCAGGAGGAGCGCTTGAGCCTGAGAAATCGAGGCTGCAGTGAGCTATGATCATACCATTGCACTTCAGCCTGGGTGACAGAGTGACACCAAAAAAAAAAAAAAAGAAAAAGAGAGAGAGAAGGAAGGAAGGAAGGGAGAGGGAGAAGGAGAGGGAGAGGGAGAGAGAGAGAGAGAGAAGGAAAGAAAGAAAGAGAGAAAGAGAGAGAGAAAGGAAGGAAGGAAGGAAGGAAGGAAGGAAGGAAGGAAGGAAGGAAGGAAGGAAGGAAGGAAGGAAGGAAGGAAACAAAAAAAAAAGAAAGCTCACTCACAGCCTAACAAGGGCAATGGATATGTGCTAATAACTATTCCATGAGATATGTTCTACAACAGAAGTACATTTAATGTTCAGAAATAGCACAAAAGTAGTAACATAAACACTGATCTTTGTAACATAAATAGGAGTTTACCAGGGAGGCAAGCATGAGGAAGATGGAGGATGGGTTAAGTAGGATTGGCTCAAAACAGGTATAGTGTGATTAACAAATTACTAGTAATTTGATTTTGCTAAGATTTCAGCAAATGTGCTGAGCATTTTTATCTGCTGTATCTTGACTTGTCTTCTTCTTTAAAACAAAGAAAGAAAAGAAATCTAGTTGTCCTAAGGACCGGTCGACGGACCTCATGTATGTGTGTGAAAATGTTGTCCATGACTCATCCACTTACAATATGATGACAACGCTAAGGGGAAAGACGCATAGTCAGTCAATGCTTCAGGCCTATGAGAAAATGTGCTCCCAGTTTCCTTCTGAATGTGTGGACCTTTTACAATAAGAAGCTTTCCTTGAAATAATGTTTCATTCCAGAATGGTAGAAATGAGTCCATACCTACAGACATAACAACAGCAAAAGCTATGGCAATTGCAGAATTCCTGAGCATGAAGAACAGCAACCAAAGTTGGATGAAGCCAGGGAAATCACAGCGCCTGGGGTGACACATGCTGAGAGCTGCACCCCACAGGGTGGTGCTTTCGTAAGTTGCAACAAGATTCACTTTTGAAGCTTGAGGTCTTCTGACTCTTCTACCACAATATGTAAATACAAGCCAGAAAGCAAAAAGCCTCTAAAAATTACAGTAGCCTTCATGTCAACTCCAAAATACCTCTTGAGCCATGAGGAAGATGACAACATTGCAAATGAAAATGCAAGCATCTTGCACGCGGTTCAGCTCTGAGTGTTCCACTCTCACTGCCAACAGTCTGATGTGGGATTGTTTCTGGTTACTCAGACCTGCTCGAGTTAGTTTACCTCCCTGTGGCCTTCCTGACAAGCCATATGGATAGGAACTACAAAGTACTGGGAGACCCGGATACCAGTCTCAGTTCAATTCGTTCTTTCATTTATCCAGAATTGTTGGAGGACAAGTGAGTTCTCCACTTATTGGATAAATAAGTTTTCCAAACAACTGAAAATTTTGGCTAGCCACAAGATTTTTGCACTTTTATTGTTTAAATAGGAGAAATTCTCCTAAGATATGGAATATATTAAGAGCATCGTCCCTGGACCCTGAATGCCTGGGTTTGAATCTCAGCTCCAACGCATGCTTGCGGTGTGATGTTGGGCAAGGGACTGAACTTCTCTCCGCTTCCAGGGATAATGATAGTCCCTGCTTCAGAAAGTAGAAAGAGTAAATAAATTAACCACACAAAACAGAACAGTATCTAGCACATAAAAATTGTTTCAGTAAGTATTATTGTTATTACTGTAAACAGAATGACTAACAGAAAATGAGGCTTTTCTTCTCAGAATCATCACTATAACCACTAAGCAAAATATTGTATATGTATATATGCATATTATTTACATATATAATATATATTTATAAGTATACAAACATTTTATGTATTTATGTATACACATACTTTATACAACCACACACTCACTAAATCTATATATACACATATATATTTATGCATCTATACATGCATATATATGTATACACACACACACACTCTCTCTAGATGTAAATATATAAAATCATGCCCTCATAACCCACTGGAATACATTAGGGAACTACATTTACCTTAAATGACCTCAGAAGTTTTAGCTTCTAGTTTTTCACGCTTTGTGTTTGCCTGTTTTAAACATCCTGGTCTCTTTCATTGGTGGAACTGCTAGCAGCCATGTCTGGCTATGTCTGACTTCTTCCTCCCCTGAGTTGTTCTTCTATTCTTCCATGACTGAGAAACCAGATTGCAAAGCTTGTTAGAATTGTGGCTAACATAAGAGCACAGAGTTCTGAATGAGAATCTCAGAGGCTCCTCTATGAATAAAATGGATGGGCTTTAATATTTGTACACCGGATCACCTGCTATGGCTGATCTGATCACCGTGTTTAGCTTGCTTTCTGATTCTTGAACCTGTTCTTAATCTGTGCTTTTCAGCTGTGCTCACAGGACCATCAGGCTGTGTGAGCAGATTTCAGGGGCTACCATGGTGTAGAAAGGGGTGGCCAAGGTGGGGTTTAATCTAGGAAGGCTCCAAGCCCTCCATTTTTGCTTCAACCAGAGAAGCTCTGAGATGTTTTATATACTGGGCTTCTGCATAGGATGCCATTGCAAAAAGGCTTCCGCTGCTACATTAATAAATAAAGTTGGCAACTACTGTTCTACAGAGTTATGTTTGCTAGATAAATGGCATCTGGACATACACTCTTTTATGTATGTTTGAAATATTTCAAATAAAAAATGAGAGTCACAAGCCAAACCAACACTAGGGATTAAACATAACAAAAATTCATATGTAATAAATGAGACTGGGCATCTACAGAAAACATTTCCAAATAAACCACCGTAACTATGATTTGTAAATTTTGTAATGATGTTAGGTTAACCCCACATCCCACCACAGAGCCACCACGTTAAAAGTCAATAAATGTAAAATAAGTGTAATTTTAAGAAGTCTAAAATGTTAATGATGGCTACAAATAGACGGGGCTTGAGTTACATGATTGGGAAAAGGGGAATTTTAAGAATGGTTTGTCAGGGTTTTTCCAGAACTCATGAAAAGAGATTCTAATAGTTGATACTAGGTTTCTATTCAGTAACATCCATACACTGGAAATGGACATATTAGCATGATGGAAACAATCTTCCAGTAACATTAAGCTCCCTCTTGTTCTAACTAACTCCATCTTACTAACTGTATCAGTTAGAATTGTTTTGTCTGCAAGAAACAAACAAAAACTCCCACAAAAACAGCAGTGGTTTAAACAAGACCAAAATTTATTTAGTTAGTTAGTTATTTGTTTGTTTGTTTTTTGAGATGGAGTCTTGCTCTGTATCCCAGGCTGGAGTGCAGTGGCATGATCTCGGATCACTGCAACCTCCGCCTCCCAGATTCAAGCAATTCTCCTACCTCAGCCTCCCGAGTAGCTGGGATTACAGGTGTGTGGCACCACACTCAGCTAATTTTTGTATTTCTAGTAGAGACGGGGTTTCGCCATACTGGCCATGCTGGTCTTGAACTTCTGACCTCAAGTGATCCACCTGCCTCGACCTCCCAAAGTGCTGGGAATACAGGCATCCCAGCCAAGATCAAAATTTATATTTATCAGTTGAGAAGCCTGGAGGGAGGTAGTCCAGGTCTGCCATGGCACTCGATGGTGTCAGGGGCCCAGACCTGCTCTACTTTATTGCTCTGTTATGAGCATCTGCCATTCTCAAGGTCTCTTCTGGTCCAAAATGGCTGCCAGAGTTCCAGACATTGCAGCCACTTTCCAGACAACAGGGAACAGGAAGAAGAAGAGGAAATCCCTCTTCCTTCAAGGAGACTTTTAAGAAGTTTTACAGACCCCTTCTGCTTACCTCATATTGACAACAACTTAGTCACATGGCCACACAGAACTGCACAGAAGGCTGGGAACTGTAGTCTGTATTCCAGACAGTTCTGTGCCCAGCCAAAACTCAGGTACTCCAGTACTAACAAAGAAGGAAAAATAGATATTGAATGACAACAAAAGTCTCTACCATGCCAAATTATCTCCTTGACATCTCTTGGTATTGCTCCTGTGGTGTGTGCAACAGTGCAAGGGTGCAGTGTTAAGCTCTGAAGGCCCCAGATGGCAGCTCGGGGGAAAATACTATACAGCAAATTGTTTTCTCTATTTCCTCCTCAATCTTGCCCCCCTAGTTCCTAGAGCTTATGAAGGTCCACAGAATGTATCCTTAGGACTGAAAGCTGTTGCTCCTACCTTTTCCACCTTGAGAAAAAAAAAAATCATTAGTTGCAGTGCAAATAGTTTCATCACAAAAAAGTAACAAAACTGATCAACTGAAAATCCTTGCGGAAGAAGAGATTTTTTTCTCATCTCCCTTAAGCCCTTCCCATGTTGGTCTGTGGAGCCTGAACATCACTGAGTAGGGAATGTCATACAGGATTGCATTAAGTGCTCCCCACAACCCAAAATACCTCCCCTTTAGCCTAATATAACATCTGACACCCTTGCATGAATCCTTTTAGTCTAAGACGCTGAGGCTGAATTGTCCTCTGAGAAAAGAAAGCAAAAACCCAACTGGCCTACATCACTAAGGAGACCTTGAAAGATTGATGTAAGATAGCCCCTGATGGAAGAGAATGGGCAGGGCCCACAGGGATGACCTGCAGAATCACTGTGGACCTGCTGGGGGGGTGACAAAGGACAATGGGAGAAGGAGGAGGTAGTGAAAATAAACTTTGGTTGTGCCAAATTTTCTGAAGAGCCAGCACTTCTTACTGTGAAAAACTGATCTGGAGCGAAGTGATGAATTATCCCATCCAAAATTACCAATTCTTTTCAAGCACTCCTTTCACTTTTATTCAATCCCCTAATAAAAGCAGACTTGCTGTCCTCATTAAGCCCAACGTATTGGCATCTGAAGTGTACTGATGTACTCATATGTTATTTCCCTAATTACACTGGAACTTGCAATGCCCAAGAACTCTGTTGATGAAAATAATCCTTCTGTAATATTTCCTTTTTGATTGGGCACCTCTGGGCATTAAAAACACATTTTCAATGAAAACTAGGAAGGGCTTTCTTAGTTCTTATCACATTAATCTTGTCATCTAAACTTTTCTACTGGAAAGCTAGCTTCTTCCATAAATCCTTTTCTCAAATTATTTTGGAAGTAACCTGAGATACTACATCAATGAGAAGGCCCAGAGCAGATGTGGGAGGAGAGAAAGAGGAATTAATGACAAGCTTCAGCATTTATTCTTTGACGACTAGCAGCTTAAACCCCCTAAATAGAACACGTGAATAATCAACTCACTCCTGAAGCTGAAGGGAATAGTTTTATCTGAAACAGAAGTCCCTCATTATAATACGGTTTTCATGATCAGATATTTCCAAAGGGGCAGAGAGGTAGGGGACAGGGAAACGTCAAAATATATCCATCCAAACCCAACATTGAAAAGCCCACAAAACACATTTGGCTACAAGTTGGAGTCAGTTCTAAATCCCAGTATGTCACACAGGCATTCACCACAACACCCCTGTGACTGTCCCAAGCACATCCACATCTTGCCCTTGGACAAGTCACACCTTGTCTCTGAGTCTTGTTTCTCACCCATACAAAGGAAAGGTTTGCCTAAGGGACCTCTGCAGTCTGTCAAAATCCATCCTATAATGGATGTAGGATATATCCTACAGTGGAATTACACTGATGCTCTCCTGGTGGCCCTGCTATGTCTTAATTTTTTGGTGCCTTAAGTCCTTACAGCATGACACTTCTCAAGACTACCCAAGGAAGCACACCTTCAGTGTTTTGCAATACCACATGTTATGGTTTGGCTGTATCCCCACCCAAATCTCATCTTCCATTGTAGCTCCCACAATTCCCATGTGTCATGGGAGGGACCCAGTGGGAGGTGACTGAATCATGGGGGCAGGACTTTCCCGTGTTGTTCTCATGATAGTGAATAAGTCTCATGAGAGCTGATGATTTTATAAAGGGGAGTTCTCCTGCACAAGCTCTCTTGCCTGCTGCCATGTAAGATGTCCCTTTGCTCTTCCTTCATCTTCTGCCACAATTGTGAGGCCTCCCCAGCCATGTGGAACTGTGAGTCCATTAAATCTCTTTTCTTTATAAATTATCCAGTCTCGGGTATGTCTTTATTAGCAGCATGAGAACAGACCAATGCACCACATCCAAAATGCCAAGAGAGAACCTGTTTGGGTGCATATTCAGAGTGGTTCATGGAAAAGCTACCAATGGAGGCCTGCTGCCTGCTGAATGGACCTTCTAAGCACTACCAATGCAGAATAGCCCAGAACTAAGGGAGATTTTGCCCCTCAGGAGACATCTAGCAAAATCTGGAGACAATTTTGGTTGTTACAACTTGGTGGGAAGGGGTTGCTCCTGGCATCTAGTGAGTAGAAACCACAGGTGCTGCTAAACATCCTACAATACACAGGACAGCCACCAATAACCAACAACCATTCTGCCCAAAACGTCAATAGTGCTGAAGTTGAGAAACCAGGCCTAAGTCCACAGACCCAGCAGTGTGGGGCAGCCAGCTCTTACCAGTGCATGAGAGTTAAATGTGTTCATCTCCTTCCAGTTCCACGTTCATGAGGTCACTCTGGCAAAAAGAAATCTGCCATGGTGGGAGGATTTGCACCACAGAAATCAGCAAATCAGCTCTACAAATCAAAGCAATTTTATGTCTGCGAGCAAGTTATTAAACATTTAACAACACATCGCTAATCCAAACTTCTGAAGTAACTCGGAAGCCCAAAGTTCTTTCAGCAAGAAGGCTATCATGTAGTGAGATGACTTTACCTATGGGCAAGAAGTGGGACTTCCTAACATTACCACAACCACCATGACAAAAAGGAAGGACACAGAATGAGGGACATCGTGGGCAGGTATTGGAAGAGTCTCCTGTTCTTTGGTTCCATTTTCTTACTTATATATATGCACTGCCTTCTTCCAAAGAGCACTTGAGGGGACAATTAGGAAATACACAACAGGCTTGTTTACTAAACTGCTCAGAGGAAAAGCATAATGAAAAAATAATAACTCAATACATTTAATTTTGAAAAATTGACATAGAAAAATAAAGATCAACACACAACAGGTGCCAAGCCCGAGGAGCAGGCAAGCTGATCCTTCCGCCCCTAGCCCAGCTGCCTGAAAGACACATTTCCTAGTGGGTCCTGGATGCTGGTAAAGCTGGACTCTACCAGACCCCCCACGAGGAACCGCAGGGCCCCCTCTTGCCTTCCAGGGCTCCGCACGGAGGATGGAATGCCCTACAGAAACTCAAGCCACATTGTAGGGAAACCCTTTTCCAGCTTGCTCTTTATTGCTGTCTTGATATTTGCCTCTGGTTGCTATGGCAAAATCTGGCATTGGAATTTTTCTGGGAACAAATAGGAAATAGTTGTGGGGGAAGTTCAAGATCCTACATACATTTAGGTTTGGTTATAAACACTCATAGTAAAATAAAGTGTTGACTCATTAAACCCAAAATAAACCAAAAAAGAATTTTTTAAAATCCTCTTTCAAAAACTCTTACTTTGTTGCAAAGGTGACCAGCTAGAAAGTTCTTTGCTCTTATGGACAAGATCGTCAGCAAAATGAACTAACAGGGTAGAGGACCGATCAGTTGGGAAACCGGTCACCCCATGCCAAGTCACACTCTGCCTTTAGCATGTTTCATTTCTGGAGCTGGAAGTGCTCACCCTACGCAGAAGAAATTTTCCATTTGCAGGAGTGGATTATTTTGTCCAGTCTCACTGAGGAATATGCCAGGACTGCAGCCATTTGAACTCTGGCACCAAGGGTCTGGAAAAGCTTAGGAGGACATGCAGGCCTGTGGCACACCTTGAACCCAGATGGACCGGGTGTCTCTTTGTTAGTGTCTAGTGATATAGTTTGGATGTGTGTCCCCACCCAGATCTCATGTTGAATTGTAATCCCTAATGCTGGAGGAGGGGCCTGGTGGGAGGTGTTTGGATCATGGGGGCAGATCCCTCATGGCTTGGTGCCATCTTCACAATAGTGAGTGAGATGTTATGAGACCTGCTCATTTAAAAGTCTGTAACACCTACCCCCATCCCCAATCTCCCTTGCTTGCTCCTGCTTTCAACTTGTGGCATGCCTGTTCTCCATTCCCCTTCCGCCATGATTAAAAGCTCCCTGAGGTTTCACCAGAAGCTGAGCAGATGCCAGCACTATGCTTCCTGTATAGCCTGCAGAACTATGAGCCAATTTAACCTCTTTTCTTTATAAATTACCCAGTCTCAGGTATTTCTTTATAGCAATGTAAGAATAGTCTAATACATCTATCTTTCCCTAAGGCCACTATATCTGAAGAGTTCCTGCATCTCCACTTCTCACCTAAGCCCCAACTGTTCTCTCAGTTCACATCCACAGCTCACATCGCCTGACTTGTCTCCTAGGGCCAGCCACATATGTGGGAAGAAACATTGCCATCCATACACAGTGAATTGAAGAGGGCGAAAGTCCTCTCCACCCTGTATGGGCTAGCTGGTGTGATGTCCCTAGCATTCAAGGCTATCATCAAAATACAAAGTCTCTTAAGAGATGTATGGAGAGGTATCACATCATAGACTTTACCGAAGATTTCAAAGGGGAGATTCTTCAAGTGCCATCTGTCTCCAACCTATCTTTTTTCCATCCCATCTCCTAATGTTCCCCAAAAACCTAGCTCGGCTCCAGTCAAGTTCATACCTTACTATCTCTTGCATCTACCATAGATGCATCAGAAATAATGATAAAAATATGTTACTACATACAGCAATCTTTACTTACCAGAGTATCTCTAAAAGACAACATATTTGTTTGGAGTAAATACTTAGGTAAGCCATTTGGGAAGGAGAAGAGAGATCTCAAAGTTGTGGTCACTGAAGTATTATTTATAAAATAAGGGAGGAAAGAAAAAGCAACAGGTAAAAGGAGGCAGGGCCTGTGTGGGAGGGGACTAAAGAGATAACACGTGTAAGAACAACTATTTTTCTAGAAGTCACCACCACCTGACAGTGTTCCAATTTCTTTATACGAATCAACTCATTCAACTCTTACAGTCCGATGAAGTAGTTAGTAATATAATCCCCATTGCACAGGTGGGGAAACAAAGCCCCGAACCCTTCAGTAACTTGCCCAAGGTTACCTGGCTTGTGAATGGTGGAGATAGCAAGTGATGGTCGGACTCCAGACTGTACTTTCCTCAGTGGGGAAGCCTCTGCTTGCAGTTGAGGAAGGACTGCAAAGCAGTAGACTTAAAAGATTTTAACAAATATAAGAAGTCACCAACATAAGACACACCATTGTCTTATGTATTGTTACCAAAGGAAACGTGCTGCCAATTAGACTATGACACACCAACACAGCAAGACAGAGTCTGGTTTCCAAGATATCAAATACTCAACTAGGAAAAACGTACATATTGGAAATGATGAACACAGTATCAAAACGGAATATGAATCTGTTTGTTGTGGGGGTTACAGTGAAACCTCCATCATCTTCCCTTTGAAACTCCACAGTAAACTCCACATTTCTCACAAATGCTTTCGTGAGCATTGATTCTTGAGAGGAGGTGGTGGCAAGGAAGAACTCCTAGAAGTGCCATTTGTGTGTGTGCGCGGGTGCCCACATGTGTGCAGAGGCAGAGCAAAGACAATTTTAGCAAATGCAAAATGTACTTACCCTATATTTAGTTACGCAAAGAAAATGTACCTTCATTATTTTCTATAATTGATCAAATCTTTCTCCAGAGTCCTTCACTTTACTAAGTAAAGAAGGAAAATTACATGTCATCTAGTCCAATAATTTTAAATGCCTTCTGGATATTTTGGTATTGCAGCACCTCGTCGCCTACCACGCTCCACTTTCCCATTTTTCTTCAAGATGACCCCTGGGGGAAGGGTCTGCTTCATGTTGGTAGGAAAGGGGAGGAAGGTCCTTGGCCCACATGATTCATATGTGCAGGTTCCTGGCCTGTCCTCCAGTTCATCTAGTTCCCACCCTAGAAGGTCTCAATACTGAAGTCTGTGGCTGATCAATGCCTGCTGTGTGCTCACCAGGGCCATGCTGACTCAGCTCCACTTAGGTCCTCACAGGAGCTGCATATCCTTCTGAGGTCTGGCTATGTCTCCCATTCCATCTCCCCCTGGGCAGCCCCCCACTGGCAACCCCCTGATAAGCTCATCAGCTGGGACTACTTACTCATGGCACTCATGGCATGCTTGTTCAATGAGCTTCGGTGTGACTTCCAGTTCCTTCCAATCGCAGCTCCTTGCCAGCTGTCATGAGGCTGTCATATTAAAGAAGCTAATTGCCATCCTAGATATACCAGTGATCT